>NC_091286.1:233181607-233801312 GCF_032444005.1 Ranitomeya imitator | reverse complement strand
GGCCGCCTATGGGCGACGGATCCGCCGCAACAGTTTTTTCGGCGGATCCGTCGCCCCAATCCGTTTTTTCAATTGCGCATGCTCCAAAAAGTAGATACTTCTCCCAGACAACCCCCAAGTAACGGATCCGTCAAAAAACGGATCCGTTAGAACCGTTTTCGCAACAATTGTGACGGATCCGTCAATCCGTCACTATGTCGGTAGTGACTGACGCCAAAAGACTGAAGTGTGAAAGAGGCCTAAGCCGCAGCTATGTCAGAAGCTCTCATAGAGAACACAGGAGAGCTTTGCAGAATGAGTGTCCCCATGTATGGGTGAGTTGGTAGAGATAGCTGGTGGCCGAATTATCTAAAGTGAACGTGGGCCATAAAGGCCATTTTACAAGACCAAACTTCTGCCCATACAGAAAACCAGTCAACAATATAACAAGACAATTGGTGGCCATTTAGAGGGCTTTTTTTTTTTTTTTTTTTTTTTTTTTTACACACAACTGTATGGAACACCATGGGTTTCCAAATTGTCGGCAGCATCTACACAAGGATGTGCTGCCGACAATGTTGATCTTTTGGTTTCACATTGCGTTAACAGCAGCTCGTTCAACACATACGTTAACGGGCTGCTGTTAACGCAAGTGCTGGTTTTGCAGCGCGCTAGCGCAGATAGAGCATCTGCTAGCTCTATCTGCGCTAGCAGTGACAGACCCGGAAATGCTGCAGCCCGCGTCCCAGGGTCCGTCACTCAATGACGGCACATAGCTAGCGATGCATCCGACATTGCTTTCAATGGCGGCGTTAACGGACTACATTACACCGCATTATGCCGTGGTGCAACGTAGTCCGTTTAACGTAGGCGCAGAACGCAATGTTAACCCAGGCGACAAAGATGCAATCAGCTGATGAGCTGGCGCGTGACTATCATCAGCCGATTGCTGCCTCTTTACATAAACCAATGATTGGGAATAACCATTTTTACAAACATGGGTTCAGTCCATTATCTGCCCGCCTAAACTAAGGCACACAGATTACAGTGACATAATCCCAATGTTTATGGTAAGAAATTATATGGGTGAGAATACAGATTTAGCAAGATCCCTTTTGGGGAAACATTAAAGGTGTAATGTGGTCAGCTCACTTCTGTACTGGGAAAATATAAGGAAAATATACATAGAGTGCTTCTTTTAGACCAAGTGGGCTTGTACTTTATTTCCCTGTATAATGCTAACCAATCATAAGCAGGCAGCAACACACAAGATAAAGAACACGCCCCCTCTATAGCATAGAGCATGTTTCTCAGTGTATGAGATGTAATCACACTAATATCAGCTGTGCTCAAGCAACTTGAACGTGCTCTGCAGTGAGATCACACTGTCAATACATGTCACACAGGAGCAGTTTGTTTTGGGCTCCTCCTGTGTGGGATTTAAGGACAGCCTGCTATGATCTCACTGCAGAGCGATTACAAGTTGCTGTGGATACAACAGACATAAATTTAATTACAAGCATATCTCTGGATAGGTAGTGTGGGGGAAGGGGCAGTACATTTGAGGTGACATGCTATGGGAGGAAGAGAGCAATATTATAGGTTTGCAATGTGACACAGCTAAACTCAGCTGTGCTTCCCCTCCGCTCACAGGGACCTTATCTGAAAGGTTTTAGGGTACCGTCACACTATAACATTTTGATCGCTACGACGGTACGATTCGTGACGTTCCAGCGATATCGTTACGATATCGCTGTGTCTGACACGCAGCAGCGATCAGGGATCCTGCTGAGAATCGTACGTCGTAGCAGATCGTATGGAACTTTCTTTCATCGCTGGATCTCCCGCTGTCATCGCTAGATCGGTGTGTGTGACACCGATCTAGCGATCTAGCGATGCGATCCAGCGATGCGTTCGCTTGTAACCAGGGTAAACATCGGGTAACTAAGCGCAGGACCGCGCTTAGTTACCCGATGTTTACCCTGGTTACAAGCGTTAAACTAAAAAAAAACAAACAGCACATACTTACATTCTGATGTCCGTCAGGTCCCTTGCCGTCTGCTTCCCGCACTGTGACTGCCAGCCGTAAAGTGAAAGCAGAGCACAGCGGCTGTGCTTTCACTTTCACTTTACGGCCGGCAGTCACAGTGCGGGAAGCAGACTGCAAGGGACCTGACGGACACCAGAATGTAAGTATGTGCTGTTTGTTTTTTTTTAGTTTAACACTTGTAACCAGGGTAAACATCGGGTAACTAAGCGCGGTCCTGCGCTTAGTTACCCGATGTTTACCCTGGTTACCCAGGGACCTCGGCATCGTTGGTCGCTGAAGAGCTGTCTGTGTGACAGCTCCCCAGCGACCACACTACGATTTACCTACGATCACGGCCAGGTCATATCGCTGGTCGTGATCGTAGGTAAATCGTATAGTGTGACGGTACCCTTAGTCATCTGCGCCTTCCAATCATGCGTAAGCTTAGATCAAGAGATCAATGTTGTATCCTTACATCTTACACTGAGAAACCCAAGTTACTGTGGCATTGTGTTCTTAAGGCCCCTTCACATTAAGCGACGCTGCAGCGATACCGACAACGATCCGGATCGCTGCAGCGTCGCTGTTTGGTCACTGGAGAGCTGTCACACAGACCGCTCTCCAGCGACCAACGATGCCGGTAACCAGGGTAAACATCGGGTAACTAAGCGCAGGGCCGCGCTTAGTAACCCGATGTTTACCCTGGTTACCATGCTAAAAGTAAAAAAAAAAACAAACACTAGATACTTACCTACCGCTGTCTGTGCTCCAGCGCTGCGCTCTGCTTCTCTGCTCTGCTCCTGTACTGGCTGTGAGCCGGAAAGCAGAGCGGTGACGTCACCGCTATGCTTTCCGGCTCACAGCCAGTACAGGAGGAGTGCAGAGCACAGCGCTGGAGGACAGACGGCTGTAGGTAAGTATCTAGTGTTTTTTTTTTTTTACTTTTAGCATGGTAACCAGGGTAAACATCGGGTTACTAAGCGCGGCCCTGCGCTTAGTTACCCGATGTTTACCCTGGTTACCAGTGAAGACATCGCTGGATCGGTGTCACACACGCCGATCCAGCGATGTCAGCAGGAGTCCAGCGACGAAATAAAGTTCTGGACTTTCTTCAGCGACCAACGATCTCCCAGCAGGGGCCTGATCGTTGGTCCCTGTCACACATAACGATTTCATTAACGATATCGTTGCTACGTCACAAATAGCAACGATATCGTTAACAATATCGTTATGTGTGAAGGTACCTTTAGTCTTATGTATTGCTGCCCGCTTATGATTAGTCAGCATCAAACAGGGAGAAGTATACCCAGTGAAAACTGACTGTTAACATCTACTTGTATTTAACAAAAATTAACTCATTGGGTGCCTAACACTTTGTTAATATCTCTGCAATGGAGAGGCAAAATAAAAAAAAAGTTTTATTTTACTCCGGAGCCACTATTACATCTTGTGCCTCGTTCAGAAATGTCTTTAAAGAATAACAAGACGACTAGCTGCAGGCATCACAAGAGAGAGCACATGAGCTCACTGCAAACTTATTACTGAGACCAATGTAAGCAGCGGTACACAGCTTCTAAGCTCCCTCTAGTGGTGACTGCATGAGTGGTATGTTCTCATTGAAATCACTCTATGCAGGGGATTTGGAGCTTTGTTTCCGAAAAATAGAATGATTCAGCCCACGAAAATATGGAGATATGAATATATTAACTCCGCAGCTCCAGCAGTCTCAGTGGGTCCTTCAGTAGTGATGTCACATCCATCATTCATGTGTCCACTGTAGCCAATCACTGGCATCATCGATGATCCTTGCATGGTCGGCACAGCAGAGTCCTTAGCTCATAAGATTGATGGAAGCAATAAGGTGTCATTGCTGCAGAACTGGCCAAGACCATCAGAGTGGTGGCACTTTTGTTCTCCATTCTTGCACCACATTATCTTAAAAGATCTTATTGAAGGGAATCTGTCAGGAGGATCAACTCTCCTAAGTCGTTTATATGGCTATGCCGGTCATAGGAAGCGGAATAAAGTGATACCTTGATATATGTGATCTGATGTCTTGTTCCAGAGATATCCACATTTTTCTCATGTAAATGAGCTGCTCAGGACTATGGGCCGGACCCTGATCTGCAGGAGAATCTGCCTCCAGAGATTATTTTACATGTAGGGGGCATTACCAGTGTGAGACATGTAATGGCCGCTCTCATGATCCCACTGGAAACCTTTGTGTGATTATTACTTGCCACATCTCAGCTTCCATCTCACAGGCAGACATGGTTGTAATATTGTTACAATACAGCAGAGCTGTGAGAGCTGCAGCAAATGTGTTTGGAAGGAGACAAAGTTCAGTTTTCCTATTCTGTGTTACTTACATGTCTCACACTGGTAATGACTCCATTCATTAAAAATAAGCTCTGGAGGCAGATTCTCATACAGATCAGTGTCCGGCCCATGGATCTTAATAGCTCATTAATATATATAAAAAAAACATGGATTTCTCTGGAATAAGACATCGGATCACAGATATCAAGGTATCATTTTACTCCGCTTCCTATGACCTACATGCCCACATAGACGGCATAGGAGGGTAGACTCTACTGACAGATTCCCTTTAAAGTACAGCAGGTAGTATTTCAGCTGGTCATGTAAACAAACAGGTAAGTGCCTGGGCAAATATCATCCACCTATAGGCGAGTGATATCTGGATGGACTGCACACAATAGACAGCAGGGTATGGGGAATATACATCAGCTCTATAGGTCTTTTTTCCAAAACAGAGTGTATCAGATAGATATGTGTGGAAATACAAAAAAAGCTGACATTTTGAAAGTGAGGTCACATGTCCTGATATTTTGACAGTGGTGCAGACTGTCACATTCTGCACAATGTGTACTCGCTCTTCTCACAGCATCATCCATGGGGTAGTGAGTAAGCACAAAGGGTTAACTAGAAATCCAATTTCTCACAAAGGCTCTGCCCTCTGGAGATGGCCATAGTCTGCCATCTGCTGTGGGGCAATAGGCAGCAATAGATTCCGGGAAGGCGAAAGGTCAATTATTTAGTCTTGAGGAATAATTCAATTCCTACCTGATCTATATGTGCAGCAATCTCACCTGTGCCACCGGCTGTACCGGATCCACAATGCAGTGTGTGTATAGTGTGGCACAACATCATCTCATATACCAGCTCCTGCCATCTTTACATTGCTATGTAGTCACTATTTTGCAAATTCTTGTTTTCCTCATGTAGATTAACTGATAATTGTAATATTTGCTTCAACGGTCGTTTAGAAGCTGCAATTATGTAGATGTGCTGTCAGCAGCGCGCCATCATTAGATCACATGTGCATTCATCATCAGATCAGGTGTGCCACTACTAGATCAGAAGTGTCATCATAAACAGATCAGATCTGCCATCATAAACAGTAGATCAGGTGAACCACCATCATAAACAGATCACATTTGCCACTAATAGATCACATTTGCCATCATAAACAGATCACATGTGCCACCAATAGATCAGATGATCCACTATCATAAACAGATCACATCTGCCCCCAGTAGATCTCATGGGTCACCATGCACACATAATACGTAACGTGTGTAATACATGGCACACACAGTGGCATACAGAAGGCACCCACGATACATACAGTGTGTTAGGAGTTATGACACGATGGCTACTGACCCCTTGATGACATGTATCACCCGGGCACAGGTGACAGCCCCTATGGTCACTGTACAGGAGCGGCGCCCAGGTGTACACGCCCGTACTTGCGCTCACCTTCTGCCTGCGGGTCCATGAAGACGGTGACACTGGGGGACTCCGGACAAGCCTTCGGTTCTTCTTGCATTTGCTGACTCTCCGCCATGACTAGGCTGACGTCATCCAGGAGAAGCGGCCCCTCCCCTCCCGGAGCTCCCGAGCAGGACAGGTGAGTTCCACGTAGGTGAATTCCTGCGGTTAGTCGCCATCTGCTGGCTAAGAGCGGTACTGCAAGGGGCGAGAGTTGTGGGAGGAGCGACAGGTTGCTGCTTAGAGACATGAGGCGTGGGGGGTGATAATGTGGCGTCCTGGCGAGACCCCTTGTCCTGCAGGGAGAATGGAGATCCCGCAGACTGGCACCATTCCACTAGCAACAGAAAGCTCAGCAGTAGTGCAGCAATTACCTTCAAGCTAGTAATCAGGGCCGGCTCCAGATTTTTCAGGGCCCCAGGTGAAAGAGTCTCAGTGGCCCCCCCCCCTTTAACACATACCATGATTCATGATCGCATATAACACAGCCACATAGTATATAACAGCCCACGTAGCATATAACACAGCAATGTAGTATATAACACAGCCACGTAGTATATAACAGCTCACATAGCATATAACAGCCCATATTGTATATAGCACAGCTACATATTATATAACACGGCCCATGTAGTATATAGAACAGCCATGTAGTATATAGCACAGCCCACGTAGCATATAACAGCCCCAGTAGTATATAACACGGCCCACGTAATATATAGAACAGCCATGTAGTATATAGCACAGCCCACGTAGCATATAACAGCCCATATAGTATATAGCACAGCCACATAGTATATAACACGGCCCACGTAGTATATAGAACAGGCATGTAGTATATAGCACAGCCCACGTAGCATATAACAGCCCATATAGTATTTAGCACAGCCCACGTAGTATATAGCACAGATATTTAGTATACAGCACAGCCCCCCTCCCCCCAAGAATGGCCCCATAGTCCAGTACTCACTGTTATAGTTACACAAAAAAAAAAAAAAACACTCCTCACCACTCAACGTGCCCTCGCTGCTCCCTGCTTCGGTCTTGGCGGCTGCACTCCCTGACACACAGCGAGTGCGCGATGACGTCATTGCGCACTCGCAGCGGCAGTGTCAAAGGCAGAGTGGGGAATGATGGGTGAGGGAGTGTCAGGTGACACTCTCTCCTCCATCATTTGCTTTGAACTTTACCGGCAGACGCCGGTATAGTTCAATGTGGCGGCGGGGGAGTTGGCGCTGGCGACAGTCGGGCCCCCCTGCCTCACAGAGGCCCCATAGCGGCTGCATGATGTGCCACTAGCTGAGGGCCCATGGGGGAGCGGGGGCTCTAGGCAGCTGCCTGCCCCTAACGCCGGCCCTGAATTGGCCCCCCTGTCTCACCAGGGCCCCGGCACTTGCCCAGGTACTGATGCCGGCCTTGCTAGTGATAGCTCCACAAAGCCCCACACTTGGGAGGTGTTCACACTGTGTTTTGTTCAGTTTCTTATTCAGAGCTAAAGTTGGTTTCTTATTCCTCAGTTTCTTATTCGGCAATGTTTTCTTTTCTGTTTTTTATAGGTTGAACAACAAAAACTAAGCATCACAATCACAACAAACAATGCAGTGAGGTGCCCTGATGTGAATACACTTAAAACAGCTTCAAAAACAATAAATCTGGCACAAAAATGGGCATCAAAGTGGACACCAAAGAGTGTTGCATAAAGGGTTAAATGCCTTTGGGCCACTGATCTCACACTGCAGACAGGCAATTAACAGTAAAAAGAAAGCATTTGCACTACTAAAGCAGGATGGCACCATTGAAGCTCTAAAAAACTATAGGGAGAAAAATACTTTATCTAAAAAACTAATTAAAGCTGCCAAAAAGGAAACAGAGAAGCACATTGCTAAGGAGAGTAAAACTAATCCCAAACTGTTCTTCAACTATATCAATAGTAAAAGAATGAAAACTGAAAATGTAGGCCCCTTAAAAAATAGTGAGGAAAGAATGGTTGTAGATGGCGAGGAAAAAGCTAACATATTAAACACCTTCTTCTCCACGGTATTCACGGTGGAAAATGAAATGCTAGGTGAAATCCCAAGAAACAACGAAAACCCTATATTAAGGGTCACCAATCTAACCCAAGAAGATGTGCGAAACCGGCTAAATAAGATTAAAATAGATAAATCTCCGGGTCCGGATGGCATACACCCACGAGTACTAAGAGAACTAAGTAATGTAATAGATAAACCATTATTTCTTATTTTTAGGGACTCTATAGCGACAGGGTCTGTTCCGCAGGATTGGCGCATAGCAAATGTGGTGCCAATATTCAAAAAGGGCTCTAAAAGTGAACCTGGAAATTATAGGCCAGTAAAGGCCCCTTCACATTAAGCGACGCTGCAGCGATACCGACAACGATCCGGATCGCTGCAGCGTCGCTGTTTGGTCGCTGGAGAGCTGTCACACAGACCGCTCTCCAGCGACCAACGATGCCGGTAACCAGGGTAAACATCGGGTAACTAAGCGCAGGGCCGCGCTTAGTAACCCGATGTTTACCCTGGTTACCATGCTAAAAGTAAAAAAAAACAAACACTAGATACTTACCTACCGCTGTCTGTCCTCCAGCGCTGCGCTCTGCTTCTCTGCTCTCCTCCTGTACTGTCTGTGAGCCGGAAAGCAGAGCGGTGACGTCACCGCTCTGCTTTCCGGCTCACAGCCAGTACAGGAGGAGTGCAGAGCGCAGCGCTGGAGGACAGACAGCGTTAGGTAAGTATGTAGTGTTTGTTTTTTTTTACTTTTAGCATGGTAACCAGGGTAAACATCGGGTTACTAAGCGCGGCCCTGCGCTTAGTAACCCGATGTTTACCCTGGTTACCAGTGAAGACATCGCTGGATCGGTGTCACACACGCCGATCCAGCGATGTCTGCAGGGAGTCCAGCGACGAAATAAAGTTCTGGACTTTCTTCAGCGACCAACGATCTACCAGCAGGGGCCTGATCGTTGGTCGCTGTCACACAGAACGATTTCATTAACGATATCGTTGCTACGTCACAAATAGCAACGATATCGTTTACGATATCGTTATGTGTGAAGGTACCTTAAGTCTAACCTCTGTTGTTGGTAAAATATTTGAAGGGTTTCTGAGGGATGTTATTCTGGATTATCTCAATGAGAATAACTGTTTAACTCCATATCAGCATGGCTTTATGAGAAATCGCTCCTGTCAAACCAATCTAATCAGTTTTTATGAAGAGGTAAGCTATAGGCTGGACCACGGTGAGTCATTGGACGTGGTATATCTCGATTTTTCCAAAGCGTTTGATACCGTGCCGCACAAGAGGTTGGTACACAAAATGAGAATGCTTGGTCTGGGGGAAAATGTGTGTAAATGGGTTAGTAACTGGCTTAGTGATAGAAAGCAGAGGGTGGTTATAAATGGTATAGTCTCTAACTGGGTCGCTGTGACCAGTGGGGTACCGCAGGGGTCAGTATTGGGACCTGTTCTCTTCAACATATTCATTAATGATCTGGTAGAAGGTTTACATATTTGCATATTTGCAGATGATACAAAACTATGTAAAGCAGTTAATACAAGAGAAGATAGTATTCTGCTACAGATGGATCTGGATAAGTTGGAAACTTGGGCTGAAAGGTGGCAGATGAGGTTTAACAATGATAAATGTAAGGTTATACACATGGGAAGAAGGAATCAATGTCACCATTACACACTGAATGGGAAACCACTGGGTAAATCTGACAGGGAGAAGGACTTGGGGATCCTAGTTAATGATAAACTTACCTGGAGCAGCCAGTGCCAGGCAGCAGCTGCCAAGGCAAACAGGATCATGGGGTGCATTAAAAGAGGTCTGGATACACATGATGAGAGCATTATACTGCCTCTGTACAAATCCCTAGTTAGACCGCACATGGAGTACTGTGTCCAGTTTTGGGCACCGGTGCTCAGGAAGGATATAATGGAACTAGAGAGAGTACAAAGGAGGGCAACAAAATTAATAAAGGGGATGGGAGAACTACAATACCCAGATAGATTAGCGAAATTAGGATTATTTAGTCTAGAAAAAAGACGACTGAGGGGCGATCTAATAACCATGTATAAGTATATAAGGGGACAATACAAATATCTCGCTGAGGATCTGTTTAAACCAAGGAAGGTGACGGGCACAAGGGGGCATTCTTTGCATCTGGAGGAGAGAAGGTTTTTCCACCAACATAGAAGAGGATTCTTTACTGTTAGGGCAGTGAGAATCTGGAATTGCTTGCCTGAGGAGGTGGTGATGGCGAACTCAGTCGAGGGGTTCAAGAGAGGCCTGGATGTCTTCCTGGAGCAGAACAATATTGTATCATACAATTAGGTTCTGTAGAAGGACGTAGATCTGGGGATTTATTATGATGGAATATAGGCTGAACTGGATGGACAAATGTCTTTTTTCGGCCTTACTAACTATGTTACTATGTTACATATAGAACAGGGAGCCCCACATCAAAACCTGGTCTCTCCAGCCTGGCACAAATGGGTTCTGGGCATAAGAACTGGCATCAAAGTGGGCAAACGGCCCATTTTCACAGATTTGAATAAATAACTGATGTTTTCAAGGGGTTAAATGACTTTGGGCCACTGATCTGACACTTAAAATTCACAGATAATGATGCCCTGCATCAAACCCAGGTCCCTGCAGCCTGGCCCAAATGGGTTCTGGGAACCAGAACTGGCATCAAAATGGGCAAACGGCCCATTTTCACAGATTTGAATAAGTAACTGATGTTTTTAAGGGGTTAAATGACTTCGGGCCACTGATCTGACACTTAAAATTCACAGATAGAGATGCCCTGCATCAAAGCCAGGTCCCTGCAGCCTGGCTCAAATGGGTTCTGGGCACCAGAATTGCCATCAAAGTGGGCAAACAGCCCATTTTCACAAATTTGAATAAGTTACTGATGTTTTTAAGGGGTTAAATGCCTTTAGGCCACTGATACCACAGTGCATACATACAGAACAGGGAGCCCCACATCAAAAGCAGGTCTCGTCAGCCTGGCCCAAATGGATTTTGGGCATCAGAACTGGCATCAAAGTGGGCAAACAGCCCATTTTCACAGATTTGAATAAGTAACTGATGTTTTCAAGGGGTTAAATGACTTTGGGCCACTGATCTGACACTTAAAATACACAGATAGTGATGCCTTGCATCAAAACCAGGTCCCTACAGCCTGGCCCAAATGGGTTCTGGGCACCAGAACTGGCATCAAAGCGGGCAAACAGCCAGTTTTCACAGATTTGAATAAGTAACTGATGTTTGAGCCTGGCTGTAGGGACCTGGGTTTGATGCAGGGCATCACTGTCTGTGTATTTTAAGTGTCAGATCAGTGGCCCAAAGTGATTTAACCCCTTAAAAACATCAGTTGCTTATTCAAATCTGTGAAAATGGGCCACTTGCCCCTTTGATGCCAGTTCTGGTGCCCAGAACCCATTTGGGCCAGGCTGGAGGGACCTGGGTTTGATGTAGGGCATCACTGTCTGTGTATTTTAAGTGTCAGATCAGTGACCCAAAGTCATTTAACCCCTTAAAAACATGTTACTTATTCAAACCTGTGAAAATGAGCAGTTTGCCCACTTTGATGCCAGGTCGTTCTTGTGACCAGAACCCATTTGAGCCAGGCTGTAGGGACCTGGTTTTGATGTAGGGCATCATTATCTGTGTAATTTAAGTGTCAAATCAGTGGCCCAAAGGCATTTAACCCCTTAAAAACATCAGTTACTTATTCAAATCTGTGAAAATGGGCTGTTTGCCCACTTTGATGCCAATTCTGGTGCCCAGAACCCATTTGGGCCAAGCTGAAGGGACCTGGGCTTGATGCAGGGCATCACTATTTGTGTATTTTAAGTGTCAGATCAGTGGCCCAAAGTCATTTAACCTCTTAAAAACATCAGTTACTTATTCAAATGGCCAAAATTGACTGCCCACTTTGATGCCAGTTGTGATGCCCAAAACCCATTTCGGCCAGGCTGGAGATACCTAGTTTTGATGTGGGGCTCCCTGTTCTATATGTCTGCAGTGTGAGATCAGTGGCCCAAAGGCATTTAACCCTTTCTTCAACACATTTTGGTGCCCACTTTAATGCCCATTTTTGTGCCAATTTTATTGTTTTTAACCCCTTTCTGCCATCAGACGTACTATTGCGTCCATGGGGGGTGGGCCCTACTTCCCAAGGACGCAATAGTACGTCATATGCGATCGGCAGCGCTCACGGGGGGAGCGGCGCCGATCGCGGCCGGGTGTCAGCTGCCTATCGCAGCTGACATCCGGCACTATGTGCCAGGAGCGGTCACGGACCGCCCCCGGCACATTAACCCCCGGCACACCGCGATCAAAGATGATCGCGATGTGCCGGCGGTGCAGGGAAGCACCGCTCAGGGAGGGGGCTCCCTGCGGGCTTCCCTGAGACCCCCGCAGCAACGCGATGTGATCGCGTTGCTGCGAGGGTCTCACCTCCCTCCCTGCTCCCTCCAGCCCCGGATCCAAGATGGCCGCGGATCCGGGTCCTGCAGGGAGGGAGGTGGCTTCACAGAGCCTGCTCAGAGCAGGCACTGTGAAGGCTGCAGCGCTGCATGTCAGATCAGTGATCTGACAGAGTGCTGTGCAAACTGTCAGATCACTGATCTGTGATGTCCCCCCCTGGGACAAAGTAAAAAAGTAAAAAAAAAAATTTCCAAATGTGTAAAAAAAATTAAAAAAAAATATTCCTAAATAATGAAAAAAAAAAAAAAAAATTCCCATAAATACATTTCTTCATCTAAATAAAAAAAAAAAAAAACAATAAAAGTACACATATTTAGTATCGCCGCGTCCGTATCGACTTGCCCTATAAAACTGGCACACTAGTTAACCCCTTCAGTAAACACCGTAAGAAAAAAAAAAAAAAAACGAGGCAAAAAACGACGATTTATTATCATACCGCCGAACAAAAAGTGGAATAACACGTGATCAAAAAGACAGATATAAATAACCATGGTACCGCTGAAAGCGTCATCTTGTCCCGCAAAAAACGAGCCACCATACAGCATCATCAGCAAAAAAATGAAAAAGTTATAGTCCTGAGAATAAAGCGATGCCAAAATAATTATTTTTTCTATAAAATAGTTTTTATCGTATAAAAGCGCCAAAACATAAAAAAATGATATAAATGAGATGTCGCTGTAATCGTACTGACCCGAAGAATAAAACTGCTTTATCAATTTTACCAAACGCGGAACGGTATAAACGCCTCCCCCAAAAGAAATTCATGAATAGCTGGTTTTTGGTCATTCTGTCTCACAAAAATCGGAATAAAAAGCGATCAAAAAATGTCACGTGCCCGAAAATGTTACCAATAAAAACGTCAACTCGTCGCGCAAAAAACAAGACCTCACATGACTGTGTGGACCAAAATATGGAAAAATTATAGCTCTCAAAATGTGGTAACGCAAAAAATATTTTTTGCAATAAAAAGCGTCTTTCAGTGTGTGACGGCTGCCAATCATAAAAATCCGCTAAAAAACCCGCTATAAAAGTAAATCAAACCCCCCTTCATCACCCCCTTAGTTAGGGAAAAATAAAAAAATGTATTTATTTCCATTTTCCCGTTAGGGCTACGGTTAGGGCTAGGGTTAGGGCTAGTGTTAGGGTTAGGGCTAGGGTTAGGGCTAGGGTTAGGGCTAGGGCTAGGGCTAGGGTTAGGGCTAGGGTTAGGGCTAGGGTTAGGGCTAGGGTTAGGGTTAGGGTTAGGGTTAGGGCTAGGGTTAGGGCTAGGGTTAGGGTTAGGGCTAGGGTTAGGGCTAGGGTTAGGGCTAGGGTTAGGGTTAGGGCTAGGGTTAGGGTTGGGGCTAGGGTTAGGGCTAGGGTTAGGGCTAGGGTTAGGGCTACAGTTAGGGTTGGGGCTAAAGTTACAGTTAGGGTTTAGATTACATTTACAGTTGGGAATAGGGTTGGGATTAGGGTTAGGGGTGTGTCAGGGTTAGAGGTGTGGTTAGGGTTACCGTTGGAATTAGGGTTAGGGGAGTGTTTGGATTAGGGTTTCAGTTATAATTGGGGGGTTTCCACTGTTTAGGCACATCAGGGGCTCTCCAAAAGCGACATGGCGTCCGATCTCAATTCCAGCCAATTCTGCGTTGAAAAAGTAAAACAGTGCTTCTTTCCTTCCGAGCTCACCCGTGTGCCCAAACAGGGGTTTACCCCAACATATGGGGTATCAGCGTACTCAGGACAAATAGGACAACAACTGTTGGGGTCCAATTTCTCCTGTTACCCTTGGGAAAATACAAAACTGGGGGCTAAAAAATAATTTTTGTGGGAAAAAAAAGATTTTTTATTTTTACGGCTCTGCGTTATAAACTGTAGTGAAACACTTGGGGTTCAAAGTTCTCACAACACATCTAGATATGTTCCCGGGGGGGTCTAGTTTCCAATATGGGGTCACTTGTGGGGGGTTTCTACTGTTTAGGTACATTAGGGGCTCTGCAAACGCAATGTGACGCCTGCAGACCATTCCATCTAAGTCTGCATTCAAATGGCACTCCTTCCCATCCGAGCCCTCCCATGCGCCCAAACAGTGGTTTCCCCCCACATATGGGGTATCAGCGCACTCAGGACAAATTGGACAACACATTTTTGGGTCCAATTTCTCCTGTTACCCTCGGGAAAATACAAAACTGGGGGCTAAAAAATAATTTTTGTGGGAAAAAAATTTTGTTTTATTTTTACGGCTCTCCATTATAAACCTCTGTGAAGCCCTTGGTGGGTCAAAGCGCTCACCACACATCTAGATAAGTTCCTTAGGGGGTCTACTTTCCAAAATGGTGTCACTTGTGGGGGGTTTCTACTGTTTAGGTACATTAGGGGCTCTGCAAACGCAATGTGACGCCTGCAGACCATTCCATCTAAGTCTGCATTCAAATGGCACTCCTTCCCTTCCGAGCCCTCCCATGCGCCCAAACAGTGGTTTCCCCCCACATATGGGGTATCAGCGCACTCAGGACAAATTGGACAACACATTTTTGGGTCCAATTTCTCCTGTTACCCTCGGGAAAATACAAAACTGGGGGCTAAAAAATAATTTTTGTGGGAAAAAATTTTTGTTTTATTTTTACGGCTCTCCATTATAAACCTCTGTGAAGCCCTTGGTGGGTCAAAGCGCTCACCACACATCTAGATAAGTTCCTTAGGGGGTCTACTTTCCAAAATGGTGTCACTTGTGAGTGGTTTCTACTATTTAGGTACATTAGGGGCTCTGCAAACGCAACATGGCGTCTCATCTCAATTCCTGTCAATTTTGCATTGAAAAGTCAAACGGCGCTCCTTCCTTTCCGAGCTCTCCCATCCGCCCAAACAGTGGTTTACCCCCACATATGGGGTATCAGCGCACTCAGGACAAATTGTACAACAACTTTTGGGGTCCAATTTCTTCTCTTACCCTTGGAAAAATAAAAAATTGGGGGCGAAAAGAAAATTTTTGTGAAAAAATATGATTTTTTTATTTTTACGGTTCTGCATTATAAACTTCTGTGAAGCACTGGGTGGGTCAAAGTGCTCACCACACCTCTAGATAAGTTCCTTAGGGGGTCTACTTTCCAAAATGGTGTCACTTGTGGGGGGTTTCAATGTTTAGGCACATCAGTGGCTTTCCAAACGCAACATGGCATCCCATCTCAATTCCTGTCAATTTTGCATTGAAAAGTCAAACGGCGCTCCTTCCCTTCCGAGCTCTCCCATCCGCCCAAACAGCGGTTTACCCCCACATATGGGATATCAGCTTACTCAGGACAAATTGTACAACAACTATTGGGGTCCAATTTCTTCTCTTACCCTTGGAAAAATAAAAAATTGGGGGCGAAAAGATAATTTTTGTGAAAAAATATGATTTTTTATTTTTACGGTTCTACATTATAAACTTCTGTGAAGCACTTGGTGGGTGAAAGAGCTCACCACACCTCTAGATAAGTTCCTTAGGGGGTCTACTTTCCAAAATGGTGTCACTTGTGGGGGGTTTCAATGTTTAGGCACATCAGGGGCTCTCCAAACGAAACATGGCGTCCCATCTCAATTCCAGTCAATTTTGCATTGAAAAGTCAAATGGCGCTCCTTCGCTTCCGAGCTGTGCCATGCGCCCAAACAGTGGTTTACCCCCACATGTGGGGTATTGGCGTACTCAGGACAAATTGTACAACAATGATTGCGGTCCATTTTCTCCTGTTACCCTTGGTAAAATAAAACAAATTGGAGCTGAATTAAATTTTTTGTGAAAAAAAGTTAAATGTTCATTTTTATTTAAACATTCAAAAAATTCCTGTGAAGCACCAGAAGGGTTAATAAACTTCTTGAATGTGGTTTTAAGCACCTTGAGGGGTGTAGGTTTTAGAATGGTGTCACACTTGGGTATTTTCTATCATATAGACCCCTCAAAATGACTTCAAATGAGATGTGGTCCCTAAAAAAAAATGGTGTTGTAGAAATGAGAAATTGCTGGTCAACTTTTCACCCTTATAACTCCCTAACAAAAAAAAATTTTGGTTCCAAAATTGTGCTGATGTAAAGTAGACATGTGGGAAATGTTACTTATTAAGTATTTTGTGTGACATATCTCTGTGATTTAATTGCATAAAAATTCAAAGTTGGAAAATTGCGAAATTTTCATAATTTTCGCCAAATTTCCGTTTTTTTCACAAATAAACGCAGGTACTATCAAAGAATTTTTACCATTGTCATGAAGTACAATATGTCACGAGAAAACAATGTCAGATTCACTGGGATCCGTTGAAGCGTTCCAGAGTTATAACCTCATAAAGGGACAGTGGTCAGAATTGTAAAAATTGGCCCGGTCATTAACGTGCAAACCACCCTTGGGGGTAAAGGGGTTAAAGCTGTTTTTAAAGGGAAGGTACCGCATTTGTAGGTCATTAATAAATCACTGTAATGTAGCATAACATGCTGCTATAAGCAAGTTTGAAATGCATGTGAAACAGATTTCATGTGTTATATGAGTTTAAAGAATGCACTGGGGGCTGACATCTTGGTTTTGCAGCAGTAGCAGGGCCCTATCAGTGTCAGATTACGGCACCCCATGGACATAGGAGATAATAGACCAGCACGGACCCTATCTGTAACATTGCAGCAGCATTAGCAGTGAGCTGGGCACGCCTCTGTGGGCTGCACAACTCACTGCTGTAGGTGTGACTAGCTGCCATTTTATTATAGCCCTGTGCTCTCTATCACAGGACAGAAGAAGCCTTCACTGCTCCTCTGTACTCCAAGCAGGCACGTCCTCTGCTCCTCACAAACTGCCCTGTGTGTTTCTCCTGCCATGTCTCCCCCTCACAAACAGTCCCTGTGATCTCTGGTAAGCTGCACTCACAGCCTGCAGAGAGGGAGGTGACACCTGGAGAGAGAGAGCAGGGCAGCTGACAGGACAGGGATTAAGGTGGGGGAAGGGGGATGGCAAGAATGTTATTCACAAAAAATGCTGCTGAGCCCACTGTGTTCTGCTCCTCTGTAAACAAGCTGTGCCTCTGATGCAGTAACTGCTGGTGATAGCAGGTCACAGGGCAGTCACACACAAAATGGTGCTGCCCTGTGATGCTGCTCTTCATTTTTACTGTTAGCAGCAAAATTGGGGCAGTAACTGCTGACATCACCATTTCCCTCCCCTTTTGGGTGGTCTAATATCCCTGGGGCAGAGCTGCTAAATCTTACTATAGCTGCTTGAGGTCTAAAACGGAAAATGCTCCCCCTAGTGGTAAATATGTATGTTTGTAGAAAAATATATAATATTTTTCATATAGAAATGTTTGCAAACAGTGCAAACATTGCATTAATACATTTTAATTACTATGTTAAGCTTAATTTCACAAAAAAAACAAAATGGAAGAAAACTGGTGGCACCTTCCCTTTAAGTGTATTCACATCAGGACACCTCACTGCATTGTTTGTTGTTATTGTGATGCTTAGTTTTTGTTGTTAATCCTATTAAAAACAGAAAAGAAAAATTGCCGGATAAGAAACACGAATAAGAAACTGAACGAATAAGAAACCAACTTCAGCCTCGTAAGAAAGACTGCTGTATCTCTTTTTATTATAAAAGTAAGAAAGACTGCTGTACATCCTCCAAGCACTTCCCAATGATTTGTTTTACACCTTATGTAGCATCTTCATAGCAAAGAATACCCGAGGAGCCATCCGCTTACTACGTATAAATGCTTTCTGTGAAAGCCTGAAATGTGAAAAAGATGCTCAAAAGTCTAAAATGTCTTACATAGAAATGATTTGGAAAATTATATACAAGTGCTTTTCCTTTTTTTTTTCTGTGCCGACCTGCTCAAAACACGCCAGGAAGACATAAGGGCAATTTATCAAAGTGTTTTTGTGATGTTTCTGGCGTAGAAAGTTCTCCATGCAGTGTAATTTACTTCCCATAGTTCTCCATGCAGTGTAATGCACTCCCCACAGTTCTCCATGCAGTATAATGCACTTCCCATAGTTCTCCATGCAGTGTAATGCACTTCCCATAGTTCTCCATGCAGTGTAATGCACTCCCCATAGTTCTCCATGCAGTATAATGCACTCCTCATAGTTCTCCATGCAGTGTAATGCACTCCCCATAGTTCTCCATGCAGTATAATGCACTCCCCATAGTTCTCCATGCAGTATAATGCACTCCCCATAGTTCTCCATGCAGTGTAATGCACTCCCCATAGTTCTCCATGCAGTATAATGCACTTCCCATAGTTCTCCATGCAGTGTAATGCACTTCCCATAGTTCTCCATGCAGTATGCAGTATAATGCACTCCCCATAGTTCTCCATGCAGTGTGATGCACTTCCCATAGTTCTCCATGCAGTATAATGCACTCCTCATAGTTCTCTGTTGTGAATTCTGTTGTCGAGCTCCCTCCTGTGGTCGTGAATGGTACTTCGGTGAGTTCTGTCCGTGGGCTCCCTCTGGTGGCTGTGAGTGGAGCTGCTGCTTCTGAGGTTCCTTACACAGGTGACGGGGTTTATCCTTTGGTTTGCTGCTCTATTTAACTCCACTTAGATCGTTACTCTATGCCAGCTGTCAATGTTTCTGCATTGGTTCAGTTCGCTCTTGGATCTTTCTGGTGACCTGTCTCCTCCAGCAAAAGCTAAGTTCCTGATAGTAACTAATTCGTTCATTGTTTTCTTGTCCAGCTGGATATCATGATTTTGTCTTGCTAGCTGGAAGCTCTGGGATGCAGAGTGGCAGCTCCGCACCGTTAGTCGGTGCGGAGGTCTTTTTGCACACTCTGCGTGGTCTTTTGTAGTTTTTTGTGCTGATCGCAAAGCTACCTTTCCTATCCTCTGTCTATTTAGTAAGTCTGGCCTCCTTTTGCTGAAACCTGTTTCATTTCTGCGTTTGTGACTTTCATCTTTACTCACAGTCAATATATATGGGGGGCTGCCTTTTCCTTTGGGGAATTTCTCTGAGGCAAGGTAGGCTTTATTTTCTATCTCTAGGGCTAGCTAGTTCTTAGGCTGTGACGAGGCGCCTAGGGATCGTTAGGAGCGCTCCACGGCTATTTCTAGCGTGTGTGATAGGATTAGGGATTGCGGTCAGCAGAGCTCCCACATCCCAGAGCTTGTCCTGCATGAGTTTTAACTATCAGGTCATTCCGGGTGCTCCTAACCACCAGGTCATAACAGTTCTCCATGCAGTATAATGCACTCCCCATAGTTCTCCATGCAGTATAATGCACTCCCCATAGTTCTCCATGCAGTGTAATCCACTCCCCATAGTTCTCTATGCAGTATAATGCACTCCCCATAGTTCTCTATGCAGTATAATGACCTCCCCATAGTTCTCCATGCAGTATAATGCACTTCCCATAGTTCTCCATGCAGTGTAATGCACTCCCCATAGTTCTCCATGCAGTGTAATGCACTTCCCATAGTTCTCCATGCAGTGTAATGCACTTCCCATAGTTCTCCATGCAGTATAATGCACTCCCCATAGTTCTCCATGCAGTGTAATGCACTCCCCATAGTTCTCCATGCAGTGTAATGCACTTCCAATAGTTCTCCATGCAGTATAATGCACTCCCCATAGTTCTCCATGCAGTATAATGCACTCCCCATAGTTCTCCATGCAGTATAATGCACTCCCCATAGTTCTCCATGCAGTGTAATGCACTTCTCATAGTTCTCCATGCAGTGTAATGCACTCCCCATAGTTCTCCATGCAGTATAATGCACTCCCCATAGTTCTCCATGCAGTATAATGCACTCCCCATAGTTCTCCATGCAGTATAATGCACTCCCCATAGTTCTCCATGCAGTGTAATGCACTTCTCATAGTTCTCCATGCAGTACAATGCACTCCCCATAGTTCTCCATGCAGTATAATGCACTCCCTGTTATGAAAGGCAATTCAGTACCACAATGGACATAGCGGTCAGAGCACATACAGTGATCTGACAATAACCCAAAATCATAGAACGAGCTCTGAGACGTGGGTACTCTGCAGACCGCAATCCCTAATCCTCTCCAAACAACACTAGAGGCAGCCGTGGATTGCGCCTAACTCTGCCTATGCAACTCGGCACAGCCTGAGAAACTAACTAATAAATCCTATACAGAAAAGAAATACCAAATAATATTAAAAATAAATCAAAAAAGTAAATATTCAACAAAAACCATATATCCCAAAGGAAAATATTTACTGACAACAAATACAAAAATTTAATTAATAAATTGTATTATTAAACATAGAAATAACACAATTAATAATATTTTTATTTATGTTTAAAATATATACACATACATACATATACAGGTCCTTCTCAAAAAATTAGCATATAGTGTTAAATTTCATTATTTACCATAATGTAATGATTACAATTAAACTTTCATATATTATAGATTCATTATCCACCAACTGAAATTTGTCACGTCTTTTATTGTTTTAATACTGATGATTTTGGCATACAACTCCTGATAACCCAAAAAACCTGTCTCAATAAATTAGCATATCAAGAAAAGGTTCTCTAAACGACCTATTACCCTAATCTTCTGAATCAACTAATTAACTCTAAACACATGCAAAAGATACCTGAGGCTTTTATAAACTCCCTGCCTGGTTCATTACTCAAAACCTCCATCATGGGTAAGACTAGCGACCTGACAGATGTCAAGAAGGCCATCATTGACACCCTCAAGCAAGAGGGTAAGACCCAGAAAGAAATTTCTCAACAAATAGGCTGTTCCCAGAGTGCTGTATCAAGGCACCTCAATGGTAAGTCTGTTGGAAGGAAACAATGTGGCAGAAAACGCTGTACAACGAGAAGAGGAGACCGGACCCTGAGGAAGATTGTGGAGAAGGACCGATTCCAGACCTTGGGGAACCTGAGGAAGCAGTGGACTGAGTCTGGTGTGGAAACATCCAGAGCCACCGTGCACAGGCGTGTGCAGGAAATGGGCTACAGGTGCCGAAATGGGCTACAGAGAAGCAGCACTGGACTGTTGCTAAGTGATCCCAAGTACTTTTTTCTGATGAAAGCAAATTTTGCATGTCATTCGGAAATCAAGGTGCCAGAGTCTGGAGGAAGACTGGGGAGAAGGAAATGCCAAAATGCCTGAAGTCCAGTGTCAAGTACCCACAGTCAGTGATGGTGTGGGGTGCCATGTCAGCTGCTGGTGTTGGTCCACTGTGTTTCATCAAGGGCAGGGTCAATGCAGCTAGCTATCAGGAGATTTTGGAGCACTTCATGCTTCCATCGGCTGAAATGCTTTATGGAGATGAAGATTTCATTTTTCAGCACGACCTGGCACCTGCTCACAGTGCCAAAACCACTGGTAAATTGTTTACTGACCATGGTATTACTGTGCTCAATTGGCCTGCCAACTCTCCTGACCTGAACCCCATAGAGAATCTGTGGGATATTGTGAAGAGAAAGTTGAGAGACGCAAGACCCAACACTCTGGATGAGCTTAAGGCCGCTATTGAAGCATCCTGGGCCTCCATAACATCTCAGCAGTGTCACAGGCTGATTGCCTCCATGCCACGCCGCATTGAAGCAGTCATTTCTGCCAAAGGATTCCCGACCAAGTATTGAGTGCATAACTGAACATTATTATTTGATGGTTTTTTTGTTTGTTATTAAAAAACACTTTTATTTGATTGGATGGGTGAAATATGCTAATTTATTGAGACAGGTTTTTTGGGTTATCAGGAGTTGTATGCCAAAATCATCAGTATTAAAACAATAAAAGACCTGACAAATTTCAGTTGGTGGATAATGAATCTATAATATATGAAAGTTTAATTGTAATCATTACATTATGGTAAATAATGAAATTTAACACTATATGCTAATTTTTTGAGAAGGACCTGTATATATATGTGACATTTAAAATAAAATACAACAGTATGTGGGGGGGCTACGGCACACAACCGGCTGAAAAAATAAATTATATATACCAAGTGGATGTAGATATGATTAATCAGACAATATAACGGCTACTTAATATAGAGAATTGTTCACAAAAAAATGTACAATATATATATATATATATATAAAAATAAATAAATAATGTTTCACATATCAGTACATATTCAGTAAACAATAAAAAATTTTTTTTACAAATAAGAAATACAATATATATACATAATCCAAATATAGAAGTTTTCTCTAAAAGGATATAACAATCGTCAGATGCACATCCATATCTGATAATCCTATAGTTAATACATAATGGACAGTATGATAAATGTGTAAAAATGTGTGTACCAAACAAAAATGTGAAAAAATAAAAAAGTGAAAAAATGAAAAATAAAAAACTATATCAAGAACAAATATGAGAGTGATAATAAGTCTATAAATATATGAAAATACAAAAATGTATAAAGATAAAAAAAAAAAAAAATTCTGCAAAGGTGTAAACCAATATGTGATTATATATGTGTTGATTAATACAATGAATGTATTTCTAGTGATAATATTAAGTCAAAAAATAAATAAAAACAAAAAATTCACTGCCAAAATGATGATGTAAAAATAAAGGAATAATTCAATCAGTAATTAGTTATATTAAAGGAAATGGCATCCGACGAGAGTTGATCCCACAAAAAATCCTCCACAAGGTGGACACATGAATGGCATCACATACAAGGTTAACTCAAATCAAACAGCACAATGCAAGCCGTATATACCAACCAGTGAATGAGTGCCACAGCCCCCTCACACACCACTCCAATTTTTTTATATATATATATTTTGTACATTTTTTTTGTGAACAATTCTCTATATTAAGTAGCCGTTATATTGTCTGATTAATGAGAAACTAACTAGCCTGAAGATAGAAAATAAGCCTACCTTGCCTCAGAGAAATACCCCAAAGGAAAAGGCAGCCCCCCACATATAATGACTGGGAGTTAAGATGAAAAGACAAACGTAGAGATGAAATAGATTCAGCAAAGTGAGGCCCGACTTTCTTAACAGAGCGAGGATAGAAAAGGTAACTTTGCGGTCTACACAAAACCCTAAAGAAAACCACGCAAAGGGGGCAAAAAGACCCTCCGTACCGAACTAACGGCACGGAGGTACACCCTTTGCGTCCCAGAGCTTCCAGCAACAAATTAGACAAGCTGGACAGAAAAAATAGCAAACAAATAGCAAAGAAGAACTTAGCTATGCAGAGCAGCAGGCCACAGGAATGATCCAGGGAAAAGCAAGTCCAACACTGGAACATTGACAGGAAGCCAGGATCAAAGCATTAGGTGGAGTCAAGTAGAGAAGCACCTAACGACCTCACCAGATCACCTGAGGGAGGAAACTCAGAAGCCGCAGTACCACTTCCCTCCACCAACAGAAGCTCACAGAGAGAATCAGCCGAAGTACCACTTGTGACCACAGGAGGGAGCTCTGCCACAGAATTCACAACAGTACCCCCCCCTTGAGGAGGGGTCACCGAACCCTCTCCAGAACCCCCAGGCCGACCAGGATGAGCCACATGAAAGGCACGAACAAGATCTGGGGCATGGACATCAGAGGCAAAAACCCAGGAATTATCTTCCTGAGCATAACCCTTCCATTTAACCAGATACTGGAGTTTCTGTCTAGAAACACGAGAATCCAAAATCTTCTCCACAATATACTCCAATTCCCCCTCCAGCAAAACCGGGGCAGGAGGATCAACAGATGGAACCATAGGTGCCACGTATCTCCGCAACAATGACCTATGGAATACGTTATGTATGGAAAAAGAATCTGGAAGGGTCAGACGAAAAGACACAGGATTAAGAACCTCAGAAATCCTATACGGACCAATGAAACGAGGTTTAAACTTAGGAGAGGAAACCTTCATAGGAATATGACGAGAAGATAACCAAACCAGATCCCCAACACGAAGTCGGGGACCCACACGGCGTCTGCGATTAGCGAAACGTTGAGCCTTCTCCTGGGACAAGGTCAAATTGTCCACTACATGAGTCCAAATCTGCTGCAACCTGTCCACCACAGTATCCACACCAGGACAGTCCGAAGACTCAACCTGTCCTGAAGAGAAACGAGGATGGAACCCAGAATTGCAGAAAAATGGCGAAACCAAGGTAGCCGAGCTGGCCCGATTATTAAGGGCGAACTCAGCCAAAGGCAAAAAGGACACCCAGTCATCCTGATCGGCAGAAACAAAGCATCTCAGATATGTTTCCAAGGTCTGATTGGTTCGTTCGGTCTGGCCATTAGTCTGAGGATGGAAAGCCGAGGAAAAAGACAAGTCAATGCCCATCCTACCACAAAAGGCTTGCCAAAACCTTGAAACAAACTGGGAACCTCTGTCAGAAACGATATTCTCTGGAATGCCATGTAAACGAACCACATGCTGGAAGAACAATGGCACCAAATCAGAGGAGGAAGGCAATTTAGACAAGGGTACCAGATGGACCATCTTAGAAAAGCGATCACAGACCACCCAAATGACTGACATCTTTTGAGAAACGGGAAGATCAGAAATAAAATCCATATGTGTCCAAGGCCTCTTCGGGACCGGCAAGGGCAAAAGCAACCCACTGGCACGAGAACAGCAGGGCTTAGCCCGAGCACAAATCCCACAGGACTGCACAAAAGCACGCACATCCCGCGACAGAGACGGCCACCAAAAGGATCTAGCCACTAACTCTCTGGTACCAAAGATTCCAGGATGACCAGCCAACACCGAACAATGAACCTCAGAGATAACTTTATTGGTCCACCTATCAGGGACAAACAGTCTCTCCGCTGGACAACGATCAGGTTTATTAGCCTGAAATTTTTGCAGCACCCGCCGCAAATCAGGGGAGATGGCAGACACAATTACTCCTTCCTTGAGGATACCCGCCGGCTCAGACAAACCCGGAGAGTCGGGCACAAAACTCCTAGACAGAGCATCCGCCTTCACATTTTTAGAGCCCGGAAGGTACGAAATCACAAAGTCAAAACGGGCAAAAAACAGCGACCAATGAGCCTGTCTAGGATTCAACCGCTTAGCAGACTCAAGATAAGTCAAGTTCTTATGATCAGTCAATACCACCACGCGATGCTTAGCTCCTTCAAGCCAATGACGCCACTCCTCGAATGCCCACTTCATGGCCAGCAACTCTCGGTTGCCCACATCATAATTTCGCTCAGCAGGCGAAAACTTCCTGGAAAAAAAAGCGCATGGTTTCATCACTGAGCAATCAGAACCTCTCTGCGACAAAACAGCCCCTGCTCCAATCTCAGAAGCATCAACCTCGACCTGGAACGGAAGAGAAACATCAGGTTGACACAACACAGGGGCAGAAGAAAAACGACGCTTCAACTCTTGAAAAGCTTCCACAGCAGCAGAAGACCAATTGACCAAATCAGCACCCTTCTTGGTCAAATCGGTCAATGGTTTGGCAATACTAGAAAAATTGCAGATGAAGCGACGATAAAAATTAGCAAAGCCCAGGAACTTTTGCAGACTTTTCAGAGATGTCGGCTGAGTCCAATCATGGATGGCTTGGACCTTAACAGGATCCATCTCAATAGTAGAAGGGGAAAAGATGAACCCCAAAAATGAAACCTTCTGCACACCAAAGAGACACTTTGATCCCTTCACAAACAAAGAATTAGCACGCAGGACCTGAAAAACTGTTCTGACCTGCTTCACATGAGACTCCCAATCATCCGAGAAGATCAAAATGTCATCCAAGTACACAATCAGGAATTTATCCAGGTACTCTCGGAAGATGTCATGCATAAAGGACTGAAACACTGATGGAGCATTGGCAAGTCCGAATGGCATCACTAGATACTCGAAATGACCCTCGGGCGTATTAAATGCAGTTTTCCATTCATCTCCTCGCCTGATTCGCACCAGATTATACGCACCACGAAGATCTATCTTGGTGAACCAACTAGCCCCCTTAATCCGAGCAAACAAATCAGATAACAATGGCAAGGGGTACTGAAATTTAACCGTGATCTTATTTAGAAGGCGGTAATCTATACAAGGTCTCAGCGAACCATCCTTCTTGGCTACAAAAAAGAACCCTGCTCCTAATGGTGACGATGACGGGCGAATATGCCCCTTCTCCAGGGATTCCTTCACATAACTGCGCATAGCGGCGTGCTCAGGCACGGATAAATTAAACAGTCGACCTTTTGGGAATTTACTACCAGGAATCAAATTGATAGCACAAACACAATCCCTATGCGGAGGTAGGGCATCGGACTTGGGCTCATCAAATACATCCAGGTAATCAGACAAGAACTCTGGAACCTCAGAAGGGGTGGATGACGAAATTGACAGAAATGGAACATCACCATGTACCCCCTGACAACCCCAGCTGGACACCGAAATGGATTTCCAATCTAATACTGGATTATGGGCTTGTAGCCATGGCAACCCCAACACGACCACATCATGCAGATTATGCAACACCAGAAAGCGAATAACCTCCTGATGTGCAGGAGCCATGCACATGGTCAGCTGGGTCCAGTATTGAGGCTTATTCTTGGCCAAAGGCGTGGCATCAATTCCTCTCAATGGAATAGGACATTGCAAGGGCTCTAAGAGAAACCCACAACGCTTAGCAAACTCCAAGTCCATCAAATTCAGGGCAGCGCCTGAATCCACAAATGCCATGACAGAATACGATGACAAAGAACAGATCAAGGCAACGGACAGAAGAAATTTTGACTGTACCGTACCAATGGTGGCAGACCTAGCGAACTGCTTAGTGCGCTTAGGACAATCAGAGATAGCATGAGTGGAATCACCACAGTAGAAACACAGCCCATTCAGACGTCAGTGTTCTTGCCGTTCAACTCTGGTCAAAGTCCTATCGCACTGCATAGGCTCAGGTCTAAGCTCAGGTAATACCGCCAAATGGTGCACAGATTTACGCTCACGCAAGCGTCGACCGATCTGAATGGCCAAAGACATAGACTCATTCAAACCAGCAGGCATAGGAAATCCCACCATGACATCCTTAAGGGCTTCAGAGAGACCCTTTCTGAAGATAGCTGCCAGCGCAGATTCATTCCATTGAGTGAGCACGGACCACTTTCTAAATTTCTGACAATATACCTCTATCTCATCCTGACCCTGACAAAGAGCCAGCAAATTTTTCTCTGCCTGATCCACTGAATTAGGTTCATCGTACAGCAATCCGAGCGCCAGGAAAAACGCATCGATATTACTCAATGCAGGATCTCCTGGCGCAAGAGAAAATGCCCAGTCCTGAGGGTCGCCGCGCAAAAAAGAAATAACAATCAAAACCTGTTGAACTGGATCACCAGAGGAGCGAGGTTTGAAGGCCAGAAATAATTTACAATTATTTTTGAAACTCAGAAACTTAGTTCTATCTCCAAAAAACAAATCAGGAATAGGAATTCTTGGTTCTAACATAGATTTCTGATCAATTGTGTCTTGAATCTTTTGTACTCTTGCCGAGAGCTGATCCACAAATGAAGACAGACTTCTAATGTCCATCGCTACACCTGTGTACTGAACCACCCAAATGTCTAGGGGAAAAAAAAGGCAAAACACAGTGCAAAGAAAAAAAAATGGTCTCAGAACTTCTTTTTTCCCTCTATTGAGAATCATTAGTACTTTGGGCTTCCTGTACTGTTATGAAAGGCAATTCAGTACCACAATGGACATAGCGGTCAGAGCACATACAGTGATCTGACAATAACCCAAAATCATAGAACAAGCTCTGAGACGTGGGAACTCTGCAGACCGCAATCCCTAATCCTCTCCAAACAACACTAGAGGCAGCCGTGGATTGCGCCTAACTCTGCCTATGCAACTCGGCACAGCCTGAGAAACTAACTAGCCTGAAGATAGAAAATAAGCCTACCTTGCCTCAGAGAAATACCCCAAAGGAAAAGGCAGCCCCCCACATATAATGACTGTGAGTTAAGATGAAAAGACAAACGTAGAGATGAAATAGATTCAGCAAAGTGAGGCCCGACTTTCTTAACAGAGCGAGGATAGAAAAGGTAACTTTGCGGTCTACACAAAAGCCTAAAGAAAACCACGCAAAGGGGGCAAAAAGACCCTCCGTACCGAACTAACGGCACGGAGGTACACCCCTTGCGTCCCAGAGCTTCCAGCAACAAATTAGACAAGCTGGACAGAAAAAATAGCAAACAAATAGCAAAGAAGAACTTAGCTATGCAGAGCAGCAGGCCACAGGAATGATCCAGGGAAAAGCAAGTGCAACACTGGAACATTGACAGGAAGCCAGGATCAAAGCATTAGGTGGAGTTAAGTAGAGAAGCACCTAACGACCTCACCAGATCACCTGAGGGAGGAAACTCAGAAGCCGCAGTACCACTTCCCTCCACCAACAGAAGCTCACAGAGAGAATCAGCCGAAGTACCACTTGTGACCACAGGAGGGAGCTCTGCCACAGAATTCACAACAACTCCCCATAGTTCTCCATGCAGTATAATGCACTCCCCATAGTTCTCCATGCAGTGTAATGCACTTCTCATAGTTCTCCATGCAGTATAATGCACTCCCCATAGTTCTCCATGCAGTGTAATGCACTCCCCATAGTTCTCCATGCAGTATAATGCACTCCCCATATTTCTCCATGCAGTATAATGCACTCCCCATAGTTCTCCATGCAGTATAATGCACTCCACATAGTTCTCCATGCAGTGTAATGCACTCCCCATAGTTCTCCATGCAGTGTAATGCACTCCCCATAGTTCTCCATGCAGTGTAATGCACTCCCCATAGTTCTCCATGCAGTGTAATGCACTCCCCATAGTTCTCCATGCAGTGTAATGCACTCCCCATAGTTCTCCATGCAGTGTAATGCACTCCCCATAGTTCTCCATGCAGTGTAATGCACTCCCCATTGTTCTCCATGCAGTGTAATGCACTCCCCATAGTTCTCCATGCAGTATAATGCACTCCCCATAGTTCTCCATGCAGTATAATGCACTCCCCATAGTTCTCCATGCAGTATAATGCACTCCCCATAGTTCTCCATGCAGTGTAATGCACTCCCCATAGTTCTCCATGCAATGTAATGCACTTCCCATAGTTCTCCATGCAGTATAATGCACTTCCCATAGTTCTCCATGCAGTATAATGCACTCCCCATAGTTCTCCATGCAGTATAATGCACTCCCCATAGTTCTCCATGCAGTATAATGCACTCCCCATAGTTCTCCATGCAGTATAATGCACTCCTCATAGTTCTCCATGCAGTATAATGCACTCCCCATAGTTCTCCATGCAGTATAATGCACTTCCCATAGTTCTCCATGCAGTATAATGCACTCCCCATAGTTCTCCATGCAGTATAATGCACTCCTCATAGTTCTCCATGCAGTGTAATGCACTTCCCATAGTCCTCCATGCAGTATAATGCACTCCCCATAGTTCTCCATGCAGTATAATGCACTCCCCATAGTTCTCCATGCAGTGTAATGCACTCCCCATAGTCCTCCATGCAGTATAATGCACTCCTCATAGTTCTCCATGCAGTGCAATGCACTTCTCATAGTTCTCCATGCAGTGTAATGCCCCCCCCCATAGTTCTCCATGCAGTATAATGCACTTCCCGTAGTTCTCCATGCAGTATAATGCACTCCCCGTAGTTCTCTATGCAGTATAATGCACTCCCCATAGTTCTCCATGCAGTATAATGCACTCCCCGTAGTTCTCTATGCCAGGCATGTCAAACACGCGTCCCGCGGGCCGCATGCGGCCCTTTACAGGCATATCTGCGGCCCGCACAAAAGTCTCAAACTTTGTCTGTAAACACAAAGTTTGAGACTTTTGTGCGGGCCACAGATGCTCCCAGTCACTCTCAGCCTTCCTGGCTTAGGACGGAGATCAGCAACCACGCGAGCCGCAGATGTACAAAACGCGCGATCAGCACTTCCGGCTCTTCATTCATTGGCCGATATCCCTGCATATGACCTGCTTACGTCATCAGCAGCCGACCAACTAGCTCCGTGTCAATCCATGATGTGTGTACTTTGGTCGGCTGCTGATGACGTAAGCAGGTCATATGCAGGGATATCGGCCAATGAATGAAGAGCCGGAAGTGCTGATCGCGCGTTTTGTACATCTGCGGCTCGCGTGGCTGCTGATCTCCGTCCTAAGTCAGGAAGGCTGAGAGTGACTGGGATACTGTGACCGAGGAAGAAGGGACCCACTGCCGCACAGGCAAAGAAGTGAGTGGCCCTCCTCCTGTACACATCATGCACGGACCTTCTGGGATGGGGTTTGTATGTTATGCACGCATCTGGCAGTGTGCACGTACCTTCTGGGATGGGGTTTGTACGTTATGCACGCATCTGGCAGTGTGCACGTACCTTCTGGGATGGGGTTTGTACGTTATGCACGCACCTGGCAGTGTGCACGTACCTTCTGGGATGGGGTTTGTACGTTATGCACGCACCTGGCAGTGTGCACGTACCTTCTGGGATGGGGTTTGTACGTTATGCACGCACCTGGCAGTGTGCACGTACCTTCTGGGATGGGGTTTGTACGTTATGCACGCACCTGGCAGTGTGCATGTACCTTCTGGGATGGGGTTTGTACGTTATGCACGCACCTGGCAGTGTGCACATACCTTCTGAGATGGGGTTTGTACGTTATGCACGCACCTGGCAGTGTGCACATACCTTCTGGGATGGGGTATGTACGTTATGCACGCACCTGGCAGTGTGCACGTACCTTCTGGGATGGGGTTTGTACGTTATGCACGTACCTGGCAGTGTGCACAGACTGAGGTATCAAGCCTCACGACAAAACACTAATGATTGAAAAAAAAGATAGCAAATAAATGTTTAGTTTTTAATTGCTGTATTTTTGTTGAATATAATAGTTGCTGTTGCGCACTGCAAATATATGTTGCTATTACATATTACTACTTCATATCTTGTTTTCATTGACTGCTGTTAACATACGTGTGTGACATTAGCTGCTGTGTGCGGCCCTCGCAACAACCTCGTTACTCATGTGGCCCTCGGGGTACCCTGAGTTTGACATGCCTGCTCTATGCAGTATAATGCACTCCCCATAGTTCTCCATGCAGTATAATGCACTCCTCATAGTTCTCCATGCAGTATAATGCACTTCCCATAGTTCTCCATGCAGTGTAATGCACTTCCCATAGTTCTCCATGCAGTGTAATGCACTCCCCATAGTTCTCCATGCAGTATAATGCACTCCCCATAGTTCTCCATGCAGTATAATGCACTCCCCATAGTTCTCCATGCAGTATAATGCACTCCCCATAGTTCTCCATGCAGTGTAATGCACTCCCCATAGTTCTCCATGCAGTGTAATGCACTTCCCATAGTTCTCCATGCAGTATAATGCACTCCCCATAGTTCTCCATGCAGTATAATGCACTCCCCATAGTTCTCCATGCAGTATAATGCACTCCCCATAGTTCTCCATGCAGTGTAATGCACTTCCCATAGTTCTCCATGCAGTATAATGCACTTCCCATAGTTCTCCATGCAGTGTAATGCACTCCCCATAGTTCTCCATGCAGTATAATGCACTCCCCATAGTTCTCCATGCAATATAATGCACTCCCCATAGTTCTCCATGCAGTATAATGCACTTCCCATAGTTCTCCATGCAGTATAATGCACTCCCCATAGTTCTCCATCCAATGTAATGCACTTCCCATAGTTCTCCATGCAGTGTAATGCACTTCCCATAGTTCTCCATGCAGTGTAATGCACTCCCCATAGTTCTCCATGCAGTATAATGCACTCCCCATAGTTCTCCATGCAGTATAATGCACTCCCCATAGTTCTCCATGCAGTATAATGCACTCCCCATAGTTCTCCATGCAGTGTAATGCACTCCCCATAGTTCTCCATGCAGTGTAATGCACTTCCCATAGTTCTCCATGCAGTATAATGCACTCCCCATAGTTCTCCATGCAGTATAATGCACTCCCCATAGTTCTCCATGCAGTATAATGCACTCCCCATAGTTCTCCATGCAGTGTAATGCACTTCCCATAGTTCTCCATGCAGTATAATGCACTTCCCATAGTTCTCCATGCAGTGTAATGCACTCCCCATAGTTCTCCATGCAGTATAATGCACTCCCCATAGTTCTCCATGCAATATAATGCACTCCCCATAGTTCTCCATGCAGTATAATGCACTTCCCATAGTTCTCCATGCAGTATAATGCACTCCCCATAGTTCTCCATCCAATGTAATGCACTTCCCATAGTTCTCCATGCAGTGTAATGCACTTCCCATAGTTCTCCATGCAGTGTAATGCACTCCCCATAGTTCTCCATGCAGTGTAATGCACTCCCCATAGTTCTCCATGCAGTGTAATGCACTCTCAATAGTTCTCCATGCAGTATAATGCACTCCCCATAGTTCTCCATGCAGTATTATTATTATACTTTTTTATCATTATAGTGCCCTTTATTCCATGGCGCTTTACATGTGAGGAGGGGTATACATAATAAAAACAAGTACAATAATCTTGAACAATACAAGTCACAACTGGTACAGGAGGAGAGAGGACCCTGCCCGCAAGGGCTCACAATCTACAAGGGATGGTTGAGGATACAGTAGGTATTGATAGAGCTGGTCGTGCAGTGGTTTGGTCGATCGGTGATTACTGCAGATTGTAGGCTTGCCGGGAGGGTAGGTCTTCAGGTTCTTTTTGAAGGTTTCGATGGTAGGTGAGAGTCTGATGTGTTGTGGTAGAAAGTTCAAGAGTATGGGGGATGTGCGAGAGAAATCTTGTATGCGATTGTGGGAAGAGGAGATAAGAGGGGAATAGAGAAGGAGATCTTGTGAGGATCGGAGGTTGCATGCAGGTAAGTACAGGGAGACGAGGTCACAGATGTATGGAGGAGACAGGTTGTGGATGGCTTTGTATGTCATGGTTAGGCTTTTGTACTGGAGTCTCTGGGTAATGGGGAGCTAGTGAAGGGATTGACAGAGGGGAGAGGCCAGGGAATAGCGGGGGGACAGGTGGCTTAGTCGGCAGCAGAATTTAGAATAGATTGGAGGGGTGTGAGAGTGTAATGCAGTATAATGCACTCCCCATAGTTCTCCATGCAGTATAATGCATGTATTTAGTTAGAAAACTAGGTTGAAATGACAGTGAATTAATGTAAGAGCTGATGGTAAAACTGCTTTACATACGGATGTCATAGGGATACTAGGTGAGGGAAAAATGAATAACACTTGCCTGACACTCTCCAACTTTTCTGGCTGAGAATCTCAGCTACTTTATGTACACATATGTAAGTGTACTCTAAGGGTATGTGTGCACGTTGAGTATTTGCTTGAATAAGTTTCTGCAAGGAGTCTTAGGCCGGCGTCACACTCAGCGTATGGAAATACGGTCTGTATTTTACGGCCGTAATACGCATAAAAATTCCAGAAATGGTGATCCGTATGTAGTCCGTTGGCAAGGTGTGGTCGCGTATTTTGCGCATGTAATGTTGCGTATGTAATCCGTATGACATCCGTAATGCATATTTTTCACGCAACCTGACAAAATGGACATTTAACGGTTTTTGAGGCTGAAATTAATTTAAATCAGCATCAGCAACCCTATTTAAGGCCTCTACAACAGGTGGCACTCACCCATATGGCCATTTTGTGGTTGTGCATCTGTTGGTGTGTTGTGGTAACATTTGCACCATGTCTGACCTCCTGTAGTTCACCCCAACTCAGCGGGTTTTGTTTAACTGGGTCTTGTCGCGTCGGTTTGGCCAGCCATATCCTGTGATTGTAGATCCGCGAAGGAGGAGAAGAAGAATGTGGTTGCATCCTCTTTTGACGCCTCACTAAAGACCATTTTCAGAGGCTCTATACAGCTCTGCTGGCACATCCTGACAAGTTCTATCTGTACTGTCGCATGACCATCAGAACCTTTGATATATTGTTGGAGATATTACATCCAGGTATCACCTATCAGGACACAAGGATGCGCAAAGCCATATCCGCAGAGGAGCGTCTTCTCCTTACCTTACGGTATGTATTCAACATCCTCACATACTGTATGTTGATGATTTTTTTCATGTGTGGTGTTCTAGCAGGTTTTTTAAAGTATATGTGTACATTAGGGCACACGCAGATCCAAAAAAAGTGTGTTTAATCTTATAGTTAAGTACCCTAGGTAAATTTTTGATTTTATAGCGTTAATCATGTTTTTGAAAATATACAATCTACTTGTGCTTCTTCATGTTTTGTGTGACCTCTTGTTACCTACCTAATATTCCTTTTTTTACATTTTCAGCTTCCTGTCCACTGGCTTGTCGTATACGGGACTACACCTGGAGTTTCTGATTGGCCAGTCGACAATTTCGGGCATTGTGCGGTCAACCTGTAGTCAAATATGGGCTAAACTCCAGGAACTTGTGATGCCTGAGCCAAAACAGGCTGATTGGCTCAAAATAGCCCTTGGGTTCCAGGACACTTGTGACTTCCCAAACTGCATTGGAGCGGTTGATGGGAAACATATCAGGGTACGTAAGCCGCCGAACTCTGGCTCCCAATTCTACAATTATAAGCAGTTTTTCTCTGTAGTTCTGTTAGCTGTAGTTGACAGTAACTACAGGTTTATAATTGTAGACATTGGGGCCTATGGCCGAACTGGAGACTCTAGGGTCTTCAATTTGTCCATTATGGGTTGGCGGCTACGTGAAAACCAGTTAGACCTCCCACCACCACAACAACTCCCAGGCTCCAATGCGGAAGCAGTGCCTTTTGTTCTTGTTGGAGATGAGGCCTTCCAACTGACGAGACACGTCATGAGGCCTTATCCCCGATGCAACCTGGACCACCGGCGGAGGATCTTTAATTTGCGGCTTTCTAGGGCGCGGAGACTGGTGGAGTGCGCCTTTGGTATTCAGGTGGCCAAATGGCGTGTCCTCCAGTCTGCCATTCAGCTCAGTGAGGCTACAGTGTATGAAGTCATAAAAGCCTCTGCAATGTTGCACAATTTTACCCGCATACATGATTGCTCCTCAGCTGATATTGCTGAACACATGTTGAGCAATGTGATTAGGCCTACACCACATGGCCCTCCTCCACGCCGTCCCCTTTCTGGCATAAAAGTTAGGGATGTTTTCACCAATTATTTTGTTTCTCCTCAAGGTGCTACTCCCTGGCAAGATTATGCTGTTTCTCAGTTGTGAATTTCTTTTTTTCAAAATATATTATCTACATACATTTTTTTGTGCCAAAGAAACAGTACTATGTGTGTTGTATTTCCTTAATTACCAGATGATTATGAACAGAGCATATGTGTGTGATTTAATAATGATTGGTCCACAAACATCAATTCAATTGGCTTTTGACAACATTTTTTACTACCAGCAAAAGCCTTTTGTTGAAAACTTTTAACCATATTTTTGTCATATGGTTGTAATTTTTTTTGGTGTTTTAGTATTTTTTGCAAACAACAAAACACAGCAAAGTGCAAATACAGCACAAAATAAACAAAAACATGGTTTGGCGTAACAAAGAAAAAAAAAATAATGGCTTACAGATCCCTGTAAGTTGGCGGTGGAGATGGCGGCAGCTCAGGGTCCTGTTCAGGGGGCCTCTGTTAGGCCAATTGTCCTTCACCCTCTGAGGATGCAGTGGATTGCTGAGCCAAATACAGGCCTTGTTCATATTGGCCAGTTGAGTATTGGCCATAAGGTAATTGTCTCTGGCCCTCATGCTGACGGACATTTTGGATGGACTCATACCCACCCCCAAAATGGCCATGTTGTCCAAACCCAGGTTGTGGCCAGCCTACATCACTGGGTCTGGAAAAGTGGCCATATTGGTAAGTTGGGTTGTAGGCTGCCATTTGGTATGGTGCTGGCCTTTGTTGATTTTGGGTTGGGAGGGGTTGAGGTGTAGGCATACGTGAAGGAGGTGCTTCAAATCCTGATTGACCATGCACCTGTTGAGTTATTTGAAGGCGCAAGAGGTTAGTTTGTGAAAGCTGCCTTCTCTCAAGAAATTCAAACACCTCATAGGGGTCATTTGGGAAGGTGCTTAAATCAATCAGGATTTGAATACACCCTCTCACACGTAGCCTCACCTCACGGGGAAGGGGACCAAGGTACCGGGCAAGGCTGCGAGCAAAGGCCTCCTCTCCATCATCCGTGGCTGCCCTGGCCAAATAATTGAGAACTCCAGCATCCACATCCCTCCTACTGGCTTGCAGCTCTCTCCTTCTGCGGCCTTTGCGTTAAGGGCCAGCTGCCTGTGGGTAGGACACCAGTGGGACAGTAGGGCTGCTGCTGTGCCCATGCTCTTCCTGGCTTCCAGGATCAGGTGCTGCTAAGGGTGGTGGTGCTGCATCTTCCACACTTGCTGCTGTCTGTTGTGATGCAGAAGCCGATGGACCGTGAAGGATGGAGGTAGAAGGGGCCCACGATGAGCCTGCCACCTCTTCTTCAACACTAACGGGATCAATCACAGCCTCCGACTAGGACCCGGTCTCCCTCTCAGTGAGGTTGGACTGTGTTCTATTATTAAACAATAAAGCAATAAAAAAACATTATTAGTTGAGTCATTTGATAAAATAATTTGATTAGACATCTGTGCAGTAACCACCGATCGACCAAACCACTGCATGAACAGCTCTACCCTCGCCCACTGTATTCTCACCCATGTCTTGTTGTAGCTTGTGAGGCTTTGCGGGCAGGGTCCTCTCTCCTCCTGTACTATTTTGTTTTTTTCCTTTTTTTTTATAATATATTTTTTAAAATGTTTAACCCTCCTTACATGTTAAGCACCATGGAATAAATGGCGCTCGAACAAGAAGAAATAATTTTAATACTAATATTCAAACAAAAAAATGTGTTGTGTTGTTTTGACTTACTGTCTTTGATCCATACTGACATCCAAAAAGGAAAACTGATCGTAGTAAATGTATTTCCTTTTTTTGGGTGGTGCTGCTGACCCACTTCTTGCCCGCTGCTGCCTTTCATGACATGAGTGTACTTACAAAGTTGTGTCTGCTCCGCATGTGGCCGTTGGGCATAATCTGGGAATAGGATCCCACAGATGGTCCTCCAAGCTGCCTCTTTCCTGGCCCGGTTGGAATAATTTGGATCCCGCTGATCCCAGATTTCTGGCCTTTCTTGGACCAGGATGAAGAGCATTTCCACGTTAAAGGGAACCTGTCAGGACAAATTGGACAACAACTTTTGGGGTCCAATTTCTCCTGTTACCCTTGGGAAAATACAAAACTGGGGGCTAAAAAATCATTTTTGTGGACAAAAAAGGTTTTTTTATTTTCACAGCTCTGCGTTATAAAACTTTGAACCCCCAAGTGTTTCACTAAAGTTTATAACGCAGAGCTGTGAAAATAGTTTTTTTATTTTCACGGCTCTGTGTTATAAAACTTTGAACCCCCAAGTGTTTCACTAAAGTTTATAACGCAGAGCTGTGAAAATAAAATCTTATTTTTCCACAAAAATGATTTTTTAGCCCCCAGTTTTGTATTTTCCTAAGGGTAACAGGAGAAATTGGACCCCAAAAGTTGTTATCCAATTTGTCCTGAGTACGCAGATTCCCTATATGTGGGAGAAAACTACTGTTTGGGTGTATGTCAGGGCTCGGAAGGGAAGAAGTGGCATTTTGGAATGCAGACATGGATGGATGGTCTGCGGGCGTCACGTTGCATTTGTAGAGCCCCTGATGTACCTAAACAGTAGAAACCCCCCACAAGTGACCCCATATTGGAAACTAGACCCCCAAAGGAACTTATCTAGATGTGTTGTGAGAACTTTGAACCCCCAAGTGTTTCACTAAAATTCTCACAACACATCTAGATAAGTTGCTTTGGGGGTCCAATATGGGATCACTTATGGTGGGTTTCAACTGTTTAGGTACATCAGGGGCTCTGCAAACGCAACGTGACGCCCATTCCAAACCGGCGCTCCTTCCCTTCAGAGCTCTGCCATGCACCCAAACAGTGGTTCCCTCCCCACATATGGGCTATCAGCATACTCAGGACAAATTGCACAACAACTTTTGGGGTCCAATTTCTCCGGATACCCTTGGGAAAAAAAATTGGGAGTGAAAAAATCATTTTTGTGGGAAAATAAAATTATGTTTTAATTTTCACGGCTCTATATTATAAACTTTAGTCAAACAATTAGGGTTCAAAGTGCACATCACACATCTAAATAAGTTCCTTAGGTGGTCTAGTTTCCAAAATGGGGTCACTTGTAGGGGGTTTCCACTGTTTAGGCACATCAGCAGCTCTCCAAACATGAAATGGCGTCTGATCTCAATTCCAGCCAATTCTGCGTTGAAAAAGTCAAAACGGTGCTCCTTCCCTTTCGAGCTCTGCCATGTGCCCAAACAGTGGTTTACCCCCACATATCGGGTATCAGCGTACAACAACTTTTGGGGTCCACTTTCTCCTATTACCTTTGAGAAAATAAAAAATTGGGGGTGAAAATATTTTTGTGAAAAAAATTATTTTTTATTTTTACGGCTCTACATTATAAACTTCTGTGAAGCACTTGGGGGTTCAAAGCGCTCATCACCCATTTAGATAAGTTCCTTAGGGGGTCTACTTTCCAAAATGTTGTCACTTGTGGGGAGTTTCCACTGTTTAGGCACATCAGGGGCTCTCCAAACGCAACATGGTGTCCTATCAATTCCAGCCAATTTTGCATTGAAAAGTCAAATGGCGCTCTTTCCCTTCCGAGCTCTGCCATGCGCCTAAACAATGGTTTACCCCCACATATGGGGTATCGGCGTACTCAGGACAAATTGTACAACTTTTGCAGTCCAATTTCTACTATTACCCATGGTAAAATAAAACAAATTGGATCTGAAGTAATTTTTTTGTGAAAAAAAGTTAAATGTTCATTTTTATTTAGACATTCCAAAAATTCTTGTGAAGCACCAGAAGGGTTAATAAACTTCTTGAATATGGTTTTGAGCACCATGAGGGGTGCAGTTTTAAGAATGGTGTCACACTTGGGTATTTTCTATCATATAGACCCCTCAAAGTGACTTCAAATGTGATGTGGTCCCTAAAAAAAATGGTGTTGTAAAAATGAGAAATCGCTGGTCAACTCTTAACCCTTATAACTTCCTAACAAAAAAAAGTGTTGGTTCCAAAATTGTGCTTGTCATGCTCGCGCCCAGACTGGTTGGCGGAGGCATGCGGGGAAGTGGCCCCACTGTGCCATAGACCAGACTACCCTGGAAGGGGCGTAACTAAGTAGCTTCCTTGGTATTCGCTTGAGCCTCTGATGGTGAGGTCAGACTTGTGCAGCAGGAAGCTACCAGGTGATACTCCAGGGTGGTGTCTGGCTGTGGCTGCCGATCCCACCGGGGAACGGACCATACACAGGTAAGCAGGCACAGCTGGCACTCTGGCAGACAGGCGGGCACGGCTGGGACACAGGCAGGCAGACGGGTACAACAGACACTGGCAGGCACGGCTGGCTCTCTGGTAGGCAGGCAGGTACGGCTGGCTCTCTGGCAGGACAGGTGGACAAGGCTGGTACACTGGAAGAACCGGTAGGGACCGGTTTGCAGGCAGGTATGTTAAACAGGTAAGAACCTGTTAAGACAGGACTTAAGAATAGGTAGAGAAAGACCACAAGAGCGGATGCAGAGCGAAAGAACAGGAGCTAGAGCCAAGAACAGAGACGCAGGAAGGGGGCCAATAACCATGGACCCTCTCCAGGCTATTAATATCTGCCCTCAGTCACTGGCTTTACTACTCTGGCAGAGAAAATTGCGTGGGAGCCCACGCCAATTTTTTCCGCGATTTAACCCTTTAATTTAATAGCTAGAACGGCCAAATTTTGCATATACACACTACTAACATTACTAGTGTGGATTATGCAAAAAAAGGGGATATGACATGGTTTACTGTATGTAAACCATGTCTCATATGTCGGGTTTAGGAAGGAGATAGCAAAGCCGGTAATTGAATTACCGGCTTTAAAGCTATCTAGCGCTGGAATAAATATTAATATATATACATATATGTGTCTCACTGACATATATATATATATATATATATATATATATATATAGGCAGTATATATGTTTTTTTTTATTTTTAACACATGGATCCCTTGTATAGCCGTATGTTGGTTTTGCAAGCCTGCGAGAAAAACACGCAGTACGGATGCCATACGGATTACATACGGAGGATGCCATGCGCAAAATACGCTGACACACCCTGCCTACGGAGCAGCTACGGACCACTTTTTTGGGGACTTTTCAGCATATTATGGCCGTAATATACGGACCGTATTGTCTTACGCTGAGTGTGACTCCAGCCGTGCACACGTATTCTGGTTCTCTGCGGATTTTTCCGCAGCGGATTTGATAAATCCGCAGTGCTAAACCGCTGCGGATTTACCGCGGTTTTTCTGCGCATTTCACTGCGGTTTTACAACTGCGGTTTACTATTGGAGCAGTTGTAAAACCGCTGCGGAATCCGCAGAAAGAAGTGACATGCTGCGGAATGTAAACCCCTGCGTTTCCGTGTGTACAGCGATTTTTGTTTCCCATAGGTTTACATTAAACTGTAAACTCATGGGAAACTGCTGCGGATTCGCAGCGTTTTCCGCAGTGTGTGCACATACCTTTAGAATTGGGCTATGTGCACACGGTGCGGATTTGGCTGCGGATCCGCAGCGGATTGGCCGCTACGGATTCGCAGCAGTGTTCCATCAGGTTTACAGTACCAAGTAAACCTATGGAAAACCAAATTTGCTGTGCCCATGGTGCGGAAAATACCGCGCGGAAACGCTGCGTTGTATTTTCCGCAGCATGTCAATTCTTTGGGCGCATTCCGCAGCGTTTTACACCTCTTCCTCAATAGGAATCCGCAGGTGAAATCCACACAAAAAAACACTGGAAATCCGCGGTAAATCCACAGGTAAAACGCAGTGCCTTTTACCCACGGATTTTTCAAAAATGGTGCGGAAAAATCTCACACGAATCCGCAACGTGGGCACATAGCCTTAGGGTTAGGGTTGGAATTAGGGTTGTGGTTAGGGTTGTGATTAGGGTTATGGCTACAGTTGGGATTAGGGGTGTGTTGGGGTTAGTGTTGGAGGTAGAATTGAGGGGTTTCCACTGTTTAGGCACATCAGGGGTCTCCAAACGCAACATGGCGCCACCATTGATTCCAGACAATCTTGTATTCAAAAAGTCAAATGGTGCTCCCTCACTTCCGAGCCCCGACGTGTGACCAAACAGTGGTTTACCCCCACATATGGGGTACCAGCATACTCAGGATAAACTGCGCAACAATTATTGGGGTCCAATTTCTCCTGTTAACCTAATTGCTTGCTAAAACATCATTTTTGAGGAAAGAAAAATGATTTTTTATTTTCACGGCTCTGCGTTGTAAACGTCTGTGAAGCACTTGGGGGTTCAAAGTGCTCACCACACATCTAGATAAGTTCCTTTCGGGGTCCAGTTTCTAAAATGGGGTCACTTGTGGGGGGTTTCTACTGTTTAGCCACATCAGGGGCTCTGCAAACGCAACGTGACGCCCGCAGAGCATTCCATCAAAGTCTGCATTTCAAAACTTCCCTTCCAAACCCCAACGTGTGCCCAAACAGTGGTTTACCCCCACATATGGGGTATCAGCGTACCCAGGAGAAACAGGTCAACAACTTTTGGGGTCAAATTTCTCCTGTTACCCTTGGGAAAATAAAAAATTGCGGGCTAAAAAATCATTTTTGAGAAAAGAATTTTTTATTTTTTATTTTCATGGTTCTGCGTTATAAACTTCTGTGAAGCACTTGGGGGTTCAAAGTGCTCACCACACATCTAGGTTAGTTCCTTTGGGGGTCTGGTTTCCAAAATGGGGTCATTTGTGGGGGATCTGCAATGTTTAGGCACACAGGGGCTCTCCAAACGTGACATGGTATCCGCTAATGATTGGAGCTAATTTTCCATTTAAAAAGCCAAATGGCGTGCCTTCCCTTCCGAGCCCTGCCGTGCGCCAAAACAGTGGTTTACCCCCACATATGGGGTATCAGCGTACTCAGGACAAACTGGACAACAACATTTGAGGTCCAATTTCTCCTATTACCCTTGGCAAAATAGAAAATTCCAGGCTAAAAAATAATTTTTGAGGAAAGAAAAATTATTTTTTATTTTCATGGCTCTACGTTATAAACTTCTGTGAAGCGCCTGGGGGTTTAAAGTGCTCAATATGCATCTAGATAAGTTCCTTGGGGGGTCTAGTTTCCAAAATGGGGTCACTTGTGGGGGAGCTCCAATGTTTAGGCACACAGGGGCTCTCCAAACGCGACATGGTGTCCGCTAACAATTGGAGCTAATTTTCCATTCAAAAAGTCAAATGGTGCGCCTTCCCTTCTGAGCCCTGCCGTGTGCCCAAACAGTGGTTTACCCCCACATGTGAGGTATCGGCGTACTCGGGAGAAATTGCACAACAAATTTTATGATCCATTTTATCCTATTGCCCATGTGAAAATGAAAAAATTGAGGCGAAAATAAATTTTTTGTGAAAAAAAAGTACTTTTTCATTTTTACGGATCAATTTGTGAAGCACCTGAGGGTTTAAAGTGCTCACTATGCATCTAGATAAGTTCCTTGGGGCATCTAGTTTCCAAAATGGGGTCACTTGTGGGGGAGCTCCAATTTTTAGGCACACGGGGGCTCTCCAAACACGACATGGTGTCCGCTAAAGAGTGCAGCCAATTTTTCCTTCAAAAAGTCAAATGGCGCTCCTTCCCTTCCAAGCCCTGCCGTGCGCCCAAACAGTGGTTTACCCCCACATATGAGGTATCAGCGTACTTAGGACAAATTGGACAACAACTTTTGTGGTTCAGTTTCTCCTTTTACCATTGGGAAAATAAAAAAAATTGTTGCTAAAAGATCATTTTAGTGACTAAAAAGTTAAATGTTCATTTTTTCCTTCCATGTTGCTTCTGCTGCTGTTAAGCACCTGAAGGGTTAATAAACTTCTTGAATGTGGTTTTGTGCACCTTGAGGGGTGCAGTTTTTAGAATGGTGTCACTTTTGGGTATTTTCAGCCATATAGACCCTTCAAACTGACTTCAAATGTGAGGTGGTCCCTAAAAAAAATGGTTTTGTAAATTTCGTTGTAAAAATGAGAAATCGCTGGTCAAATTTTAACCCTTATAACTTCCTAGCAAAAAAAAAATTTGTTTCCAAAATTGTGCTGATGTAAAGTAGACATGTGGGAAATGTTATTTATTAACTATTTTGTGTCACATAACTCTCTGGTTTAACAGAATAAAAATTCAAAATGTGAAAATTGTGAAATTTTAAATTTTTTTGCCAAATTTCCGTTTTTATCACAAATAAACGCAGAATTTATTGACCTAAATTTACCACTAACATGAAGCCCAATATGTCACGAAAAATCAATCTCAGAACCGCTAGGATCCGTTGAAGCGTTCCTGAGTTATTACCTCATAAAGGGACACTGGTCAGAATTGCAAAAAACGGCCAGGTCATTAAGGTCAAAATAGGCTGGGTCATGAAGGGGTTAATGATTACTATTTCTAGCCCTTCCACCATAAGGAGGGTGCCAGAGCAACAAGTATCCTCAGTTGCTAACTTCTGGTTCCTGCTAGCATGTGCTTCTGTTTCTGAAGTCTCTGTCAGTGCTCTGCTTACACGGCTTGTCTCCACAGACTATCTGCTACCCGTTAACTGGCTTTCCTTGACGATCTCCAATCTGCTTACTCCAGTTCCGTCTCGTCCCACCAGTCACCTGAACCTCAGGATGTCAGTACCGCTGGAACCAGCTTCTACCCGTACCCACCGGTTAGCTCTATGTCACCCGCTAACCCGTCTGTCCCACTGGGTCAGCTACCACAAGTCCAGGGTCTAACTAGAGGTAGCACCCGTGTCCCCCAGGTATCCCATTCTGATCCTGTTCGAGGGGTCTTACCATGGGTGTCTGGGGCTCACGTAGTCATGCCCCCTTCGGAGCAGCCCGGACCGTGGTCCAGAGGTTCCATGTTACACTTCAATAAACGAATGTGAACATTACCATCTTTGCCTGTGTTTACATTTGTTACAGATTGCTTCGGCCATGGAACCCGCTGAATCCCAGGCACGTCTGGCCGTGGAGCTATGTCAAGAGGTTAGCCATCTGAGGAGTCAACAGGACAAGATCACGACTTTTCTGTACAACTTCTGTACTCTCATGGAAACCCTGGTCTCTTCGCCTGAACCCGACTCTGCCACTGGTATCCAGGTACCTAGCTGCACAGCAAGTAAAGGTCCTCGCCTGGCGGCTCCCACCCACTTCCGTGGCGACCCCGTTCAGTGCCGGGGGTTCATTAACCAGTGTACGCTGCACTTAACTCCTGGGACATATGTTTGTTTCTGATCGGGCCAAGGTGGGCTTCATTATGTCTTACCTTGACGGAGAGGCCCTTGCCTGGCTGAATCCGCTGTGGGAGAGAATGGATCCTCTGGCTACTAATCTTCATTCCGCGGGACCTTTGACGAACCTGGTCATGCTACGTTAACAGCTTCGGCTGTTCTTCGACTACGCCAGGAGGCTCTTACTTGTTATGATCTGGTGGCCTAGGAGCAGCATGAGACGGACTCTGGAGAAGGTGGTCCCTGTACTGACCGCAAACCCTTAACCTAGCAGCGCAACTAGAAGTAGCCGTGGGGGGTACCTAACACTCCCTAGACCCCTCGGCACAGCCTAAGATCTAACTTCCCCTAAAGACAGAAACAGGAAACCTATCTTGCCTCAGAGAAAATCCCCAAAGGATAGATAGCCCCCCACAAATATTGGCTGTGAGAGGAGAGGGAAATAACATTCGCAGATATGAAGTCAGATTTTAGCATAGGAGGCCATACTAGCTAAAAAGAAAGAATAGAACAGAGTACTATGTGGTCAGTATAAAAACACTAGAAAATACCCACCACAGAAAATACGAATCACCACATCTGACTAAAGACATGGGGGGTATATCTGCATCTCCAGAGACACAGCTTGGCTGAAAAAATCCTTCACAGACAAAGCTGGACAAGACAAAAACATGAATATGCACAGAACTATAAGGTCCACAGCAGGTGGACAGCAAAAACAAAGCCAGGACTTATCTTTGTAGAAAAGCACAGCAAACTGGAGAGACCAGCAGGGAAGTGAATCCTCCAAAAACAATGGACAACTGGCAGGGACTAAAGAGTCCAGCAAAGCTATATACCCCAGTCAGTTTTGCAATTAGTAGATACACCTGTCCAATCCTGCAGTCCAGGCACAACGGCATTACCCTCTACAACCACCGGAGGGAGCCCAAAAGCTGAATTCACAACACTTCCTGTGGCTCAGTATGCAGTGAAGTTCCGTACCCTTTCGTCTGAATTATCCTGGAACAATGAGGCCTTGGTGGCCATCTTCTGGGTTGGCCTTTCAGGAAGAATTAAGGATCTGCTGGCGGGACGGGGCGTGCCTACAACTCTGGATGACCTGATTTCCCTGGTAGTCCGGATTGACTTATGGTTTCAAGAACGATCCAAGGAGATCGAACGGTAACTCTGCTGGTCAGTCTGTCCCACTGGGTCAGCTACCACGAGTCCGTGGTCTAACTGGAGGTAGCACCCGTGTTCCCCAGGTATCCCATTCTGAGCCTGTTCAGGTGTCTGGGGCTCACGTAGTCACGCCCCCTTCGGAGCCCCATGACCATGGTCCAGAGATTCCACGTTAAACTTCAATAAACGAATGTGAACATTACCATCTGTGCCTCCATTTACATTTGATACAATATCTCTGTGATTTAAGGGCATGAAAATTCAAAGTTGGAAAACTGCAAAATTTTCGCCAAATTTCTGTTTTTTTTCACAAATAAACACAAGTAATATCAAAGAAATTTTACCACTATCATGAAGTGCAATATGTCACCAGAAAACAATGTCCAAATCACCGGGATCCGTTGAAGCGCTTCAGAGGTATAACCTCATAAAGGGACAGTGGTCAGAATTGTAAAAATTGGCTCGGTCATTAACGTGCAAACCACCCTTGGGGGTAAAGGGGTTAACTAGCTACATACTTTTTTCCTAATTCCTACCATATTATGCTTATTGTGCCCCCATCTAGTGGCCAGACAGGAACCCTGCACTTTCCCTATATTACTAGAGTATATACATTTCAGTAGCAGAACATAAATATACAATGTCAATATAAAACATCGGCACAAACTAAAAGGGTTAAAGGCAGATATCACATTGCATCCCCTTACACCCGCATCTAATGTCCATGTGGCCAGACTCATCCAGTCTTTTCACGTGGCACACACTGATAATCCTGGCCCTGAGATTTCGGAGGTCCCTCATAGAAAAGAGGTACTGTCACGGGTTTACCGTGACAGAGAGGAGCCAGAAGACCGTAGTGTCTGATTTCTCCTACTCCTGCACTGATTAGGAGCACTTCACCCATTAATCGGTATAAATTTATTTTTGTAGTTCAGGGGTTAATCTGCTTAGTTGAGAGCTCCTGGAGACTTTCTTGCATTAAGGTTCTCAGCTGTCACTGTTTGCAACTCCCTAGCTAGCCCTCATTGTCAGAGTAGCTTTTGGAGCATGGCTAGAGGTTGTTGGTGGTTATTATTGGTTTTGAGTGTGTAATAATACCCTTGGATAATTAATCCAATAATGTCCCAAATATATAGAAAATGGCATTTCAAACAAATGACAACCTAATTTCGGACTAACGTGAAATCACAGCCGAACGAAGAGTACCATTAATAACAAGAATCTTTATTAAGTAGTAGATGGTGGCCCGATTCTAACGCATCGGGTATTCTAGAATATGTATGTATGTATATGGCAGCCACATAGTATATGGAATAGGCCACGTAGTATATAGGAGTACTACGTGGCCTGTGGTATATACCATGTGGCTGCTATATACATACATACATATTGTAGAATATCCGATGCGTTAATATAGGCCACGCAGTAAATAACACAGCCCACGTAGTATATAACAGCCCACAGTATATAGCAGCCACGCAGTATATAGCAGCCACACAGTATATAACACAGCCCACGTAGTATGTAACATTGGCCACGTAATATATAGCACAGCCCACATAGTATCTAACAGTGGCCACGTAGTATATAGCACGCAGTATAGAACACAGCCACGTAGTATATAGCAGCCATGTAGTATACAACGCAGCCCACATAGTATCTAACACTGGCCACGTAGTATATAGCAGCCACGTGGTATCTAACACAGCCCACGTAGTATTTAGCAGTGTGGGCACATTATCCCTGTTAAAAAATAAAGCAAAAAATAGTTACCGTATATACTCACCCGGCGGGATCCAGCAAACCTCTAGCGATGCGCACGGTGTTGTGAGTTCCGTTCTGGAGCTCCCTCCTGTGGTTGCTAATGGTAGTTTTGCGAGTTCTGCCCTTGGGCTCCCTCTGGTGGTTTCAAGTGGAACTGCTGCTCCGTTAGGTAGTTGTAGCAGCTGCCTTCACTAATCGCCTTGCCTGGGTTTGTTATTTAAACCTGCTCTGGGCGTTAGTCCATGCCTGCTGTCAATGTTCTTGGTTGGATTTGATTCTTCCCTTGGATTTCTCATATGGCCAGTCCTTGTCTGCAAAAGATAAGTTTTACTAGTTTTGTTTGTCCATTTATTTGGACTGTATTGCTTTGCATTTTGTCTCTTTTGTCCAGCTTGTCACTATGTTTTATTCAGGCTAGCTGGAAGCTCTGGGAAAGCAGATTTGCCCCTCCACACCGTGAGTCGGTGTGGAGTTCATTTTTGTAAACTCTGCGTGGATTTTGTAGTTTTTAATACTGACGGCACAGTATCTCTTGCTATCTATCTAGTTTAGTTTTGGCCTCCCTTTGCTGAAATCTAATTTCATTTCTGTGTTCGTCATTTCCCTCTCCTTTCACAGTCAATATTTGTGGGGGGCTGTCTTTCCTTTTGGGGGTTTCTCTGAGGCAAGATAGCTTTCTATTTCCTTTTTTAGGGGTAGTTATATCTGAGGCTGTGACGAGGTGTCTAGGGAGTGTCAGGAACATCCCACGGCTATTTCTAGTTGTGTTGTTAGGATTAGGGACTGCGGTCAGTAGAGATACCACCTTCTCAGAGCTCGTTCCATGTTGCGTTTTAGCCACCAGGTCATTTCAGTGTGGCCTCTTAACCACCAGGTCATAACAGTACAGCAGGCCAAGAATGAATTGAATGCATCTCAAAAGAAGGAAAAGAAAGTTCTGAACCATTTTTTTTTCTGTGCTCTGTTCTGTCTTCTTTTTCCTCTTTATATCTGGGTGGTGCTGGATATATGCTCTGGTATGGAGGTTCAGGGTTTGTTTTCTCGTGTGGATCAACTTGCTGCAAGAGTCCAGAGTATCCAAGATTATATTGTTCAGACTCCGGCTCTAGAGCCAAGAATTCCTACTCCTGATTTGTTTTTTGGGACAGATCCAAGTTTTTGAACTTTAAAAATAGCTGCAAATTGTTTTTTGCTTTGAAACCCCGTTCTTCTGGTGATCCCATTCAGCAAGTGAAAATCATCATATCCTTACTGCGTGGTGATCCTCAAGACTGGGCATTTGCTCTTGAAACAGGGAATCCGGCATTATTGAATGTAGATGCATTCTTTCAGGCGCTCGGATTGTTGTATGACGAACCTAACTCTGTAGAGCATGCTGAGAAAACACTGTTGGCCCTGTGTCAGGGTCAGGAAGCGGCAGAGTTATATTGCCAGAAATTTAGAAAATGGTCTGTGCTCACTAAATGGAATGAAGAGGCGCTGGCTGCTATTTTCAGAAAAGGTCTTTCTGAAACCCTTTAAGATGTTATGGTGGGCTTTCCTACGCCTACCGGTTTAAGCGAATCTATGTCTCTAGCCATTCAGATTGATCGGCGCTTGCGTGAGTGCACCATATGGCAGTGTCCTCTGAGCGAAGTCCTGAGCCTATGCAATGTGATAGGATTTTGACTAGAGCAGAAAGGCAGAAATTCAGACGTCAGAATGGCCTGTGTTTTTACTGTGGTGATTCAGCTCATGCTTATTTCTGATTGCCCTAAGCATACTAGGAGGGTCCCTAGGTCTGTTACCATTAGTACTGTGCAGCCTAAATTTCTCTTGTCTGTTACCCTGATTTGCTCATTGTCGTCCTTTTCTGTTATGGCATTTGTGGATTCTGGCGCTGCCCTGATCTTAATGGACTTAGAATTTGCCAAGCGCTGTGGTTTTTCCTTGGAACCTTTGCAGAGTCCTATTCCCTTAAGGGGGATTGATGCTACGCCATTGGCCAAGAATAAACCTCAGTACTGGACACAGTTAACCATGTGCATAGCTCCAGCACATCAGGAAAATATTAGTTTTTTGGTGTTGCATAATTTGCATGATGTTGTTGTGCTGGGTTTTCCATGGTTACAGGTACATAATCCAGTGCTGGATTGGAGATCTATGTCTGTGACTGGTTGGGGTTGTCAGGGGATACATAGTGATATTCCTTTGATGTCCATTTCCTCGTCCCCTTCTTCTGAAGTTCCTGAGTTTTTGTCGGATTTCCAGGATGTATTTGATGAGCCCAAGTCCAGTTCCCTGCCTCCTCATAGGGACTGCGATTGTGCCATTAATTTGATTCCTGGCTGTAAGTTCCCTAAGGGCCGACTTTTCAATCTATCTGTGCCAGAGCATGCCACTATGCGGAGTTATGTAAAGGAGTCCTTGGAGAAAGGGCATATTCGCCCGTCTTCGTCACCGTTGGGAGCGGGATTTTTTTTTGTTGCCAAGAAGGATGGCTCCTTGAGACCCTGTATAGATTATCGCCTTCTCAATAAGATCACTGTCAAATTCCAGTATCCGTTACCTTTGCTTTCTGATTTGTTTGCTCGGATTAAGGGTGCTAGTTGGTTTACTAAAATCAACCTCCGAGGGGCGTATAATCTTGTGCGTATTAAACAAGGTGATGAATGGAAAACAGCATTTAATACGCCTGAAGGCCATTTTGAATATCTTGTAATGCCATTCGGGCTCTCTAATGCTCCATCGGTATTTCAGTCTTTTATGCATGATATCTTCCGGAATTATCTGGATAAATTTATGATTGTGTATTTGGATGATATTTTGGTTTTCTCCGACGATTGGGAGTCTCATGTGAAGCAGGTTAGGATGGTGTTTCAGGTCCTTCGTACTAATGCGTTGTTTGTGAAGGGGTCTAAGTGCCTCTTTGGAGTTCAGAGGGTTTCTTTTTTGGGTTTCATTTTTTCTCCCTCGGCTATTGAAATGGACCCTGTTAAAGTCCAGGCCATTCATGATTGGACTCAACCTACATCTGTAAAGAGCCTTCAGAAATTTTTGGGCTTTGCCAATTTTTATCGTCGCTTTATTACTAATTTTTCTAGTGTGGTGAAGCCTCTGACCGATTTGACGAGGAAGGGCGCTGATGTGGTGAATTGGTCCTCTGCGGCTGTTGAGGCCTTTCAGGTGCTTAAACGTCGTTTTACTTCTGCCCCTGTGTTGCGTCAGCCAGATGTTTCTCTCCCTTTTCAGGTTGAGGTTGATGCTTCTGAGATTGGGGCAGGGGCCGTTTTGTCTCAGAGAAATTCTGATGGTTCTTTGATGAAACCTTGTGCCTTCTTCTCCAGAAAATTTTCGTCTTCTGAGCGTAATTATGATGTCGGCAATCGGGAGTTGTTGGCTATGAAGTGGGCATTTGAGGAGTGGCGACATTGGCTTGAGGGAGCCAAGCATCGCGTGGTGGTCTTGACTGATCACAAGAATCTGATTTACCTCGAGTCTGCTAAGTGGTTGAATCCTAGACAGGCTCGGTGGTCTTTGTTTTTCTCACGTTTTGATTTTGTGGTCTCGTATATTCCTGGATCTAAGAATGTGAAGGCTGATGCCCTTTCTAGGAGTTTTTTGCCTGATTCTCCGGGAGTTCTTGAGCCGGCTGGGATCAAGGAGGGGGTGATTCTTTCTGCCATCTCCCCTGATTTACGGCGGGTACTTCAGGAGTTTCAGGCTGATAAACCTGACCACTGTCCTGTGGGGAAATTGTTTGTTCCTGATAGATGGACTAGTAGGGTAATTTCTGAGGTTCATTGATCGGTGTTGGCTGGTCACCCTGGGATTTTCGGTACCAGAGATTTGGTGGCTAGGTCCTTTTGGTGGCCTTCCTTGTTGCGGGATGTGCGTTCGTTTGTGCAGTCCTGTGGGACCTGTGCTCGGGCTAAGCCTTGCTGTTCCCGTGCCAGCGGGTTGCTTTTGCCTTTGCCTATTCCTGAGAGGCCCTGGACGCATATTTCCATGGATTTTATTTCTGATCTTCCTGTTTCTCAGAAGATGTCTGTCATCTGGGTGGTTTGTGACCGGCTTTCTAAGATGGTCCATTTGGTGCCGTTGCCTAAGTTGCCTTCTTCCTCTGATTTGGTTCCATTATTTTTTCAGCATGTGGTTCGTTTGCATGGTATTCCGGAGAATATTGTGTCTGACAGAGGTTCCCAGTTCGTTTCTAGGTTTTGGCGGTCCTTATGTGCTAGAATGGGCATTGATTTGTCTTTTTCTTCTGCATTCCATCCTCAGACAAATGGCCAAACTGAGCGAACCAATCAGACCTTGGAAACCTATTTAAGATGCTTCGTGTCTGCTGATCAGGATGATTGGGTGACCTTTTTGCCATTGGCCGAGTTTGCCCTTAATAATCGGGCTAGTTCGGCTACCTTGGTTTCGCCTTTTTTTTGTAACTTTGGTTTTCATCCTCGTTTTTCTTCAGGGCAGCTTGAGCCTTCTGACTGTCCTGGTGTGGATTCCGTGTTGGACAGGTTGCAGCAAATTTGGACTCATGTGGTGGACAATTTGACGTTGTCTCAGGAGAAGGCTCAGTGTTTTGCTAACCGTCGTCGGTGTGTTGGTCCCCGGCTTCGTGTTGGGGATTTGGTCTGGTTGTCTTCTCGTCATGTTCCTATGAAGGTTTCTTCCCCTAAGTTAAAGCCTCGCTTTATTGGGCCTTATAAGATTTCTGAAATTATCAATCCAGTGTCTTTTCGTTTGGCCCTTCCAGCTTCCTTTTCCATTCATAATGTGTTCCATAGATCCTTGTTGCGGAGATATGTGGCACCTATGGTTCCCTCCATTGATCCTCCTGCTCCGGTGTTGGTTGAGGGGGAATTGGAATATGTGGTAGAGAAGATTTTGGATTCTCGTTTTTCGAGGCGGAAGCTTCAGTATCTGGTCAAGTGGAAGGGTTATGGCCAGGAGGATAATTCTTGGGTTGTTGCCTCCGATGTTCATGTTCCCGATTTGGTTCATGCTTTCCATTTGGCCAATCCTGATCGGCCTGGGAGCTCTGGTGAGGGTTCGGTGACCCCTCCTCAAGGGGGGGGGGGGAGGGTACTGTTGTGAGTTCCATTCTGGAGCTCCCTCCTGTGGTTGCTAATGGTATTTTTGCGAGTTCTGCCCTTGGGCTCCCTCTGGTGGTTGCAAGTGGAACTGCTGCTCCGTTAGGTAGTTGTAGCAGCTGCCTTCACTAATCGCCTTGCCTGGGTTTGTTATTTAAACCTGCTCTGGGCTTTAGTCCTTGCCTGCTGTCAATGTTCTTGGTTGGATTTGATTCTTCCCTTGGATTTCTCATATGGCCAGTCCTTGTCTGCAAAAGATAAGTTTTACTAGTTTTGTTTGTCCATTTGTTTGGACTCTATTGCTTTGCATTTTGTCTCTTTTGTCCAGCTTGTCACTATGTTTTATTCAGGCTAGCTGGAAGCTCTGGGAAAGCAGATTTGCCCCTCCACACCGTGAGTCGGTGTGGAATTCATTTTTGTAAACTCTGCGTGGATTTTGTAGTTTTTAATACTGACCGCACAGTATCCTTTGCTATCTATCTAGTTTAGTTTTGGCCTCCCTATGCTGAAATCTAATTTCATTTCTGTGTTCGTCATTTCCCTCTCCTTTCACAGTCAATATTTGTGGGGGCTTTCTTTCCTTTTGGGGGTTTCTCTGAGGCAAGATAGCTTTCTATTTCCTTTTTTAGGGGTAGTTATATCTGAGGCTGTGACGAGGTGTCTAGGGAGTGTCAGGAACATCCCACGGCTATTTCTAGTTGTGTTATTAGGATTGGGGACTGCGGTCAGTAGAGATACCACCTTCTCAGAGCTCGTTCCATGTTGCGTTTTAGCCACCAGGTCATTTCAGTGTGGCCTCTTAACCACCAGGTCATAACAGCGCGGCTGCTATCTTGCGTTCCCAGGATGCATTACGAAATTACCCAGATCATTTAGCGGTCTCGCGAGACCGCTAAGTCTTCTGGGTAATTTCGCAATGCATCTCTGGGACAGAAAGCTGGCGGCAGGCACGAGCGCATCGTCGTACTACAGAAGGTGAGAATTTTGATTATTTTTAACATTAGATCTTTTTACTATTGATGGTGCCTAGGCAGCATCAATAGTAAAAACTTGGTCACACAGGGTTAATAGCGGCGGTAACGGAGTGAGTTACCCGCGGCATAACGTGGTCCGTTACCGCTGGCATTAACCCTGTGTGAGCGGTGACTCGAGGGGAGTATGGAGCGGGCGCTAGGCACTGACTGCGGAGAGTATAGAGCGGCCGCCGGGCACAAACTGCGGTGAGTATGGAGCAGGCGCCAGGCACTGACTGCGGGGAATATGGAGCGGGCGCCAGGCACTGACCGCGGGGAGTATGGAGTGGGCGCCGGGCACTGACTGCGGGGAGTATGGAGCGGGCGCTGGGCACTGACTGCGGGGAGTAAGGAGCGGCCATTTTTCCGCCGGACTGTACCCGTCGCTGATTGGTCGCAGCAAAACAGTCACGACCAATCAGCGACTTGGATTTCCATGACAGACAGAGGCCGTGACCAATGAATATCCGTGACAGACAGACAGACGGAATTGACCCTTAGACAATTATATAGTAGATGAGATAAAAACAAATTTAAAAACAATAAATACTAGATGAATGTAGTAGCAGAGTGCCAAGTAGGGAGGTGTAGGTGATCCATCCTGAGATAATGGTATATTATGTGTATCCCATATATTGTGACATTAAATATATATACAGTACAGACCAAATGTTTGGACACACCTTCTCATTTAAAGATTTTTCTGTATTTTGATGACTATGAAAATTGTACATTCACACTGAAGGCATGAAAACTATAAATTAGCACATGTGGAATTATATACTTAACAAAAGTGTGAAACAACTGAAAATATGTCTTATATTCTAGGTTCTTCAAAGTAGCCACCTTTTGCTTTGATGACTGCTTTGCACACTCTTGGCATTCTCTTGATGAACTTCAAGAGGTAGTCACCGGGAATGGTTTTCACTTCACAGGTGTGCCCTATCACTTTTAATAAGTGGGATTTCTTGCCTTATAAATGGTGTTGGGACCATCAGTTGTGTTGTGCAGAAGTCTGGTGGATACACAGCTGATAGTCCTACTGAATAGACTGTTAGAATTTGTATTATGGCAAGAAAAAAGCAGCTAAGTAAAGAAAAACGAGTGGCCATCATTACTTTAAGAAATGAAGGTCAGTCATTCCGAAAAATTGGGAAAACTTTGAGAGTGTCCCAAAGTGCAGTGGCAAAAACCATCAAGCGCTACAAAGAAACTGGCTCACATGAGGACCGCCCCAGGAAAGGACGACCAAGAGTCACCTCTGCTTCAGAGGATAAGTTTATCCGAGTGACCAGCCTCAGAAATCGCAGGTTAACAGCAGCTCAGATTAGAGACCAGGTCAATGTCACACAGAGTTCTAGCAGCAGACACATCCCTACAGCAACTGTTAAGAGGAGACTTTGTGCAGCAAGCCTTCATGGTAAAATAGCTGCTAGAAAACCACTGCTAAGGACAGGCAACAAGCAGAAGAGACTTGTTTGGGCTAAAGAACACAAGGAATGGACATTAGACCAGTGGAAATCTGTGCTTTGGTCGGATGAGTCCAAATTTGAGATCTTTGGTTGTTTTTGTGCGACGCAGGAAAGGTGAATGGATGGACTCTACATGCCTGGTTCCCACCATGAAGCATGGAGGAGGAGGTGTGGGGGTGCTTTGCTGTTGACACTGGTGGGGATTTATTCAAAATTGAAGGCATACTGAACCAGCATGGCTACCACAGCATCTTGCAGCGGCATGCTATTCCATCCGGTTTGCGTTTAGTTGGACCATAATTTATTTTTCAACAGGACAATGACCCCAAACACACCTCCAGGCTGTGTAAGGGCTATTTGACAAAGAAGGAGAGTGATGGGGTGCGACGCCAGATGACCTGGCTTCCACAGTCACCAGTCACTGTGTTAATTCATAGTTTTGATTCCTTCAGTGTGAATGTACAATTTTCAGTCATGAAAATACAGGAAAATCTTTAAGTGAGAAGGTGTGTCCAAACTTTTGGTCTGTACTGTATATATATATATATATATATATATATATATATTATACACATACATATACTATGTTTCGCAGGTACGGAAAGTGTTCAGACCCCTTTAAGTTTTTCATTCTGTTTCATTGCAGCCATTTAAAAAAAGTTCATTTTTTCTTATGAATGCACCCCATCTTGACTGAAAAAAATAGAAATGTAGAAATTTTTGCCCATTTATTAAAAAAGAAAAACTGAAATATCACATGTTCATAAGTATTCAGACCCTTTGCTCAGTATTGAGTTGAAGCACCCTTTTGAGCTAGTACAGCCATGATTCTTTTTGGGAGTGATGCAACAAGTTTTTCACACCTTGGATTTGGGGATCCTCTGCCATTCTTCCTTGCAGATCCTCTCCAGTTCCGTCAGGTTGGATGGTGTATGTTGGTGGACAGCCATTTTTAGGTCTCTTCAGAGATGCTCAATTGAGTTTAGGTCAGGGCTTTGACTTGGCCAGTCAAGAATGGTCACGGAGTTGTTCTGAAGCCATTCATTTGTTATTTTAGCTGTGTGCTCAGGATCATTGTCTTGATGAATGGTGAACCTTCAGTAAAGTCTGAGGTGCAGAGCAGTCTGGAAGAGGTTTTCATCCAGGATATCTCTGTACTTGGCCGCATTCATGTTTCCTTCAATGGCAACCAGTTGTCCTGTCCCTGCAGCTGAAAAACACCCCCATAGCATGATGCTGCCACCACCATGTTTCACTGTTGGGATTGTATTAGGCAGGTGATGAGCAGTGCCTGGTTTTCTCCACACATACTGCTTAGAATTATCACCAAAAAGTTATATCTTCATCTGTAAGCGGGATATACATAAATCCCTGCAGTTCGTGGTATATTGAAGAGCAGTGGGATAGCCAGCCCTTTCTGTGATGTAAGGGGGGCGCCAGAGAGCTGCAAGTTTCAAGGGGAACTGTAAGCGGGATATACATAAATCCCTGCAGTTCGTGGTATATTGAAGAGCAGTGGGATACCTAGAATAAGCCCCTGCTGTAAACTAAGAGGTCAATAGCCTTGTGTGTGTTTTTTTTTTCCCATCACATTGTGGAGTGGAGGGATAACTAAGATAAGCCCCCCTGCACATGTGATAGCCGTCTGTCGGCCTAAAGTCACCCCGATCTGTGACGGGGTGATGGTCACGGTGTCCGTCAGAAGAGGCAATTTGCATATTATATTTCCCAGAGGAGCATTGCACGGCGAATAAGCCTCCTTACCTTGACAAGCCAGAGATGGAATGTCACTCTCCATAAGGAGAAACGATACCCCTTAGACCCCTGTCCAGAGCCTCTCACCTAGCCAAACTAGTTCTCATGCTTCGCACAGATGAGGGCCAACAGCCCGAAACACCGTGTCTGGGAACTGAGATACTAATTTGGCTTTTATCCTAAGTCATATTGCACAACTCGTTAAAGAGTTGATTGTGACTTGTAGGATCGCTACTTCCAACAGGTGGCGCTATAGAGTTTAAGTCCTCTTTTTCTCAGAAGAGGCAATTTGCATATTATATTTCCCAGAGGAGCATTGCACGGCGAATAAGCCTCCTTACCTTGACAAGCCAGAGATGGTATGTCACTCTCCAGAAGGAGAAACGATACCCCTTAGACCCCTGTCCAGAGCCTCTCACCTAGCCAAACTAGTTCTCATGCTTCGCACAGATGAGGGCCAACAGCCCAAAACACCGTGTCTCCGAATTGAGATACTAATTTGGCTTTTATCCCACGTCATATTGCACGACTCGTTAAAGAGTTGATTGTGACTTGTAGGATCGCTACTTCCAACAGGTGGCACTATAGAGTTTAAGTCCTCTTTTTCTCAGAAGAGGCAATTTGCATATCTTCATCTCAGACCAAAGAATCCAATTTCTCATAGTCTGAGAGTCCTTCATGTGTTTTTCTAACAAATTCTATGTGGGCTTTCATATGTCTTGCACTAAGGAGAGGCTTCCATCGGGCCACACTGCCATATAGGCCCGACTGTTGGAGGGCTGCAGTGATAGTTGACTTTGTGGAACTTTCTCCCATATACCTACTGCATCTCTGGAGCTCAGCCACAGTGATCTTGGGGTTCTTCTTTACCTCTCTCACCAATGCCTTTTCTCCCACGATTGCCAAGCTTGGCTGGATGGCCAGGTCTAGGAAGACTTCTGGTGATCCCAAACTTCTTCCATTTAAGGATTATGGAGGCCACTGGGCTCTTAGGAACCTTGAGTACTGCAGAAATTCTTTTGTAACCTTGGCCAGATCTGTGCCTTGCCACAATTCTGTCTGAGTTCCTTGGTCAGTTCCTTTGACCTCATGATTCTCATTTGGTCTGACATCCACTGTGAGCAGTGAGGTATTATATAGACAGGTGTGTGCCTTCCCAAATCAAGTCCTATCAGTATAATTAAACACAGCTGGACTCCAATGAAGGAGTAGAACCATCTCAAAGAGGATCACAAGGTAATGGACAGCATGTGACTTAAATAGGAGTGTCCAGCAAAGGGTCTGAATGCTTATGACCATGTGATATTTCAGTTTTTCTTTTTTAATAAATTTTCAAAAATTTCTACATTTCTGTTTTTTTGCAGAGTGTATATTATTGAGGAAAAAACACTTTTTTTTAAATTTACCAAATGGCTGCAATGAAACAAAGAGAAAAATTTAAAGGGGTCTGAATACTTTCCGTACCCACTGTATGTGACCTGACACGACAACTGCAAGATGTATACACGGGTAACCAGGTGAGCAAAGGTCCCTGACATGTGGTTTGCAAGGGTTGATAGCCACAGCAGCAGTAATTTAAGGTCTTTTTAGAAATTGACGGTATTTTAACAACTTTATGTTAGGATTTTAAGCTACTGAGCTATGCTTGATATTGTGGGAATAACCCTGTAAGGCCTCATTCATGTGTTTGTTTTTGTTGTCCGTTTTAAAAAAAAATTTTTTAATGGACTGGAGATTGACACATCATTGTCTATGCCTTTTTTTTATATTTTGCAGACCAATGGTCCAAAAATTCTTGGGCTTTTAACCAAATAGTGGAGCAAAATTGTTCTTAATAATGAATGGGTTAGCAAAAGACACAGCACATGAATGCCATGTGTTGCATTCTTGTGCTGTTAATTTAAATCACGGCATGTGAGTAAGGCATAATATAAATTGAAGACTTTCAAGTTTTTCTGAAATGTCGCAAATATTTATTTGCTCATGCTAAATAGTCTAGAACTGTTCATAAAATATATATGGTGGTCACTTAAAGGGTTCTACCCCAGCTGCAGTGTGATCTGTTATTTAACAAACTGCAGCTGGTGCAGAACATTGTCTGAAAGTGGGCAATTCCTTTAAGGGGTTCTGGTGTACACTCTATTGGTTTTAAATGAAGGGGTAAATGCAGCGCCCCAGAGTCCTGGTCGTTGCAGTAATGTCGTTCTTCCACCAGGGGGAGCGATGTTACGTCTGATGGCACCAAAGGAGTTCACCCTGCCAGGTATCACAGCCACACACACACTTCACACGCCGGCCACCAGGGGAGCAAAAGGTTCTATCCATTAGGCCACTCCTCACACTTGGGTAAAACTGGGGGTTGGGTTAGGAAGTGAGACAGTAGGAGTAGGAGTTGGAGAAGGAGAAGCTGACTGGAGGGAGAAGGAGATAGTTAGCAGGAGAGGAGAGGAGAAGACTGGGCTCGGCCCAGGAAAGGAAAGAAGGACACGGAGCTGCGCCTGCAACCCATGCGGCAGCCTCCAAGGAAAGGACAAAAAAAGAAGTGTGCTGTAGTGAGTGAGCACCGAAGTCGTAGCAACAGGAGTATAACACCAGTGGGAGACCAGCTAGAAGCAGGCTGCCTCCCACTGAGCGCAGATCCGGTAGCCGGAACACCGAGGGAGTAATGTACTCTACGCTTTACTTCAGAGACCGGCAGGGCAGTCGATTCCAAGTTGGCTGCCCGACCCAAGAACCTAAGCAGACAATGTGGCAACGCGGAGGAGGGGCGACGCTAGGGTCCCTATAAAATAGCCTCAGGCCACCACCGTCATACGGGTTTGTCCTATCCATCTGGGGGACAGAGAGAAGAGTAACAAGAGTGAGGACCCTATGGGAGCTAATGCACGTAGGGACCTACTACGTTACTGTGCGCAAGGGGAAGGCTACTGATTTCCACCTGGATAGGGGGACTCTGGAATTGCCATCAGACCGGCCGGATTCTGCCTACCCTGTCATCTGGCACCCTGGACTGTGGATGCTGAAGCCTTCAGTAAAGGTAAAGAGACTGCACCCATTGTGTCCTCGTTATTTACCGCGCCTTGCGCCATCCACCATCACCATCTACACTTCTGGGAAGCCCTGGGGATATACATCACCTGTGGGACAGTATACCATCTAGCTGCCATAACATCACCCCAGCGGACCCCTAAGCAGCGTCGGTCACCCTGACCGAATACCACAGGTGGCGTCACGAACACTACCATTATCTACAAACTCTAACCCCTTTATTGGGCGCCCCTCATAGGGCCACGGTCCGGGTCGGGCCACCGTGACATCCCAGCTGAGGGAACTGAAGGACCCGGTACAGAGTACCCCCTTGCCCTTACGTGGGGGCGCTGCATAAACATGATCACATCATTGCACCTATTTATACCTCCACCTTACAAGTTTCTTACATACTACCTTAGGAGGAATCTGACACTAGGTTTATGCTGCCCTAGTACCAAAGACCATTAATTCAGATAAAAATCATAGTGCACAACGTAAGACCACAATTCATTTATATATCAAAGTTTTCTGAAAACTTACATTGCAGCTTTTACATTGATTACTTGATTTATCTCGTTTTTTTGCTCTATTTAGGTTTGAAATGTATAATAAAAAATAATCCAATGAAAAACAGTTTTTGAGAGGTTTATTAGTGAGACTAATGTCACAATAGCTTTAAAACAAGCCAAAGTTTGTCCAATGCACATACGGAAAGTTGAACTGGTACAGTTTGATATTGTTGAAGTGAAAAACAAATGCATGTTTATCCAAGAAAAATAAGTCCCACTTAGGCAAAAACATCACTAAAAACAGTACGTGGACTAACAAAAAAGTTAAAGGAAATAGTCACGTGAAAAACGTCACTAATTTGCAGATATTGGTTTAATCTGCAGGCTAATAGCCTTCTGAACCTGCCCGAGCTGGCATTTAGAGCCTCACTGCTGGGAAGAAATTAATTTTATTCCTATCGGTAATGTTCAGGTTCTAGTCATGGGGGTGGCACCGGCACGGTTTCAGTCACTGCTCTGTGTATAGAGATGCAGATGTAACCGCACCCACGGCACTGACTGACAGCCATCCCTAATGCTGAGTTTGTCGGTGCCATCCCTATGACTGGAAGCCGAAAGTTGCCGGGGGAATAAAGTTAATTTCCTCAGGTCTGCAAGGATCTAAGTACGGGTGCCAGGCAGGTTCAGAAAGCTATTAACCTGCAGATTGACCTAATAGCCGCAGGTTAATAGCGTTTTTTCACGTGAAAGGTTCCCCTTAAGTCACCATCACACAGTAGACTAATCCCTCTGATCATAGGATCTTCTTTTTCATTTTCTAAGCGTAAAAAAAAAAACTTAAAAGACTAGGAGGGCTCACATTGAAAAGTTTACACATTATAAGCTCACATTTCAAAGAACTGACAAATTTAAAAAAAATGTTTGATTCCCTCCGTCATTCATCAGTAAGAGGAATCTGCAGTCACACGTTACAGTAAAATGGAAGAACTGTATGTACAGCTTGAAATATTAAGACTACACTATCTTGTACTACCTCCCATAGTCCTATCAGAGGCTTCAATAGGCAGCAGGACTGACTGTACTGGAGATTACACAATGATCTCACATTGGTGAACAAACACTGGGATAAAGTGCAGCAGTGCCTCTATCAGGAATTCTGGTTCGGGGAAACAACTCCAAGGAGATGTCAAGAAGACTGCTTCTCTCTTAAGTCCATAATAGCCTTCCAGATTGCACATAGCGTTCCTCCCCTGTGAATATAAGAGACAATCATTATCAAGGCCTCAGAAAAAATTAAAATAAATAAAACAATTTACAGGAGCTTCAGATGAGTATGACATCACAAATCTGTGAATCCAGAGAGATTGTGATGGTAATCTTGTGAAGTTTTGGCAGTTAACTAATCAGTGACTCTGGTCATTTTAGTAGCGTGGTGGGTCAGTTATTTTTCGTTTGTAAAAATGTGAGTTAAAGCTCCCATAGACATTAGATGGCATTCCTCTGAACGATGCTTTGGCTAATCATTTGGCTAGCAGCCATCTTGGATGTACAGTGGGTACGTAAAGTATTCAGACCCTTTAAAATTTTTCACTCTTGTTTCATTGCAGCCATTTGGTAAATTCAAGAAAGTTCATTTTTCCCATTAATGTACACTCTGCACCCCATCTTGACTGAAAAAAACAGAAATGTAGATTATAATACATTTTTCCATATTTATTAAAAAAGAAAAACTGAAATATCATATGTTCATAAGTACTCAGACCCTTTGCTCAGCGTTGAGTAGAAGCGCCCTTTTGAGCTAGTACAGCCATGAGTCTTTTAGGGAATGATGCAACATGTTTTTCATACCTGGATTTGGGGATCCTCTGCCATTCTTCCTTACAGATCCTCTCCAGTTCCGTAAGGTTGGATGGTGAATGTTGGTGGACAGCCATTTTCAGGTCTCTCCAGAGATGCTCAATTGGGTTTAGGTCAGGAAGGTCACAGAGTTGTCCTGAAGCCACTCCTTTGTTACTGTAGCTGTGTGCTTAAGGTCATTGCCTTGTTGGAAGGTGAACCTTCGGCCAAGTCTGAGTTCCAGAGCACTCTGGAAGAGGTTTTCATCTAGGATATCTCTGTACTTGGCCGCATTCATGTTTCCGTCAATGGCAACCAGTCGTCCTGTCCCTGCAGCTGAAAAACACCCACATAGCATGATGCTGCCACCATCATGTTTCACTGTTGGGATTGTATTGGGCAGGTATGATTTTCTCCACACAGACCGCTTAGAATTATCACCAAAAAGGTCTATCTTCGTCTCGTTAGACTAGAGAATCTTATTTCTCATAGTCTGGGAGTCCTTCATGTGGTTTTTATCAAACACTATGAGGGCTTTCATATGTCCTGCACTGAGTAGAGGCTTCCGTCGGGCCACTCTGCCATAAAGGCCCGACTGGTGGAGGGCTGCAGTGATAGTTGACACTGTGGAGCTTTCTCCCATCTCCCTACTGCATCTCTGGAGCTCAGCCACATTGATCTTGGGATTCTTCTTTACCTCTTTCACCAAGGCTCTTCACACACGATTGCTCAGTTTGGCTGGACGGCCAGGTCTAGGAAGACTTCTGGTGGTCCCAAACTTCTTCCATTTAAGGATTATGGAGGCCACTGGGCTCTTAGGAACCCTGAGTACTGCAGAAATTCTTTTGTAACCTTGGCCAGATCTGTGCCTTGCCACAATTCTGTCTCTGAGCTCATTGGCCAGTTCCTTTGACCACATGATTCTCATTTGGTCTGACATGCACTGTGAGCTGTGCGGTCTTATATAGACAGGTGTGTGCCTTTCCAAATCAAGTCCTATCAGTTTAAATAAACACAGCTGGACTCCAATGAAGAAGTAGAACCATCTAAAGGAGGATCACAAGGAAATGGACAGCATGTGACTTAAATATGAGTGTCTGAGCAAAGGTTCTGAATACTTATGACCATGTGATATTTCAGTTTTTCTTTTTTAAATAAATATGTAAAAATTTCTACATTTCTGGGTTTTTTTCAGTCAAGATAGTGTGCAGAGTGAAATGAACTTTTTTGAATTTACCAAATGGCTGCAATGAAACAGAGTGAAAAATGTAAAGGGGTCTGAATACTTTCCATACCCACTGTGTCTCCCATATATAGCGGCTCCTGTTTGGTTGAGCACTTTTGTGTTCTTTATGGGAAACCGACAACAGACATGTCTGAAGGCTTATTTCTGGGACTCAATACAAATCAGCAATCCGAAATCAGACATAGCTGATTGACATCTCCCTTGACAATCAGTTGGCATGAGTCCCCATGCTCCTTAAACTGTGGGCCGAACAAGTTGATATCTGTGCCTTCAACAATAGTCTAATGTGTATGGGGAGCTTTAGATTAGAGGAGGGAATACAGTATCAAGTTATTCACTTATTTAAAATAAGTTTAAAATCAGAGTTTTACTCTAGTTAAGTGCAACTGCAGAGAAAGCCCTATTTTATGTTGCTGAATTACCAAGCAAGTTATTTTCTCCTTAACTGCTATGTAATTATTGTTTTATGCTATGCAAAAAGAGAAGGTGGGAAGGCAACCAGACACTCGTAAGGCACTTCTCAGCCTCTTAAGCCATAAGATTTAATATGGGATCGCTACGGCATATAATCCAAGATCGCAGCTTAGTGGGTGGTGCTCAACTATGAGAAATATCGTCTTGATTCAAACAAAGAGAAAATGAAAGTGGCACTCACCCCGATGCTGCTGTCAAATGAAGTCCTTTATTCGAATATATACATTAACAAACGAGAGTTGAGGAGGCGGCTGGTAGTGAGCAGGGTGCGGGTGCGGCACCCTGCTCACTACCAGCCGCCTCCTCAACTCTCGTTTGTTCATGTATATATTCGAATAAAGGACTTCATTTGACAGCAGCATCGGGGTGAGTGCCACTTTCATTTTCTCTTTGTTTGAATCAAGATAATTATTGTTTTAGTTATAGGTAGTTTTAACAAGAGCTCCACTGGATATCCTAGGTTTAAGATACTTCAGTGCCCACATATGCAATGATGTCGCATAATTTACCTTAGATTCATGGATTTTAAGTCTTCGCGTGTAACATGCCACAGTATATCCTCCAGTGTATAGTCTTCTGTCAGAAACTTGCATTAAAATAAGTGAAAATATTTACATTATTTTCTCGTCAACGGGTTCACTACATAAAGATTTTACACTAATGACCTAAATTATAGGCCACCAATTTAATATCCCACCAAACGTCTTTAAAGTTGTGACTATGGGTCAAATAACACTGTAAACGAAATATAATTTAAATAATGCTGATAAAATTATCATACAATATTCATGTCTATTTAAACTCTATTTTTGTGATTTTATTTCTATCCATGTATGTATTATATTAAATAATTCATTCAAGTGTAAATCTCTTTAGGGTTCATTCTCACGACCGTATTTTCAGCTGAGTGCTGTATGGGGAAAAAACAGCCAGCACTAGAAACAATGATATTCAATGGAGCAGTGCAGATTAATGATTTTTTTCACTGACCGAATCAGTATGAAAAAATAAATAAAAAAAAATAAAAAATCGCAGCATGTACTAGTTTTTCCTCCGAAAATCGGATGAGACTCATTGATTCAAGGCTATGGCTGCTTAAAAAAAAATTGGACTCCATACGAAGCACACAAGATAGCATGCGATTTTTACGGATACATTGCAGTTCTGTAATTAGGAAACTATTAATAGCTGCTGCTATAAAAATTGACACACGGATGACAAGTGAGAAAAAAAAAATCATTCCACTTTTCTGGATGAAACTGAGATTTCTTTTTATATGCTCATGTGAACCTACCCTTCGGCAAGGTGGCAAGTGACTTCTCTACAGCCAGCAGCAAAAGTGCCTATATAGGCAATGGGGGAGATCTACTGCACAAATGTGCTGAGATTCTAATAATGGCATTATTAACAGCATACACCAAATGTATTTTGGACACATTTTAAAATAAAACATGAAATGTATACAAAGAGAGCATGGCTAGTGTACCAATAATGCTAAAGTTGGGGCAATGTTTGGTGCAATAAGCTGTTGTAAGTATAAGTTAACCACATGGTGGCATATTAAAGAAAGTGTCGGTCTGTCAGCTTAATTTGCTGCCCTATTTAAGGGCATAATAATCATAGAAAAAGTCTACAAATAGAGAGTAAATCCCAGCACTCAAGGTCCAATATAGCAAGAAGTGTGAGAATTGCTTTGAAAAATAACATTTATTAAATAAATCTAAAATTTGAGACAAATCAAAATCAATTATCTAAGACAGGGGTGGGGAACCTCCGGCCCACGGTGACTTTTCATGCAGCCCGCGGGCAGGTCCCCGGAGTCCACAGCCAGCCCTTTAACCCCCAAGTGCACACAGCGTTCATTACAGAATGCGGCCTGCACATAAATGACGTCATCGGGGTGGGCGGGGTTAGCGCCAGGGTAGGAGCGGTTAGCGCCCAATGCTCTCCCATCCTCCTGTCCCGGAAGAAGAGCTGCTGCCAGAGAGTCCAGAGCGATCTCTGTGCAGGCAGCTTAGTGCCTGTCTGCTGGTGATCTGTGCCCCTCAGCTATGTGCCCCCCTGTGATTTGTGTGGCCCCAGTATTGTGCCCCCGTGTGATCTCTGTGTCCCATAGCTATATGTCCCCCAGCTAAGTGCCCCATGTGGTTTCTGTGCTCCAGCTATGTGCCCCCCCGTGATCTGTGCCCCCCAGCGATAAGCACCCCTGTGATTTATGTGCCCACCAGCTTTCTGCCCCCTGTGATCTCTGTGCCCCCTGTGATCTCTGTGCACCTATGTGATCTCTGTGCCCTCCAGCTATGTGCCCTCCTGTGATTTCTGTGCCCCCCCCCCGGTAATCTCTGTGCCCCCCAGCTATGTGCCCCCTGTGGTTATTGTTGCCCCCCCCCCCCCCACCCCCATGATCTTCGTGCCACTCCCCCGGTGATCTCAGTTTCCCCCTGGTGATCCATTTGTCTCCCTGGCGATGCCTGTCTCCCCAGTGCTGTATATCTCCCCTCCCCAAGGAGGGGAGGATATGACAAAAAGATGACTGCTCTCCTGGCCGACACAAACCTGGAATAGCAGCTGTGAGAAGCACCTAACATCACAGCTGTACCAAAAAGAAGCAGCTCCAGCCGTCACATTAAGGGTGAGTTACCGCAATTAATTGTTTGACTAAATATACCGGAGTAATTTTTAAGGTGACACCAAAACTGCCGTGGAGCGGGGCCCCACATCGCAAATTAGGGTGCCAACCTCTGCTGACGGGAAGGCTATCAGATCTTAGGGCCTATTAGGGACAGGGAAGGCATATTGCCGTTTTCTTTTCTCCCTTTATGGGCCACTGCCAGATTCCCGGGCCTATATTTTCCTTTTCTTTGGGATGTTTTTAATGAATTTTGTGTAATTTTTGGTATTATCCGTGTTTGAATAATTAATAAAGAGTATTTTGATAGGGGTATATTTTTAGTTTTGGTGACGTCTTTATAATACTCCCCATTTGTTGTTACCAATTTAGATATTTGGTTTAATTTAAAAGTAGGTAAGAAATACAGGAAATTAAAGTGTCTACTACTAGGATTACCACTGTTCTGAGTATCGATACCAATAAGTGGACAAAAAAGATAGTTCTAATATTAACAATACAATTGCGATATTAATAATTTCAATTGTGGGGTAACCAAACTTAACCCGGATACGCAAGTATCCCACCTAAGTGTGATATCCCACACCAATATCAACCATGGACATGTTTTCACAAAATTCTGTCAGCAGTCGTACAATCAAATAGAATCAAAATCATAATTCCAAGACAAAAGTGAACATGGGGTCATAGCGGCCAACAGTGGTTGGACACAAATAGTAAATTCAGTCATCACCCCTCAGAAACATGTGTTCACAAATTGATAAACAGAATAGATGTTCTCATAAAAACAAAATCACAGTGGCGGTACATAAAATGAAGCAGTAATGACTGACTCCAAGTGTTCCACTGATTAATCTGGGTTAACACATGGGTTCAATTACCCTATGGACTTTTCGGAGTTTTAAAGCAGTTTCCCTGATGAATCCTGGAGGGGGAAACATGTTGGGAGGCACACAGGGAATGAACAGGGCCAAGTTTACTAAAGGAACAGCTGTGGACTGCTCTTGTATGGGTGGGAGTCTTTGGTGATGTAGGGCCTTCTAGGTGTCAGTTTATAGGGATATCCTGTATCCTTCCTACATATTGAACTGAACAATGATTACAGCCTTCATTGACTGCCTCATCAACACCAATCGAATAGCTAAGATAGTTCCATTTTTGTACATAACCACTGTATTTTTGTATAGATAAGAACGTGAAGTACAGCGGGTAATTGAACCCATGCCATGACTCAGATTACTAAATATAACCACCTACAATCAACAATTGTTGCTTCATTTTATATATCACCACTGTGATTTTGTTTTTACGAGAACATCTATTCTGTTTATCAGTTTTAGAACACGTTTCTTAGGGGTGATGACTGAATTTACTATTTGTGTCCACGAACTGCTGGCCCTTATGACCCCATGATCAATTTTGTCTTGGTTTTGATTCCATTTGTTTGTGTGACTGCTGACAGAATTTTGTGAAAACATGTCCCTGGATGATATTGGTGTGGAATATCACATTCATGTGGGATGCTTACATACCAGAGTTAACTTCGCTTCCCCCGCAATTGGAATTATTAATATTGCAATTCAATTGTTAATATTAGGACTACTTCTTTGTCCACTTATTGGTATCGCTACTCAGGATAGTGGTCATCAGATGGCGACACTTTCATTAGTTTTTACATATTTTCCTTGTTTTAGATAACAGATTTTGATTTGTCTCAAATTTTAGATTTATTTAACAAATGTTAGTTTTTAATGCAGTTCTCACACTTTCCAATATATTGGACCTATGTAAGGGCAGCAAATAACAGGTACTCCTTTTAGTCCAAACTGAGCAAAAATGTAGTGTCATTTGGCTACTCAAAGTGCTAAAATGGTATGCTGGAAATAAAGGTCATGCGACTGATTTATTAATGATCAGAGCACTCTCTGCCTTTTTTCAAGTTTCAGGGTGATTATTTAACATATTTCTGTATCTGAAATTATACACATCAAACGGTCAGTCACTGCGGAGAGAGAGATGGAGGAAGTACTCTTCTCATGTATTCATTACAGTAGCTAAACAGTACAATGTTTACGTAAGTTTTGCTACAAGCTGGCTGTAGCAGTTGCATGTAAACAATTGGGCACCCCTGGTCAAAATTACTTTTATTGTGAACAGTTAAGCAACTTACATAGGTTGAAAAATGATCTAGGTCTCTCAAGTTCAACCTTCAAGTTGAAGATGAAATGATCTCTAAAAGGGCTGAAGTTAAAGCGAACCTGTCAGCAGTTTTGGCCTCTACAAACTATGGCCACTGCCTTTCAGGGCTTATCTACAGCATTCTGTAATGCTGTAGATAAGCCCCCTGTCTGACCTAAAAGATAATAAAAAATAAGTTATTATACTCACCCGGGGGGAAGGGGGGTGGTCCTGTCCGATGGGTGTCACAGGTCCGGGTCCAATGCCTCCCATCTTCTTGCGATGCCGCCCTCCTGTTGCTTCATGGCTCCCTGACATCGCGCTCCTGCGCAGGCGTACTCATCTGCCCTGTTGAGGGCAGAGTAAAGTACTTCAGTGCGCAGGGCCTCTCATTTGGAAAGTAACACAGCTTGTAAATGGTTTTTGTAGCCAGACAAGAGTCTTTCAATTCTTGTTTGAGGGATCTTCATCCGTTCTTCCTTGGGAAATTCTTCTAGTTCTGTGACATTCCTGGGTCATCTTGTGTTGTGAATTCTGCTCTTGGGCTCCCTCCGGTGGTTGTAAGTGGCACTTTTGTGAGTTCTGCTCTTGGGCTCCCTCTTGTGGTTTCTAGTGGTATGGCTGCTCCTTGGAGTTAGCTGTCATCAGCTGCCTCCACTTATCGTCCGCTATTTAAGTCTGGCTCTTTCTTCAGCCTGTGCCACTTGTCAATGTTTCCTGGCTGGATTCACATCTCTGCTTGGATTCTCCTGGTTTCCTGACCAGTTCTGCAAAGATAAGTTCTGGCTTTGCTCATTTCAGTCCACATGTTGTGGACTTATTGTTCTGTGCATTCTATATTTGTCCAGCTTGTCAGTATGGATTTTTTCTGTTAGCTGGAAGCTCTGGGAAGCAGATTTACCCTCCACACCTTTAGTCAGGTGTGGAGATTTTGTAAACTCTGTGTGGATTGTTTTGTAGTTTTTATACTGATGGCACAGTATCCTTTCCTGTCCTATCTATCAAGCTAGACTGGCCTCCTATGCTAAAATCTGACTTCATTTCTGCGTATGTTATTTTCCCCTCCTCTCACCGTCAATATTTGTGGGGGGCTATCTTTCCTTTGGGGATTTTCTCTGAGGCAAGATAGGTTTCCTGTTTCCATCTTTAGGGGAAGTTAGATCTTAGGCTGTGCCGAGGGGTCTAGGGAGCGTCAGGTACCCCCCACGGCTATTTTTAGTTGCGCTGCTAGGTTCAGGGTTTGCGGTCAGTACAGATACCACCTCCTTCAGAGCTTGTCTCATGTTGTTCCTAAACCACCAGATCATAACAATCTTGCATGTACCGTACTACTATTTTGAGGGCTAGCCACAGATTTTCAATGATGTTCAGATCAGGGCACTGTGAGGGCTATTGTAAAACCTTCAGTTTGCACCTCTTGAGGCAGTCTGTTGTGGATTTTCATGTGTGTTTAGGATCATTACCCATTTGTAGAAGCCATCCTCTTTTCAACTTCAGCTTTTTTACAGATGGTGCAATGATCGCATGAAGTATTTGTTGAAATTTAGCTGAATCCAATCTTCCCTCTACTCGTGAAATGTTCCTCGTGCCATTGGCTGCAACACAACCTCAAAGCATGATTGCTCCACCCCCATGCTTAATGGTTGGTGAGATATTCTTTTCCTGAAATTCTGTTTCCTTTTTACTCCACATTTACCTTTTGATCATTGTCACCAAAATGTTCTATTTTAACTTTATCAGTCCACAGGACTTGTTTCAAAAATGCATCAGGCTTGTTTAGATATTCTTTTGCATGCTTCTGATGATTAATTTTATGGTGCGGACACAGGAGAGGTTATCTGATAACTCTTCAATTAAGGCCATATTTGTGCAGGTGTCTCTGAACAGTAGAACAATGTACCACAATGCCAGAGTCTGATGAATCTTTCGGAAGGCATTTTGGAATCAAACAGGGCTTCTAATTTGCCTTTCTGGCTATCCTACGAGCAGCTCTCACTGAAATGTTGCTTCTTCTTCCAGTCCTTATCTGCAATCTTCTTATAACCTTCTCCTGCTTTGTGGGCCTCCACCGTTTTCAGAGTGCTATGCAGCTGCTTAGAATAACCCATGGCTGCCTGCTGTTTTTTGGCACAAGGTTAGAGGAGGATGGGTTTTTATAAAGCTGGGAAATTTGCGCTATCTGGCCTTTCCTAACTATGGCCTAACTATGATGCATCCCCCTGCTCTGGAATTCTCTACCCCAACTGTATCAGACTCTTTATTACCATGGAAACGTTCAAAATTAACCTGAAGACCTGCCTCTATTGATAAGCCTACAACACGTCTAACCCTTGTTCCACCAAACTGCTGCACGAGCTCCTCCACCCTCACTTACTGCATCCTCACCCACCTCTTGTAGACTAAGCCCTCACGGGCAGGCTCCTCTCTCCTCCTGTACCAGTCAGTGACTCTTTATTCAAGATTATTGTACTTTTTTATTATGTATACCTCTTTTCACATGTAATGCACGATGGAATAAATGGCGCTATAATAATAATAAATAATAATAATAAGCCATAACAGGCTAGTTAAGGTCTGAAATACTGGTCAAAGTTGTTACGCTCGAAGGTGGTGCATGTGGTTTGTGGATCCACTGTGTCGGAAACCGGACCTACCCTGGAGGGGCGTAACTAAGAAGCTACATTGGTGTTCACTGGAGCCTCTAGTGGTGCGACAGGTAGCGGCGTCTGGCAGTAGCAGCTGGCCCAAACGGTCTAAGCCATTAATTCAGAGTTCAAGACAGGGCAGGTCGGCCACTGGGACAGGTTCACACTGGGTAGACAGAATGGCCACTTGGGTCAGGTCCAGACTCACAGGTCTCGAGTAACACTTCAGGTACCGAAGACTCGGACACCGCTGAAGTGGTCACAGGAAACAAGGACAACCAAAACTGGACAAGGGATATGGGAATAGCTTTAAAAGACTAGGAACGGGGGACCTGGTAACATACAATTGCACACACCAAACCACCTAACAGTAACTATAGTGTTTGCTTAGGCACCTCCCTATTGGGGAGGGTGCCTTCTATACAAGATGTCTGAGACGGTTCAATGAATTCTGCATTGAGCAGGGGGTTGGATACAATGACCCTGGAGATCCCTTCCAACTCTAACATTCTATGATTTTATGCCTCTCAGCTATTGGCTGGGAGACATCTAGCAGGTATTCACATTAACTAAATGCCTCCTAGCTGTCAGCATTTTACAATGTGTGCGCGCTGCACCTTTAAAAGCAGGGGAGCATACTCGGCGCTCTGCCAGGAACTGCGGGACACCTGCACACGGACCAGAAAAAAGGAGCACACCGAGGACTACGCCGAGGCCGGGGTAGTAAGTCGGCGTCCCCGCATGGTGGGAGGAGAAGAACCATGCGAAGGTGCCTGCAGACGCTACAAAAGTTATCTGAGCACACAAATCTCCAAGGGTGCTCAACCTTTTGTATCGACCCATTTTCTTTTTTGTAATTTGTAAAATGAAGAAAAATTACAACATATATTTTTTTTGCCTAAAATACAAAAGAAATGTGTCATCTTTAACTTTAGGCCTTTCAGAGATCATTTCATCTTCAACTTGCTTAACTGTTCACAATTATAGTAATTTTGACCAGGGGTGCCCAAACTTTTACATGCTACTATATGCTGCCCATACAAAGGCAGTAAATTAGATAAGACAAATTGCTGTTAAAACTAACATAGCAAATTGTGATACTATTGATAATTCACTCCATACAAGTCATTCATATCCACAGCTTAACGTCATAGAAGCATATTGATTGCATACAATCTGGCACCTCATTTGCTTTGTTGTCAAAGTTGATTAACATTTAGCTATAAAACATTAATAATCCAGCCATCGGATGATGTCCTGTTTCAGTGACCAGGACGCTGCAGCCAATCATTGGCTTCAGCAGTCAGGTGACTGTACAGTGGGACGTCCTCATTCCCAGTACCCATCAGGGCCACAGCTGGAAGTCTTGTGCCGAAGTTAAAGGGGGATTAAATAGGGTGTATACAGTAGCGTAGCTACCAGGGGGGCAGAGGGTGCGGTCGCCCCGGGCCGGAAGCTCAGAGGGGGCCCACCTGGAGCTACGCTACCCTTAACTATATTAGCCTGCTGTGCACGCCAATATAGTTGAGCTCTGCGGTAGAGCAGAGACAGAATCTCCCTGCTCTGCCGCGGTCTGTTCTGTAGAGGAGCATGTACCCGGGGACGCTGGGTGCCGACACTGTACCTACTGCCTCCAGCATACTGCAGACACACACACACATTGCCGGCTGTGTGGTGTCTGCTGAAGAGACTTCAGGACGCTGCTTCTTCCCTGCCTGAGCCCTGCATACAGGAGGACAGGAGATAGGACGACGTAGGAGCTCAGGCTGCAGGGGCTGGAGGTGACTGCACTGTGCAGTGAGGAGGAGGCAGGACATTGTTCCCCTCCTGACATGTCCTTGAGGTTTCTTGCATCCATTTTGCTCTGTCTCAGTCTGTCTCCCTCGCTGTTAGTCTCTCTGTCTCACGCTCTGTCTCGCTCTCTCTGTCTGTCACTGTCTCGCTCACTCTGTCTCGCTCTCTCTGAGTCTCTTTCTCAGGGTCAGTCTCTGTCTCGCTCTCTCAGTCTGTCTCGGGCTGTCTCGCTCTGTCTCTGAGTCTCGATCTCAGTCTCTGTCAGTCTCTCTTTCTCGCTCTCTCAGTCTCGCTCTGTCTCTGTTAGTCTCTCCCTGTCTCGCTCTCTCTGTCTTTCTGTCTCGCTCTCTCTCTGTCTCACTCTCTCTCTCTGTCTCACTCTCTCTCTCTGTCTCACTCTCTCTCTCTGTCTCACTCTCTCTCTCTGTCTCACTCTCTCTCTCTGTCTCACTCTCTCTCTCTGTCTCACTCTCTCTCTGTCTCACTCTCTCTCTCTGTCTCACTCTCTCTCTGTCTCACTCTCTCTCTGTCTCACTCTCTGTCTCACTCTCTCTCTCTGTCTCACTCTCTCTCTCTGTCTCACTCTCTCTCTCTGTCTCACTCTCTCTCTCTGTCTCACTCTCTCTCTCTGTCTCACTCTCTCTCTCTGTCTCACTCTCTCTCTGTCTCACTCTCTCTCTCTGTCTCACTCTCTCTCTCTCTCTCTCTCTCTGTCTCACTCTCTCTCTCTCTCTCTGTCTCACTCTCTCTCTCTGTCTCACTCTCTCTCTCTGTCTCACTCTCTCTCTCTGTCTCACTCTCTCTCTGTCTCACTCTCTCTCTCTGTCTCACTCTCTCTCTCTCTCTGTCTCACTCTCTCTCTGTCTCACTCTCTCTCTGTCTCACTCTCTCTCTCTGTCTCACTCTCTCTCTCTGTCTCACTCTCTCTCTCTGTCTCACTCTCTCTCTCTGTCTCACTCTCTCTCTCTGTCTCACTCTCTCTGTCTCACTCTCTGTCTCACTCTCTGTCTCACTCTCTGTCTCACTCTCTCTCTCTGTCTCACTCTCTCTCTCTGTCTCACTCTCTCTCTCTGTCTCACTCTCTCTCTCTGTCTCACTCTCTCTCTCTGTCTCTCTCTCTCTCACTCTCTCTCTCACTCTCTCTCTCTGTCTCACTCTCTCTCTCACTCTCTGTCTCTCTCTCTGTCTCACTCTCTCTCTCTGTCGCACTCTCTCTCTCTGTCTCACTCTCTCTCTCTCTGTCTCACTCTCTCTCTCTGTCTCACTCTCTCTCTCTGTCTCACTCTCTCTCTCTGTCTCACTCTCTCTCTCTGTCTCACTCTCTCTGTCTCACTCTCTCTCATTCTCTGTCTCACTCTCTCTCTGTCTCACTCTCTCTCTCATTCTCTGTCTCACTCTCTCTCTGTCTCACTCTCTCTCTCTGTCTCACTCTCTCTATCTCTTGTAATGTAGTCCTGTAGCCGGGGTCAGGGTCCTATCAGTCCAATGTGTCTCATCTCATATCAGTAAATACAAGGTAACAAACATGAAAATGCCATTTATATAAACAATAAAAATCCTCATAAAGTTGAGGATAAATATATATGATGAAGAGCCAAATAGAATAAAAATGGAAACAGCCAGTAGGTGAGTGTAGATAATCACAATCACATATGGATGCATATGTATACTCAGTCTGAATAACATGGCCCACAAATGGGGAGAAGGCAAAAAAAGAAAAGATGACATACAGGGGGGCGCACTTTGTTCTTTCATTGTTTGATATTTTACCCCCCCCCCCCCTCCTTTCTTTCCATTCACCTCTTTAGGGTCTTGTCCAGACAAGAGTATTCTTTTTAGGGTTACCTGGATTCATTCAGGGACCTATTCCCATATGGTGGACTCTATGCGCAGTTACTGCTTGTTTTTATTTTCTGCAATTTGCAGCCCACAGAAAGGGACAGAGATCAGAATCCAAGGGAGATACGTGGGGGCTAATGCGGGGGCCATGATATATTTTCAATTACAGCAGGATCATCTGCTGAGGTTCCCCCTATACCCATGATTAAAGCGTGCCACCATAGTTGTAATCAAGGTTTAGGGGCCCACTCAGATGGTTTGCCTCCCCTGAGCTGAACCCTTAGCTACGCCTCTGGGTGTATAGGATTTTTTTAACACTCTTATTTATATATTTTTTGCCCCCCTGGAGCATTTTAATATTTCGTTATAATTTATTGCTAATTGATTCTGTAACTGGGCTCACAAATTAGCTATTGTTACAGTGGAAATGCAGCTACAAACAATTACCAGCATTGATGTGACTTGACCACTTGAGCAAGAAGCATTATTGCTGATTACTAAATTGGGTATTACTAGTGTGAACTTCCTTTGCTCTCTCTCTAACTTTCTGAGGGCTGCTTACTTTCTGTGCAGCTGTTAACTCAGAAATGTCCCTGCAGAGTTACTTACAGAGTATATGTGAATTTTAAGATGTCTGGTTCTCTGTAAGCGATTAAACTGAGTCAAATAGAAGTGCTACATACCTTGTTTATTGAATCCTCATCGACTTGATGTTGCTGTAGCCAGTAGATGAGTTCTAGGTCTTCACTGCATGCATTGGGGGATTTTATGTGGCATACTGAAATACCAGGGATATCTGTTTCAGAAATTAACTTGTTAGACATTTCAGGTATACGGTAATTGTTGTACATTTTATTGCTATTACAGTTAAAATGTCACATACTTGAGAAAGAAATAAACTATCTTCATAAATATAAATTGGAACCTGATCTAATATATTTTGGTAGATTATAAAAGCCTCCTAAATAAATTGGTGACTAATGTTTAGCAAATATGAGCTGAACTATAACCTTTTTTTTTTTAAGATAACATTACTGAGGTACAGCTTTCCGCAATGAAGACTAGGTCTTATTTACTGGGAAGAATCACAGGAATCTTATTTGTCATAATCAGTTAAGAATCAGACATCCTCATATTTTTTTTTCCCAAGAAAGGAGAACCCTTAGTGTAGGGCCAAAGGGTGCAGCTAGCCTCATGGGGTAAAGACTCCACCAACCACTGTGACCAATTGGAGCACAATTTTGTGTTACAATTGTCGGGTGAGCCGAGCTTTGGAAGTGTGATTACTGCACCGCTGCTATTGAATCTTTCCCTAACCCTCAAGGGGTTGTCCCATGAAGAAAAGAAAGTACATTTTAATTAATAAATCTTTGAATATTTGGAAATTCAACAATTGGTTGTGTTTTAATTTTTTTTCCTATGCTGAGATAAATCTTAGAAATGTTCCCCTGCTATCCACTGTGTTATTTGTTGTGTCCGCTATGCTGCAGTTCATAGTTGCACATACACAGCTACTGGCTAGGGCAAGAAGGATTAATGAATATATTGGTAACACTGGGACTCTCCGCTGTTTGTTTTATCACAGGAATGAGTGTTTCTGCCATGTCACCAGCTCTGTCTCAATTCAGAGACATAAGAGATAATGTGGCCCCAGAGCTATTACATCACTGACTTGATTTATGAGGTTTGGAGACATTGCAGAAATCGATCCTCCTGTGATAAAACAAACGGTCAGGAAAAAGTGTTCACTGACAAATGAGCTGTTGCGGTCCTTGATGTTTTATCAGTATATTAACTTAAACTTTAACCCCTGGCCAGGACTTATGTATGAGCAACCATGAGCTGCAACAATTGTACATGGTTGGACACAACAAATGACACATTACATACTGTAGCAAGGGCATATTTATAAGATTAAATCAGAACAGGAACATTCTTTTTAAAGCACAACTAATTGTGGAATTTATTATTATTGCGAGATCTATAGCTGAAAATGTACTTTGTTTGTCAGACAACCCTTTGCAGTTTTGACCAATCTGAACCTGTATTTCATTTTCTCAAATGATACTCAAAAGAACCTTTTACAGTATATAGACCAAGGATTGTGTACTATTAAACACTACGACCCAATTCATCATTTGTGAGGTGTTTTACGTTACTTTCCTTTTTTGTCTTGTGGTATTAGTTGAAGTTTTTGATGCGGTTTGTCGGAAAGACAAAAATGGCATTTATTCCTGTTTTGAACTCTTTTTGAGGATTTTTGATGACCGAAGTCGCACATTATGCAAAATGGCGCAAATATTGCATCAAAATACTGGCGCACTCAAAAACACACCCAGGGGGAATTTAATTGGACTTGCGCCAAATGTTGTCCCTTTTTAAAAAGTCTCAATTGAGGAATCAGGTAAAAACATCTAGAAATCGCTAAACTCCGCCCACGAAGCATAAAAAACAACAACAGGCAAGCATGTATGAAACAGACTTCAAAAAAGTAAAAGCGGAATAATGAATTGGATGCTAACAAAAAAGTCACAAAACTAGACAAAAAAAAGGCGCAAAGGCAATGATGAATTGGGATCTACATGTATACACAATTTTGACATGCATAGCTCTTTTACTTATCGGCTGTGTCCGGTTTTGAAGTCGTTTGATCTCTTGATCTTTTTCTTCAATAGCCTGGCGTAGTAATACTTGGAATTCCCTCTCTTTCTGTAACAGTTCTTCTAGAAGCCTACATCAACAGATCACATTATACAGACAAGAAAGTTTAATAAATCATTGAAAACCAGATTAAATTAGCAGATCTAAAAGGGTTCATATACTCCCAAGATACAGTACTATAGAAAAATTTATTGTTACTGCCAAATCTGGATGTCTAGATCTCATTACAGTTTTCTTACCTGTTCGACTCAAGTTTAAGTCTCCCCAATTGCATATTAAGAGATCTGTGAGCACTCTGAGACTCATGAGACACAGTGGAACTGAGAGTGCTTACTCCAGAGGTATGCACATTGTCCTCATTCACTGCGCTAGGCATCTCGCTGGTCTGGTGTGTTGTGTGTCCATTAGGGTCTTCCTCCACCTCCAGGTCATCTTGGTCTGCTGGGTCACTTTCAGAAGTAATACTAAAATGAGGCCGCAGTTCTGGAGAGCGATAGAGAGATATGAGTGTATGCTCTTGCTAATCATGCTAGGAATATATACGGTAAGAAACATTGGTGAGGGTATTAAAGAGGTACAGTGAACTTTAAATAGTCAAGACCAATCAAATAGTAAGCCATACAGACTTACAACCACTAGGCTAGCTAAGCTAGAAGCAACATATCAGGGGGCCCCATGGAACATGGGAGTACCTGTGGGAACCATTTAGTGCAATTCAGCTCCCAATAAAATTGTAAGGTTTTTTTAAGAAATAAACAATAAAACATATATATAATAAATTCAAATGAATCACAACAAGGTCCTCATGGATGAAAAAAAGCACAGAGATGAAGCCGAACCCACATCTAAACAAGTTTTTTTTAGAGATATGCTGTACATAAATCATGAAGGGTATAGTAGGTTATAAAGTTTATCCGGTATCATATATAAGTACTGTATTTACCTCCACCCAAAAATCATGAAAAGAGTTTTTGTAAACACATAATATATAGAAGGAATGTCTTTCCCACAGTAGTGTTTATTACTAATAGCACCAATGCATGGAGAAAGATAAGCAATAGCTCAATAAATATGTTTATATAGAGGAAATGTATGGAATAAGGCCAGTGTTCAATTGCCTAATTGATTAGATAGATCTCACAGAGGATGTGGGACCACAGCAATAAAAGGCTAGAAGGTATATCCTAATTAAACCTAAACATTAAAAGAATGCATGTGCTCAACAACAATACTTAGGTGGATATGTAAACATATGGCAATTAAAGTGCTAGTGCAAAAACAGAGTAATGAAGTAGTCATAGAGCACAGCGATAGAGTAATAGTTAGGAAAAACGTTCAAAATAATCTCCTTACGTTATAGCAGTTTCCATCACAACTTGTGAAGGCCTCAACTTGCGTTTCACCCTGCTTCTTTAGGGTGCGTGTATATAGGAGATGTAAAGGTATATGGTATATATAGGGGGTTAAGCCAATGAAGAGCATCACTGGGCGCATACGCAGTCATCCTGGCACTTGCTGTCATGGCGCCTGTGCCTGGCGTGCGTTCCCTAATGCGTTTAGGGTCCTCACGACTTTTCTCCGACATCATAAGGGTCAGGTAGATAGAATTTTAATGCTCGACCCCTTTGGTACTCAGTAGCTAAACCACTGTCAGGGAGAAATAGCTGAAGGAAAATGAGAGCTTGGCCACTAGCTATCATATGAGTATGGTCAGCTTTAAGATAATGTGGTAAGAGGTAAATTATTAGACAGTTGAGGTGCCATTATGTCTTTGCCTGAGTTTTTTTTATATTTTTACCTTTTTGTAATGCAGCTCCAACCTAGTTGATCTGGATTAAGTATGAGAACTGGCCTTAGTCTTTGCAATTGGGGAAAACAAGTAGCTTAAATTACTCAAAAAAGCTGCATGTAATGGAAAAATATGTCTTATAAACTTATTTTTAGTGGCATCGGGTACCTTGCTGGTATGGTTAAAAATCTAAAGAATGATGATATGGACTGGAAATATATATTGACCAGCACAGAAGAAGTTCCTCTTCACTAAAAAATCTAGCAACTGCCACAAAAAATATATGATTATGATTATTATTATTTATAATTATTTTAATAATTATAATTATTATTAAAAATTAATTGCTTTGATTCTAGGTCTGATTGATGTTGAGTGTAGGGATGGACATAGAAGTCTCTGATAAATATTGTAAATACAAACTAACGTACATACAAAATCTGGATTACCTGGTACCAATATGGTAATGGCAGTTTGTACTGCCTTTCGAATGATGCTGTCAAGAGCAAACATCCAGTGTGGCTTGATATTGTGGTTTCGAAGAACTTTGTTGACCTGGTTGCAAAACAAACCAGAATTTATTATATTTGACATGCACACAAATTTGCCAACTTTGAAGTATAGTTGACTTAGATCATTCAGATTTAAAAAAAAATTGGAAAAATTAAGAGGCTAGCTCTAAGTTACAGCACAAAAGTTCATTATGGAAAATATTAAAAGTATTGAGATGGACTGCTAACAATAAGAGTGTCACCTCCATGTTTATTATATTTCCACTCACCGCATCTTGAAAACCAAACAGGACCATTTGGACTTGACTAATGGCATGACTATCAAAGTCAAGCTCTAGTTTGAGTTTTGAAAGAGTAGAAGCAATTATCTTCCGGTCAGTGGATCTCACAAATTCTCGTAGACTTGTCACCAGGGTTGTAATATGCTCCCTCTTTAATTTAGTTTCTTCTGTTCCCTAAAGCAGAATTATATTTAGAACAATGTAACGCAAACAATCTCAAAAGGTAGGTGCCTTGCTTACATTTATTTTTAGTACAACTGTTGGCTATCTCGTTAAATATTTAGAAAAAAAAAAGGCAACCGAGTACCAAAATCATGCATAAATGAAGATTGGGTAAAAATAAGATCATCCAAAAGAGGCTTTTCTTGGTTATGAAAAGATAAAAAAAAGAGGAAATGGACACTGTATAATAAAAGGCTAACGTTTTTTCACATTGCACTCACAAACCTAAATATGTTTTATTGGGATTTTTATGTGATATACTAACACAAAGTAGAAAGTGTTTGTGAAGTATAAAGGAAATGAGACATGGTTTTCTAATTATTTTAAAAATATAAATCTGAAAATTGTCAAGTGTATTTGCATTGAGTACTGTGTAATCTGATACCACTCAATAAAATTCTGAGTGACCAATTGCCTCCAGAATTCACATAATAGTAAATTGAGTTTACATGTTTGCAATTAATTCTCAGCGTAACTACAGCTGCTCTGTGAAGGCCTCAGAGGTTGAAAACATTAGGAATCAAACAGCATCATTAAAACAAAGGAAAACACCAGACAGGTAAGGAATAAAATTGTGGAAAAGAGTTAAATCAGGGTTAGGTTATAAAAAATAGTCCAAGCTCTAAACATCTCACTGAGCACTTTCAAACCATAATCCACAAATGGAAGGAGTATGGCACAACCTTAAACTTACCAAGACATGGCTGTTCACCAAAACTGACATGCCAAGCAAGGAGAACACCAATTAGAAAAGCAGCCAAGAGGCTCATGGTGGCTCTGTGGTAGCTGCATAGATCCACAGCTCAAGTGACCGAATCTTTCCACAGAACTACTATTAGTCTATATACTTCACAAATCTGGCCTTTATGAAAGAGTGGCAAGAAGAAAGCCATTTGTGAAATCAAGCTACCAGTAATCCAGTTTACAAAAAACCATGTAGGGGAAATAGCTAGCATATTTTTTACGCCACCGCCTCTCTCGCTGCCACCCCCCGACTCCCACTATACTTACCGTCCCGCGGCGTCCTGGCGCGCTCCTGCTCGTCATCCGGCGTCTGCTGCTCTGCTCACGTGGCCGACTCCTGCTCCCAGTTGGATGCGCGCACTGGCTTCAGCGGTGCATGCGCACTCTTCCCGTACTGATCTTGGCCGCTCCTTCCAGCTTCCTCTATGCTCCTGGAGGACCCTGACCTGGAAGGTACTCTGCTGCACTGTTTATCTGTCCGCCTCTTCCTCCTGACAGTGCCTGACTGTCATTTGTATTTTTCAAGTAATTCTGGCTCCACGTCTCTCTGCGGTCTCTTTGCCCAGCTTGTCTGCTCTGCCCTTTGACCTGAGCTACTCTGCCCATTGTCCTTATCATTGTCCTTCGCTTTGCTTTCTTCTAGTGCCTGCCTTCCTGTGTCTCCAACCAGTCCGTGTTCCAGTGTCTTGGCCGTGTCAGCCTACTTTGTGTCTCCATCCCGTCCGTGTTCCCATTACCCCGCCGTTCCAGCCTATCAGTGTCTCCTACTTCTCTGTGTTCTCGTGTCTCAGCCGTAACTGTCTGCCTCGCAGTCTTGTCCGTTCTCCAGTGCTCATTGCGTGTCATTCTTCCCTCCTGTCTTTCCTTGCTCCCGCTCACATTCTGGCTCCCTGTCCCTGGGTACCAGCTGCAGTGGCAGTAGTCTACCCTGGGCCTGCCCCTAACGCTCCCTGTATAGGGGCTGGTCCACCAGGTCTACTCGCCCTAGGGAGGTTCGCTGTCGCGGTCCAGTGGGTTCAGCTTTGGAGTCTCACTAGCCCTTACAATATTGAAGAAGGTACTCTGGTCAGATGAGAACAAAGTACAATGTTTTGAGGCTAAATGTAAAACGCTATGTGCGGTGGAAAAAGAAGACTGTACATCTCCCTGAACAAAACATTTACGCCATCAAATATGGTGGTGGAAGCATCATGCTGTGGGGATCCTTTTCTTCAGCAGGGTCAGAAGAGAAGATGGTCACAATTGATGGGAAGATGGATGGATTACTTATTTAGAAAACTATGTATCATTTCCTTTACACTTCACAAATACTTGTTACTTTGTGTTTGCATATATTACAGAAAAATCCAAATAAAATACATTTAAGTTTGTGGGTGTAATGTGAATTAATGTGGAAACGTTCACGAGGGTATGAAAACTTTTTCAGGGCACCTGATATGTGTATGCGGGTGAGATATTTTAATGTCTTAGTCATCAAACGATTAGGTGGAACACCCTGCAAATTCATGTAGCTTGTATTGGGTGGTACAGTAGTTCCTTTGAAGCCAACCACTTGGCTCCTGGAGAACTGTAGTAGATGTAAGGAACATAGGGCCCGATGAATGGGGTGCAAAGATTCCGGATGTGTGCAATGAACACATCCGGAATCACCGCGCGTATAGAAGGGGGCGGCGCTTTGGGCGGAGCGAGTTTTCCTGCTCCGTCCAAAGCGCCGGCAATCCGGATGGTGGAAACATACCTTTAGTCTTACTAAAACAAATTATATCCTACAACTATAACAGACAATCTGGGATCAGACCTTTAACGGATGTTGCTTTTCACTCAAAAAGAAATGGACTTCACAGAATATCTAATCACAAATCCCAAAATTACCTGGCCAAGTGCTGTCATCAGGTTTCTAACAACAGTGTCTTGATCTTCAGTCAGGATGCGATGCAGAGTAGCTCTTCGTTCACTGTCCTTCTTCAACATGAAGAACCCAGAGTCTCTTTCCTCAGGTGAGGGAGGAGCACTGTGATCTTCAAACAGCTCATCTGGAATTCTAATATTAATTTTAACAAAAATATTTATTATTATTCACAAGAGGAAATAGGAATATTAAAACCTTAAAGGAAATCTGTGAGTAGGATCAACTCTCCTATGCCATATAAATAGGCACACTTTCAAGTTTTCAAGAGAAATTCATGTTTTTCTTAATATGTAAATGAGCTGTTAAGATCTATGGGCAGGATACAGATCTCCCCAAGAGTCTAGATCTTCTTTTGAAAGGGTGAGGCATGTAATGTCAGTCTGCTCTGCATATCTCACTGAAGAGTCGAGTGTGATTACAACTATCACAGTATAGCAGAGCCTAACTATCTCGATACAAACATATTTACAGCTGCATGTGTCCTCTCATAGTGTTTCAGCTTCACAGGCAGCCAGTGTTGGAGGGGAAGGGAAGTACAGCAGAACTGGAAGATCTAAGAAGAGAGATGCATCTGTGTTTGTAATGACACAAAGCTCAGCTCTGGTGTACCATGTTAGTTATAATCACACACAGCACAGTGACAACAGATATTAAGCCCCTTTCATTTAACATGTGCTTTGGAGGCAGATTCTCAGGGAGATCTATGCCTGGCCCATAGATCTTAAAGGGAACCTGTCACCTGAATTTGGCGGGACAGGTTTGCGGTCATATGGGCGGTGTTTTCGGGTGTTTGATTCACCCTTTCCTTACCCGCTGGCTGCATGCTGGCCGCAATATTGGGTTGAAGTTCATGCTGTGTCCTTTGAAGTACACGCCTGCGCAAGGTAATCTTGCCTTGTGCACGCGCAGTATGCTTTGCCCAACTGCGGGCAAAGCCGAAAAGCCTTAGTGCGCATGCGCCGGCGCACTATGTCCCGGAAGTATTTCGTTGTGTTTCACTTAGTATATTGCGCAGCCCACTTAGTATATTGCGCAGCCCACTTAGTATATTGCGCAGCCCACTTAGTATATTGCGCAGCCCACTTAGTATATTGCGCAGCCCACTTAGTATATTGCGCAGCCCACTTAGTATATTGCGCAGCCCACTTAGTATATTGCACAGCCCACGTTGTATATTGCCCAGCCACGTAGTATATTGCCCAGCCACGTAGTATATTGCCCAGCCACGTAATATATTGCCCAGCCACATAGTATATTGCGCAGCCCACGCAGTACATTGCGCAGCCCACGTTGTATATTGCACAGCCCATGTAGTCTATTGCCCAGCCCATGTAGTATACTGCCCAGTCCACGTAGTACATTGTGCAGCCCACGTTGTATATTGCTCAGCCCATGTAGTATATTGCCCAGCCCATGTTGTATATTGCCCAGCCCACGTAGTATATTGCGCAGCCCACATTGTATACTGCGCAGCCCACGCTGTATATTGCGCAGCCCGCGTAGTACATTGCACAGCCCACGTTGTATATTGCACAGCCCGCGTAGTATATTGCACAGTCCATGTAGTATATTGCAAAGCCCACGTACTATATTGCACAATCCATGTAGTATATTGCACAGTCCATGTAGTATATTGCACAGCCCACGCAGTCTATAGCAATGTGGGCACCATATCCCTGTTAAAAAAAATAATTAAAATAAAAAATAGTTGTATACTCACCCTCCATTGGCCCCCCGGATCAAAGCGGTTACCGACGCTCCTCGTGCGTTTCGGTCTGAAGAGTGCATTGCGGTCTCACGAGATGATGACGTAGTGGCCTCACGAGACCGCACGTTATCATCTCATGAGACCACAATGCATGGAGCGGTCACCGGGGCGTCGCGAGGCGCGTCGGTAACCGCTTCGATCCGGGGGCCACCGGGTATATAACTATTTTTTATTTTTTTTAATTATTTTTAACATTAGATCTTTTTACTATTCATGCTGCATAGGCAGCATGAATAGTAAAAAAGTTGGTAACACAGGGTTAATAGCAGCGTTAACTGAGTGCGTTACACCACGGTCAACACTGCCATTAACCCTGTGTGAGCGCTGACTGGAGGGGAATATGCGGGCGCCGGGCACTGACTGCGGGGAGGAAGGAGCAGCCATTTCCTTCCAGACTGTGCCCGTCGCTGATTGGTCGTGGCTGTTTTGCCGCGACTTGGATTTCCATGACAGACAGAGGCCGCGACCAATGAATATCTGTAACAGACAGAAAGACAGACAGAAAGACAGGCAGATGGAAGTGACCCTTAGACAATTATATAGTAGATTTACTTACAAATTTTGCCATTTGTATTTCTCTTTTCAGTTGGCAACAAGAAATGCATGAAGTTTGGTTCCTTTAGCTTCTGAGAAACTGGTAGTAAACAGTCATCTTGTCAGTATTTTCTATAAATAACAGTGATTGCTTACTGTAAGTTTCTGAGAAGCTAATTCAAAAGGGTCGTCTCACATGGCTGTTTTACAAGTATTGCATTTACAAAAATAAGCACAACAATCCACAGCAATGGCAATAGCTCTTCAATTGAAACATACATCATTGGTAAACTTGTAGTTATTACTTTTAAAGGGAGCCAGTCAGGTTCCCCACGCCCTCCAACCCAGCAGCATTCACTTATATATCAGTAAATTACCTGCCTAACCATCCCTGTATAAAATTTTTCTGGTCAAATTAGGTTTAAAAAATAATTTATAATGTCCCCATTTTCAGACATGCGCAGTGTACGCCTCTCAAGCCGTGAAGCCTATACCCAGATAAAAGGTGCTCTGCGCATGACTGGAAGTTTAAAGAATGGCTTCTGGTCATGTGCAGTGTGCGGCTCTGAAGCTGGGAAGCATATACCCAGCTTTAGAGACGCAGTGACGTTTAGAAATGAGTGACATGCATGAGATTAGATTTGCATAAGCGGCAGGGAATTATCTGATAAATAATTGAATGCTGCTGGGTTTGAGGGACCTGACAGGTTCTCTTCAATTTACTAAAAAAGAGGACCGTACTTACACATGGAACCATTTTAACTTCACAAGCTGTCACTTTGGGCTATATTTTAGCTTTTACAGACACAAACTTTATAAAACAAGCTGGATGAATGCAAAATCCAATAAAACAGAATGCCGTAAAAGTGGAAATATGAACTCACCCTAGGAAAAAACCTCGTTTGATTTTAGACTCTTTTTCAACACATGATTTTGTTCTTGATGTAAAGGCAAAAGGTTCTGATCTAAGGTCTGTATCTGGTGATACTGATCCATATTCACTGCTGCTACTTGTATCTTCCACCATCACTGGTACAGGCAATGATATACTCCTCAGATATTCTGCAAAAGAGGGATGAGAACACATGCAACATATAAAATAGCCCATTTATATGAACTAACAATGATACTGTGACTCCACTAGAAAAGGGTCACTAAAATAGAATACACCACAAAAGTTGGTGCAGAAGAAAAGCAATGGTTTCCAATTCATACAAAATAGAGAAGTTCTTGAAAGTTTTTGAACCCTTCAGAATTATCCACACATCTGCATAAATTTGACCTAAAATACATCAGATTTTCACACAAATCAAAAACGTAGATTAAAAAGAACAAAATCAAATTGGTCATAATTATTAAGATTATTGGATTAGCAAATTTGAAGGTGAAATTATAGTCTAGTATTTTCATTCAATGGAATGACAATCAGGTGTGAGCGCGTGACCTGTTTTATGAAAAAACAAGACTCAAGGTCTGATTTTCACAGTACGCTTGTGAAAGTGTATCATGTTACGAACAAAGCAGATTTCTGAGGACCTACAAAGAGTTGCTGATGCTCATTAGGCCTGAAAAGGTTACAAAACCAAATCTAAAGATTTCAGACTCCACCAATTCACAGTCAGACAGATTGGGTACAAATGGACAAAAGTCAAGACCATGACTGCCACCACCAGGAATGATTGACCAACACAGATTACTCCAATAGCAATGCATATAAATAGTGCTCAAGGTGACAAAGGAAGCAAAGGAAAACTCCAAGTAACTAAAAGCCTCTTTCACTTTTGGCTAGTGTTAATGTTCCACCATTAGGAGTATACTGAACAACAATGGCGTACATAACAGGATTACAAGGAAAGCCATTGCTCTCTTAAGGTACCTTCACACAACGATTTCGTTAACGATATCGTTGCTTTTTGTGACGTAGCAACGATATCGTTAACAAAATCGTTATGTGTGACAGCGACCAACGATCAGGCCCCTGCTTGGAGATTGTTGGTCGCTGGGAATAATCAGGACCTTTTTTTTGGTCGCTGATCACCCGCTGTCATCGCTGGATCGGCGTGTGTGACGCCGATCTAGCGATGTGTTCACTGGTAACCAGGGTAAATATTGGGTTACTAAGCGCGGGGCCGCGCTTAGTAACCCGATGTTTACCCTTGTTACCATTGTAAAAGTTAAAAAAAACAAACAGTACATACTTACATTCCGGTGTCGGTCACGTCCCCCGGCGTCAGCTTCCCGCACTGACTGTCAGCGCCGGCCGGCCGTAAAGCAGAGCAAAGCGGTGATGTCACCGCTGTGCTCTACTTTACGGTCGTCCGGCGCTGACACAGTGCAGGGAAGCCGACGCCGGGGGACGCGACAGACACCGGAATGTAAGTATGTACTGTTTGTTTTTTTTAACTTTTACAATGGTAACAAGAGTAAACATCGGGTTACTAAGCGCGGCCCTGCGCTTAGTAACCCAATGTTTACCCTGGTTACCCGGGGACTTTGGCATCGTTGGTCGCTGGAGAGCTGTCTGTGTGACAGCTCTCCAGCGACCACACAACGACCTAAACAGCGACGCTGCAGCGATCGGCATTGTTGTCTATATCGCTGCAGCGTCGCTAAATGCGACGGTACCTTTAAAAGAACATTGCTGCCCATCTACAGTTTGCTAAATGTCAACTGCACAATCCAGAGGGCTACTGCAACAATGTTTTGTTAACTGATGAGACCAACATAGAGCCAGACAAAGTTTTAAACAAAGTGGGGTCCTGGGCAAAAGTTTAAAGTGGGGCACAAAATGCTGACATATTGCACCATCACACAGAAATATTTCAGTTGTATTTACAAGCGCTAACCTCATGCCGCTAAAAAAGCGCGATCGATAATATTAAAGTCATTCAACGCTTGTTTCCCGGCCTCTTTGGGGTAGGTGCACACGGTCAGTAATTGGCAGCGCTTTGGACACAGCACATGTGCGCTGTATCCAAAGCGCTCCTGGCTATTGAACGCAGGTGAATCCGCATGTGGTCACTGAACCGTACGGATCCACCGTGTCCAATTGAAATTCATCTTGCAGAGACTCGTTTCTCCGAAAGATAAATAGACATGCTGAGGTCTGGAGAGACGCGCCGCATGTCAGTCTCTGCAGGTGAGCTGCGGGCGTCTGTGCACACATAGTGGGCATGGGATTTCATGATATCCCATATCCACTATGCTGTAACGTCATTACATATAGTAAAATACGCTCCCCATGGTCCTTGATAGAGTATAATGTAGCCCCCCTCAGAAAGTATACGGCAGCCCCACTCGTAGAGTACAATGCAGCCCCCTGAGAATATACTGCAGCCCCCCTCAGAGTATAATGTAGTCCCCTCAAAGAGCATAATGCAGCCCCCCTCAGGGTATAATGCATGCCCACACACAGTATAATGCAGCCCCTTCAGAGTATAATGCTGCCCCACAGCACAGTATAATGCAGCTACCCACACAGTATAATTCAGCCCTCACACACAGTATAATGCAGTCCCCCACACACAGAGTATAAAGCAGCCCCCTCAGAGTTTAATGGAGCCACAAACACAGTATAGTGCACCCCCCACACAAACCGTATAATGCAGCCCCCCCACAGTATAATGCAGCCCCCTACACACAGTATAATGCAGCACCCCCACATACACAGTGTACTGAAGCCCCTACACACAGTATACTGCAGCCTCCCACAAACACTATAGTGCAGCCATCTCACACAGTATAATGCAGCCCCTTCAGAGTATATTGCAGCCCCACAAACAGTATAATGCAGCCACCCACTCAGTATAATTCAGCCCTCACACACAGTATAATGCAGCCCCCACACACAGATTATAAAGCTGCCCCCTCAGAGTTTAATGGAGCCACAAACACAGTATAGTGCACCCCCCACACAAACAGTATAATGCAGCCCCCCACACAGTATAATGCAGCCCCCCACACACAGGATAATGCAGCACCCCCACATACACAGTGTACTGAAGCCCCTACACACAGTATACTGCAGCCTCCCACAAACACTATAGAGCAGCCCCTTCACACACAGTATAATGCAGCCCCCCACACTGTATAATTCAGCCCCCCCACAAACACTATAGTGCAGCCCCCCACACACAGTATAATAAAGCCCCCAGAGTATAATGCAGCCCCCCACACTGTATAATTCAGCCCCCCACAAACACTATAGTGCAGGGTTTCGGTATGTGCACACGTATTCTGGTCCTCTGCGGATTTTTCCGCTGCGGATTTGATAAATCCGCAGTGCTAAACCGCTGCGGATTTATGGCGGATTTACCGCGTTTTTTTCTGCGCATTTCACTGCGGTTTTACAATTGCGATTTTCTATTTGAGCAGTTGTAAAACCGCTGCGGAATCCGCACAAAGAAGTGACATGCTGCGGAATGTAAACCGCTGCGTTTCCGTGCAGTTTTTCCGCAGCATGTGTACAGCGATTTTTGTTTCCCGTAGGTTTACATTGAACTGTAAACTCATGGGAAACTGCTGCGGATCTGCAGCGTTTTCCGCAGCGTGTGCACATACCTTTAGAATTAGGCTATGTTCACACGGTGCGGATTTGGCTGCGGATTGGCCGCTGCGGATTCGCAGCAGTATTCCATCAGGTTTACAGTACCATGTAAACATATGAAAAACCAAATCCGCTGTGCCCATGGTGCAGAAAGTACCGCGCGGAAACGCTGCGTTGTATTTTCCGCAGTATGTCAATTCTTTGTGCGGATTCCGCGGCTTTTTACACCTGTTCCTCAATAGGAATCCGCAGGTGAAATCCGCACAAAAAACACTGGAAATCCGCGGAAAATCCGCAGGTAAAACGCAGTGCCTTTTACCCGCGGATTTTTCAAAAATGGTGCGGAAATATCTCACACGAATCCGCAACGTGGGCACATAGCCTTAGGGTTAGGGTTGGAATTAGGGTTGTGGTTAGGGTTGTGATTAGGGTTATGGCTACAGTTGGGATTAGGGTTAGGGGTGTGTTGGGGTTAGTGTTGGAGGTAGAATTGAGGGGTTACCACTGTTTAGGCACATCAGGGGGTCTCCAAACGCAACATGGCGCCACCATTGATTCCAGCCAATCTCGTATTCAAAAAGTCAAATGGTGCTCCCTCACTTCCGAGCCCTGAAGTGTGCCCAAACAGTGGTTTACCCCCACATATGGGGTATCAGTGTACTCAGGATAAACTGCGCAACAATTACTGGGGTCCAATTTCTCCTGTTACCCTTGTGAATCTAAAAAAATGCTTGCTAAAACATCATTTTTGAGGAAAGAAAAATGATTTTTTATTTTCACGGCTCTGCGTTGTAAACGTCTGTGAAGCACTTGGGGGTTCAAAGTGCTCACCACATATCTAGATAAGTTCCTTGGGGGGTCTAGTTTCTAAAATGGGGTCACTTGTGGGGGGTTTCTACTGTTTAGGCACACCAGGGGCTCTGCAAACGCAATGTGACGCCCGCAGACCATTCCATCAAAGTCTGCATTTCAAAAGTCACTACTTCCCTTCTGAGCCCCGACGTGTGCCCAAACAGTGGTTTACCCCCACACATGGGGTATCAGCGTACTCAGGAGAAACTGGACAACAACTATTGGGGTCCAATTTCTCCTGTTACCCTTGGGAAAATAAAAAATTCTGGGCTAAATAATTATTTTTGAGGAAAGAAAACGTATTTATTATTTTCACGGCTCTGCATTATAAACTTCTATGAAGCACTTGGGGGTTCAAAGTGCTCACCACACATCTAGATAAGTTCCTTTGGGGGTCTAGTTTCCAAAATGGGGTCACTTGTGGGGGGTTTCTACTGTTAAGCCACATCAGGGGCTCTGCAAACGCAACGTGACGCCCACAGAGCATTCCATCAAAGTCTGCATTTCAAAACGTCACTACTTCACTTCCGAGCCCCGGCATGTGCCCAAACAGTGATTTACCCCCACATATGGGGTATCAGCGTACTCAGGAGAAATTTGACCCCAAAAGTTGTTGTCCAGTTTCTCCTATTACCCTTGGGAAAATAAAAAATTGCAGGCTAAAAGATCATTTTTGAGAAAAATTTTTTTTTTATTTTCATGGCTTTGCGTTATAAACTTCTGTGAAGCACTTGGGGGTTCAAAGTCCTCACCACACATCTAGATTAGTTCCTTTGGGGGTCTAGTTTCCAAAATTGGGTCATTTCTGGGGGATCTCCAATGTTTAGGCACACAGGGGCTCTCCAAACGTGACATGGTGTCCGCTAATGATTGGAGCTAATTTTCCATTTAAAAAGCCAAATGGCATGCCATCCCTTCCGAGCCCTGCCGTGCGCCCAAACAGTGGTTTACCCCCACATATGGGGTATCAGCGTACTCAGGACAAACTGGACAACAATATTTGGGGTCCAATTTCTCCTATTATCCTTGGCAAAATAGGAAATTCCAGGCTAAAAAATCATTTTTGAGGAAAGAAAAATTATTTTTTATTTTCATGGCTCTGCGTTATAAACTTCTGTGAAGCACCTGGGGGTTTAAAGTGCTCAATGTGCATCTAGATAAGTTCCTTGGGGGGTCTAGTTTCCAAAATGGGGTTACTTGTGGGGGAGCTCCAATGTTTAGGCACACAGGGGCTCTCCAAACGCGACATGGTGTCCGCTAACAATTGGAGCTAATTTTCCATTCAAAAACTCAAATGGCGCGCCTTCCCTTCCGAGCCCTGCCGAGTGCCCAAACAGTGGTTTACCCCCACATATGAGGTATCGGCGTACTCGGGAGAAATTGCCCAACAAATTTTATGATCCATTTTATCCTACTGCCCATGTGAAAATGAAAAAATTGAGGCGAAAAGAATTTTTTTGTGAAAAAAAAGTACTTTTTCATTTTTACAGATCAATTTGTGAAGCATCTGAGGGTTTAAAGTGCTCACTAGGCATCTAAATAAGTTCCTTGGGGGGTCTAGTTTCCAAAATGGGGTCACTTGTGGGGGAGCTCCAATTTTTAGGCACACGGGTGCTCTCCAAACGTGACATGGTGTCCGCTAAAGAGTGGAGCCAATTTTTGATTCAAAAAGTCAAATGGCGCTCCTTCCCTTCCAAGCCCTGCCGTGCGCCCAAACAGTGGTTTACCCCCACATATGAGGTATCAGCGTACTCAGGACAAATTGGACAACAACTTTCGTGGTTCAGTTTCTCCTTTTACCATTGGGAAAATAAAAAAATTGTTGCTAAAAGATAATTTTTGTGACTAAAAAGTTAAATGTTCATTTTTTCCTTCCTTGTTGCTTCTGCTGCTGTGAAGCACCTGAAGGGTTAATAAACTTCTTGAATGTGGTTTTGAGTACCTTGAGGGGTGCAGTTTTTAGAATGGTGTCACTTTTGGGTATTTTCAGCCATATAGACCCCTCAAACTGACTTCAAATGTGAGGTGGTCCCTAAAAAAAATGGTTTTGTAAATTTCGTTGTAAAAATGACAAATCGCTGGTCAAATTTTAACCCTTATAACTTCCTAACAAAAAAAATTTTTGGTTCCAAAATTGTGCTGATGTAAAGTAAACATGTGGGAAATGTTATTTATTAACTATTTTGTGTCACATATCTCTCTGGTTTAACAGAATAACAATTCAAAATGTGAAAATTGCGAAATTTTCAAAATTTTCGCCAAATTTCCATTTTTATCACAAATAAACGCAGAATTTATTGACCTAAATTTACCACTAACATGAAGCCCAATATGTCACGAAAAAACAATCTCAGAACCGCTAGGATCTGTTGAAGCGTTCCTGAGTTATTACCTCATAAAGGGACACTGGTCAGAATTGCAAAAAACGGCAAGGTCTTTAAGGTCAAAATAGGCTGGGTCATGAAGGGGTTAAATCCCGCGGCAATGTCGCTGATGGGTCGCAAGCCATCAGCGAAGCGGGATTTAAATTCCGCGCCAATGGCGCTAATTGGTCGCGCCGGCTGGGCGCGAGCAATCAGCGAAGCGGGATTTAAACCCCGCGCCAATAGCGCTAATTGGTCACGCGGGATTAAAATCCCGCTTTGCTGATTTGTCGCGCCCAACCGGCGCGACCAGTCAGCAAAGCGGGATTAAATCCCGTGCGACCAATCAGCGAAGCTGGATCTAAATCCCGCGCCAATGTCTGGGGGGAGGGGTAGTATAGAGGGGGCACTGACTGCAGGGGAGTAGGGAGCAGCCAGACTGTGCCAGTCGCTCCCAAGAGTGCATTGCGGTCTCGCGAGATGTTGACTTGCGGTCTCGCGAGGGAGTGATGGGAGAGGGAGTGTCACATGACGCTCTCTCCTCCATCACTGCTTTCAACTGTATTGGCATATATGATGCCGGTAAGTTGAATGCGGAGGTGGCAGCATCAGGTACCTCTTACTCAGGGGCCCCATAGCGGCTGCGTGGTGTGCCGATATTAGCAGGACGCCACTGGCTGGGGCCCTATGTGGCTGCCTGCCCCCAACGTTGGCCCTGCACAGAGCTCTTTTGTTTAAAAAGAACCTGTCAGCACGATTTTGTAATGTAAAAACATGCTAGAACATACAAAAGCAGGACGTAGCAGATCATATATATACTAGATTAAGACACCTTTATTAGAGAATGGGTGGCACTGCATGCAACAGAGTAATGTTAAAACATGGCTGTAATGGCACTGTAATACAAAATAAATTGATACTTTTGATGAATAAGTGTGTTGTTCTCTAATCATCATCTAAAGTTTTCTGCTAATTAGATATCGGTGCACAAGGGCTGGACTGTATACTGTGTCTTCTCTCTGTCCGTTAATCCCCAACCCCTCTGCCTGCCTCCAGTCTTGGAATGAACGGTCACTGCTGAGATTTGAAACAATGAAGGCAGGTCACTCAAAACCTAGAGACAGGCAGAGGGGCTGGATATCACAGACAGGGAGGAGAAGACCTACTGTACAGTCCAGCCCCTGTGCACTTAAATGTAACTAGCAAGAAAACTTCAGATGGTGATTAAAAAAAACAACAAAATGAATGTCTTCACTAAATGTATCAACTTAATTTGTGTTACAGCGTCATTACAACCATGTTTTACTTTACAAAATAATGCTGACAGGTTCTTGGCAAGTGAGAAGCATTATGTTTAGAGAAAGAAAACCAAAACACTGCAGAACAGCATAAAAACCTCATACCATCTATGAAACAGTGGTGGTAGCATAATGGTTTAAGCCCGTTCTGCTATATGTGGGTCAGGGCGGCTTGCTATAATTTCTAGAACAATGAATTTTGAATTATAGAATCAAATTCTAAAGCAAAATATCAGGATATCAGTCTTTGAGCTGAATCCCAGGAGAACATGTGTCATACAGCAAGACAAGGACCCAAATCACAAGTTGTTCTACAAAAGTATGATTAAAGAAAAATATAGTTAAAGTTTTAGATTGGCCAAGACCTTAATCCAATAGAAATGTTGTTTAAGGACCTGAAGTAAGCAGTTCATGGAAATTGTTGGCAGATATGCAAAAAATACAGTCTTATTTGTGTGCAGGAGGAGTTTACACTTTTCTGACAGTAGATGGCAATGTTGTTACTGTTATATGCTTAGTTAAATGTAATGCATATACTTGTTGTACTTTGGTTTTACTTTCTCTCTCGTAAAAGATCCTACAGACTTCCTGTTATGCTGAATTAAAGTTTGTAAACCTTTGATTTCAAACCGAATCAGGACCGCCTCTGGGTGAGTATAATCTAACTCATTTTTCTTATCTTTCAGGTTACATCGAGGGGGAGGGAGGGGCTTATCTACAGCATTATGTAATGCTGTAGATAAGCCCCTAATTGCGGTGGCCGCAGCTTATATGCGAAAAATGAGGAGACAGACTCCCTTTAAGAAGCTGACCCATGTACATCATGTTCTGTGAAGATAAAAGTTGAATTACCCCATATAATCTACTCTCACAAGTTTCTTCTGTGTCCAAACTATGCAACAACCCCCCCCCTCCCCCCCCCTCCACACACACACTAAAATAACAGAGGTGAAGCTGTTTAGTATGGAGGAATGGGCCTCCAATGTTCCTCCAAGCCGATGTGACAGGCAATCAACAATTACCAGAACCGTTTAGATGTAGTTATTGCTGCACAAGGTGGTCACACCAAATACTGAAATCAAAGGTTCACTAACTTGCCACTCATAAAACGCTAATATTTTTTACTCATTTGTTTGATTTGGTTCACTTTAATTTTAGGACTTATGTAAAAATCTGATGTAGTTTTCTATCAAATTTACACAGAAATATGGAAAATTCTGAAACGTTCATAAACTTTCAAGCACCATAGTATTTTGTCAGAATTGGAAACGTTTTTAAGATACGGTACTTTTCTAGTTCTTGAAAATAAAATCCTGTAATTTCTCAAGATTGGGGCTGGTTTTGTGCCCTACCCAATTACTGGTTGATTGTTGAGGAGTTGATATGAGAAATATTTTATGTATATTTGGTACTTTTTTAGTGGTTTACAATCTGCCCTCCCTCATAGTGATATAATTTAATTTTTTGTACATCAGATGTCCTGCTTTATTGCATGATAGTCCACTTGGTCTTCTAGTTTTTACATAGAATATTGTCTGTACCTGTTTACTATTCATTTGTATAGTCAATGTAAATTGGTATTTTGGGCAAATTTTCTGCTTAGGTCACATGTCCTATGGATTATTAACCCCTTGAGGACCTGGCAATTTTCTATTTTTGCACTTACATTTTTTCCTCTTGTTCTTTCAAGAGTCATAACATTGTTATTCTTTGGTTGACATAGGCTTATAAGGTATTATTTTTGCTGGACAAGTTGCTATTTTGAATGACACCATTCAATTTACTATTCAAATGTACTGTAAAATGGAAAATATAATTCAAGTACGGTGGAAAAAAATGCAATTGTGCAACGTAATTGTTATGCTATTATGGTATTCATTGTGCTGTAAAAATGAGCTGGCAATATGATTCTCCAGGTTAGTGCCAGTACAATTAATGTTTTTTTAACCGTTGAAAAAAAATTCAGAAAATTTGTAAATATATATATAAAAAAAATTAACTTGTGTCACAACTTTCCAAGACCGATAAGATTTTAATTTTTCACCAATGGAGTTGTGTAAGAGGTTGTTTTTAGTGTGGAAAGCCACCATTTTTATTAATACTGTTATGGAAATGATAAGATGTTTTGTACATTTCCTATTGCAATTTTTTTGCGTAGACTGAAAACTGCGATTCTAGAGTTTAGATTTTTTATTTTACGGCGTTTACACATCCAAGTTAATTAATGTAACATTTTGAGAAACTGGACTTTAATAGATATGGTCATACCAAATAGCTTTTTTAAATTTCTTTAGTTTTAATAGGGGAAAAAAAGAGACTGATTGAAATTTGTAATTTTTTACTTTAGGCTTTAGTCCTCATTTGATTGCTTATGCTATATACTGCAATACCAGGTGTGTCCAAATATTTAAGTGCACCTTCCATCCTACTTGTTTTTGATCAATTCTCTGCCCTTCCCTGGTAGTATGAAGCCAGAGCTGTCAAAGAGAAGGGAGTGTGGAGATAGATGGAAAATCAGCAGGTGGGAAGGTGTAGTGCTCAGCTTTAAATTCTAAAATCTGTGAGTGTCAAGAGCTGTTTATATGTTGGCTAATGCCAGTTTATATGCAACACAACTGTTACAATTTGTTAATTTCTGACTAATTGTATGAATTATTGCCCAGGCCACGTGCACAAAAATATCTATTTATATAATTGCCTTGTAATGTTTTCATTTGCTGTTCTGTCCAGAAGTCACCGTATCCCAATATTCCAAGCGGAGGAAGTTTACCGACCGCCATATTGGGACATCCAATTGATGGGGGTCTCAATATGGAAACGGCTGCTGGTACCAAACTATTGCGCGGTACCACCAGCTTCCGGAACACAGTCGCGAACACGCCGCCACCAGGATCAGCTGAATAATTCACTGACTGCTGCCATCTTTGTACAGGAGGAGCATATGCGCAGTTTTTAATGTGACCGCCGCTATCTGTCTGCAGAAAGATGGCGGCGATCTGAGTAACTATACCTGCGTGAATTACACGCAGGTGCAGTGAATCATTCAGCTGATCCCGGCGGCAGATGCGCGACATGTCTACAGGCAGAGGAAGCCGGTTTTCCCACGAATGAAAGTTCATTTTAAAAATTGACTGTGTCTGACCGTGTATGGAGCATACCACATCTCCTGGGCAGGGAAGGAAGCAAAATACAATACTAACATTACAGCAGGGGATCACAGAGGATTAATTTTGTGAGGTAAAATATTTCACTGACTGTTTTTAAAAAATATTTTACCTCACAAAATGTATCCTCTGTGATCTCCTGCACACAGGTGCCGGGGACACTAATGAAGGAAGAGGAGGCGGCGCCCGGAGGCCATGAGTGACGGCTGTGGTGCGTCTGGATTAGGGGGGAAAGACCTGCCTGTTGTGAATTCTGTGGCAGAGCTCCCTCCTGTGGTCACAAGTGGTACTTCGGCTGATTCTCTCTGTGAGCTTCCGTTGGTGGAGGAGAGTGGTAGTGCGGCTTCTGAGTTTCCTTCCTCAGGTGATGTGGTGAAGTCGTTAGGTGCTGCTCTATTTAACTCCACCTAGTGCTTTGATCCTGGCCTCCAGTCAATGTTCTAGTATTGGACCTGTTTCCTCCTGGATCGTTCCTGTGGCCTGCTGCTCTGCTTAGCTAAGTTCCGCTTTTGCTTTTTGTTTGCTGTTTTTTTTCTGTCCAGCTTGCTTTTTGTTTTCTCTTGCTTGCTGGAAGCTCTGGGACGCAGAGGGTGTACCTCCGTGCCGTTAGTTCGGTACGGAGGGTCTTTTTGCCCCCTTTGCGTGGTTGTTTGTAGGGTTTTGTGTTGACCGCAAAGTTACCTTTCCTATCCTCGCTCTGTTCAGAAAGTTGGGCCTCACTTTGCTAAATCTATTTCATCTCTACGTTTGTCTTTTCATCTTAACTCACAGTCATTATATGTGGGGGCTGCCTTTTCCTTTGGGGTATTTCTCTGAGGCAAGGTAGGCTTATTTTCTATCTTCAGGCTAGCTAGTTTCTCAGGCTGTGCCGAGTTGCATAGGGAGCGTTAGGCGCAATCCACGGCTGCCTCTAGTGTGGTTGGAGAGGATTAGGGATTGCGGTCAGCAGAGTTCCCACGTCTCAGAGCTCGTTCTATGTTTTTGGGTTATTGTCAGGTCATTGTATGTGCTCTGACTTCTATGTCCATTGTGGTACTGAATTACCAGATCATAACACCTGCCCCCATGGCGATTTCAAGGTATGAGGGACAAATTACAAAAACGATTATTGCAGCAGTGCCAGGAACAAGAACTAAAAGAGCCACTTTGTCAGAATGCAGCATTAGTGCTGCACAAGGTGGCTCTTTTAGTTACAAACGCCTGGGGGGGTGACAGGTTCCCTTTAACATTGGGTACGCAGGGACATGTGTTGTAACGTGCCCACCGACAGCAAGAAAATTCATTCGGCGCGCACGTCAAAATGTCGCATGCGGACGCATACAATGCATGTCCCTGCGTATCCAATGATAGGTACGCAGGATGCATGTGCATGTAGGCGGAGCTTAACGGAGGTAGTACGCAGCCATATGCAGACCAGCCAAACGCAAGTGTGAACCCGGCCTTAGATTGTGCTCTCGTCCACTGCACACTCAGTTGTACATATACAGTATGGAGAATAGCAATACATATCAAATAGGTTTACTGATGCCCCTTAACACTGTGCCTGTCACGATCCTTTTTTATTTCCTTATTTTTACACAGATTAGAATGGTGGACGAATTAATATTAATTGTGCATGTTATTTATAAAACATTAAATGCAATGGCAGTTTTTGTAAATTATACCCATGGGTATAGTAAAGTGTGATGGAGCAAAGTCTTACCATTTGATCCAGGAGAAAGGACTGTAAGGAGAGAAGAAAAAATGAAGGGTTAAAATATTAATATTGTTAGATTATGTAAGATAATTATTTATAATTAACTGATATCAGTTGTCCGTATTAATCACAACTCGAGAATAGTGATGAGTGAATATACTCGTTACTCGAAATTTCTCGAGCACGCTCGGGGGTCCTCCGATTATTTTTTAGTGCTTGGAGATTTAGTTTTCTGCGCAGCAGCTGAATGATTTACATCTGTTAACCAGCATAAATACATGTGGGGGTTGCTTGGTTGCTAGGGAATCCCCACATGTACTTATGCTGGCTAACAGATGTAAATCATTCAGCTGCAGCAAGAAAAACTAAATCTCCGAGCACTAAAAAATACTCAGAGGACCCCCGAGCGTGCTCGAGAAATCTTGAGTAACGAGTATATTCGCTCATCACTACTCGAGAACCATTTACAATATGATCCTATGTTAATTATTGTGGAGGTACGTTCAGCTGGCTGTATGTCCAATGTGGGGACATTGTAAGGTTAAGGTAGTCATGATTGTGTATTCCTTTAATTGGCATTAACAAGGCCGTTCGCTTAACCTTGGTTCCCCTAGGATGGCTCATTAAAGGACATTGGAGCATATACATCTGTTGTAAAACACTTAACAGTTGCAAAATTTTTGTGCACAGTTGTGCAAAAATTTTGCGACTTTAGGTGCTTTCACGCCAGTTTGAAGCAGCTCTGCTGAAGTGCACGGGGCCTGGGAGGCGGCAGGGTGTGGCTACGCCTGCATGTCATGCAGGAAAGGTGGCACCGTCTCTTACACCTTTTTGGCTAGGTGCACACCACCGATATGATGTGCCGAATTTATTAAGTGTGCCTCCTGATGAATTTGGTAAATCTTACTCCTGCATGCTTTTTATTATGACTGAGGTATTAAATGCATGTCTTAATGAATCGGGGCCTTAGGCTACTTTAACACTAGTGTCGGGCTCGGCCCGTCGCAGTGCGTCGGGCCGAGGTTACCGACGCTAGCGTTGTTTGCGTCGCACAACGGGTGCAGCGGATGCAGATTGTCATCGCATCTGCTGCCCCATTGTGAGGTGCGGGGAGGTGGGGGAGGAGTTCCGGCCGCGTATGCGCGGTCGGAAAAAGCAGTCCGTCGGCAGCAAAAAACATTACATGTAGCGTTTTTTGCTCCTGGCGGTCCGCCACAACACGGCGCAACCATCGCACGACGGTTGCGACGTGTGGCAATGCGTCGCTAATGTTAATCTATGGGGCAAAAACGCATCCTGCAAACAACTTTGCAGGATGCGTTTTTTCCCATAAACGACACATTGCGACGTATTGCAAAAAACGCTAGTGTGAAAGTAGCCTTAATTCTAACAAATACTGCTCCTGGAATTGGTTGTGCAACAGCGTATCCATCACATGACCAGCAGACACTCAGAACACTTTATTTCCAAAACTGGAATATTTTTACCATATGCCTTTTATCAAATGCCCATACACAAGATAAGGCAGTACAGTTTACCATTCCAACGAAAGAGTACGCCCTTGATTAACTTTTTTAACAAATTGGGGCCTTCATGTATTTACATTGATGAATGTTTATAGAATTGAATAGACGAAGCAACTCTGCAGTGGGGAAATGAGGAGCACCACTAAATCTAACGGTACCTCTTTAATTATAAACTAAATTATTGTGATAATCATGTCTCATTGGTTAGCACTGTTGCTTTGAAGCACTGGGGTTCTGGGTTCACTTCCCACCAAAGAGAACATCTGCAAAGGGATTGTGTGTTGTTCCTATGCTAGTGTGGGTTCCCCTGGCTTACTGCCACACTCTAAATTCCCTATCAGCATGTCTTTAGATTGTGAGAGCCCCAATGGGGACAATGATGATGTCTGTAAAGTGAGATAAAATTTATGGTGCTATATAAGAAAGAAAAATAAATAAATAGAGCACTGGTTTGCTGATTAGAGGAGATATAATCTGTTTCATGAACTGTATTTTTATAAGGTCTGTAAATTACCTGACAGTTTAAGATTGGACCTCCGTTTTTTCATTGAAACTTTCAAGAAATCATCTATAAGAAGCTCAGGAGCAGTAGCACGTTTCACAGGGTCAGGCTCAAAACATTTCAAAAGGAAGGCCTTGGCCTCTGCCGACATAGATTCTGGGATCTCTGGATGGATTTTAAACATACCGACCTATAGAAAAAAATGATGCAATAAATTAAACAGTCAGATTTAATATGCAAATTGCCTCTTCTTAGAAAAAGAGGACTTAAACTCTATAGCGCCACCTGTTGGAAGTAGCGATCCTACAAGTCACAATCAACCCTTTAACGAGTCGTGGAATATGACTTAGGATAAAAGCCAAATCAGGATCTCAATTCGCAGACACAGTGTTTCGCGCTGTTGGCCCTCGTCAGTGCGAAGCATGAAAACTAATTTGGCTAGGTGAGAGGCTCTGGACTGGGGTCTAAGGGGTATCGTTTCTCCTTATGGAGAGTGACATACTAGCTCTGGCTTGTCAAGGTAAGGAGGCTTATTCGCCGTGCAATGCTCCTCTGGGAAATAGAATATGCAAATTGCCTATTCTGAGAAAAAGAGGACTTAAACTCTATAGCGCCACCTGTTGGAAATAGCGGTCCTACAAGTCACAATCAAACCTTTAACGAGTCGTGCAATATGACTTAGGATAAAAGCCAAATCAGTATCTCAATTCGCAGACACTGTGGTTCAGGCTGTAGGCCCTCGTCAGTCAGATTTAGTCACAAAATATGCAATTCATTATTAAGGGATCTTTATTATAGTTGTTTATTTCTTTTTTAATTATAACAGTTTAAAAGGAGTCGGTCAGCACAAAATGACTGATAAATTCAAGCACAGACGGCCAAACAGTTCAGTTAGCCTTCCCATCTACTGGTTTTGTATCCATCTCTTCCCTCCTCTTCCTTGATGAACATATTTGGCTTTACAGAAATCATAAGGGAGCAGAGATGGATGGAAAACAAGTAGGTGGGAAGAAGCACTGAACTGCTTGAGCACACCAAGGGTGCAACGAGCGTCTATGCTTGACTTGAATGTGATTTTGTACTGACAGGTTCCCTTTAACCAAGTAGTTTGAACTTTTTTTTTCTGATTGCAATGACTATGCCAATGACAGATACACCTTGAATATAAATATATTTAGTTTAGACCAGTACTTATTATTTCCTGGTACCAAAGTAAAATAGAAGTAACACAATTACAGTACAAATGCATTTGCATGGATCAAGGCATGTTGCCATGGCAGACATAATAAAGACATCCATGGAGAAACCTCAAATTGGCGCAAAATACAAAAAGTTTATATTAAGAAAATAAGGCAATTACCGTATATACTCGAGTATAAGCTGAGATTTTCAGCCCATTTTTTTGGGCTGAAAGTCCCCCTCTCGGCTTATACTCGAGTCATATACCGGGAGGTCAGCAGGGAAGGGGGGGCGGGGGGTCATATACCGGGAGGTCAGCAGGGAAGGGGGGGCGGGGGGGTTGTAATTATACTTACCTGCTCCAGCGCTGTCCCTGCAGTCCCTGGCTTCCCCGGCGCTGCAGATTCTTCCTGTACTGAGTGGTCACATGGCACAGCTCATTACAGAAATGAATATGCGGCTCCACCTCCCATAGGGGTGGAGCCGCATATTCATTGCTGTAAATGAGCGGCAACTGTGACCGCTCAATACAGGAAGAAGATGCAGCGTCGGGGAAGCAGGGATGGCAGGGACCGCGCCGGGAGCAGGTAAGTATACGGGGAGCGCAGCGCTGCGCGATATTTACCTGCTCCTCGCTCCGGTGCTGCTCCATCTTTAGCGTCCTCTGGCAGTGATGCTCAGGTTAGAGGGCGCGGTGACGTAGTTAGTGCGCGCCCTCTGCTGAGCGTCAGTGCTGGAGACGGAGCCGCACGAGGAGCAGGTAAATATTGAAAGCGCCGGCATCCTGAGTGAAGAGAGGTGAGTATGTGATTTTTTTTTTTTATTGCAGCAGCAGCATTATATATGGCACAGCTTTATAAGGAGCATCTATGGGGCCATAATCAACGGTGCAGAGCAATATATATATGGCACAGCTTTATAAGGAGCATCTATGGGGCCATAATGAACGGTGCAGAACATTATATATGGCACAGCTTTATAAGGAGCATCCATGGGGCAATAATGAATGGTGCAGAACATTATATATGGCACAGCATTATAAGGAGCATGTATGGGGCCATAATGAACGGTGAAGAACATTCTATATGGCACAGCATTATAAGGAGCATGTATGGGGCCATAATGAGCAGTGCAGAGCATTCTATATGGGGCACAGCTTTCTATGGAGCAATAATGAACGGTGCAGAGCATTCTATATGGGGCACAGCTTTCTATGGAGCATCTATGGGGCCATAATGAACGGTGCAGAGCATTATATATGGCACAGCTTTCTATGGAGCATCTATGGGGCCATAATGAACGGTGCAGAGCATTATATATGGCACAGCTTTATATGGAGCATCTATGGGGCCATAATGATCGGTGCAGAGCATTATATATGGCACAGCTTTCTATGGAGCATCTATGGGGCCATAATGAACAGTGCAGAGCATTCTATATGGCACAGCTTTCTATGGGGCAACAATGAACGATATGGAGAATTATATGTGGCACAGCTTTATATGGAGCATCTTATGGGGCAATAATGAACGGTATGGAGCATCTATTTTTATTTTTGAAATTCACTGGTAGCTGCTGCATTTCCTACCCTAGGCTTATACTCGAGTCAATAAGTTTTCCCAGTTTTTTGTGGCAAAATTAGGGGGTCGGCTTATACTCGAGTATATACGGTACTTTATTTTTTGCTTAACGGGCTTCATTCTAAAAATATATCTAGGGCATTTGTATATTGTTAGAAATGCACATTGCACTTACTTTAAACATGGCAGCTTGTGGTTCCCCTAGCTCATAAAAAGGAGGCTTGCCTGTAGCCATTTCTATTACTGTGCAGCCTAAGGACCAAATGTCTGCAGGCTTCCCATATCCCCTTGGTCCTTGATCTATTATTTCTGGAGCCATGTACTGAAGAGTGCCTGAAAAGTAAGATTGATTTACTTATACAAGGTAAAATATATATGAAACCTCTAAGCCAAAAACATAATATGATTCTGTTTACTATGAATAGGAGAATAAACCTATTTAAAAGTACTTAGGAACTTAATCAGTCCAAAGAATGTGTTCTTGCACTTTTTGGAGAAACAAATATAAAAAAAATCATCTAACATTTGTGGATTACAAAAGACCTGTTTTGTTTTGTAGCCAGGCACCCAATGCAGAAAATTAGACACTTGCTAAGATAAAATTGGAAGGTTTTTTTTGTATGTAGCAGTATAGGGTAGAAAGTGAAACGTGAGGGACCCACATCTTTTAGGAATTTACACCCTTTATGAGTGGCAATGGTTTTTTCTCTGAGGTTATTTTAGACTAGCATGTTTTTTTTTTTCGATCCGTCAGTGACCTGCCTTCTATTTTAAATATCGCAACAATAATTGATGTGGTCTGTAAAAAAAACCATTGTCTCCAAGAAATGTTGCTGGTGGCACATGGCCAGTCGCATCTCCAAGTTATTCCCCTTGTTCTTAATCTGCGCTGCGGTCCGGTCCGATGGGCATCGCAGTCCGGTCCAGGGCCTCCCATCTTTATACGATGACGTCCTCTTCTTGCCTTCCTGCCGCGGCTCTGGCGTAGGCGTACTTTGTCTGCCCTGTTGAGGGCAGAGCAAAGGACTGTAGTACGCAGGCGCCGGAAAACGTCAGAGGTCCAGCGCCTGCGCACTGCAGTACTTTACTCTGCCCTCAACAGGGCAGACAAAGTACGCCTGCACCGGAGCCGCGGCAGGAAGACCAGAAGAGGACGTCATCCCATGAAGATAGGATGCGCTGGACCCTGACCGCGAAGCCCATCGGACCCAAAACGAACCGGGACCGCCCCTGGGGGAGTATAATATAACCTGTTTTTCTTACCTTTCAGGTTACATCGGGGGCTTATCTACAGCATTACAGAATGCTGTAGATAAGCCCCTGATGCCAGAGGCCTTAGCTCATATACGATTTTAGGGGTGACAGATTCCCTTTAACACCCAAACATGTCATTTCTATTCTGCATTCTACTCCGTCTGTGTCACACTTTATGTCATCTGTGCTGCAAAAAACAGACAATTCTACTTGTGGTTCACATGGATACACGTGTGGTTCACACGGTCTGTGTGAAAACATTGACATGTGCATATAGCCCCATAGATTATAATGGGTGTGCGTGCGTACGTGTCCTTTTTACATGTGAAAATGGATGCCACACTTACTGGAAACACGGATGTGTGAATGGGGCCTAACACAGTTTTCAATGCACTGGAGGCGAGCATGCTCTATCTCTAGTTTAATCATGGTCTATGAGACTGCCAAAAATAGCTGAGTGCTGTGTTCAGCTTTTCCCAGCAATCCAATAGACAATGAAGGGAGCAGAAGATGAGCATGCTCATCTCTTGAGCATGGGCAGTTCTCTGTTGTCCCAGTTTAAGGCCATGTTCACACCTTCAGTATTTGGTCAGAATTTTACATCAGTATTTGTAAGGCAAAATCAGGAGTGGAACAATCAGAGGAAAAGTAGAAGAGTAACACAACCACTTCTGTATTTATCACCCACTCCTGGTTTTGGCTTAAAAATAGTAAGGTAAAATACTGACCACATACTTTACTATGTGAAAATTGCCTAAATATAAGGCACAGACAGCAGTAATGGCAGGTGTGATAAAAAGTGATATATTTTAACAGATAATGCACAATAGTCTTACCAGTGAATGTTTCTGTATTTGGATTGATACCCGCAAGTCTTTTAGATGTACCAAAATCAGAGATTTTCAACACCCCACTATATGTGTTTATCAAGACGTTATCACCCTAAAATACAGAAAAGATGTGTAATTATCATTTTGATTTCATTCATACATCGCGTACAATCGCTGTGATTAAGGCATTTAACTCATTTCTACTGGATATTCATTTTTGAGCTTCTGTTGCTAATTCCATCATATTCGATTGGAGGAATAGAGCTGCATGCATTCTTGTCGTCAATATGATGGATCTCATTGTAAGTCAACAATGCATGACATATCCAGTAGAGCACTATCGCTTCCCTAGTAAGTGGAAGTAGATGCGAACAGAATCTTATAAATAGGTAACAAACCATGTAACCATTAATATTTCGATTTTAAAATTATTAACATTTGTATTAGACACTGGCTTTATTGCTGTTCTGGGGGTCCAAGACATTTATGTCTATTCTAAGGATAGGCCATCCATGTTTATGGTTAGGAAGCTTGTTTGAACTTAATACTTTTGGCCCAAGGCCCTCTTTTTCCTCCAGGACTAAATGACCCCTCTATGTTTTTAGCATTGATCTTGGCAGGTGTGACTGAGGTTTTTTCAACTCCTTTCTGCACATGGGGTAATATAACTTCCTGTGTTTCAGGAATACTAACGTGTACCCCACTCAGAGAATTTTAGATATCGCCAGCTGAAAAACTTTGCCTCATCCCTAATCTCTTCTTCTTCCAAATCCTGGAAGAGCATTTAGATCAGTGTTTCTCAACTCCAGTCCTCAAGAGCCACCAACAGGTCATGTTTTCAGGATTTCCTTAGTATTGCCCAGGTGATGGAATTAATGCTTGAGCAGGTAATGAAATTATCACCTGTGCATAAGGAAATCCTGAAAACATGACCTGTTGGTGGGTCTTGAGGACTGGAGTTGAGAAACACTGATTTAGATTGTTTACACTGCACACTAAATGAGAAACGAGAGTCAATTGGTACTGCGTTACAGTGATTTGCTAAAGTATTCACCCCATTGGCTTCTACATATTTTGTTATTTTGTTACATTACAACCTGTATTTAAATATTTTTGTAATCCAGTTTGTGTGTGATGCATCAGAACTAATAGTCTAAGTTGGTGAAGTGAGATAAATATAGGCATTAAATTTATGGGATCAAATAACTAAAAAGTGGCATATGTATTCACCTTTTTTGCCATGAAGCCCCTAAAAATTTCTGGTTCAAGAAATTACCTTCATAGGTCACATGCTTAGTGTAAAGACATTCAACTGTGTGCTCTCTAAGTGTCACATGGTCTGTCAGTACAGGTCCTTCTCAAAAAATTAGCATATAGTGTTAAATTTCATTATTTACCATAATGTAATGATTACAATTAAACTTTCATATATTATAGATTCATTATCCACCAACTGAAATTTGTCAGGTCTTTTATTGTTTTAATACTGATGATTTTGGCATACAACTCCTGATAACCCAAAAAACCTGTCTCAATAAATTAGCATATTTCACCCATCCAATCAAATAAAAGTGTTTTTTAATAACAAACAAAAAAACCAACAAATAATAATGTTCAGTTATGCACTCAATACTTGGTCGGGAATCCTTTGGCAGAAATGACTGCTTCAATGCGGCGTGGCATGGAGGCAATCAGCCTGTGACACTGCTGAGATGTTATGGAGGCCCAGGATGCTTCAATAGCGGCCTTAAGCTCATCCAGAGTGTTGGGTCTTGCGTCTCTCAACTTTCTCTTCACAATATCCCACAGATTCTCTATGGGGTTCAGGTCAGGAGAGTTGGCAGGCCAATTGAGCACAGTAATACCATGGTCAGTAAACCATTTACCAGTGGTTTTGGCACTGTGAGCAGGTGCCAGGTCGTGCTGAAAAATGAAATCTTCATCTCCATAAAGCATTTCAGCCGATGGAAGCATGAAGTGCTCCAAAATCTCCTGATAGCTAGCTGCATTGACCCTGCCCTTGATGAAACACAGTGGACCAACACCAGCAGCTGACATGGCACCCCACACCATCACTGACTGTGGGTACTTGACACTGGACTTCAGACATTTTGGCATTTCCTTCTCCCCAGTCTTCCTCCAGACTCTGGCACCTTGATTTCCGAATGACATGCAAAATTTGCTTTCATCAGAAAAAAGTACTTGGGACCACTTAGCAACAGTCCAGTGCTGCTTCTCTGTAGCTCAAAAGTGGCTTTACCTGGGGAATGCGGCACCTGTAGCCCATTTCCTGCACACGCCTGTGCACGGTGGCTCTGGATGTTTCCACACCAGACTCAGTCCACTGCTTCCTTAGGTTCCCCAAGGTCTGGAATCGGTCCTTCTCCACAATCTTCCTCAGGGTCCGGTCTCCTCTTCTCGTTGTACAGCGTTTTCTGCCACATTGTTTCCTTCCAACAGACTTACCATTGAGGTGCCTTGATACAGCACTCTGGGAACAGCCTATTTGTTGAGAAATTTCTTTCTGGGTCTTACCCTCTTGCTTGAGGGTGTCAATGATGGCCTTCTTGACATCTGTCAGGTCGCTAGTCTTACCCATGATGGGGGTTTTGAGTAATGAACCAGGCAGGGAGTTTATAAAAGCCTCAGGTATCTTTTGCATGTGTTTAGAGTTAATTAGTTGATTCAGAAGATTAGGGTAATAGGTCGTTTAGAGAACCTTTTCTTGATATGCTAATTTATTGAGACAGGTTTTTTGGGTTATCAGGAGTTGTATGCCAAAATCATCAGTATTAAAACAATAAAAGACCTGACAAATTTCAGTTGGTGGATAATGAATCTATAATATATGAAAGTTTAATTGTAATCATTACATTATGGTAAATAATGAAATTTAACACTATATGCTAATTTTTTGAGAAGGACCTGTATATACACACACCTTTTCTGAAAGGCCATAGAGGTTGCAACACCATTAAGCAGGAGGCACCACTGATCAAACACCACCATGAAAACCAAGGAGATCACCAAACAAGACGGGGACAAAGTTGTTGAGAAGTCAAGGTTGAGCTATAAAAAAATCCCAATCTCTGATGATCCTCCGGAGCACCATCAAATCCATGATCATCAAATGGAAAGAACATGATCCCACAACAAACCTGTAAAAAAAAAGAGAGCCACACCCGCAAAAAGTCTCAGCCCAGACAAGAAGGCATTAAACAAAAAAAGGCTGCACAGAGACCAAAGGTAACTCTGCAGGAGCTTCAGAGTTCCCAGTCGTATAGACTGGAATATCTGTCTATACGACCACAATAACTCCATACAGGTGGACCTTATGGAAGAGTGGGCAGAAAAAAACACTTTACTTACACACATAAAATTGTAAGGCTCATTTTGAGTTTGCTTAAAGATGTGGGAGACTCCCAAAATATATGGCGGAGGGTGCTGTGGTCAGATGAGACCAAAATTTAACTTTTTTACCACAAAAGGTAAACACAATGTCTGGCACCAAACCAACAACTCATCACCTCAAGAATACCATCACAAAGTGAAACATGGTGGTGGCAGCATTATGCTGTGGGGATGTTTTTTGACAGCAGGGACAGGGAAAATGGTACGAGTTGAGGGGAAGATGGATGGTGTGAAATACGGGAACATTCTTGAGCAAAACCTCTTTCAGTCTGTCAGTGATTGAGACTGCGATGGAGGTTCACCTTCCAACAGGACAATTACCCAAAGCATACTGCTCAAGCAACACTCAGATGGTTTAAGGGGAAATGTGTAAATGTTTTGGAGTAGCCATGTCAAAGTCCAGACCTTTATTCAATTGAGAATCTGTGGTCAGGCTTGAAGATTGCTGTTCACCAGAGGAAACCATCTAACTTGAATGAGCTGGAGAAGTTTTGCCTTGAAGAATGGGCAAAAATCCTATTAGTTAGAAGAGGAAAGCACAGAGACTTATCCAAAGCATCTTGCAGCTGTAATAGCTTCCAAAGTAATAACTGTAGGGGGGTGGTTAGTTATGTGCACTGAAGTTTTTAGTTAATTTGTCCTGTTTGTTGTTTGCGTCACAAAATAAAGAAAACCAAATGTTCAGTCGTAGGCATGTTCTTTAAATGAACTGACGCAAACCTTAAAAAAAAAAAAATAAAAAAAAAAAAAAAAGGGGGTGAATACATTTGCAAGCCATTGAAAATATTTTACTAGGGAAAAATTTGAATACAATTAGTTTAAGGGTATGTGCACACGTCAGGATTTCTTGCAGAAATTTTCCTGACAAAAACCGGACATTTCTGCCAGAAATCAGCATGCGTTTTTACCGCGATTTTGGTGCGTTTTGTCCCAAATGCATAGAATTGCGGGAAAAATGCAGAAAATCCACAAAAATAATGAACATGCTCATTTTTTTACACCGATGCGTTTTTTTCACAGAAAAAAACGCATCCATGTGCACAAAACATGCAGAATGCATTCTAAATGATAGAATGCATAATGTATGCGTTTTTAATGAGTTTTTATAGCGTTTTTTAGCGCGAAAAAACCTGAACGTGTGCATATAGCCTAATAGTTAACTGGGTTCATGATATACATGTTTGCAGAAATTTATGTGCGGCCATACATTTTGAATAAAAGATCTGTACCATTCTTCTACTTATGGTCTATCTAGAATAGACCACCTGGTGCTTGGCACCAAGGATGCCAATTACACAACACAAAATAACACATATTTGCAGCACTGTAAGAAAACAGACCTTAATGTCTCGATGTACTATCTGATTATCATGAAGATACTTCAAACCTTCCAGAATCTGTTTGGTATAAAACCCAATAGTTTGTTCGTTGTCTTTCAAAGGTCCCCATTTTGATCGCAGAAGAGCGGACAGGCTTCCTGTAATAAAACAAAAAGTCACATTATTAGCTGTAAACAAAAAATTAGTAATTAATATTAACCATATTAGTTCATAATATGACCATAAGATATATGATGGGATTCATTATGTAATATCTGCCAATGTGGTGTCATAATTCCTCCACTCAGTGTGGTGAGTGGCAGCTCAGCCATCCAATCTGAGGCTGGAGTGTGCTAAGCTGTCAGTGTTGCGAGTGACAGTCCACCCGTGCAATCAGGACAGGGGCATGTTGGGTTTCCTACAGGTGTCTCCTGTTCTCAGCGATTCCCTGGCTATTTAGCTGGCTGTCTGCCTCTGATTACTGCCTGTTGTAGCCTTAACTCAATGGTGCATGTTTGCCTTGCTCTTTAGAGTTCTGTCTTTGATCTATTGCTGCCTGACTTTGGACCTTGCCTCTGACCAACTGTTTGCCTAGCTCCTTTGTCTTAATCTGCTACCTTCGGGAATTCTGACTTCCAACTATGCCCTACTAAGCCTTTGCTTTACACCTTTTGTGCATGAAGAGCCCTATTGGTATCTGACCTTGGACCTCTTGACTACCCAGCCTCACGGCATAAATGTTGCCAAATCACATTTATACATTTATTGTAATTAGAATATAACTGGCATATACATTCTTGTTATATTGCCTGAAAAAGATGTGCAGTCCTACACCATGATGGCATGCTATGACGTAGAACTGTGCTCTTTCTTATGAAGTTTTTTTGCATGTTCTCCGTGGGTGCCTGAACACAAATAAACAGAGCAGATTGCTATTGCATGTGTTTCCCTTTTCTTATGTGTGATAGAATTTTTAATGCAGTCTACAGTGCAGAATTATCATGATTCTGCATGATGCCTTTCTTTTTCCAAGCTTTACATAGACATCTATGGGTAAAACCGAAGAGTTGTGAAGCATCTTTTAAGGCACAGTAGACATGTGCTTTTATGTAATCGCATCCACTTTTCTTTAAGCTTCAAATGCAAAGGATTTTGGTGCACAAAATTTTCGCTATGTGGGAACACGGCCTTGTTTTCAAAGCCTTTTCCTCTATTTGTATAAATGTACGAAGCTACATATGCTACTGAAAGAATATTCAGATCTTGTGGATATCATCATCAAAATTAACAAGAGCGCTCTTGTTGCTTAGGATATAATAATAATTTTATTTATGTAGCGCCAACATATTCCGCAGCGCTTTACATATTATAGAGGGGATTTGCACAGACAATAGTCATTACAGCATAACAAAAATCACAGTTCAAAATAGATACCAAGAGGAATGAGGGCCCTGCTCGCAAGCTTACAATCTATAGGAAAAAGGGGAGACACGAGAGGTGGATGGTAACAATTGCTTTCGTTGTTAGGACCAGCCATAGTGTAAGGCTCAGGTGTTTATGTAAAGCTGCATGAACCAGTTAACTGCCTAAGTATGTAGCAGTACAGACACAGAGGGCTATTAACTGAATGAAATATATGAGAACATGATGTGAGGAACCTGATTAAGGTTCAAGGTTTTTTTTTTTTTTGAATGGGCCACACAGGGATAGTTAGGTTAATGCGTTGAGGCGGTAGGCCAGTCTGAACAAATGCGGTTTTAGGGCACGCTTACAACTGTGGGGATTGGCGATTGATCTTATTAACCTGGGTAGTGCATTCCAAAGAATTGGCGAAGCATGTGAAAAGTCTTGGAGACGGGAGTGGGAAGTTCTGATTATTGAGGATGTTAACCTCTTCTGTAACTAATTCAAAGTCAGAGCGTGAACTGGATGCAGTGGGGGAGGACAGTGCATGGTATGAAGGGATTGGGATATAATTTCCTGTCAAATGTGGTCAATTTTTTTCTTTGAAGTAATTGGTCAGATCGTCAGCGCGGAGATCTGTGGTTGGGGCCTGCACTCTTGGGTTGAGTAGGGAATGGAAAGTGTCAAAGAAATGTTTAGGGTTATCGGACAGCGAGGTGATGAGGGTGTTAAAATAGGTTTGTTTGGAGAGGTGAAGGGCAGAGTTGTATGTTTTAAGCATAAACTTATAATAGATCAAATCTTTGGGTAGATTTTCTCCACAGACGTTCGGCGCACCTGGAGCACCGCTGCAGGAAACATGCTTGCAGCGTGTGCCACAGTTGTCGCCGTCTGTACCCAGTTGTTCTATGTATAGGAGGTGCAATTTCATCCAGGGCACTTTGGAGGGTTTCATTGTAATGCTTCAGTGGCTTCAGTGCAGAATGAGGACATGACATGGAGGAGATAGGGGCTAATGAGGACTGCAAGCTCTGCATAAGTTTCTGGGTGTTAATGGCCTGTATGTTTCTATGTATGTATGCCTGTACATTGATCACTGGCTAGTATACATTCTATCAGTTTGTGCACAGGCTCTTGCTAAGCACTTCTACTTGCAGAAGTGAGCAAATGAGAGCAGTATTTTGACAGATTAGTAGGGGTCTCGGAACCTCGACCCCACCGATTGGCAACATGTTAGCACTGTAACAATTACTCAGAATTAGTAAATCTGCCTGTTAGTTTTAATCCCTGCACAGAGGCAAGCATGAAGAAAACTTGGAAGTGACCTGTGAATGCAGACAAACTAAAGTTGTTGTTTCCAAATACTTGGCAGTAAATGACCTTTTTGAACCAGAAAACAGCAGAACACTTGGGTGTTTACTTACTTTCTGTGTCTCCTTATATATAGCTCCCCAGACACATAAATAGTCCACTGTCTAATAATAACAGCTAAAATTCGGCACACACTAAAAGCCTCATGACTATCTCATCTTACACTGGATCACTGTATACATGCTGAGCTGCTGCTAATAGATTTTGCTTCAGTCATAATGGTAATTACTACCACATTCAGGAGGCCTCAGACTTTGTGAAATCTCCCCAGACTAATGAAAACAAGAATTTGCAGGGTTATTCCTAATTTCATCTGATTGCTCCAGTATAATGAGGGCTAAAGGTCACTAAGAGAATATTCTCCTCAGACAAGCTTCATAATTGCGTGCTTTACTCCAATTCCATATTTGTAGGTTGCTGACTGGAGCATATGGCGTTACCAAGTGCCTGCAGGAATATTCCCTAGTACTGGGTTACTCAATATTACTAAACAAAGCATTCCTAATTAAGAAATACAATAAAATCCTGCCATAGCTATGATCAGACGCTTTGCTTATTTTAACCCCTTGCACATCATTTTTATTTTTGCATCTTAACTTTTCCTTGCCCTTTTTCAAAGTCATAACTTTTTTATTGCCATCGATATATAGACGTATGAGGGCTTGTTTTGTTTGCAGTTCAAGTTGTAGTTTTGAAAGACGCTATGCAATACAGCGATCCTCAAACCTTCTTGCCTTGAGAGCCGCATTCAGCTCTGACAGATGTTGCAAGCCACGTTCAGCAGGATGTCTCCTACTTACTCCATAATGACACCAAGAGCCCCACTGTCCCAATATAATGGCCACCAAAGATTCCTCACTTAATGCATTCTGAATCATTGTGCCCCCCTTCCTTATGGCCCATATACTTACATCTAGTGGTTCCCAATTTACTCCCTTTTGGTATTCTCACATCAAGCACACTCTCCATATTATCACACCCACATCCTATCATTACTGCATTTATCTTCCAAAACCAATATACAGAACCCAGATCTGCTCTTCTGTGCAGGGCTACTCACAAAAGTCACCATCTGAAGACCTTCTCTTCATAGTTGTTTGCTAAGCCTAGTGCTAATACACCAAGCTGACAGACAGCCGTGAGCCACACAACATGGTCTGGCGAGCCATATGTGGCTTCCAAGCCACAGGCCGGGGACACCTGATGTAATGTATAGTGTAAAATAGTGATGATATAGTAAAAAAAATGCAATGCACTCCTTTTTTATAGTGTTAATAATGCATTAGAAATTACCTAGGATCATGAATCTATGGGTCAGTTATGGAAAGTGTGTACATTTTTTTTTGCATGAAATGTTTTAGTTAGTTTGTAGTAAAATGAACAAACAGAACATAGGAAGAGAAAACAAGGGAAAGAGGAAAGCTACAAGAATTTGTCATTCTGCAAGCCGGTTATTAAAGACCGGTGTTGGACTGGGATGCCAAGGGCTCACTGGTAACACCAACGCTGGTGAACTTTTCTGCCTATGTACATAGTAAATCAAGTATATTGTGACATAGAATGTTGGGGGCTGACTCCTGCACATGGACAGACTCCTGTGCAGGAGATCACCAGGGGGTACACCCGTTCCCCTGTATGCAAGTCCAAGTATCTTTCCAGTCCTGTGAGAAGTGTGGACTCTGGAAGGGTGAGAAAACAACCAGTCCAACTCTGTAATGAATCAGGAGAGAAACATCTCATCCAGTGCAGAGTACAACTTATAAGGGATAATATATCACAACTTTTAATATCACAAAAGGGGAGGGAAGCAAAAGAAAAGAAAAAGGACGCTCAAAATGAAAACAGGGGCAGAACATCCACGAGGTGTCTGCATTAATCAGAAAATGTATATTCATTCCAATAGAATAATATTTTATTCACAAACGCAGATGTTTGTTGTTCGATACACTTTAATTCATGCCAACCAATTTGCGATAAAAGGGTGAGGGAGTGGACTTTCATAAAACAAGAATACAGATCTTAGATGCATTAAGTAAATGATGTAATAAGGAGTGGCGATAAGTTTTCAAATTGATGTCGAAGACCAAAATATGTGAAATAATGATCCCTCCCCAGAGCCACAATGCCAGCGCTATGTTATAGAAGTTAAAAGGGTTGTCCACTACTAGGACAACCCTTTCTCATACCCCACACTTAGCCCCAATAAAATAAAAAAAGCTAATACTCACCTCCCGTGCCAGCACCGTTCCCATGGTGTTGGCACTCGCTCTCCCTGGGACTCTCCTACGGTTTTGTGACATGTGACCCCAGCGCCCAATCAATGCTGGCGTCACTATCCCCACCTTCATACGAACTGAACATGAAGAGGAAGTCTGGGATGCAGCTGCTCTCTGACTTCCTCTTCATGTTCAATTTGTATCATCATCGCAAGTTTAGCCTTGTCGGCATCCTAGATCCAGTTGAAAGCAATGATGACAGAGGGCGCATCAGCTGATGCTCCCTCCCCATCATTGGCTGACGTCTAGACGCAGCGGGCGCGATGATGTCACTACATGGTTCCTGCTACAATGAGTTGTGTGGCACCTCAAAACACTCGTTGCAGAGACCAGAGCTGCGGGGGGACGAGGAGAGGCGAGTATTGCATTTTTTTAAATGAGTGAGAGCATTATGGTGGCCCAAATGCTATATGGAGGACTATGGGGAGTTCATTATACTATATGAAGGACTATGGGGTGCATTATACTATACGGAGGACTATGGGGGGTGCATTATACTATATGAGGACTATGGGGAGTGCAGTATACTACATGGAGACTATAGTGAGTGCAGTATACTATATGGAGGACTATAGAGAATGCATTATATTATATGAAGGACGATGAGGTGTATTTTACTATATGGCTATGTGGGCGCTATTATAATATTTGGAGGACTATATGGGAGCCTTTACACTGGATCCAAGCAATTATTCAGTGTTAAGGTTTGTGTGGGGTCCATCATACAGTGTGGAGGGCTGTGTCAGGGCCATTATACAGTTTGGAGAGGTTTGGGGCCATTATACTTAAAATAGGCCCATTATACTGCATGGAGGGCTATGTGGGGATCAGAGTTCGGGGATCATACTTTGTTGGGTTACCATACTTTTCTGGGGGAGTTGAGGGATGGGGTACAGTAGGGTCATCATCCTGTGCATGTGGAGGGTACTGTGAATGAATTCAATGTGGGGGTCTTACAGTTTTTGTGTTGTAGTTAAGTATGATGTCAACATTAGGAGTGCCATGACCGGGACATCTAGGGCTCCAGAAGGAGGAAAATTAGAGGGCACACAGTACCACACAGTAGGTGCAGTTATAGGGACACATACGGCAGCAGCGGCTCAGCATTGGTGTATTAGCAGGATAAGGAGTTTGTGAAGGTTGGAGATTAATGTGGACAGTGCCTGAAATGTGAGAAGTCAGATGTGTCTTTGTTGTAACCTCTGCAGCCGGGTCCTGGCTGGAAGAAGTTGCCATGTCTGTCTGGTCCAGATGGAAAACACAGCAAAAGTGAAGGACTCCACCAGAAAGAACATCAGCTGTAAGTCACTATCAGTAACTGTACTGTAATCTCTTACATGTTATGCAGCACTAGTATCTACCACTATATGGTCACCATATGGCTGTAATATTAGTGTTGGTGTTTGAATAGAGACATTATTTAGTCATCTGCTGAGATTCACCTACATCTTTATTAGGGTACATTACCATAGTTGTAATCAGAGTCACCTTGTTAGGGACCCACTCAGAGGTTTCGGCCCTCCTGAAACAAGCTCCTAGTTATGCCTCTGACTCACCATATACATTACAAGGAATCATTGTTTAAGCAAGTACAAAGTTTTCTCATTATACAACATGGTGAATAATTGCATGATTTCTAAAATATTCCCTCTATCAGATCTTCACCGCTTCATGGTCTCTTCTTGCAATGATTTAGTAGAAACCATTATTGTTAATTTTCAGTGGACATAAATCTGTACTGTAATGTGATGGATGCAAAAGTGCTATACTTGCTACAGTTAAAGGCAAAGCTGTTAAAGTTGTACTGTGTCTGTATAACTATGTATAAAAATGTCTGCTTCAAATTCCAAATACCCCGGTTGACGATTTCGATGTATAATACCATCTCCTATATATTGGTCACTAACTGTTCTGTGGAAAATACTTGTGCTCCCCACCTTGATGTTTTTTGCCCTTTGTATGTGATGTATTTGTATTTTTGTATGTTTAGTTTTCCCCTTGTCTCGTCGATCCTTCCATTTTTCATATGCTGTATTTTTTTTAATAATCCATTTTTTTTGTTGTATGGAAGATTATCTATGTCCAGTTAAAAATTTCAAATAAAATGTATTGAAACTTAAGTTGTACCGTGTAGTGAAATGTTCACCTGTGGGTCCACGACATATTTTTATCCACTTACATACAGTCATGGCCAAAAGTATTGACACCCCTGCAATTCTGTCAGATAATATTCATTTTCTTCCTGAAAATGATTACAAACACAAATTCTTTGGTATTATGTTCATTTAATTTGTCTTAAATGAAAAAACACAAAAGAGAATGAAGCATAAAGCAAAACATTGATCATTTCACACAAAACTCCAAAAATGGGCCAGACAAAAGTATTGGCACCCTCAGCCTAATACTTGGTTGCACAACCTTTAGCCAAAATAACTGCGACCAACCGCTTCCAGTAACCATCAATGAGTTTCTTACAATGCTCTGCTGGAATTTTAAACCATTCTTCTTTGGTAAACTGCTCCAGGTCCCTGATATTTGAAGGGTGCCTTCTCCAAACTGCCATTTTTAGATCTCTTCACAGGTGTTCTATGGGATTCAGGTCTGGACTCATTGCTGGCCACCTTAGAAGTCTCCAGTGCTTTCTCTCAAACCATTTTCTAGTGCTTCTTGAAATCTGTTTTGGGTCATTGTCCTGCTGGAAGACCCATGACCTCTGAGGGAGACCCAGCTTTTTCAAACTGGGCCCTATATTATGCTGAAAAATTTGTTGGTAGTCTTCAGACTTCATAATGCCATGCACACGGTCAAGCAGTCCAGTGCCAGATGCAGCAAAGCAACCCCAAAACATCAGGGAACCTCCGCCATGTTTGGCTGTAGGGACCGTGTGCTTTTCTTTGAATGCCTCTTTTTTTCTCCTGTAAACTCTATGTTGATGCCTTTGCCCAAAAAGCTCTACTTTTGTCTCATCTGACCAGAGAACATTCTTCCAAAAAGTTTTAGGCTTTTTCAGGTAAGTTTTGGCAAACTCCAGCCTGGCTTTTTTATGTCTCGGGGTAAGAAGTGGGGTCTTCCTGGGTCTCCTACCATACAGCCCCTTTTCATTCAGATGCCGAAGGATAGTACGGGTTGACACTGTTGTAACCTCGGACTGCAGGGCAGCTTGAACTTATTTGGATGTTAGTCGAGGTTCTTTATCCAACATCCGCACAATCTTGCGTTGAAATCTCTTGTCAATTTTTCTTTTCCGTCCACATCTAGGGAGGTTAGCCACAGTGCCATGGGCTTTAAACTTCTTGATGGCACTGCGCACGGTAGACACAGGAACATTCAGGTCTTTGGAGATGGACTTGTAGCCTTGAGATTTCTCGTGCTTCCTCACAATTTGGTTTCTCAAGTCCTCAGACAGTTCTTTGGACTTCTTTCTTTTCTACATGCTCAATGTGGTACAGACAAGGACATAGGACAGAGGTTGAGTCAACTTTATTCCATGTCAACTGGCTGCAAGTGTGATTTAGTTATTGCCAACACCTGTTAGGTGCCACAGGTAAGTTACAGGTGCTGTTAATTACACAAATTAGAGAAGCATCACATGATTTTTCGAACAGTGCCAATACTTTTGTCCACCCCCTTTATGTTTGGTGTGGAATTATATCCAATTTGGCTTTAGGCCAATTCTTTTTGTGTTTTTTTCATTTAAGACAAATTAAATGAAGATAATAATACCAAATAATTTGTGTTTGCAATCATTTTCAGGAAGAAAAATGAGTATTATCTGACAGAATTGCAGGGGTGTCAATACTTTTGGCCACGACTGTATTAACAATTGTAAATCTACTATTTCATGCATATGTACTTGTACTCCATTCATAAGAAATATAAAAACTGGCCACCTAGAAAGAAAGCATGTGTAAAAACCGACGCGTTTCAGCAAAGTGCCTTAATCATGGTGTGTTTTTATATTTCTTATGTTAGTTTAATAAAGGGCGATTTATTCCAACCGGACTATCGAATTATAAATTGGACATTTGCTGCTGGAGGACCTCTCTCTTCTCACGTCCTGGACTGGGACGGCTCCATGAGGCTTCATCTGATTTAGCAAAGTGTTTCTGGGTGCGGTGAGCTGACTTCTATATTTTCCTTTTCCCTCCCTGTTGTAGTACTCCATTCAGGGCCTATGGCACTGATGAAGATCACCAAACACTGTATGTGCCTATCTCCGTCAGTCCTGTAGATAGGTGATGAATGTTGTTTGTGAGCCAACCCCTTTAAGGACTTGTTTACAAGACAATATTTTTGGTCCGAGTGGTGTCGTGGAAAATTAAAGATTTTTTCCACTGACCAAATCTGTATATGAAAAAAAATTGCAATATGTATTAAATCGGATGAGACTTGGCCATTTAAGTCTATGGGTGCACAAGAAAAGAAAAATCAGTTGCCATACGGAGCCACACTATAGAATTTAATAATTACAGACACATTGCAATTCCGTAACGCAGGTTAAGGTATAGAAAAAAAATAGAGTGCACACAGATTACAAGTGAGAGAAAAATCATCCAAGTTTTCTAGATGAAACTAAACGTCTTTTTATACTTTTGCATGAACCTACCCTTGGTGTAGTATCCCTCTGAAATGAAAACATGCACATATTAAATGTCTTACCTCCTGGTACCTGCTCCATAAAAATCTTAATAAAGCCATTTTCACTGAAAGAGCCCAAATACTGGACAATATTCTTGTGTTTGAGATGTTTGTGAAGGGCGATCTCTTCATGGAGTGGCTGTGAGTACCTGCAGGTACAAATACATGTTTATTGAAGAAGGCAAATATACAACAGGGACAAAAACTTACCATATATCTGTAATAATAATATATTCAGTGGGTGAAATAAGTATTGAACATGTCACCAATAGTGTTGGGCAATACCTTCCGATATCCAGAAGTATCGGTATCGGATTGGATCGGCCGATATCCAAAAAATATCATATCGCCGATACCCGATACCAATGCAAGTCAATGGGACACAAATATCGGAATGTAAATAAGCCTTTTCTGTCTTTCTACATCCTGTTCCGGAGGGGGGGAGAGTGTGGGCGGTGCGTGGGCGGACACTGTGCGTGTTTGTGTGTGCGGGCGGGGTCTGTGCGGGCCTGCCAGGGATCTGTATGGGCCTCTCGGGGGTCTGTGCGGGCCTGCCGGGGGTCTGTGCAGCGTGCTGGGGGTCTGTGCGGGCTGCCGGGGCTCTGTGCAGGCATTGTCCGATGGGACTACAAGTCCCATCGGACGATGCCTACTCCAGTGACAGTGATTGACACATTAGCCAATGATGGGACAGTAGTAGTCCCATCATCTGGCTAATGTGTTGAATGAAAAAAAACAAACCAAAACATACATACTACATACATGCTACATACAGTACATTCATACATTACATACAATGCATACATACAGACAGTACATTAAACATAGAGTTCATACTCACCATTACTTGTCACTTTATTCCCCGAAGCCAGTGTCATCTGTAAAAAAAATATGAAAATAACAAACAACCAATATACTCCCTGTCCGTAGAAATCCACGAGTGTCCCACGACGATCTCCCGAGCAGAACGGCAGCATCAGCTGATGCGACTGCTCTCTAGGGGCTCCAGGAACAAAATGACGGGAGGAAGGTAGCCTTCCGCACTGTATTCCTCCGCCGCTGTAAAAAAAAAAAAAATAGTCCCTAGTCTCACTTTTGGCATTGCTGTATGATAAATTTTCCCACGCAGCAATTGCCATAAAGTGAGACTTTGTCCTAAGGTAACCTCTCAGTGATGCACTGCAGGAGCCATTGTCTCCTGTCAGTGTGTCACTGAGGGTCCTATAGAGCAGTGACATCACCCGATGTCACTGTTCTGTAGGGGAGATCGTCGTGGGACACTCGTTATTAATTGGACTACGGCGGAAAGGTAGTATACGGTTTATTATTTTACGTTTTTTGCAGGCGCTGAAGTATGGTAAGTATGGTTAAATGAAGAATATTAAAATACGGTACTTTTTTCCTAATGTGTGCGTGTTTTATTAACCCTTTCACTACTCTAGGATTAAAAAATGGATAGGCGTCTTATTGACGCCTCTCCGTTATTAACCCAGCTTAATGTCACCTTACAATAGCAAGGTGAAATTAACCCCTTATTACCCCATATCCCACCGCTACACGGGAGTGGGAAGAGAGGGGATAAGTGCCGGAATTGGTGCATCTTACAGATGCGCCATTTCTGGGGCGGCTGCGGACTGGTATTTGTAGCGGGGGGGACCAATATCCATGGCCCCTCTCTAGGCTATGAATATCAGCCAGTAGCTGTCTGCGTAGCCTTTCTTGCTATAAAATATAGGGGGGCCCCACGTCATTTTTTTGGGGTCCCCCTATTTTAATAGCCAGTAAAGGCTACGCAGACAGCTGCGGGCGGATATTCATAGCAGGTTACAGATATTGGTCCCCGGCCGTCGGCTTTCCCCCTCTGGCGCAGAAAATTGCGTAGGAGCCCACGCAATTTTTTTTTTTTTTTTTTTTTAAATTCAATGCTCATTAAAGCCTCTTTCATACTTGTGTCGGAACGGGTCCGTCGCTATGCACGTTGTGAAATTTGTGCACGACGTGGGCAGCGGATGCAGTTTTTCAACGTATCCGCTGCCCATTCTAAAGTCCGGGGAGGAGGGGGCGGTGTTTCGGCCGCACATGCGTGGTAGAAAATGGCGGACGCGACGGACAAAAAAACCTTCACTTGATCGTATTTTCGTGCCGAATATCCGCCAAAACACGACGGATCCTTTGCACGACGGACGCGACGTGTGACCATCCGTCACGATCCGACTTGAGTTTTTAGCAATCCGTCGTTTTGGGAAAAAAACGGATCCTGCAAATGTGCTCGCAGGATGCGTTTTTTACCCATAGACTTGTATTAGCGACGGATTGCGACGGATGGCCACACGTCGCGTCCGTCGTGCAACGGATCCGTCATGTTTTGGTAGACCAAAAAGGTTTTTTTGTCCGTCGCGTCCACCATTTTCTACCGCGCATGCGCGCCCGAAATCCGCCCCCTCCTCCCCGGACTTCAGAATGGGCAGTGGATGCACTGAAAAACTGCATCCGCTGCCCACATCGTGCACAAATTTCACAACGTGCATAGCGATGGACCCGTTCCGACACAAGTATGAAAGAGGCTTTAATGAGCATTGAATTAAAAAAAAAAAAAAAAAAATTGCGTGGGCTCCCCCTATATTTTATAGCCAGAAAGGCTACGCAGACAGCTGCGGGCTGATATTCATAGCCTAGAGAGGGGCCATGGATATTGCTCCCCCCCCCCCCCCGGCTACAAATACCAGTCCGCAGCCGCCCCAGAAATGGCGCATCTGTAAGATGCGCCAATTCCGGCACTTAGCCCCTCTCTTCCCACTCCCGTGTAGCAGTGGGATATGGGGTAATAAGGGGTTAATGTCACCTTGCTATTGTAAGGTGACATTAAGCCGGGTTAATAATGGAGAGGCGTCAATAAGACGCCTATTCATTATAATCCAATAGTAATAAAGGGTTAATAAAACACACACACACACTAGGAAAAAAGTATTTTAATATTCTTCATTTAACCATACTTACCATACTTCAGCGCCTGCAAAAAATGTAAAATAATAAACCGTATACTACTTGTCCACCGTAGTCCAATTAATAACGAGTGTCCCACAACGATCTCCCCTATAGAACAGTGACATCGGGTGATGTCACTGTTCTATAGGACCCTCAGTGACACACTGACAGGAGACAATGGCTCCTGCAGTGCATCACTGAGAGGTTACCTTAGGACAAAGTCTCACTTTATGGCAATTGCTGCGTGGGAAAAAAATTTTTTTACAGCGGCGGAGGAACACAGTGCGGAAGGCTACCTTCCTCCCGTCATTGTGTTCCTGGAGCCCCTAGAGAGCGGTCGCATCAGCTGATGCTGCCGTTCTCTACGGGAGATCGTCGTGGGACACTCGTGGATTTCTGCGGACAGGGAGTATATTGGTTGTTTGTTATTTTCATATTTTTTTTTTTTTTACAGATGACACTGGCTTCAGGGGAACAAAGTGACAAGTAATGGTGAGTATGAACTCTATGTTTGATGTAATGTATGAATGTACTGTATGTACTGTATGTAATGTACTGTATGTAGCATGCATGTATGTAGCATGCATGTATGTAGTATGTATGTAGAATGTATGTATGTAGCATGTATGAATGTATGTATCATGTATGTAGCATGTATGTATGTATGTATGTAGCATGTATGTATGTAGCATGTATGAATGTAGCATGTATGAATGTAGCATGTATGTATGTAGCATGTATGTATGTAGCATGTATGTAGCATGTATGTATGTAGCATGTATGTATGTATGTAGCATGTATGTATGTAGCATGTATGTATGTAGCATGTATGTATGTATGTTTTTTTTTTTCATTCAACACATTAGCCGGATGATAGGACTACTACTGTCCCATCATTGGCTAATGTTTCAATCACAGTTACTGTGGTAGGCATCGTCCGATGGGACTTGTAGTCCCATCAGACGATGCCTGCACACAGGAACAGAGCCCCGGCAGCCCGCACAGAGCCCCGCATGGTGCACAGAGCCCCGGCACGCCGTGTAAAAACTGATTGTTACCATGTCCCGTGCCGAAAATTCAGCAACCAGGGAGGAATATTACCCAGAACTTCACTGCTAGTAACACCAAAGTTATATGTCCATAATGTGCATAGCATATATATATCTACAGTAAACAGACCCAAAAAATCACTTATAGGAAGAGTCTCAAGCATCCCTCACATGTCCTCAACAGAGGGTTATCAATGAGGCTATACATATTACCTCTTAGCCGACACGGACACCACGATCTGCAAGTCTGCCCGACGCGCATTTCGGAGACTAGCTCCTTCGTCAGGGGCGTATCAAATGAGCATAGTGCCGGGTTTAAATGCCACTATACCGGAAGTAGCAGTGACGCGTACCGGATGTGACGTGCCCGATACCATGGTTACCCGCAACACTAGGCAGCGTCGACATCATGCAGAGGCGTCACCATAACCATAGTAACAGCCCCAGCATGGAGACGCCGAAAGCCGCCCAGCGTGTCATGGCCAGGTACACGCATGTTCACGGCATCATCACCGCTAGCTTCATCTAATAGGGTAAGCGACATGCCACATAAGGGGAAGGGGAGAGCAACAAGGGGAGGAGGGGGGGAGAAAAAGGAGTATATATGGATGTCACGGATCCCTTCTCCGTGGTGTCACTAATTTGTCACGTGTCCGCTGTCACACGTGACTTGGGGTTGTGCCTGCAAGGGTTATCTATCTCCCCTCTCTCAGTCCAGCATTCAACCTCTGTCCTATGCTGTAATGGGAGCATAAAATCACACACCGACCCAGGCCACACACCCGCTCATACACGCTGCCACCACTCACCGAATACATGGGTGAGGAGTCCCAGACTATTAATACTAGTAATGTCCATCACTCATAAGGCTCACACACCTTAGGCTATGGATTCTTTTAGAACATTCAAGGTTCAACTTGTTAAAGTTTTATACTTTAATAACAAAAGGGTCAGTGCTTACAATAAGAAAAAGGTATAAAAATATGATAATAAAAAGACATACAACTTATGCAAAACAGTATAAAATAAAGAGGAGAACTTAAGGTACCGTCACATTAAGCGACGCTGCAGCGATATAGACAACGAGCCGATCGCTGCAGCGTCGCTGTTTAGGTCGCTATAGAGACGTCAAACACGGCAACACCAAAACGATGCAGGAGCGATCCAGTGACGTACTTATCGTTCTGGTTGTTAGCTCCATGTAAAAACATTGCTGGCATCGTTGCTTTTGCTGTCAAACATGACGAATCACGCCGACCTGACGACCAAATAAAGTTCTGGACTTCTAGCTACGACCAGCGATGTCACAGTGGGATCCTGATCGCTGCTGCGTGTCAAACACAACGAGATCGCTATCCAGGACGTTGCAACGTCACGGATCGTTGTCGTTCTCGCTGTAAAGTTGCTCAGTGTTACCTTTACAGAAATTATCTAACTGGTAGTTGCTTTCTGCTCCCTGAGGGTAGGACGAATGTAGATTGGTTCACACCAGCTTCTCAGGCTGCCCCCATCATGTGAACACAATTCTCTGTCTACAGCCTAAATTTATAACTTTGGTCTGGAGGACCGGTTTCTAGCCCGGCCCCTCAGGTTAACATCATAATTGCGGTCTGTTTGATTGGGCACGGCCGCTCTACTAATGAATATATATTATTTTCCTCTGGAGACACTTGTGAGATGGTTCCCAGGAATAGCTCACCGCAGGCCGCAATTAACATCTCCCCTCCAAGCACTATGAGGTGGCAAGTGTTCCTTTCTTCTTGGCCCTAGGTAGACCTCCTGGTGAGATATGGAGACACAATTTCTACTAGTCTCAAGGAAGTACCTATTAACACCTAGGTGCGACTTGCCTTCAGGACAGATGTTACATTATCACTAGTCACACATATAACCCTAGACATAGGTCACTACACACATATAGATATATATACACATTTCACCACAATGGACATTAACAAAGTCATGAAATATTCATTTACACACATTATATATACAAAAACAAGACCACTCACCCACCATATCTCAAAATGAAATTTCTGCTAGTGACCCCACTATATTCATAGTTAGCCTCATATAAACCATAGCTGCCACATTTGTAATCTCATAATTACCATCTAATAAAGTGACATCGCTTAATAGCATACATAATTTACACAATTTACATTGCAGCTGTAATAACCTATAAGAAGAGAATTAGAGCAATATTATAGAATAGAAAGGCCAATATAGATGACACTATTGAATATAAATCTGGCTGCTGAGCTTCAATCTTCATGATAGGGTAGAAAAAAAACCAAACCCGATCCCGACACCAATCCAACACATAACACGAATCTAAAATGATAAAAATTAGTTAAAAACAAGCACAATTCCACAACTGCACGTCACTGGACAGCCTACTTAGCGAACTAACAATCACAGGAAAGGCACATAACTAATGGTCTCATTAACTAGAGCTATGGATAGTGGTATTATTACTAAGGATTTGTTTACACCACTTATGGTGACAGAACCAACAATACCTACTTTTTATCTCCTCCCTAAAACACACAAAAATCTGAAGGTTCCACCAGGGCACCCGATTATCTCTGAGCGGGGGAACTATCTGAAGATTGAAGCTCAGCAGCCAGATTCATATTCAATATCCTGCTAGATGTATGCAAACACTGAATATATGAAATCTGGACTGCATTAATGCAATATTGAATATACTTGTAACAATTAAGGTACTTCATGTAAAAATTGACCAACTAACAAGAACCCACCAGCCAAGACAAGATGTATCTTTCTCTGGTAGGACCCTAAACCTAACATTTTTCAAACATGTCTTTCACAGGTCAAAAGTCCTACAAATATAAAAGGCAAGTAGAATCCAGAACTAATTAAAAACATCCCAATGGAATGTGCACTCAACATCTTTCAGGCGGATTCCACCTGGAACGCGCCTGAAAAAGGGTCTCAATAAATGTTAAAAATAGTGAACATATAGAATGCAATGACAAAATTTGCATATTTTCAGTCTTTAGTAACTTGCTATCTTATATAAAAAAAAATTAAAAAAAAGATAGCAGCAAAACCGCTGCAAAAACCACAAAGACGACAAAGAAATTGCTTCAAGAAAAATGCACGGTGGCTCAGTGGTTAGAACTATTGCAAAGTAGTGCTGGGGTCCACGGTTCAAATCCCACCAACTACAACATCTGCAAGGAGTTTGTATGTTCTCCCCGTGTTTGTGTGGGTTTCCACTGTATAATCTGGTTTCCTACCACACCTCAAAGACATACTGATAGGGAAATTTGATTGTGAGCCCCATTGGGGACAGCGATGAAAATATCTGTAAAGCGCTGCGGAATTTGATAGTGCTGTATAAGCAGTGCATAATAAATTAATACTCCATCTGTGTTTTCCTGGAGCATTGTTTGCTTCATGATGCAGGCATGTTGGCATAGGCTGATGGAAATAGTGTTCAATTAAATATGGAGACTCTCACCACCTCCAAAAACTGACTAGCACCTCTGAACAAAAAGCAAGTGTGAACAGCTGTCCTTAATCCATAACATAGAAACAAAAAATACAGCAGCACTGAGCAGATGTATTCTTTTGTTTGTATATTATGCAGTCATAGCAGCTGGTACATGTTCACACTTGCCTTATTCTAGAAACTTTTTTTGTGGATTTTAAATTCACCACATGCAAATTTATGCTGCAGATTTCAACACTGATTCCAAATGTTCCAATGGTATGTTCACACACAGTGAAACTGCTGCAGATTTTTGTTCACCAAAAACAAAAGTATATGCAGGAAAAACAGTGCGTCCAATATGCACATATTTGACACTTTTATGCGTTTTTAGGTGCCTTTTTTCCATTCATTTGAATGGATGAAAAATGCTGCAAAAATATTGAAAAAATTGACTTGCTGCTTTTCAGCAAAAGCAACAAAAAAGGAATGGATCCAGCACTTCTGATGGATAAAAGCAATAGCGTTTATTTGAGCATCCAAATATAAAAAGTATAACACCCTTAAAACAGGATATCCTGGGAAAATTTATCTCATCCTACACATTTCGAACAGATGTGTGTAGACAGTGCTTAGACATGCCATTAATAAGGACCATCCACACATTCTTTCGAAACACGTACGCAAGTGGTTTATTTTTCCAGCGTGTCCTGTTTTTAACGGTATTATATTTTTTTATATTTGTATGCTCAAATAAATGATTTTGTTTTAATTAGTTAGAGGTCAAAGTGATGGATCTTTTTCTTTTTTGTTCTCAACTGCCTTCTCCTTCTAACAGATTTCTATCTGTGCACTTTCCAAGGACTTTCCATATACCGAGAGGTGAGCTGAACATCTACATACCGTATGTTTTTTTTCCTTTTTTAGGCAAAAATAAGTGTGGGAAAAAAATCAGCGTGTGCATGAGACTTCAGAAACCTAAAGCAAATATTGTATGCAGAGGGTTCTGTGGTGGTTTCATATTGTATACAGGGGCTGTGTGGGAGTCTCATACTGTGTATAGAGGGCTTATACAGTAGATAGGAAGCTTTGTGCGGGTTTAAACTGTATATACAGTGGGAGAAATAAATATTTGATCCCTCTGGCAAACAAGACTTAATACTTAGTGCAAAACCCTTGTTGGCAAGCACAGCAGTCAGACTTTTTTTGCAGTTGATGATGAGATTTGCGCACATGTCTCATTCACTTTATGCAGTTAATAGCCCTCTGTGTCTGTACTGCTACATACTTAGGCAGTTAACTGGTTCATGCAGCTTTACATGAACACCCGAGCCTTACACTATGGCCGGTCCGAATAACTAAAGCAATTGTTACCATCCACCTCTCGTGTCTCCCCTTTTCCTCATAGTTTGTAAGCTTGCGAGCAGGGCCCTCATTCCTCCTGGTATCTGTTTTGAACTGTATTTCTGTTATGCTGTAATGTCTATTGTCTGTACAAGTCCCCTCTATAATTTGTAAAGCGCTGCAGAATATGTTGGCGCTATATAAATAAAAATTATTATTATTATTACATGTCAGGAGCAATTTTAGTCCACTTCTCTTTGCAGATCATCTCTAAATCATTAAGATTTCAAGGCTGTCACTTTGGATTTTCAACTCCCTCCATAAGTTTTCTATGGGATTAAGGTCTGGAGACTAGCTAGGCCACTCAATGACCTTAATGTGCTTCTTATTGTGCCACTCCTTTGTTGCTTTGGCTGTATGTTTTGGGTCATTATCTTGCTGGAAGACCCAGCCATGACCCAGTTTTAATATCCTGGCGGAGGGAAGGAGGTTGTCACTCAGGATTTTACGGTACATGACTCCATTCAGTCTCCCATTGATGTGGTGAAGTAGTCCTCCTGTGCCCTTAGAAGAGAAACATCCCCAAAACATAATGTTTCCACATTAGTGTCTATGTACAGGGATCTTCTAAGCTGGACTTCCACAGAAAAGTCTGGAAAACAAAGGATACTCTCTGCCCTCCAAGTGATATGTCCTGTTTCTCCTGTCTTTCCACTACAAACATAGGAGTGAGGACTTCTTTGCCGAAGGTATCCAGCGGTCATTTTTCAAAAAAGCCATCCGTTTTTTTCTACCTTCCACCTTTTCACGGCGGATTATCAGAATGGTCTCCTGCATATAGCCTACCTGGCCTGTTAGCGCGGCCAGTGTAGAATTACATTTGTTAACAAAATTTAAAACATCCATGAGAGATGGGGTTCCCCTAAGGGTTTTTCACCAATGGGCTCTACATTATTGTGTGCCTGGGAGTTTGATGCTGCCATTTACAGTGGCACCATCGCCTGGGCATTGGCAAGTTATGTTTACTTTTACCTTGATTCTCTGCATTCAGGGCGATATAGGTGTAACTAATGATTGGTGGTATGTGGTTTTGCAATCTGGGCACGCTATATGGGTCTAATGATTTGACATAATATTATGTATAACTAGTGTCCGGTCTTGAATATTCTGACTATCTGGACCTACTATATTCACCAGTCTCTGCTCTGTATAGCAAATATGATTGATACAATTTAGTCCTGCCTGCCCTGTTGGTGGTGCCACGGTAACTTTTTGGCTCATATGTACGCACCATTGGCTATCTTTTTATCAATACTTTTTAATGTAATCAATAAAGTTTTTTCTACTTATGTTCAAAAATACACTTTTGTTTATATGTCCCCGCCCCCCCGGAATATTGTTTATGAACTTAATTAAACGACTACCGTATATACTTATATTATAAATTTTTTTGTGAAATTGTGAATTCTAGAGCAAATTTTGTGTGAATTATCTGCAAATTAATGAAAAAAGGGATCTACCGCAATAAATGGCTGGTCCCACAGGCATATCCCAATATGCATATGTGTATCAATACTATAAATAATAAAAATACTATTTTACATCCACTCATCTGGAAAATAAATTGGAAAATACGGTACTCAATATTTTTAGTTTTAATTTTGTGGAGTTTCACAAAAGTTAAATGCCATATACAGCTCTTGTAAGTTATTCCAATATGACTGTTCACAAGCAGTATAGTCAGTGAAATTTCCCCTCAAAACTGAATTTAGCTGTTAAATCTAATCAAGCTTTGACAGATAAAATTCTTCATATACATTTTTAAAGATTCTTCTGAAAAACAGATATAGTTGACTAAAAGTTGTTGATTTTGCAGATTGAGTTTACATATTGGCAGTAGACATTAATCTACTTGAGTTACAGCCTACACAGATATGGAGCCAGTAACAATAGAAAAGACTGCATATGTCCAAGCTACAAAATAAAACAAAGTTCTAGAAAAAGAGGAGATTTAAGTAATCCCAGATGATTATGTAACTATAGGCAATGGGCATTACTAGTTAAATAAATTTAATGAGTAGAGCAATGGAACATTTACTTCTTGGACCTCAATCACTTCTTTATAGTCTTCATTAATGTTCAATATGGTTTCCATGCTTTGTATTAGCCGGATATAATCTGGCATTCTGTTAGGTGAGTCATATGTCCATTCCCTATTGTACATGCAGGATTGCCAAGGTATCCTTTGGAATGGAAGTCATTTTTCAGGCTCTATTTTCATATAGGGATTCAAGAGTTGCCAACTGAAGAAGTGTGGTAGACATTTCTTCATGCAAAAAAATAAATCTATATCTCTTAGGGCAGGATCATAGAAAGAAGTAGCGGACAATAATAAATCAGATAAGTGAAATAGGACCAAAATAAAAGACTAAAAATATATGTGTCCAAGTGAGACAGAAACCACTACTTAATGGATGAATAGCAGACCATTCGGTAAATTAATACAGTATAGAACCCTATGTATGGAAAACAATACCTATATACAAGATGGAAAGAAAAAAAATATATAATAAAAAATAAATAAAGAGAGAGAGAGAGAGAGAGAGAGAGAGAGAGAGAGAGAGAGATATTATAAAAAAATATATATAGAGACCAAAGGTATAATATAAAATTACTTTATTAAAATATATATATAATGGGCAATAAATGGTAACAACAATATGTGCCTGTAGCTGGAGGAACACATATACAAAATTTATATCAGCAAAAAATAGCAATAAAAAATGGACGTACAAGGAGGATAAGTAAATACAGGATTAAAATGCCATACAATGACTGGAGATAGAAACGCTCTGCATAGGTTATGCGGAATACAACAAAAAGTTCATATAGGTCATGTGTGTATAATAAATATATATGTAAAAAGGTGTAAAATAATATATATACAAAAATTGGACATGTGCTGTATATATTGTTATGTTTGCTAATGACAGGTGTTATGAAGGATATCCAGAAACACAGTGTGCTTAGCGATCAGAGCGCACACAGTGATCTGACAAATACTCAAAAATACAAGAACGAGCTCTGAGACGTGGAAACTCTGTAGACTGCACACCTGATCCTATCCTAAACACAACTAAAAGCGGCTGTGGATTGCGCCTAACAACTACCTAGGCAACTCGGCACAGCCTAAGAAACTAGCTAGCCTGAAGATAGAAAAATAGGCCTGACTTGCCCCAGAGAAATTCCCCAAAGGAAAAGGCAGCCCCCCACATATAATGACTGTGAGTAAGATGAAAAGACAAAACGTTGGGGTGAAATAGATTCAGCAAAGTGGGGCCCGATATTCTAGGACAGAGCGAGGACAGTAAAGCGAACTTTGCAGTCTACAAAAAACCCTAAAGCAAAACCACGCAAAGGGGGCAAAAAAAAACCCACCGTGCCGAACTAACGGCACGGCGGTACACCCTTTGCGTCTCAGAGCTTCCAGCAAAACAAAAGACAAGCTGGACAGAAAAAAAGCAACAAAAAAGCAAAAAGCACTTAGCTATACAGAGCAGCAGGTCACAGGAACAATCAGGAGAAGCTCAGATCCAACACTGAAACATTGACAAGGAGCAAGGATAGCAGCATCAGGCGGAGTTAAGTAATGAAGCAGTTAACGAGCTCACCAGAACACCTGAGGGAGGAAGCTCAGAAGCTGCAGTACCACTTGTGACCACAGGAGTGAATTCAGCCACAGAATTCACAACAGTACCCCCCCCTTGAGGAGGGGTCACCGAACCCTCACCAGAGCCCCCAGGCCGACCAGGATGAGCCGCATGAAAGGCACGAACAAGATCGGAAGCATGAACATCAGAGGCAAAAACCCAGGAATTATCTTCCTGAGCATAACCCTTCCATTTAACCAGATACTGGAGTTTCCGTCTAGAAACACGAGAATCCAAAATCTTCTCCACAATATACTCCAATTCCCCCTCCACCAAAACCGGGGCAGGAGGCTCAACAGATGGAACCATAGGTGCCACGTATCTCCGCAACAACGACCTATGGAATACATTATGTATGGAAAAGGAATCTGGGAGGGTCAAACGAAAAGACACAGGATTGAGAACCTCAGAAATCCTATACGGACCAATAAAACGAGGTTTAAATTTAGGAGAGGAAACCTTCATAGGAATATGACGAGAAGATAACCAAACCAGATCCCCAACACGAAGTCGGGGACCCACACGGCGTCTGCGATTAGCGAAAAGTTGAGCTTTCTCCTGGGACAAGATCAAATTGTCCACTACCTGAGTCCAGATCTGCTGCAACCTATCCACCACAGAATCCACACCAGGACAGTCCGAAGACTCAACCTGTCCTGAAGAGAAACGAGGATGGAACCCAGAATTGCAAAAAAATGGAGAAACCAAGGTAGCCGAGCTGGCCCGATTATTAAGGGCGAACTCAGCCAACGGCAAAAAGGACACCCAATCATCCTGGTCTGCAGAAACAAAACATCTCAGATATGTTTCCAAGGTCTGATTGGTTCGTTCGGTCTGGCCATTAGTCTGAGGATGGAAAGCCGAGGAAAAGGATAGGTCAATGCCCATCCTACCACAAAAGGCTCGCCAAAACCTTGAAACAAACTGGGAACCTCTGTCAGAAACAATATTCTCAGGAATGCCATGCAACCGAACCACATGCTGAAAGAACAAAGGTACCAAATCAGAGGAGGAAGGCAATTTAGCCAAGGGCACCAGATGGACCATTTTAGAAAAGCGATCACAGACCACCCAAATGACTGACATCTTTTGAGAAACGGGAAGGTCAGAAATGAAATCCATCGAAATATGTGTCCAAGGCCTCTTTGGGACCGGCAAGGGCAAAAGCAACCCACTGGCACGAGAACAGCAGGGCTTAGCCCTAGCACAAATCCCACAGGACTGCACAAAAGTACGTACATCCCGTGACAGAGATGGCCACCAGAAGGATCTAGCCACTAACTCTCTGGTACCAAAAATTCCAGGATGACCAGCCAACACCGAACAATGAAGTTCAGAGATAAGTTTATTAGTCCACCTATCAGGGACGAACAGTTTCTCTGCTGGACAACGATCAGGTTTATTCGCCTGAAATTTTTGCAGCACCCGCCGCAAATCAGGGGAGATGGCAGACACAATGACTCCTTCCTTGAGGATACCCGCTGGCTCAGATAAACCCGGAGAGTCGGGCACAAAACTCCTAGACAGAGCATCCGCCTTCACATTTTTAGAGCCCGGAAGGTACGAAATCACAAAGTCGAAGCGGGCAAAAAATAACGACCAACGGGCCTGTCTAGGATTCAAGCGCTTGGCAGACTCGAGATAAGTCAAGTTCTTATGATCAGTCAATACCACCACGCGATGCTTAGCTCCTTCAAGCCAATGACGCCACTCCTCGAATGCCCACTTCATGGCCAGCAACTCTCGATTGCCCACATCATAATTACGCTCAGCGGGCGAAAACTTCCTGGAAAAGAAAGCACATGGTTTCATCACTGAGCAATCAGAACCTCTCTGTGACAAAACCGCCCCTGCTCCAATCTCAGAAGCATCAACCTCGACCTGGAACGGAAGAGAAACATCTGGCTGACACAACACAGGGGCAGAACAAAAACGACGCTTCAACTCCTGAAAAGCTTCCACAGCAGCAGAAGACCAATTAACCAAATCAGCACCCTTCTTGGTCAAATCGGTCAATGGTTTGGCAATGCTAGAAAAATTACAGATGAAGCGACGATAAAAATTAGCAAAGCCCAGGAACTTTTGCAGACTTTTCAGAGATGTCGGCTGAATCCAATCCTGGATGGCTTGGACCTTAACTGGATCCATCTCGATAGTAGAAGGGGTAAAGATGAACCCCAAAAATGAAACTTTCTGCACACCGAAGAGACACTTTGATCCCTTCACAAACAAAGAGTTAGCACGCAGGACCTGAAAAACCATTCTGACCTGCTTCACATGAGACTCCCAATCATCTGAGAAGATCAAAATGTCATCCAAGTAAACAATCAGGAATTTATCCAGATACTCACGGAAGATGTCATGCATAAAAGACTGAAACACAGATGGAGCATTGGCAAGTCCGAACGGCATCACTAGATACTCAAAATGACCCTCGGGCGTATTGAATGCAGTTTTCCATTCATCTCCTTGCCTGATTCTCACCAGATTATACGCACCACGAAGATCTATCTTAGTGAACCAACTAGCCCCCTTAATCCGAGCAAACAAGTCAGATAACAATGGCAAGGGATACTGAAATTTAACAGTGATCTTATTAAGAAGGCGGTAATCAATACACGGTCTCAGCGAACCATCCTTCTTGGCTACAAAGAAGAACCCTGCTCCCAGTGGTGATGATGATGGGCGAATATGTCCCTTCTCCAGGTATTCCTTCACATAACTGCGCATAGCAGCGTGTTCGGGCACGGATAAATTAAATAATCGACCTTTAGGGAATTTACTACCAGGAATCAAATTGATAGCACAATCACAATCCCTATGCGGAGGTAGAGCATCGGACTTGGGCTCTTCAAATACATCCTGATAATCAGACAAGAACTCTGGGACCTCAGAAGGGGTGGATGACGAAATCGACAAAAATGGAACATCACCATGTACCCCCTGACAACCCCAGCTGGATACCGACATGGAATTCCAATCCAATACTGGATTATGGGTTTGTAGCCATGGCAACCCCAACACGACCACATCATGCAGATTATGCAACACCAGAAAGCGAATAACTTCCTGATGTGCAAGAGCCATGCACATGGTCAGCTGGGCCCAGTATTGAGGTTTATTCTTGGCCAAAGGTGTAGCATCAATTCCTCTCAATGGAATAGGACACCGTAAAGGCTCCAAGAAAAACCCACAACGTTTAGCATAATCCAAATCCATCAGATTCAGGGCAGCGCCCGAATCCACAAACGCCATGACAGAAAACGACGACAAAGAGCATATCAAGGTAATGGACAGAAGGAATTTGGACTGTACAGTACCAATGACGGCAGACCTAGCGGACCGCTTAGTGCGCTTAGGACAATCAGAAATAGCATGAGTGGAATCACCACAGTAGAAACACAGACCATTCAGACATCTGTATTCCTGCCGTTCAACTCTAGTCATAGTTCTATCGCACTGCATAGGCTCAGGTTTAACCTCAGGCAGTACCGCCAAATGGTGCACAGATTTACGCTCGCGCAAGCGTCGACCGATCTGAATGGCCAAAGACAAAGACTCATTCAAACCAGCAGGCATAGGAAATCCCACCATGACATCCTTAAGAGCCTCAGAGAGACCCTTTCTGAACAAAGCTGCCAGCGCAGATTCATTCCACTGAGTGAGTACTGACCATTTCCTAAATTTCTGACAATATACTTCTATATCATCCTGACCCTGGCACAAAGCCAGCAAATTTTTCTCAGCCTGATCCACTGAATTAGGCTCATCGTACAGCAATCCGAGCGCCAGGAAAAACGCATCGACACTACTCAATGCAGGGTCTCCTGGCGCAAGAGAAAATGCCCAGTCTTGAGGGTCGCCGCGCAAAAAAGAAATAATAATCAAAACCTGTTGAATAGGATTACCAGAAGAATGAGGTTTCAAGGCCAGAAATAGCTTACAATTATTTTTGAAACTTAGAAACTTAGTTCTATCTCCAAAAAACAAATCAGGAATAGGAATTCTTGGTTCTAACATAGATTTCTGATCAATAGTATCTTGAATTTTTTGTACATTTATAACGAGATTATCCATTGAAGAGCACAGACCCTGAATATCCATGTCCACACCTGTGTCCAGAATCACCCAAATGTCTAGGGGGAAAAAAAAAAAAGTGCACACAGAGCAGAAAAAAAAAAAAAAAATGATGTCAGAACTTTTTCTTTCCCTCTATTGAGAATCAATAGTTGGCTCCTTGTACTGTTATGTTTGCTAATGACAGGTGTTATGAAGGATATCCAGAAACACAGTGTGCTTAGCGATCAGAGGGCACACAGTGATCTGACAAATACCCAAAAATACAAGAACGAGCTCTGAGACGTGGAAACTCTGTAGACTGCACACCTGATCCTATCCTAAACACAACTAAAAGCGGCTGTGGATTGCGCCTAACAACTACCTAGGCAACTCGGCACAGCCTAAGAAACTAGCTAGCCTGAAGATAGAAAAATAGGCCTGACTTGCCCCAGAGAAATTCCCCAAAGGAAAAGGCAGCCCCCCACATATAATGACTGTGAGTAAGATGAAAAGACAAAACGTAGGGATGAAATAGATTCAGCAAAGTGGGGCCCGATATTCTAGGACAGAGCGAGGACAGTAAAGCGAACTTTGCAGTCTACAAAAAACCCTAAAGCAAAACCACGCAAAGGGGGCAAAAAAAACCCACCGTGCCGAACTAACGGCACGGCGGTACACCCTTTGCGTCTCAGAGCTTCCAGCAAAACAAAAGACAAGCTGGACAGAAAAAAAGCAACAAAAAAGCAAAAAGCACTTAGCTATACAGAGCAGCAGGTCACAGGAACAATCAGGAGAAGCTCAGATCCAACACTGAAACATTGACAAGGAGCAAGGATAGCAGCATCAGGCGGAGTTAAGTAATGAAGCAGTTAACGAGCTCACCAGAACACCTGAGGGAGGAAGCTCAGAAGCTGCAGTACCACTTGTGACCACAGGAGTGAATTCAGCCACAGAATTCACAACAATATATACAAACAACTAAATGTATGTGTAAAAATTAATATGTGTAAAATTGAGTGAAAAAATAAGTGTGCAACCTAATATGTGAGAACTGAGCTAAAATAACTCGTTAATATAAGGTGGGCTGTGCAAAAATGAAACCAAAGTGAGCTGTGCAAAATTTGTGCAGAAAAATATACAGCTCCTAAGAACCAATGTGAAATACACTGTCCATGTAAAAATTAAAAAAATTAAAAAAAAGGAAAATATATATATTTTTATATATATGAACGCAGTAGTAAAATATGAGCGCAGTAGCAAAATATATTGCACAGCCAACTATTTGTTGTAACCAAATGTGTGGGACCGGCAAACAAGCGTAAAGTGCAGTGTGCATGTATATCAGGTCAATGGCGGACATTAGTTTAATCCTGGCTCACTTATGCCTGGACTATTCCGAGAATGCTGTCACTCACCCAAGCAGTGAACTACTATTACATCCACAGTGGTGTGATACTAGTGCACTGCTCTGATGAATGACAGAAGTCCTGGATTAAGGCTAGTTTCACATTTGTGGTCGAGGGCTTTGTGGAGGACTGCGTAGTTCCTCTGTTAAGCCCCGCCCACTGCCGCGCCTCCTCCTTCAGCTCAGTCTACGTAGTCATGCGCCCTGCGTACCCCATCATTGGGTACGCAGGCCATGCGGATGCCTCCGCGTGCGTTGTTTTCACGCTGCTCCGACAGCGACAAAATGCAACATGTTGCGTTCGACGCAGGTCGGTGCAGCGTGAAAACGACACATGCGGAGGCATCCGCATACATCTGCATGGCTTGCGTACCCAATGTTAAAGATAGGGTACGCAGGACACATGCAGACGTAGGTGGAGCTGAAGCAAGAGGCGCGGCAGTGGACGGAGCTTAACGGAGGAACTACACAGTCCTCCGCAAAGCCCTCATCCTCAAACCAGCCTAATCCAGATGCAAGTGAGCCAGAATGAAGAATAATTTTTACACAAACTGCAGCAACCCTTATAATAAGGGTCTGAATAAAAATATTATTAGGAGGATGAGAAAGCGCTCCAAATAACACTATAGCCTAAATCCCGTTGACGTTTTGTTCACGGCTACTCCGATATTCCCAATCTTAGTTTTTTCTTATCAGTCTTAAGATTGTTTTTCCATGAAGGTTAGCAACATACCTGTTGTCCCTCTCAGGCACCTCCTTTATAGCTATCCTGACTTGGTTACTGAGGTCTCGTCCAGCATAAACCACTCCATGTGTACCTTTACCCAACACCACTCTGTCACCATTTTCATCATATTCATAATCAAACTATGAAAAAAAAAATCAGGTCATGTTACAATGCTTAATAATCTCATGTCATTCTGTTATATATGTGGTTGTCATCAGCACATACAATTCATGAAACAAACTACTTGCTCATCACCCCAAGAAAAAAATCTGCCCATAAAACAAAGATGTGTACATCATAAATTCTCGCTTTGGAAATAAGCTTGTATTTCATATCATGAAAACGCTTTTTTTTTTTTTACTGTACTGGGTTTTAATTCCAAACCATTTTATAAATCTGCTTGCTATTTATTAATAGGGATTAGAGACATTTCAGTCCACATCCACAACCAAAATACCCAGCCTTATAATATTACCATAGGCGCAAACAGTAGCTTGCTAAAAAGGCTGTCCAGGACTAAGACATTGATGATTATCCTTAAAATAGATACGGTATATATTCGAGTATAAGCCGACCCGAGTATGAGCCGAGGCACCTACTTTTACCACGGAAAACTGGGTAAGCTTACTGACTCGAGCATAAGCCGGGTACGCATTGTCCGCTCATCCCTGTCCTGCTCTGTGTGGCTCCCCCTGTCCTGGTATGAATGCCTCCCCATCCCTGTATGCATGCCTTCCCTGTCCCTGTATGCATGCCTCCCTCTTCCCTGTCCTGGTATGAATGCCTCCCCATCCCTGTCCCTGTCTGCACGCCTCCCCTGTCCATGTATGCATGCTTCCACTTCCCTGTCATGGTATGAATGCCTCCCCGTCCCTGCCCCTGTCTGCATGCCTCCCCTATTCCTTCCCTGTATGCATGCCTTCCCCGTTCAATCCCCGTCTGCATACCTCCCTTTTCCCTGCCCTGGTTCGAATGCCTCCCCATCCCTGTCTGCATGCCTCCCCTGTCCTTGTATGCATGCTTCCACTTCCCTGTCCTGGTATGAATGCCTCCCCCGTCCTGTATGCATGCCTCCCCCATTCCGTCCCTGTCTGCGTGCCTCAACGGTTCCGTCCCTGTATGCATGCCTCCTTATTCCCTATCCCTGTGTGCATGTTTCCTATTGAAAAAACAACAACAAAAAAAAAAAATCAAACTCACCTACCTTCGTGCCCTGCGTGAGGCACTGCATCTCGTTCTGGCCGCTGGCGCCTGCCTGCAGGTCTTCCTGTGCTCAGTGGTCACGTAGTACCGCTCATTAAGGGGATGAATATGCGCTCCACGACTATGGGAGTGGAGACGCATCCATATTCATCACCTTAATGAGTGGTACCACGTGACGGCTGAGCACAGGAAGAGCTGCAGGCAGGCGCCGGTGGCCGGAACGAGATGCAGTGCCAGGACCCGGGGCGCACAGATAGGTGAGTATAGGTGAGTATGATGTGTGCACCGGCTCCTGGCACCCACTGCCCACCTCCACTGCCAGCTTTCTGCACCGTGACTTGTGTATAAGCCGAGGGAAGGGCGTTTTCAGCACAAAAAAAATGTGCTGAAAAACGCTGCTTATACACGAGTATATACGCAATTGATATCAGATCGGTGGAGGTCCGAGACTCCATTTCCCTTCTACTCAGCTTTTTGCAGGTCACAAGGTGGCCAGAGGAAAAAAAAAAAATGTACTGAACTAGGATATAGAGTGTCCTAGTAAAGATAGAAGTGCACTAACTTCAAGAGAGTCTCCATCAAAATCCACTTCATCTGAATTTTTTCCATGTTCTTCTGTTATGGTATTCACCATATCAAAAAACCTGAAAAGACAAATAGATTGACGTCAGGTCAAAAATATTCAGTTTAGGTACTTTGACCTTTCTTTTATATTAGTCACCCAAAGAAAAAAACTAAAATATAAAAACATACATCTATGAATAGTTAATGAAGTAAAGTATTACTTGAATATCTAAAAGTTTATCACACATATTGTATATACCAATGACTTGTCATCAAGTGAATAGGATAAGTCAAATGACATCCCAAAATTAATGATGCAAACACACCGTAGACTTTCGAGATAGGATGCACTTGAAAGGGTCATTCCAATATTGGCCAAGGATAGGTCATAGATATTGTAGAATAGACTATAGTTTTTACTTGCCATGGAAATATTGCACATACTTTTTACAGTGAAGTTCAGAGCAGAAGTAGATCTGGAAGTCATCAGAGTTGTGCATAACATACAGAAAACAGCTCCTTTCTTCAAACTTCGAGATACTGAGAGAATTAGAATCCAATATTAGATTCAAATGAGATATGTTTAACTGTCAGCAAATTTCAAATAGAAGCAACCCGAGCAGTGTAATATCTGCAAACATGCAAGCAAAGGTCTTGGCTATGACCACCAGCAACTAACTCACTATATGAATGTTCTTAACCATGGATACCTCGGCTACTGCAATGCTCTGCATATGGTAAGCAAAATAGCAAATCTTAAGAACTACAATTCTAATTGGAGGCATATGCTATTAATAATGTTATTACACCTACTACATATTGGGATAGGATCTTGGTGATGGGAATACACCTTAAAATACACTTTAAAAGGCCAATAATAAATGCTATCAACTGTATAGCTGATAAATATAACACCAATGAGACTCAAAGTGAAAATGGGTGACTGCTGTGAGGTGGTGCATGTAAGCAGTGGTGGCCAAGCATGCACAAAGTACCGATATAGAATTCCAATGGAGTTACAGAAACATTGTGCTGTATGAAGAGCTGTCTATCTCCATAAGTTTTTCATCACTACAGGACGTGGTTCTCTGTTCTTGCATTAAATGGAGGATCTAGAGAACTGACGTCCACTCATTTAAAATGTATACTCTCTTCATTGGTAGATGAAGTTTACCATGCAATTCCAAACTAACAATGGTTAATAAAAGCACTGTTATTCAGAATTTAAGGAACGGATATTAAAAGGTGGTCATTTTTTGTCAGCTACCAGTTAAATGTTTTCTTTCTGCACACTACACATATAAACATACCTTACACCTCTTATGGAAGAGGGACCAAAATTCCACTCATGAAAGCCTTTCTGAAACCAAGAAAAAACACAAAAAAAAATAAAAGAGGCCCCTGTTAACACATTTGGAGAGAGCAATGCACTAAAACATAAAACAAACAACATAAAACTATAATCTATTCAAACAAAAATAGCTTAAAATTATTTTTGCAATTTGACAGTCTTTCCCATTGTTTATCAAGAAAGTAACGTGAACATAGGTCCAAAATCTCAAGTTTCAAATTTTTTAATAGTCAATTACTTACAAGTAATAAATTACTTGAACTTTATTCATATTCAGTCCATTTTAAATTCAATACAATTATACACAATTGACACGGATTCTATTTAGAGTTTTTACATTACAATTTATATGCCATTTTATCATATTTTATTCATTAATTACCTTATCATCAGGGAGCACATGCCAAATCGAAATAGTTTTCTCATCTGCTTCACTGTTAATTGATAGATAGGATGGCTGATAGATCTTTGTAGGTTCCAGGATCAAGACCTAGTCAAAATTAAGACGCAATGATACAAATAAATATTAAATGTTCTACTAAGGGATTTTGAGTTACTAGAAAGATGTCCCCATTTGGTACTCAGCTACAGTATATGGACTCTTGTGCACAACAAGAAACACACACTGAAATGAAGCATTGGAAATTACTTGAATGCAAAGTACTTCCCTTAAATAAAATAATTATGCATTGCTTAAATAATGAATTGTGGAGAAGGGGGTCCCATCATCAGTAGTAACCAGGGTCAGACTGGCCACCTTGTCATTGTCTGATGGGAAGGTGCTCGCAGTGGGCCGCTTAACTACAGGAAACACACATGTAATCCTTGACCCTGAAGTCTTATTTGGTCTCTACCTTAATATATAGATGCTGACAGATTAACTCCAGTGGTGAGCTGCCCATTCCACGTGACCTATATTCATTCCTATCCTCATTGAGCATGTGAGGAAGGAAGGAGGAGGCAATGCAAATATAGCCAGCCCAGCAAGAGCAGGACTAGTGAGGCTAGCAGGAAGATAAAGAGGAGCAGTGTGGTTACAGCTTCTCTCAAGTTCTGCACACTACATGCCCAACCCACATTTAGGCCGGTGAATAAGCTTATTTCTCAGAGGGTTGTGTGGTAAGGACATTTGATGTGAAACAGATGTCCTCTGGCAGCTCCTTTTGAATCTGCTGCTCCCCTCTCACTACACACTTTCTTATGGCTGTCTAGTGGTTATAAAACCTATCTGCACAAGATAATATATTTAACCTGTTTGTTGCCTCAGTGCAGCTGACAGAGAACTGTGTTTTTAGATAGGCAGGGAAAAAGGTTAAAGCTTGTGCCTTGTGCAAACAGAGGACAGTCATAAGATGTGGGGAAGTCAGTGCTGTTCCATCTGACACACTCTATGAAGCTGTGACACAGAATCCAGCTCACAAAAGCCCCAAATACACATTAAGGCCAGCGTCACACTAGGCGTGAGTAAATACGGTCCGTTTTTTACGGCCGTAATACGAAGTAATTGTCCCAAAACACTGTTCAGTAATCAATGCGAGGATGTGATTTTTACGCACAAATTTATCTGTGTGTCATCCGTATGGCGATTTTTTTCTCGCAGGCTTGCAAAATGGACATATCATGGATCCATCGACTCAAATATTCTTAAAAACATATATACAGTCTATATATATTTAATTCAGCGCTAGATAGCAGAAAAGCCGGTAATTCAATTGCCGTCTTTTCCTATCTCCTTCACAAACCCGACAGGATATGAGACATGGTTTACATACAGTAAACCATCTCATATCCCTTCTTTTATTACATATTCCTCTTTAGTAATGTAAGAAGTGTCTTTGTGTCAAATTTGGGGTCTCTAGCTATTAAATTAAAGGGTTAAATCCCGGAAAAAATTGGTATGGGCTCCCGCGCAATTTTCTCCGCCAGAGTGGTAAAGCCAGTGACTGAGGGCAGATATATTTATAGCCTAGAGAGGGACCATGGTTATAGGACCCCCCCTGGCTAAAAACATCTGCCCCCAGCCACCCCAGAAAAGGCACATCTGTAAGATGCACCTATTCTGGCACTTAGCCTCTCTCTTCTCACTCCCCTGTAGCGGTGGGATATGGGGTAATAAAGGGTTAATGTCACCTTGCTATTGTAAGGTGACATTAAGCCAGGTAAATAATGGAGAGGCGTCAATTATGACACCTATCCATTATTAATCAAATAGTACGAAATGGATAATAAATCACACACATTATTAAAAAGTCAAAAGACAGCAACTCCCAGACTCAGATTGGACGGCCGAGCTGTCAATTAAAACACAGACAGCTCAGCATGCCTCAGCTCCAGATTGAACGGCTGAGTCATCGGCAACTGTTTCCCAGACCAAAAGAGGGGTGGAATCGTGACACTCAAATGCTAGGCATAAAATTCAGTTCCAATCCGGCCCTAGTAGTAATGTGATGGTAATGTGATCAGCTAGTCATTGGGTCAAACAAAGAGGGTCTAGGCCCTAGGTCATACACCTTAGGCTAACATTTGTAAAATCCATTATTACCGTCGGGCTGATCTGATAGTACGGGCCTGCCAACACTTCTCAGATAGATCATAATAGGTAAGAGAAAGACTCGGCATGTCCGATTTTGGAACACCGATCTTTTTTACTTAGACAGAAAATCTGACGCTATAGGAGTCTAGCAGCAGCTCTCCCAAAGAGAACATCTATAAGGAGCGCCGAGCAGAACAAGGGCTTATTTGTTTAAATAAGTCAGGAAAGATGGCTGCCAGCTGAACCATTGGTCAAACCATCTTTTGTCCGACCGTTATCCATTTTGTATGGGGTCCCTTATGTATTCCAATAGAACAATCTCTTTAATACCCCGGAGTCACAGCCAGTTTTGTCTTTTATGGCTAACCATTTTGCGTTCCAGGAGCCCAAACTTCTTTTTTTTCGCAACATAGTCACATGAAGGGTTGACAGCTTGATTTTATGGGATCAGCTACTGCTATGTCCATTTTCGGGAAAAGGTTAGGCTGGTAAAGGCTACTCAGATATCTGACAGACGCAATATCTCCAAGTACCAATACAGTGGAGATGTGATTCTTTAGTATCATAGGATCAAGCCTCAATTAACACAGGTTGTGAATCTCTTGCTTAGAATTGAGAGCTCTAATTAAGCGACACACTCAACGTGCCCTACATCTACACATACGAGCCATCAGTACAATTCTTGGATTTACAATTCTTGGATTGGCTGAAAATAAATGGGCAGGGATTGAGATTTAGATGTTTACTGTATTTTAACTTAGCAAGACTTTTTTAGGCTATGAAGAATATCCTATACCAAGGTTCAGACAGCCATATTAAGAATTATACAGCCATGTTCGCAAATTGCGGACGTCATTGGCTCATCCGCATTGTGGATTGGTGAAGGGGCTGCCATCAAATGCATTCATGTAAAATGGGCCAAAATAATGATTGTTGCAATCTCTTATTTGCACTAGCACGCAAGTCATAACAAGGACCAAATGTATCTACAGTATGTGCGGTCTGTCACCACATGGATCACAAATATGGTGGTTTGAATAACTTGCAATGAATATTATCTACAAATCAAAAGGTTAATGGAAATATTTAAACTTCATCATACCAGTCATATGATCTGTTAATGATGCTAAAAAATACAACAATTTGTGTATCAAACCTTGGGAACCTATACTTACTGGAAATCGCACTATGGACACATTGGTATTTGTAGATTCAACTAGAAAATCCATCCAAAAATCAACAAGCTCTTGTTTGGACACAGGTTTCTCCAAGTTTGGCTTCCTAAATTTTTGATAAATCAAAATGGTCTCCACCACAGAATTCAAGTACCTAAAATAGGAATAAATACCATTACTGACTGCAGGACTCCTGTTAATATTATAACTAATTTTAACATGTTTCCTTCTGCTCACATTCAGAGGAAACTGTCAGGTCTCCTGATTGTCCACCACTTGTATGCACTTATTTTATTCTGATAAGACCTTTTAGGTGCATTACTAATGCTGCTGTTTTTAAAAGTATACTTTTATTCTGAAGTTTGGCATATGCTAATGAGGTAGGATTAGTTTGGCCGGGCATCTTTTTCCCCAGATTATGTTAGTCCTATTTTGAAACTTGTAATCATTTCTCCATGTGATCCATTTCCAACAGTCCTAATGATGGGGATTGTATGAATGCTGTCAAACACATGGAGATATGATTAGACAATCAGAAGGATTAGTTTGGGGGGAGAGATGCAGCATCAGATTAGTGTTACCTTATTAGCATATGTCAAATAAAAGTACATATTAGTATACAGCAACATTAATAGTAGTAATGGTTGGGCCAGGTACTGGACCTTACAGGTTTCCTTTAATGTATAGGTATATCCAAATCTGTAATATATGACTTGATTTTAAAAAAAGCCAAACCAAAAGTTAGATTATTGACAATTCTTTATGCGATAAATATATTGTAGGCTTTAAAGATAATCTATCACCAGGTTTTTGACACCTAATCTGAGAGCAGAAATGCTTGCTGTCATTTTGATAAAATCACTGTTTTATCAGTAGAAGACTGGTAAAACTGCTGCCTTTTAGTCAAGCATATTTAGGACCTATGTATAACCCCGAACCCAAATACACCGGGTGAATATAACCCAACACCAATACACAAAGCATAAAAGCTATAGCGGCACCCAGGGATTGCATTATATGTGAATGAGGACTGTCTCGGGGCCTCCGGCCATCATGCCTGTGCCATATCCATCAAGGGAAACGTCAGCTAAGTACTCCTGGTTATGATCTGTTAATTTACTCCTTGAGTAACGCGTTGAGTGTGTGAATATTGGAGTATATGACATGATATATCATTTGCCATTACCAATATTATGTGAATGTTTGAATATATGATTTGATATTTCATTTCTTTGAATTGGGGAATATATTCAACTTTTTTGAATGGCAACTACCCTGATTTTTAGGGTGGCGGTTTTGGAGCATTTTGTATTGAAAGTACTATTTGGCTCAGGTAATTCCTGGATAATATAGTGTGGTCTCTTTTTGGGGATACGCCTCTTTAATAGAGAGTTGGTATTACATCTATCTTAGGGCATATCTCATCCATCCGCTTATTGTATAGAAATTGATGTAATTAAAGGGAACCTGTCACCTGAATTTGGCGGGACCGGTTTTCGGTCATAAGGGCGGAGTTTTCAGGTGTTTGATTCACCCTTTCCTTACCCGCTGGCTGCATGCTGGCCGCAATATTGGATTGAAGTTCATTCTCTGTCCTCCGTAGTACATGCCTGCGCAAGGCGACGTTCCGTCTCCGTAAGATAAATAGACATGTTGCGGTCTATAAAGACGCACCGAATGTCAAGATACGCAAGGCCGCTGGATGCGGCCCTGCGCACATAGTGAAGACAGGATTTCATAAAATCCCCTCCACTATACTGTAACATCTAGACCAGGGGTGTCAAACTGCATTCCTCGAGGGCCGCAAACCATGCGTGTTTCAAGATTTCCTTAGCATTGCACAAGGTGCTGCAATCATTATGTGTGTAGGTGATTAAGTTATCACCTGTGCAGTACAAGAAAATCCTGAAAACATGACCTGTTTGCAGCCCTCGAGGAATGCAGTTTGACACCCCTGATCTAGACACTGCGGATTGGATTCTGCGGCTGTACACAGCATCCAATCCACAGAAAATCCTGATGTAATATGGCACGTGGAAACATATAGTTATGAAACATTTCTACACTAGCAGCATTCCTTGACTATGTTTCTTCATGGCTGCACCATACTAGGTATATAGATTGCCCATTGGTCCATAAAGGTTCTTTGAACCATCATAAAGGGCATATAGGCAAACATACAAGTTGGTAGATAAGATCACAATCTAAAAAAGATAACAATGAGAAAAGTAGCTTACCATGCTGGTGTCTTCATCTTAAAAAGTTTTTCTGCAGCTTGGACCACTTTTGTGAGGTCATTTGCCAATACACTAGCTCCCATGTAATATCCAACATCCCAGTAACTTTGAAGTTTCTCTAAGTTTCCCTTTTTACCTAACAAACTGCTTATTTTTACCCCTGTTTGAAGACAAAAATAAAGTCAATTACCAGCAAGCGGTTATAGAAAAAAAAAAACAATGACATCATAAAGAGGATTTGTCACCAGCTTAACCCCTTTACCCCCAAGGGTGGTTTGCACGTTAATGACCAGGCCAATTTTTACAATTCTGACCACTGTCCCTTTATGAGGTTATAACTCCGAAACGCTTCAACGGATCCTGGTGATTCTGACATTGTTTTCTCGTGACATATTGTACTTCATGATAGTGGTAAAATTTCTTTGATAGTACCTGCGTTTATTTGTGAAAAAAACGGAAATTTGGCGAAAATTTTGAAAATATCGCAATTTTCAAACTTTGAATTTTTATGCAATTAAATCACAGAGATATGTCACACAAAATACTTAATAAGTAACATTTCCCACATGTCTCCTTTACATCAGCATAATTTTGGAACCAATTTTTTTTTTGTTAGGGAGTTATAAGGGTTAAAAGTTGACCAGCAATTTCTCATTTTTACAACACCATTTTTTTTTAGGGACCACGTCTCATTTGAAGTCATTTTGAGGGGTCTATATGATAGAAAATGCCCAAGTGTGACACCATTCTAAAAACTGCACCCCTCAAGGTGCTCAAAACCACATTCAAGAAGTTTATTAACCCTTCAGGTGTTTAATAGGAATTTTTGGAATGTTTAAATAAAAATGAACATTTAACTTTTTTACACAAAAAATTTACTTCAGCTCCAATTTGTTTTATTTTACCAAGGGTAACAGGAGAAATTGGACCCAAAACGTTGTTGTCCAATTTGTCCTGAGTACGCTGATACCCCATATGTGGCAGTAAACCACTGTTTGGGCGCATGGGAGAGCTCGGAAGGGAAGGAGCGCTATTTGACTTTTCAATGCAAAATTGACAGGAATTGAGATGGGACGCCATGTTGCGTTTGGAGAGCCACTGATGTGCCTAAACATTGAAACCCCCCACAAGTGACACCATTTTGGAAAGTAGACCCCCTAAGGAACTTATCTGGATGTGTGGTGAGCACTTTGACCCACCAAGTGCTTCACAGAAGTTTATAATGCAGAACCGTAAAAATAAAAAATCATATTTTTTCACAAAAATTATATTTTTGCCCCCAATTTTTTATTTTTCCAAGGGTAAGAGAAGAAATTGGACCTCAAAAGTTCTTGTCCAATTTGTCCTGAGTACGCTGATACCCCATATGTGGCAGTAAACCACTGTTTGGGCGCATGGGAGAGCTCGGAAGGGAAGGAGCGCAGTTTGACTTTTCAATGCAAAATTGACAGAAATTGAGATGGGACGCCATGTTGCGTTTGGAGAGCCACTGATGTGCCTAAACATTGAAACCCCCCACAAGTGACACCATTTTGGAAAGTAGACCCCCTAAGGAACTTATCTAGAGGTGTGGTGAGCACTTTGACCCACCAAGTGCTTCACAGAAGTTTATAATGCAGAACCGTAAAAATAAAAAATCATATTTTTTCACAAAAATTATATTTTTGCCCCCAATTTTTTATTTTTCCAAGGGTAAGAGAAGAAATTGGACCTCAAAAGTTGTTGTCCAATTTGTCCCGAGTACGCTGATACCCCATATGTGGCAGTAAACCACTGTTTGGGCGCATGGGAGAGCTCGGAAGGGAAGGAGCGCCGTTTGACTTTTCAATGCAAAATTGACAGGAATTGAGATGGGACGCCATGTTGCGTTTGGAGAGCCACTGATGTGCCTAAACATTGAAACCCCCCACAAGTGACACCATTTTGGAAAGTAGACCCCCTAAGGAACTTATCTGGATGTGTGGTGAGCACTTTGACCCACCAAGGGCTTCACAGAAGTTTATAATGCAGAGCCATAAAAATAAAACAAAATTTTTTTCCCACAAAAATTATTTTTTAGCCCCCAGTTTTGTATTTTCCCTAGGGTAACAGGAGAAATTGGACCCCAAAAGTTGTTGTCCAATTTGTCCTGAGTACGCTGATACCCCATATGTGGGGGGGAACCACCGTTTGGGCGCATGGGAGGGTTCGGAAGGGAAGGAGCGCCATTTGGAATGCAGACTTAGATGGAATGGTCTGCAGGCGTCACATTGCGTTTGCAGAGCCCCTAATGTACCTAAACAGTAGAAACCCCCCACAAGTGACACCATTTTGGAAAGTAGACCCCCTAAGGAACTCATCTTGATGTGTTGTGAGAGCTTTGAACCCCCAAGTATTTCACTACAGTTTATAACGCAGAGCCATGCAAATAAAAAATATTTTATTCTCCACAAAAATTATATTTTAGCCCCCAGTTTTGTATTTTTCCAAGGTTAGCAGGAGAAATTGGACCCTAAATGTTGTTGTCCAATTTGTCCTGAGTACGCTGATACCCGATATGTGGGGGGGAACCACCGTTTGGGCGCATGGGAGGGCTCGGAAGGGAAGGAGCATCATTTGGAATGCAGACTTAGATGGATTGGTCTGCAGGCGTCACATTGCGTTTGCAGAGCCCCTAATGTACCTAAACAGTAGAAACCCCCCACAAGTGACCCCATATTGGAAACTAGACCCCTCAATGAACTTATCTAGATGTGTTGTGAGAACTTTGAACCCCCAAGTGTTTCACTACAGTTTATAACGCAGAGCCGTGAAAATAAAAAATCTTTTTGCTTTCCCACAAAAATTATTTTTTAGCCCCCAGTTTTGTATTTTCCCAAGGGTAACAGGAGAAATTGGTCCACAAAAGTTGTTGTCCAATTTGTCCTGAGTACGCTGATACCCCATATGTTGGGGTAAACCCCTGTTTGGGCACACAGGAGAGCTCGGAAGGGAAGGAGCACTGTTTTACTTTTTCAACGCAGAATTGGCTGGAATTGAGATCGGACGCCATGTCGTGTTTGGAGAGCCCCTGATGTGCCGAAACAGTGGAAACCCCCCAATTATAACTGAAACCCTAATCTAAACACACCCCTAACCCTAATTCCAACGGTAACCCTAACCACACCTCTAACCCTGACACACCCCTAACCCTAATCCCAACCCTATTCCCAACTGTAAATGTAATCTAAACCCTAACCCTAACTTTAGCCCCAACCCTAACTGTAGCCCCAACCCTAACCCTAACCCTAGCCCTAACCCTAGCCCTAGCCCTAACCCTAGCCCTAACCCTAACCCTAACCCTAGCCCTAACCCTAGCCCTAACCCTAGCCCTAACCCTAGCCCTAGCCCTAACCCTAACCCTAGCCCTAACCCTAACCTTAACCCTAGCCCTAACCCTAGCCCTAACCCTAGCCCTAGCCCTAACCCTAGCCCTAACCCTAGCCCTAACCCTAACCCTAATCCTAGCCCTAACCCTAGCCCTAATGGGAAAATGGAAATAAATACATTTTTTTTAATTTTTCCCTAACTAAGGGGGTGATGAAGGGGGGTTTGATTTACTTTTATAGCGAGTTTTTTAGCGGATTTTTATGATTGGCAGCCGTCACACACTGAAAGACCCTTTTTATTGCAAAAAATATTTTTTGCAATACCACATTTTGAGAGCTATAATTTTTCCATATTTTGGTCCACAGAGTCATGTGAGGTCTTGTTTTTTGCGGGACGAGTTGACGTTTTTATTGAAAACATTTTTGGGCACGTGACATTTTTTTATCGCTTTTTATTCCGATTTTTGTGAGGAAGAATGACCAAAAGCCAGCTATTCATGAATTTCTATTGGGGGAGGCGTTTATACCGTTCCGCGTTTGGTAAAATTGATAAATCAGTTTTATTCTTCGGGTCAGTACGATTACAGCGATACCTCATTTATATCATTTTTTTATGGTTTGGTGCTTTTATACGATAAAAACTATTTTACAGAAAAAATAATTATTTTTGCATCGCTTTATTCTCAGGACTATAACTTTTTTATTTTTTTGCTGATGATGCTGTATGGCGGCTCTTTTTTTGCGGGACAATATGACGCTTTCAGCGGTACCATGGTTATTTATATCTGTCCTTTTGATCGCGTGTTATTCCACTTTTTGTTCGGCGGTATGATAATAAAGCGTTGTTTTTTGCCTCGTTTTTTTTTTTTTTTTTCTTACGGTGTTTACTGAAGGGGTTAACTAGTGGGACAGTTTTATAGGTCGGGTCGTTACGGACGCGGCGATACTAAATATGTGTACTTTTATTGTTTTTTTTTTTTTTATTTAGATGAAGAAATGTATTTATGGGAATAATATATTTTTTTTTTTTTCATTATTTTGGAATATTTTTTTTAATTTTTTTTACGCATTTGGAAAAATTTTTTTTTACTTTTTTACTTTGTCCCAGGGGGGGACATCACAGATCAGTGATCTGACAGTTTGCACAGCACTCTGTCAGATCACTGATCTGACATGCAGCGCTGCAGCCTTCACAGTGCCTGCTCTAAGCAGGCTCTGTGAAGCCACCTCCCTCCCTGCAGGACCCGGATCCGCGGCCATCTTGGATCCGGGGCTCGAGCAGGGAGGGAGGTGAGGAGACCCTCGCAGCAACGCGATCACATCGCGTTGCTGCGGGGGGCTCAGGGAAGCCCGCAGGGAGCCCCCTCCCTGCGCGGTGCTTCCCTGCACCGCCGGCACATCGCGATCATCTTTGATCGCGGTGTGCCAGGGGTTAATGTGCCGGGGGCGGTCCGTGACCGCTCCTGGCACATAGTGCCGGATGTCAGCTGCGATAAGCAGCTGACACCCGGCCGCGATCGGCCGCGCTGCCCCCGTGAGCGCGGCCGATCGGCTATGACGTACTATCCCGTCCAGGGTCAGATAAGCCCAGGGAACCTCGACGGGATAGTACGTCTAAGGTCACAGAGGGGTTAATAGTGTCCGGTTCCAAAAATGTAGGCTTTTGTTTATTTAGTGCAGGGGTGGGGAACCTCAGGCCCCAGGGCCATTTACGGCCCTCGATGACCTTTTATCAGGCCCCCGAGCAGATTCTCAGGGACCGCATTCTTGGGCAGGGAGGTGTATTTTGATTACCACAAGCTCGTTAGCACACACACACACACAATGTTCATTACTGAATGCTGAAGGGCATGCAATGAAAGATTACGTCCTGAAACCAGTGCCAGGGTCAGGATGTACTTTGCGGGTGGAGTTTTTGTACGGCCCCCGAAGGATGGTATAAATATCCAAATGGTCTTTGGCAGAAAAAAAAAAAAAAAAAAAGATTCCCCATCCCTGATTTAGTGCTAATTTTCATGGTCTGTACTAAGGAGGTGGTGCTCACAGGATTCTCTGGGAGTGTGTCTTTAGGATGCTCCAGATTATAACCCTCTGAGTAACACCCCCTTGGTGAAGTCCATAAAAATATGTACTATCTAAAGAAGCCCATACCCCTGGAACCATACAGCGAATAAAAAAAAAAAAAAAAAAGAAAAGAAAGTAGTCCACCCACTGGACCTATGAGCGAAGAACAAGCAAGGACTTAAATTAACATAATTCAAGTAACAGTGGGTTGCGAAAGTATTCACACTCCTCGGCTTTCTACCGATTTTGTTACATTGCAACCTGTCTTTAAATATTTTTGCAATCCGATTTGTGTGTGATGCATAAGCACTAAATAGTCTAAGTTGGTGAAGTGATGTAAGTAAGTGAAATTAAATTTATGGGATCAAATAACTAAAAATAGGCATGTACTTATGTGTTCACCCCTTTTGCGATGAAGCCCCTAAAAATTCCTGGTGAAGCAATTACCTTCATACGTCACCTTTTTTTGCGATGAAGCCCCTAAAAATTTCTGGTTCAAGAAATTACCTTCATAAGTCACATGCTTAGTGAACGGAAGCCACCTGTGTGCAATCTAAGTGTCACATGGTCTGTCAGTATATACACATCTTTTCTGAAAGGACACAGAGGCTGCAACACCATTAAGCAAGAGGCACCACTGACCAAACACCACCATGAAGATCAAAGAGATCTCCAAACAAGTCGGGAACATAAGTTGCTGAAAAGAACAAGTCAAGGTTGGGTCATAAATAAAATATCCAAATCTCTGATAATCCACTGGAGCACAGTCAAATCCATTATCATCAAAAGAACATGTTGCCACAACAAACCTGCCAAGAGATGGCCACCTACCAAAACTCTTAGCCCAGCAAAGAGGACATTAATCAGAGAGGAGGCACAGAGACCAAAGGTAACCCTGAAGGAGTCGCAGAGTTCCCAAGCAGAGACTAAGCAGAGACTAGAGTATCTGTCCATATGAATACAATAAGCCGTACACTCCATAGAGGTCGCCTTTATGGAAGAGTGGGCAGAAAAAAAAGCATTTGTTTATACACAAAAATTATTATAAGGCTCATTTTGAGTTTGCCAAAGACATGTGGTAGATTCCCTAAATGTATGGCAGAAAGGGCTGTGGTCAGATAAGGCCAAAATTGATCTTTTTGGCCACCATGGTAAACACTGTCTGGCGCCAAACTAACACTGATCGTCACTCCAAGAACACCATCCCTACAGTGAAACATGGTGGTGGCAGCATCATGCTGTGGGTATGTTTTTTGGCAGCAGGGACAGGGAAAATGGTTCAAGTAGATTGGAAGATGGATGATGTGAAATACAGGGATATTCTTGAGCAAAATCTGTTTCAGTCTGTTTTGAGACTGGGACAAAGGTTTACAAGACAATGACCCAAAGCATACTGCTAAAACAACAATCAAGTGGTTTAGGGGGAAACGTGTAATGGTTTTGAAGGATGCAATTGTTTTTCCTTGATGAATGGGAGAAAATCCCAATAGCAAGACGTGGAAAACTCCAGAGAATTATCCAGCTGTGATTGCAGCAACATATGTCTCAACAAAGTACTGATTTTAGGGTGTCGGTGACTAATTATGCACACTGAAGTTTTACTATTTTGTCCTATTTGTTGTTTGCTGCATAAAAAAAACCCACAGTTCACAGTTGTAGGCATGTTTGCATGAACTGATGCAAAACCCTAGAACAAAAACCCCCAAAAACGGTAAAATTCCATGTTGTTACATAGAAAAATGCGAAGGAGGAGTGAATACTTTCACAAGCCACTATATACTTAACATTTTGCCGTAGAACTATACATCAATATGCTCAGCTATTCGAGCTATTTATCATGATGCCAAAATATTGGACAACATTTTCATGGTGATATTTTCCCTTTAAAGAAGAAAAGTTATGCTTTCCACAATTTTGTTCTCTTGCAAAGGCCTTCATAAAACCTATATATTGAGCAAAAAATAGTGTTACTTAGTAAAAACTTTGCCCAAACATCCAGATCCATCTGCCACCAACTTCCATATTAGAAAAAAAACTATACTTAAAACAGATGACTTCTCAACCTTTTCCTAATATTGTACCAACTTTCGGTTGAAGTCCAAGCTAAAACCGGATTTCAATTTAACTTTCATGTTTTGGCACTAGAACAACATTAAAATAAGCACACACAAGTCAGTTAGGTTGCTAAATGAGAGACCCATGCAGCTTATGACAACTTCTGTCAAAACTGCCTTCTGAAAGAACAACATTAATTATTTTTGTGGTCTATTCTCATTTTCAAAAGCCTACATATTTTACAACTTCTACTAACAAAAATAGTCTTTAGATCTATACCTGAAAGATCTTAGATCTAAACCTAGTCATACATCTGTCCACAAACAGGTAAGGTAGATAGATCAACATTTAGGGGAAATTAGAACACAGAGTCTGATCAAAGCAGCATTTTCAGTTTTTATCTGGAGTTAGACTTAAATTTTCTTTTATTGAAAGTGTAGAACATGCAAAAATTTGCTTGTCCAAGCAAATTAAATCCAGTTGTACTTTCCATCTGCATAGTAGGAAATACTTTTATAATTCTTGCCTGGCACAGCTATTTGGTAGGACTGCCAGTAACACTTTTCCTTCTCATAAACTCAAGTCAACAAAATGTGAGCACACTTACAGTATGAAAACACTTCTTAGTGACACATAGTAGTAAAGAATAAAAACAAAGTCCAATTAAAGGAAAGTGAACTATCATCGAGCCTGCATGTATCACAGACAATTCTTCAAAATGAACCCAGTTGTTACACAGTACCAGGACATTACTGATAATGCTAAGCATTTAGGGCATCAGGTGTCTTTTTGAGAAACGAGGTAGCAACTTGTCCTGCCTGTGTATGTTTTGTAAACTACAGCCCGAACGAACAGTACTTTATGAATAAAGGTTGTTTAACATCTATTGAAGGCAGAAGATTTTATATGTATGAAGTGAGCATTATGTATTGTAATGTATGATCACACAAAGTGTGGATAATAAAAAAGAGTAATTAAAGTCAAATTACCAATTTTACGAAGTTCAAACGAAGAATCAAATTGATGCCCAGCTGCCAAAAGGAGCACTGCATAATTAATTCCAGACTGAAGAGTTGGTTCAGACTCAAATGCTCTCCTGTACCTATAAAAGCAAACACTGATAGACTTAGAAACATCACACAAAGTTTACTGTGCTACATAATATGCCATCACTACAGCCTTTATCTGCCGCATTAGGTTCAATGTATGTGAGGAAATTACCTGATAGACTTTACTTCCTGATGAATAAATTGTGGCTGGCACTATCATAGTTTCTATCTTTATAGTGCACTAATAATTATCTAAATATGCACCAACATTCTATTGAACTTGTGTTATATAGTTAAAGAGCTTAAAAAGTATTATACAAACTTGACTAATCTGACCTTTCTTCCTGAACGATGTGAAAGTTATATTCACACACAACTCTACAATACAGTTCCAGAAATTTTATTTAGTGCCACTTTTTATGGTCTTTATCAAAAGAACGTGACTCGCAGGGCAATTTATGCAGTGCCGCCTAAAGACACGCGCCCAGAGATTCCTGTGAGCAACACCCCCTTGATAAAGACCATGAAAATTAGCACTAAATTAATCTTCGGAACTGCAGGACGGATGTTTTAAAAAAGCAAAAAAAAAAACAGAATACTTGGGGGAGCAGTGGAAATAAAATAAGTGGAGAAATTTCTACTTTTTATTTGGTGACATGTCCTTAAAGTTCTACACAATAGCCATTGTCAAATCCTAAAGTGCTCACAAAATTAAATTATGCCTTCAAATTTTTAGATAATATTGTGCTCTTCTAAATGGCATAACCTAATGCATTTATAAAAAATCACTACTTTGCAATTTAATTTTTAAAGAGTAACTTCCATATTTATATATTGAATATAATTTTCCTCCTTCTCTAAAAGAAAATACTTTTGACAACCGTTTTTACTTTAATTGATTTTGACTTATTTTAATTTTCTCTGCCTCTATTTTGACACCCATATCTTCACTGCTGTGCTTTATAAAGTAGAAAATAATTCTCTCTTCTCTGGAAGCAATGCCCTTTAAATATGAGATAGTTGAAGTAGCAAACTGGCACCGGGTGCTAAATTATGGTTAGTAGACCCAAATTGAACCAAGAGGCATGCAATGGAAGCACAACACTGAAGCTGGCTTGGAATAGGAACTAACACTCTGTTGGGAGTGATCCCAAAGTAAGGCCAAGGCTGGAGTCACACAAGTGTTTAATAATTCGGTCCAATGTTGATTCAGAAAAGTAGGATGAGTGTCATGCGATTGACATGCGAATACAATGCGATTTTTAGCAAGTAGCATCCGTTTTACATGCGTGTACAATGCGTTTTTAATATCAGCTTTTACATAAAGTAATTCTCTGTTTTATTAGTTATTAAATTAATTTGCAATGACAATGTTATATACAGATATAGATTGATGATCGATGTCATTGAGACTATAAACATCAGCCCCAGTTGTCAGCTTGCCCTCAGCTGGTTAACCCCTTAATCCCATATGACATACTATCCTGTTGAGGTGACCTGGGATTTAATTCCCAGGGATGGGATAGTACGTCATAGGCGATCGGCCGCGCTCACGAGGGGGAGGGGGGGGGGGGGGTGACGCGGCCGATCACAGCCGGGTGTTAGCTGATTATTACAGCTAACATCCAGCACTATGTGCCAGGAGTGGTCACGGACCGCTCCCGGCACATTAACCCCCGGAACACTGCGATCAAACATGATCGCAGCATTCCAGCGGCATAAGGAAGCATCGCGCAGGGAGGGGGTTCCCTGCGTGCTTCCCGGAGACCTTTGGAACAACGCGATGTGATCGCGTTGTTCAGAAGGTCTCCTACGTCCTCCTCCCTGCAGGCCCCAAATCCAAAATGGCCACGGGACTCCTTCCGGGTCCTACAGGGAGGTGGCTTGCAAGCGCCTGCTGAGACCAGGCGCTGGCAAGCCTCCTGCACTGCCTGTCAGATCGCTGATCTGACACAGTGCTCTGCAAAGTGTCAGATCAGCGATCTGACACTACAGCATGATGTCCCACCCTGGGACAAAGTAAAAAAGTTAAGAAAAAAAAATATTTACATGGTAAAAAACAATAAAAATGAAATGAAGAAAAAAAAACAAATTGTTCCAATAAATGCTTTTTTTTTTTAATTTAGATAAAGAAATGTAAACAATAAAAGTACACATATTTAGTATCGCCGCGTCCGTAATAACCCGACCTATAAAACTCTCTCACTAGTTAACCTCTTCATCTTCAGTGAACACCGTAAAAAAAAAAAAAAACCAAGGCAAAAAACAACGCTTCATTATCATACCGCCGAACAAAAAGTGGAATAAAACGCAATAAAAAAGATGGATATAAATAAACATGGTACCGCTGAAAATGTCATCTTGTCCCGCAAAAAACGAGGTGCCATACAGCATCATCAGCGAAATAAAAAAGTTATAGTCCTCAGAATAAAGCGATGCAAAAAAAATTATTTTTTATATAAAATAGTTTTTATCGTATAAAAGCGCCAAAACAAAAAAAATGATATAAATGAGGTATCGCTGTTATTGTACTAACCCGAAGAATAAAACGGCTTTATCAATTTTACCAAACGCGGAATGGTATAAACTTTTAACCCTTATAACTCCCCAACAAAAAAAAAAAATTTGGTTCCAAAATTGTGCTGATGTAAAGTAGACATGTGGGAAATGTTACTTATTAAGAATTTTGTGTGACATCTCTCTGTGATTTAAGGGCATAAAAATTCAAAGTTGGAAAATTGCACATTTTTTGAAAAATTTCCGTTTTTTCTCACAAATAAACGCAGGTAATATCAAATGAAGTACCATATGTCACGAGAAAACACTGTCACAATCATCAGGATCCGTTGACGTGTTCCAGAGTTATAACCTCATAAAGGGACAGAGGTCAGAATTGTAAAAATTGGCCCAGTCATTAACGTGCAAACCACCCTTGGGAGTTTAAAAAAATTGGCGTGGGGTCCCCCATATTTTTCTTAATTTATTAGCTAAATACATGACAGTATGCTACACATGCACTGCACTGATTATAATCAGTGCAGTGCATGTGTAGCTTACCGCTCATATATTTAGTTAATAAATTTAAAAAAATGGTGTGGGGTCCCCCATATTTATTTAACCAGCTGAGGGAAAGCTGACAACTGGGGCTGATGTTTATAGTCTGGGAAAGGGATAATAAACACAGAGCCTCCCAGGCTATTAATAACAGGATCAGAGCTGTCTACTTAGCCATTACTGGTTATTAACAAGGGGTGACCCCTCCAAAAAATGATGTGTGGTCCCCCTAGTAATAACCAGCAAAGGCTAGGCAGACAGCTGCGGGCTGATATTAATAGCCTAAGAAGGGGCCATGGATATTTGCCCCCTCCCAGACTAAGAACATCAGCCCTCAACCGCTCCAGAAATGGGGCATCCATTAGATTTGATATCAGCTTTGTGTCGCTGCCTTTGATGTGGGCTTGCACCCCGCAACTTTCCATAAGATGATGACTGATTTAATCAGCCATCATGTGCCTTTAATAGAAGTGGGTGGAGTGGAGCTTCGCACACGGCTGTTAGTCTGTTAAATACACTCTCTGAGACGTTTCTAAAGGATAATTTGTGGATTAAATCCGCGCTGCCACAATGATACAAATTCAGATATAATGAAGAACTCTGGTGGTTTATTCTCAACGTGTTTCAAGATCTATCTGACCCCTTCATCAGGATAATTACCAAAAAGATATACAGACATGATGTTTTTGCTCTGCTTAAATACATTCAAATTTCAAAAACAGGTGCAAAAAGGACCTCCTGACATGTGACATCCGATGTCAGAGTTCCTGGAAACATTGATAAATGGTTAATCTAATACAAAATCATTCCAAATTAAATGCATACTGAAATTCTTAATCAGCCTAAAAACTATTTCATTCATTGTTAACAACTTCTGTATGCTTAAATGCATATATGGAATGATTTTGTATTAGATTAACAATTTATCAATGTTTTCAGGAACTCTGACATTGGATGTCACATGTCAGGAGGTCCTTTTCGCGCCCGTTTTTTAAATTTGAATGTATTTAAGCAGTGCAACAATATCGTGTCTGCATATCTTTTTGGTAATTCTCCTGATGAAGGGGTCAGATAGACCTTGAAACGCTTTGAGAATAAACTACCAGAGTTCTTCATTATATCTGAATTTGTATCATTGTGGCAGCGCAGATTTAATCCACAAATTATCCTTTACAAACGTCTCTGAGAAGGTCACGTGGGCGGCCCGTGGATCTGCAGCAGCCAATACACACATGCTTTTGGTTTATGCTATTAGGTGAGCAGCTTCTTGTTAAAAACTACAATTAAAGGGAACCTGTCACCCCGTTTTTTGAGATTGAGCTATAAATACTGTTAAATAGGGCCTGCGCTGTGTGTTCCTATAGTGTATGTAGTGTACCCCGATTCCCCATGTATGCTGAGAAATAACTTACCAAAGTCGCCGTTTTCGCCTGTCAATCAGGCTGGTCAGGTCGGGAGGGCGTGGTGACATCGCTGGTTCTTCCTCAGCTTTACGTTGGTGGCGTAGTGGCGTAGTGGTGAAGACACAGCGCGCGATCTGCGCTGTCATCCCTTTCGTCGGTGGGGGCGGCCATCTTCCTGGGGCCGCGCGTGCGCAGATCGAGTGCTCTGCTGCACGGGGCTTCAGGAAAATGGCCGCGGGATGCCGCGCGTGCGCATTAGAGATCGCGGCGGCCATTTTCCCAAAGCCGAGTTTGCATCTCGGCTTTGGGAAAATGGCCGCCGCGATCTCTAATGCGCACGCGCGGCATCCCGCGGCCATTTTCCTGAAGCCCCGTGCAGCAGAGCACTCGATCTGCGCACGCGCGGCCCCAGGAAGATGGCCGCCCCCACCGACGAAAGGGATGACAGCGCAGATCGCGCGCTGTGTCTTCACCACTACGCCACCAACGTAAAGCTGAGGAAGAACCAGCGATGTCACCACGCCCTCCCGACCTGACCAGCCTGATTGACAGGCGAAAACGGCGACTTTGGTAAGTTATTTCTCAGCATACATGGGGAATCGGGGTACACTACATACACTATAGGAACACACAGCGCAGGCCCTATTTAACAGTATTTATAGCTCAATCTCAAAAAACGGGGTGACAGGTTCCCTTTAATCTGAAGGATAAGACCCTATTTGCGCTTTTTTATCTCCTTACTTTACAAATGCACTCTCTGACAGAGGCACTTAACAAGCGCCAGTAGGGAGCATGCCATTCCATGTGCCCTTCGGAGTTCGCATGAAGCGACTGCAGTGCCCTGATGGGTTGCCATGACAACCAGGAGTCTGAAGACCTCCATGCTTGTCATAACAATATTTCTGTGAAAGCCAGCGTTTTGCCGGCGTTTATATGAAATTGTGAATTTAGGTGAACATAGCAGTGCTACTACTCTGCTAGGTATAGCACTAGCCATCAGATGACCACAGTTTCAAGTCCCCTAGGGGAACAAACAAATTAAGCAAGACGTTTTTATACAAGTTTTTAAAAATATGACAAAAAACAACATGTTGGTAAAAGTCCGATCTATCAAAATATAAAATAAATTAAATTAATCTGATCAGTTGATTAGTAAACAGCGTAATGAGAAAAATAAATAATAAAAAAAAAACCCACAAGAATTACGTTTGTTAGCCGACGCAATATTGCAAGAAAATGCAGCAAGAGGCGATCAAAACATTGTATCTTCCCCAAAATAACAAAAATGTAAATTCAGGGTGCAAAAAATAAGCCCTAAACCAACCCCATAATACGAAAACGGCTTCAAACGATGATTTATTTTACAGATTTCAGATTATTTTTCTCCACCAATAAAAAAAAACCAAAAAACTAATCTATACATGTTTGGTATAAGCGTACTGATATAGGGAATCATATTGCCAGGGCAGTTTTCATATATAGTAAACATATAAGTAAAAAAACAAACAAACAAACAGTGGAATTGCACTTTTGTTGCTATTTCAATGTAAGGGCAGTCTCACGCGTCCAGATAATTCCGGTACCGGAAAAATCGGTACCGGAATTATCCGTGTCCGTGTGCCGATGCATTTCTGTGGCACATCAGTGTGGCATGTGCGCCGCCCGTGTGCCCACTGGGTACCACACGCACCGTGCAGGAGACAGCGCTAAAGTTTAGCGCTGCCCCCTGCATCTGGTGCTGAAGCCGCGATTCATATCTTCCCTGCAGCAGCGTTTGCTGTAGAGAAGATATGAATAATCGTGTTTAAAATAAGATCCATGACCCCCCCTCCCACCCCCTGTGCTTCCCACCCCCCCCCCCCGCTGTTATTAAAATACTCACCCGGCTCCCTCGCTGGCTGGCGCTGCTTCCAGTCCTGGCTGCATCTTCTACTGTATGAGCGGTCACGTGGGGCCGCTCATCTACAGTAATGAATATGCGGCTACACCCCCATGGATCTTATTTTAAACACGATTATTCATATCTTCTCTACAGCTAACGCTGCTGCAGGGAAGATATGAATCGCGGCTTCAGCACCAGTGGGGGGGACAGCGCTTACAGTAGCGCTGTCTCCTGCACGGCACACGGACTGCACACGTCCGTGTGCGGTACGTGTTTTACACGGACCCATTGACTTTAATGGGTCCGTGTAATCCGTGCGCTCCCACGAACACTGACATGTCTCCGTGTTTGGCACACGGAGACACGGTCCGCAAAAAATCAATGACATTTGCACAGGTGCATTGATTTCACTGTGTCTACGTGTGTCAGTGTCTCCGGTATGTGAGGAAACTGTCACCTCACGTATCGGAGCCACTGACGTGTGAAACCGGCCTAATTGAAATCTTTTTTGCCAATGCCCACTTCATCACATGATAAAATGAATGATATCACTCTAAAGTACAACTCGTCCCACCAAAAAGACTTCCTCATATGGTTGTGCGGATGGAAAAATAAAAAGCTATGGCTCTTGGAAGAAGGAGTATAAAACGGAAAATCGCCCAGTGGTGAAAGGCTTAAAGAATGAAAGATTTGACAACTTGGTGTTGTCATCCCCTTTGTCAAATGTGTAGTACTAGTATTCCAGATTTGACAATATAAGACTATAAAACCCAGTTGTCAATTTATTACGAAATTCCTAAGAGGAATAACAACGGAAGAACAAGAAGAAAGTAAACCAAGATTTGTTATTTTATGGGGAATAAATATATTTACTAAAATCAAACAGGTCAGAAGAGCCAACAGTTCTTATATTACAAAGAACAACTTTTTGTTTCTCATCTTCATGATACATGTCTGCAAAATATTGAATGAGATAGTCCCATAGGTCTGATAAATAATTAAAATAAAAAACGGATGATAAAAGCGCTGCTGACTATGACAGAAAGGCAAGAAATATCTTCATACGAATTTATGAAAAGAATATGGCTAAGTTCACACTAGGTGCTTTTGTAGCTTTTTTATGCAAATTTTCAGCTGTGTTTTACAGTACCAGCAAAGTCTGAGATTTCAGAAATCTTATGAACACGGCTTGTTTTTTTTCCATTCAGGACTTTGTGCTTTGCATGGTTTTTTGCATAATGGAGCGGGTCACTTCTTTCAGTGTTTTTCCAGCATTTTTTCAGCCATTAAAATTAATGGGTGGTGAAAAAAAGCACACACCAAAAAAGGCAGGAATCAGGTTGTCGCGCTTTTGTACCAAAACCTGATTCTATAGAATAATAAGACTTTTTCCAACCAAAACCGCAGTAAAAAATGCACAAAAAGCGCAGCAAAAAACACAAGAAAAAATGCTTTTTTATGCAGCTTCTTTCCTACCAAGACATCAAGTTTTGCTGCAGAAAAAAAAACGATGAAAAAACACCTAGTGTGAAATTACTCTTAGGGCTACGCCTTTCAACTACGGACAGATGTCTTTCTCAAGACATTTTTATACTAGTTATCTGATACATGGTGGATCCTGGACGGAACCATCACCTGGGGCAGCTGCAGATAATTAATTCAATCTTTGGATTTGAAATAGGGTTGTGCCTGGTATTTGCACATCTCTCCAAGGTGAACTTACAACCATATGCCCCATCAGTCAGCACTCACCATCTCCACTTTATGGCTGAGATCACACTTGCGAATGTGAAGTGAGAAACTTGCGCAAGTTCTCTCGCATCAATATCGGGACCGGACTGTGCGGCTGCATAGAAATACATGCAGCCGCACACTCCAGGTATTGATGCAATAGATTCTCGCATCACACTCGCAAGTGTGAATTCGGCCTATTAAGGATTTCTGCACTATGGAGCGCCCTGCCTTTTTTATTCTCATTGTAGGCTTAGTCCCATATACCTGGCGTTGTCCTGGACCTCTATTTTGCAGATTAAACGTCTGATCAAAGGTTCGTTTATATGAACCGATAATCATTTAAACTATGCAATCATAACTCGACTAGCATGCTTATATGTGATATGTGAGGTGGAGCCACATATTCATCACTGTAATGAGCGGTACCACGTGACTGCTCACACAGGACAGGCTGCCGGCGCTGAGAGGAGACATCGCGGGAGCTGGGTGAGTATTTCTCTGCAAGCGGGCAGGCGCACGGGGAGAGGGAGGCGGGAGGTGACCCCAAACTTTATTTTTAACAACAAAAAAAAAAACTTTGATTTTTCATTCCTTCTCTCCAGCGAACGCTGCTGAGGAGAAGGAATGAATGCCGGCTTCAGCACCAAAAGCAGGGGACAGCGCTTAACAGTAGCACTGTATCTCCTGCGGCGGTACGTGCACACGGAGGACAGTGCACACTGTTCTCCGTGTGCACGTGTGCGGGACGCTTTGCGGACCGTGCTGCCGGAGAAACGCAGACATGTCTGTGTTTTGCACACGGACACGCGGTCCGTGAAAACACGCTGACATGTGCAGAGACAGATTTATTTTGATGTGTCTACGTGAGTCAGTGTCTCCGGTACATGAGGAAACTGTCACCACACGCACTGGAGCCACTGACGTGAGAAAAAGGCCTGATAGGAATAAAATGAAAGAGTGCTGCTATATAGGACTAAGCCCATTGAGTTACACCCTCTGATCTTGCAGACAGCAGAAACAGGGCAACAACGAGAGGTAATTAATGAGTTTATGCTTAAGGCAGGACAGAAAAAAAAGGACGATATATACAAGAATTATAGCTTATCATCATTCATAATAATTCATAAGATCCTGCTGGATATTTATGCTTAGCGGGGCTCTAGATTTAAGTTGATACATCCACCATATCTCTCTGTTGGTTACTTTTCTTTTTATATCTCCCCCTCGAAACGGAGCTTTAACCCTTTCAATGCCACAGACCTCCATTGTGTTTATGGATGAAATGTTTGGATGCAGCAGAGCTCTTAAAGGGAACCTATCACCCCGAAAATCGCGGGTGAGGTAAGCCCACCGGCATCAGGGGCTTATCTACAGCATTCTGTAATGCTGTAGATAAGCCCCCGATGTTACCTGAAAGAGGAGAAAAAGACGTTAGATTATACTCACCTAGGGGCGGTCCCGCTGCTGGTCCGGTCAGATGAGTGTCTCTGGTCCGCTGCAGCGCCTCCCATCTTCATTCCAAGACGTCCTCTTCTGATCTTCAGCCACGTCTCCGGCGCAGGCGTACTTTGTCTGCCCTGTTGAGGGCAGAGCAAAGTACTGCAGTGCGCAGGCGCCGGGCCTCTCTGACCTTTCCAGCGCCTGCGCACTGCAGTACTTTGTTCTGCCCTCAACAGGGCAGACAAAGTACGCCTGCGCCGGAGCCGTAGCTGAAGATCAGAAGAGGACGTCTTGGAATGAAGATGGGAGGCGCCGCAGCGGACCAGAGACACCCATCCGACCGGACCAGCAGCGGGACCGCCCCTGGGTGAGTATAATCTAACGTCTTTTTCTCCTCTTTCAGATAACATCGGGGGCTTATCTACAGCATTACAGAATGCTGTAGATAAGCCCCTGATGCCGGTGGGCTTACCTCACCCGCGATTTTCGGGGTGACAGGTTCCCTTTAAGGGTAATTTTATTTACTGCATCAGACAGATGCCTTCTTATTCTCACCTGCAGGGGGCCCCCTGTGCACCCCACATATTGCTGGTCACAAATGGTGCAATTCATCAGATACACCACATTGGAGGTGTTGCAGTTAATGTAGTGGTTAATTTTGTACATCTTTTTGGTGACAGATGAGTGAAATTCCTTACTGTTCACCATGTATTTACAGCAGGTGCATATATTATGCCCACACTTGTATGTGCCTTTTGTACTGAGCCAGTTTTAATTTTTCTTTTAACTTTTTGTCCTCACTAACAAAGAGGCTGGGGGATAAGATGTCGTTCAGACTAGGGGCTTTTTTAGCGATATGGCGCACTGGTTTGGACAGGACTTCATTCAGCTTTTTATCCTGGCTCAACATAGGGATTCTTTTTCTGATGATATTAGTGATTTCTTTAAACTGAGGGCTGTATGTAGTGGTGAAGGTGATGTGCTCCTCACAAGACCCACGGTTATTACTAGCCTTATTAAGCATAGTATCCTGATCAATATCATCCACAATGCTCTCAGCCCTCTGTAGCATCCAGCTGGAATAACCCCTATGAGCCAGCCTGGCTTTCACCTCCCTTTTGCTCCTGTCATAGACTTCCTTGGTGGTACTGTTCCTCTCAAACCTGTAGAGTTTCGCCAGAGGTATGTTTTTCATTACATGTCTTGGATGAAATGATTTGGCGTGTAATATGGAGTTAGTCGCGGTACTCTTCCTGAAAGGGGATATTGTGATGACTGAATCTGAATTTAGATCTAAAGTAACATCTCAGAAATTAATCTTTCTACCACCAATTGTATAGGTGAATTTCAAAATCATTTCTTATCATTCATGTATTTGATAATTTCAGATATCAAGTCCGCAGGTCCCTCCCATATCAGGAGCAAATCATCCGGATAGCGCCCCAGCCACCTAATATGGGGAGAAGGGGTTAACATGTGAGAACATGAACAAACTCTCCCAGGCTGCCATATACAGGTTAGCAATAGATGGCGAGAACCCTGCGCCCATCGGTGCTCCGCAAACCTGCAAAACAAATTCTTTATTAAAGGAAAATAAGTTATGTTTAAGGAGGAAGTCCACAGAGGAGATCACAAATTCCTGTATAGCCGGAGTGTAGTCACTGTAGTCCTGGAGATGTCTCCTCAGGATAGAGATAGTCAGATCATGCATCAGAGAAGGATACAAGGCCTCCACATCACAGGAGATAAGGATACAGTCTCCAGACCAACCAGTCTTATCCAAGGAGGAAATCAGATGCTTTGTATCTTTTATGTAGCCTGGCAGTTTGGAGATCAGTGGTTACAGATACATATCCACCCATGTACTAAGGTTTTCACCCATACTTCAGATCCCTGCTACCAGGGGTGGATTATAAGAGGGTCAATCTGGGCGGTTGCCCGCCGCCATCAGGGCATTACTGCATGTGCCCTGACCGGCGTATCATTTATTGGCCCGGTGGGCAGAGAGGGGGCCCGCATCGGACCCCGTCTCATCTGCCCACCAGGCCCCTACCGACGCTGCGGCAGTTTCACCTATTGATGTGTCAATAGTTATCAACGGCCGTCAGCCAATTGGAGGCTGGCAGCTGAAGTCGGCCGCAGGCGCAGCGCATACGTCGCCGGCGTCTGACGTCATTGTCAGTCGCTGGCGAGTGCGCGCTGTTGGAGGGAGCTTGCCGCCTGGAGCGCAGGTCAGGTGAGGAGAACTCTTTTTTTTTTTTGTTAACGGCAATCCGGGGGGCCCGGGCTGGCCAGAATGCTGGACACTGTCTGGGGGCAATATGCTGGAGGACACACTGGGGCAGATGATTGCTGGACACACTGGGGGCAATGCTGGACACACTGGGGCAGATTGCTGGACATACTGGGGCAGATGATTGCTGGACACACTGGGGGCAATGCTGGAGACACTGGGGCAGACTGCTGGACACACTGGGGGTAATATGCTGGACACACTGGGGCAGATTGCTGGACACACTGGGGGCAATGCTGGAGACACTGGGGCAGACTGCTGGACACACTGGGGCAATACTGGACACACTGGGGCAGATTGCTGGACACACTGTCTGGGGGCAATGCTGGACACACTGGGGCAGATTGCTGGACACACTGGGGGTAATATGCTGGACACACTGGGGCAGATTGCTGGACACACTGGGGCAGATTGCTGGACACACTGGGGGTAATATGCTGGACACACTGGGGCAGATTGCTGGACACACTGGGGGCAATGTTGGACACACTGGGGCAATATGCTGGACATAGTGGGGAAGATTGCTGGACACACTGGGGGTAATATGCTGGACACAATGGGGGCAGATTGCTGGACACACTGGGGGCAATGTTGGACACTGTCTGGGGGCAATGCTGGACACTGGGGCAGATTGCTGGACACACTGGGGTCAATATGCTGGAGACACTGGGGGCAGGACTGGAGGCATGGGCAGAATGTAGATACGGGGCATGATTGGAGACACGGGGCAGAATGAAAGACATGGGGCAGGATTGGATCATGGGGCAGGATGGATACGATGGAGACAGATGGGGCAGGATGGGGAGATCATATGGGGTAGAATGGATACTCATGAGGGCAGGATGGGAGAACATATGGCTGGAGCCAGGAATGAGATAAACGGGGCCAGGATGGGGAATATTATTACCATAGGGGCTAATTAAGGGATATTATTACTGTAGTGATGTATTTGTTTTATTTTTTGAGTATACAGTTTTAAATGGGGGGGCGGTCCTGTTACTGTGCAGAGTGACACTATGTCGCCTTTTTTACCTTCATGTGGTGTAATGTAGAAGTTGTGAAAAATTAAGTAATGTGTTCTGCAAGCGGAGCTCGAGATAACTGTTATTTCCTGCACAAACGAGTATTGGCTGGAAGAAATGATGGCGGTCTGTGCTGGATGAAAGATGAAGGACTTCACCTAGAGACGTCACTGGTGAGTCAGTGTGTTACCTATACACTGACTCTATACACTGTATAGTATATACAGAGCTCCTGTGTATAATACCACCAGTGATCTCTGTATTACCTCTACACAGACACTGCCTACCAAGTACAGATCTCCTGTGAATACTGGCACTTATGGTGCTAGTATTGTGTTTTTTTTTTTTTATTTTTTTTTTATTACTGATCAGTATTGTAGTATTCAGTCACTATATGGTGGCAATATGTGGTCTGGAAATGGTGTTGCGGTATTTGTCCCTTGTATGTGCTACTTGGTCACCAAGTGATGGTAATATGTGGTCTTGACATGGTGCGGTGGTATTTGTTCCTTGTATGTGATATCATTCGATCACTGTGGTTATAACTTTTGGTCTGGTCATGGTGCGGTGGTATTTGTTCCTTGTATGTGATATTGGTCATTTTAAAAATTGAAAAATCAAAATATACCTACCGTATATACTCGAGTATAAGCCAACCCGAGTATAAGCCGACCCCCCTAATTTTGCCACAAAAAACTGGGAAAACGTATTGACTCGAGTATAAGCCTAGGGTGGAAATGCAGCATTTACCGGTGAATTTCAAAAATAAAAATAGATCATTCTTGCCCCATAGCTGTGCCATATAGTGCTCTGCACCGTTCATTATTGCCTCATAGCTGTGCCATATAGTGCTCTGCACCGTTCATATTTCCCCATAGCTGTGCCATATAGTGCTCTGCACCGTTCATTATTGCCCCATAGCTGCCATATAGTGCTCTGCACCGTTCATATTTCCCCATCGCTCTGCCATATAGTGCTCTGCACCGTTCATATTTCCCCATAGCTCTGCCATATAGTGCTCTGCACCGTTCATATTGCCCCATAGCTCTGCCATATAGTGCTCTGCACCGTTCATATTTCCCCATAGCTGTGCCATATAGTGCACTGCACCATTCATATTGCCCCATAGCTGTGCCATATAGTGCTCTGCACCGTTCATTCTTGCCCCATAGCTGTGCCATATAGTGCTCTACACCGTTCATATTGCCCCATAGCTGTGCCATATAGTGCTCTGCACCGTTCATATTTCCCCATAGATGCTCCACATATGTCTGTGCCATTGCTGCTGCTGCAATAAAAAAAAAAAAAGCCATACTCACCTCTCTTGCTTGCAGCTCCCAGCGTCCGGTCCCGGCATCTCTCCGCTCTGACTGATCAGGCGTCATCGCGCCCTCTGACCTGCACAGTCAGTGCAGATAGACGCCGGGAAGATGGAGCAGCGCCCGGCGGCTGGAACGGGGACAGGTAAATATGCGATACTTACCTGCTCCCGGCGTCCGGCTCCTTCCCCCGTACAGCTGGTCTTCGGTGCCGCAGCTTCTTCCTCTATCAGCGGTCACCGGCACCGCTGATTAGAGAAATTAATAGGCGGCTCCACCCCTATGGGAGGTGGAGCCGCTTATTCATTTCTCTAATGAGCGGTCCCACGTGACCGCTGAACAGTGGAAGAACTGCAGCACCGAAGACCGTGGGACGGCAGAGGGAGCACCAGGATCGCTGGAAGCAGGTAAGTATGCCTCAGCGCCCTCAACCCCTCACCCGCCGACCCTGCCACCCACCTTGACTCGAGTATAAGCCGAGAGGGGCACTTTCAGCCCAAAAATTTGGGCTGAAAATCTCGGCTTATACTCGAGTATATACGGTAAATTGTATTGCATATTTTAACAAATATTTAATAGGTTACAGTAGAGTAGGGCCCGGCCATTTTTCTGGAATAATCTGGTTCAGGTATATAATGACCCCCGTCACATGACCCCCGTCACATGACCGGGGGGGGCCCCCACAGTGTCTGAACAGCCCGGGTCCCTGGCTACCCTTAATTCACCCCTGCCTGCTACTATGGGTCTGAATGTAGGAGGGAAGACTATTATAGGGTGTTCCACAAGTAAATCTTCAGACAGTTTTTTTATCCAATGCTCCTATAGCAAAACCCTCAGAAAGCAGATGTTTTAGTTTTTTCTGGAATAATTCAGTGGGATCATGCTGTAGTCTCCTACAGTTGTGGCCAAAAGTATTGACACCCCTGCAATTCTGTCAGATAATACTCAGTTTCTTCCTGAAAATGATTGCAATCACAAATTCTTTGGTATTATTATTTTCATTTAATTTGTCTTAAAAGAAAAAACACAAAAGAGAATGAAGAAAAAGCAAAACATTGATCATTTCACACAAAACTCCAAAAATGGGCCAGACAAAAGTATTGGCACCCTCAGCCTAATACTTGGTTGCACAACCTTAAGCCAAAATAACTGCAACCAACCTCTTCCGGTAACCATCAATGAGTTTCTTACAATGCTATGCTGGAATTTTAGACCATTCTTCTTTGGCAAACAGCTCCAGGTCCCTGATATTTGAAGGGTGCCTTCTCCAAACTGCCATTTTTAGATCTCTCCACAGGTGTTCTATGGGATTCAGGTCTGGACTCATTGCTGGCCACCTTAGAAGTCTCCAGTGCTTTCTCTTAAACCATTTTCTAGTGCTTTTTGAAGTGTGTTTTGGGTCATTGTCCTGCTGGAAGACCCATGATCTCTGAGGGAGACCCAGCTTTCTCACACTGGGCCCTACATTATGCTGCAAAATTTGTTGGTAGCCTTCAGACTTCATAATGCCATGCACACTGTCAAGCAGTCCAGTGCCAGAGGCAGCAAAGCAACCCCAAAACATCAGGGAACCTCCGCCATGTTTGGCTGTAGGGACCGTGTGCTTTTTTTTTAATGCCTCTTTTTTTCTCCTGTAAACTCTATGTTGATGCCTTTGCCCAAAAAGCTCTACTTTTGTCTCATCTGACCAGAGAACATTCTTCCAAAACGTTTTGGGCTTTTTCAGGTAAGTTTTGGCAAACTCCAGCCTGGCTTTTTTATGTCTCGGGGTAAGAAGTGGGGTCTTCCTGGGTCTCCTACCATACAGTCCCTTTTCATTCAGACGCCGACGGATAGTACGGGTTGACACTGTTGTACCCTCCGACTGCAGGGCAGCTTGAACTTGTTTGGATGTTAGTCGAGGTTATTTATCCAACATCCGCACAATCTTGCGTTGAAATCTCATGTCAATTTTTCTTTTCCGTCCACATCTAGGGAGGTTAGCCACAGTGCCATGGGCTTTAAACTTCTTGATGACACTGCGCACGGTAGACACAGGAACATTCAGGTTTTGGAGATGGACTTGTAGCCTTGAGATTGCTCATGCTTCCTCACAATTTGGTTTCTCAAGTCCTCAGACAGTTCTTTGGTCTTCTTTCTTTTCTCCATGCTCAATGTGGTACACACAAGGACACAGGACAGAGGTTGAGTCAACTTTAATCCATGTCAACTGGCTGCAAGTGTGATTTAGTTATTGCCAACACCTGTTAGGTGCCACAGCTAAGTAACAGGTGCTGTTAATTACACAAATTAGAGAAGCATCACATGATTTTTCAAACAGTGCTAATACTTTTGTCCACCCCCTTTTTATGCTTGGTGTGGAATTATATCCAATTTGGCTTTAGGACAATTCTTTTTGTGTTTTTTTCATTTAAGACAAATTAAATGAAGATAATAATAACAAAGAATTTGTGTTTGCAATCATTTTCAGGAAGAAACTGAGTATTATCTGACAGAATTGCAGGGGTGTCAATACTTTTGGCCACAACTGTATATGTGCTGTTATTCAGCATCACCATGTTCTGCTGTACACGTAGACCTGCATTCAATAGGACCACAGCTCCTCCCTTGTCCGCTCTTCTGACTATGAGATCCTGGTTCCCTCTGATCTCCTCCAAAGCTTTCCTTTCTGTTTTACCTCCTCTATGCATTCCTGGAATGAGTCCAAGATATTAGGTCTTGAATTGACAGGGTAAAATAGGGTTTTTTAGATTTATAACCAGAGTTTAAATTTTTGATGGATTCTATAGATTCACTCTCAAGGGTCCTCAGATCACTAATGGAGCAAGGTTCCTGGAAAGTCCCTATTTCACCTAGTGTGGTCAGGTCACTCTGTCTGGTCAGGTTCTGTATAATATCCTGATCAGAATTTTCCTTGAAAAAGCGGCATTTTAAAGTCAAATTTCGAACAAAATTAATTTACGTCAAGTAATGTTCTATACATATCAAATTAATTCGTAGGGGAAAAGGTGAGACCTTTAGATAGAATCTCCATTTGGGTCTCACTAATTACATAGCTGGACAAGTTAATTACCACATTTTTCTCGCCCTCTTTCGTCTCTGTGGATATCTTCTTGTTGTTATGCTTCCTGCCAACCCTTCTCCTGCGTCTTGCCCATTTTTTTGAGGTGCTTGAGTTGGGGGGTCTTTCCTAAATCTTTGGTCACGATGAGGGGTAAATCGCGGTCTTTCATAAATGAATCAGATGTATTTCCTTAGGTATACTGGTCTGAATTTTCATGAGAGGCGTCCGTATCAGAGAAATTAACCCTTCGTTGTCGGTAATTCATCTGTCCATTTCTATTACTCCCTTTCAGGATTGAATTAGGTGATTTGTATGGTGCACGTCTTTTTTCATGCCATATACCTCATTACAAATATAATCCTGATGGTCCCTTTCAAATTAGCTTTTTTTTGTTTGGGTAATATATACCTCAAGCTTGCTGAGATTTAATTTAATAGATTTCATCCATTCATCATATTGTTTCAGAGAGGAGTATACTTTTAAAGAGTTTCTAGTCCCATCAATTTGTTCATGAACTTAAGCCAAAACTTGTCCTTCTTCCTGAACAGTAAGTTTCATAAGTTCATAAGTTGAGCAATTATCCAGGACCTCATACCACGATTTCTCAGAGCTATCAGAGAAAATAGTAGTTGCTTTCTTCTTGAGTCTGAGTCCCCTTGGAATCATGTTTTTACTTACCGTATATAGTCGAGTATAAGCCGAGATTTTCATCCCATTCTTTTGGGCTGAAAGTCCCACTCTCGGCTTATACTCGAGTCATACCCAGGGGTCGGCAGGGGAGGGGGAGCGGGGGGTGGCTAATTATACTAACCTACTCCTGGCGCGGTCCCTGCAGATCCCTGGCGCCGGCAGCTTCTTCCTGTACTGAGCGGTAACATGGTACCGCTCATTACAGTAATGAATATGCGGCTCCACCTCTCATACGGGTGGAATTGCATATTCATTACTGTAATGAGCGGTAACGTTGACCGCTCAGTACAGGAAGAAGCTGCGGCGCCGGGGAAGCCAGGGATCTGCAGGGACCGCGCCAGGAGTAGGTGAGTATAATTAGACTGCGATATTGGTATCACTCCCTGACGAAGCAACGTGTGAAACGCGCATTGGAGTGTGGGGTTGAGGCACAGTACGCCAGCATGAGCACCGGTAAGGAATGTTAAATGCACTCTGCACTTTGTACCGTTCGAATATTGGCAGTGATTGCTAAATGCACTTTGGACCTTTGGAAATGTTTATAAGGGCTCATATATATTTACCAGGATAAATTATTAGTATTCATTATGCCCTTTCTCTTTCCTCATGGTTGCTCACGCATATATTATTAATTAAATAAGAAGCAAGGGTTTGATTATTGTTATATATTGATTCATCTCATTTACCAATTGCCCCTGTATATTGCTTCTGGTATTTGAATCATGTGCCTCCTCCAAATTTTTGTGTTTAGTTTTGTTTAGTGTCTTATAACAATAAAATATTTGGTTTTTATATGATTTGTGCTTTTGAATATTTTTTCAAGTAGTTTTTTTGGTTCGAATATTGAAAGTGCCTGGGGCCTGAGCGACGGAGAGGTGAGTATGTGATTTTTTTTTTTATCGCAGCAACAGTAAATGGGGCAAGTGTCTGTATGGATCATCTTGTGGGGCCATAACGTTTGTGCAGCACTATATGGGGCAAATATCTTTATGGAGCATCTTATGGGGCCATAACGTTTGTGCAGCATTACATGGGGCAAATGTGTCTATGGAGCATCTTATGGGGCCATTATTAACCTTTATGCAGGATTATATGGGGCATATTTTAATATGGAGCATCTTATGGGGCCATCATAAACTTTATGGAGCATTATATGGGGCTCCCGATTCAATATGGATATTCAAAAACACTTACCTACTGATGTCTCAATTAATGTTACTTTTACCGGTATCTATTTTTACTTTTGACACTTACCGGTAGCTGCTGCATTTCCCACCCTAGGTTTATACTCGAGTCATTAAGTTTTCCCAGTTTTTTGTGGCAAAATTAGGGGGGGGGGTCGGCTTATACTAGGGTCGGCTTATACTCGAGTACATACGGTATATATGCATTCAATGTGGTGAAGTCCCACCATGTTTTAAGTTCCCTTGTTTGTAATTTTTCCATTAGTTTCATAAGGGTATCAAGTTCACAAGATTCATTTGTGTAGTCAGGTTTGTTTCTTGAGAATATTTCCCGTCTGTGCCTCATTTCCTCTAGCTGTAAGCTCTTCCTCTAATGGTTGTGTGGTGTGTAGTCCTTGTACTGTGTCCACTTAAGCACAAACTCATTAATTACCTGTAGGTGTTGCCCTGTTTCTGCTGTCTGCAAGATCAGAGGGTGTAACCCAATGGGCTTAGTCCTATATAGCAGCCCTCTTTCATTTTATTCCTATCACAATGACTAAGACGGCACGACCGTTGAAACGCGTTTGATTTTAATGCACTTTAAGCCTGTGACTGTCACTGGTATGAATCACCCATTTTTGTGTCTTTAGATATGAAGATGGATTTTGGACTTATGTGATTTTAATGAAAATGGAATAAAAGGTATTTTTATGGACATCACCCACGCTGGACTTCTGCTTCACAACCATCTGCTTTACTTTTGGTTTGGCCTTAATTTTGTTTTCAAGAAGATAATGAGCCAAGACATACCGTACCTCAAGGCTTTTTAAGAACAAACCAGAGATAAATTCACATGTCCTGTATGTATTTATGCTTTAGGGATCTGTTTTTGGATGACAAATGGAACAGTAAAAGGGTGAAACTCGGTTAAAGGAGCGCCGAAAGGAAACTCTGACACCATAATGGGGTTAAGCCACAACGCGTTTCAACAGAAGTACCGTCTTAATCAGGTGGACACTGAAGACGGTACTTCCATTGAAACGCGTTGTGGCTTAACCCCATTCTGGTGTCAGAGTTTCTTTTCGGCGCTCCTTTGACTGAGTTTCACCCTTTTCCTGTTTCTGTCCTCCTTCGGAGGTGTTCGGCTGGAGCTGCGGGGGGACTGTGCACCCTCCCTTCGCTAGGGCTACCTATCCAGCGCTCCTTGAGAATCCGCCTTTTACTGACTTTGTTTTACATAAATGGAACAGTGGCTCAGTGGTTAGCACTGCAGCCTTAGGGTCCTGGGTTCAAATCCCACCAAGGACAACATCTACAAAGAGTTTGTATAGTCTCCCTGTGTTTCCTCCGGGTTCTCTGATTTCCTCCCACACTCCAAGACATACTGATAGGGAATTAAGATTTTGAGCCCCAACCTAATGAGGACAGTGCCGATAATGCTAGTAAAATGCTGTTGAATTAATGGTGTTATACGAGCAAAATAATGATATGATCTAGTGCATCCTCCATTCAGTTGAATGAGGATGGAAGTGTCTTAAAAAGTCTTCTGTTTTGCTGCAAACCGTTTTTTAGCTGGATTGAAAAACAGTCTGCACAACTGTTTTGTTAAACAAAATGGCATAGCAGTGAATTCTATGGGAAACTGATCATAATGGATAGTCATATGTTAGGTCATTAATTATTGTATTCATTATTTGAAGCAATGAACATGTCGAAAACACTAGAGTTGTTCCAAGACACCGCTACTTAAAGCGGATCTGTTACAAATGAAACAGCAATGGATGTAAAAGTTTGCATGCATATTTGCTCCATTTGTAACATATTCAGTTTTTTTCTATATACAAATGGATGAAAACAGATGACCTGAGCCTTAAGGTACCATCACATTTAGCGATGCTGCAGCGATATAGACAACGATGCCGATCGCTGCAGCGTCGCTGTTTAGGTCTCTAGGAGACGTCAAACACCGGCAACGCAGAACGATGCAGGAGCGATCCAGTGACGTACTTATCGTTCTCGCTGGTCGCTGGCTCCATGAAAAACCATTGCAGGCATCGTTGCTTTTGCTGTCACACATGACAAATCACGCCGACCTGACGACCAAATACAGTAAAGTTCTGGACTTTCAGCTACGACCTGCGATGTCACAGCAGGATCCAGATCGTTGCTGCGTGTCAAACACAACGAGATCGCTATCCAGGACGCTGCAACGTCACGGATCGTTGTCGTTCTCGTAAAGTTGCTCAGTGTGAAGGTACCTTTAGGCCGGCTTCACACTTGCGAGTTTTACGGACGTAAGAGCGCAGAAACTACGTCCGTAAAACTCGCAAAAAATACGGCACAATTATTCTCTATGCCTCTGCTCCTATCTGCCGTATTTTACTGATCAGTATTATACGGCTTTCTACGGCCGTACAAAATCGCAGCATGCTGCGTTTGTCACCGTACTGCGCAAGAAATACGCCAATGAAAGTCTATGGAAGCGTGAAAAATACGGATTACACACGGACAAGCAGTGTGACTTGCGAGAAATACGCAGCGCTGTTAGAGAGAAAAGCCGGCAATTCAGTGCGGTGTACAGTAAAATCACACTGACAGCTTACAGTAGAATAGGTAGAATAAATGTGGACACATAGAATAGGTATATATATATATATATATATATATATATATATATATATATATATATATATGTCAGTGAGACACATATATGTATATATATTAATATTTTTTCCAGCGCTATACAGCTTGAAAGCCGGTAATTCAATTACCGGCTTTTTCCTTCTCCTTCCTAAAACCCGACATGATTTGAGACATGGTTTACATACAGTAAACCATGTCTTCTCTCCATTTTTTTTGCAGATTCCACACTACTAATGTCAGTAGAGTGTATCTGCAAAATTTGGCCGTTCTAGCTCTTAAAATAAAGGGTTAAATGGCGGAAAAAATTGGCGTGGGCTCCCGCGCAATTTTCTCCGCCAGAGTAGTAAAGCCAGTGACTGAGGGCAGATATTAATAGCCTGGAGAGGGTCCATGGTTATTGGCCCCCCCCTGGCTAAAAATATCTGCCCCCAGCCACCCCAGAAAAGGCACATCTGGAAGATGCGCCTATTCTGGCACTTGGCCACTCTCTTCCCATTCCCGTGTAGCGGTGGGATATGGGGTAATGAAGGGTTAATGCCACCTTGCTATTGTAAGGTGACATTAAGCCTAATTAATAATGGAGAGGCGTCAATTATGACACCTATCCATTATTAATCCAATTGTAGTAAAGGGTTAAATAAAACACAAACACATTATTTAAAATAATTTTAATGAAATAAAAACAATGGTTGTTGGAGTATTTTATTCTACGCCCAATCCAGTCACTGAAGACCCTCGTTCTGTGAAAGAAATAACATAATAAACCAACAATATACTTACCCTCCGCAGATCTGTAACGTCCAACGATGTAAATCCTTCTGAAGGGGTTAAAACATTTTGCAGCAAGGAGCTTTGCTAATGCAATGCTACTCCTCGCTGCAAAACCCCGGGGAATGAGTCTAAATATAGATCAATGAGCTATATTTAGCTTCATTTGCGGTGAGGCGCCCTCTGCTGGATGTTCATAGATCGTGGGAAATTACCTAGAAAGCTCCCAGGCTTTTATATGCTCCATATAACGCTGCATAATGGTTCATAATGGCCCCATAAGATGCTCCATAGACACATTTGTCTCTTATAATGCTGCACAAATGTTGATTACAGCCCCATAAGATGCTCCATAGAGATATTTACTCCATATAGTGCTGCTCAAACGTTATGGCCCAATAAGATGCTCCATAAAGATATTTGCCCCATATAGTGCTGCACAAACGTTGATTATGGCCCCATAAGATGCTCCATACAGACATTTGCCCCATTTGCTGTTGCTGCGATAAAAAAAAAAAACAAAAAAAAAACAACATACTCTCCTCTCGTCGCTCAGGCCCCTGGCACTTTCAATATTCACCTGACTTCGTTCCGGCGCCGCTCCGTCTTCAGCGTCTTCTGCACTGATGTTCAGGTAGAAGGCACGCACTATCCACGTCATCGCACCCTCTGACCTGAGTGTCACTGCAGAAGACGCTGAAGATGGAGCAGCGCCCGGAACAAGGAGAGGTGAATATCGCGCAGCGCTCCCCCTCCGCATTATACTCACCTGCTCCAGGTGCGGTGCAGTCCCTGGTTCCCCGCCACCGCAGCTTCTTCCTGTATTGAGCGGTCACATGGTACCGCTCATTATAGTAATGAATATGCGGCTCCACCCCTATGGGAGGTGGAGCCGCATATTCCTTTCTGTAATGAGCGGTACCATGTGACCGCTCAGTACATGAAGAAGCTGAGGCGCCGGGAGAACCAGGGATCTGCAGGGACCGAGCCAGGAGCAGGTGAGTATAATTACACAGCCCCCACTCCCCCTCCCCTGGGTATGACTCTAGTATAAGCCGAGAGGGGGACTTTCAGCCCCCAAAAATGGGCTAAAAATCTTGGCTTATACTCGAGTAAATACGGTAATATGCTGCAGATATAAATCTGCAAGGAAAAAATAAGCAGAGTGTGCATCATAATCCCCTTCAATTTGCTTGTACTAGGGAATCCTTCAGATTTTGTGACAAATCTGAGCACAAAAAAATGAAATGACAAAAATGCAGTGTGCACAAACCCTTAACTGTCACAAGGATGATGCTCTCCCTTTTCTTAGTCTACGTTCACATTTGCGGTGTGCGCCGCAGCGTCGTCGCCGCAACGCACAACGCAAACAAAAACGCAGCAAAACGCATGCACAACGCTGCGTCTTGCGCCGCATGCGTTCAACGCATGCAGCGCAAAACGCTGCGTTTTTTGGAAACGCAGTTGCGTTTTGACCAAAAAACGCAGCGTTTTTCGACGCATGCGTTTTTTGTGCAGTGAGTCATTCTTCATCCCCCCCCCCAAAAAAAAAAAGTGTCTACACAATAGATAAGGAGCACCAATGGCTAGAAGAGGGTTGGTGTTATGTTTTGCATTTTAGTACTTGCGTCGTCTGCGTGGTCAGTACAAGTCAATGGGGAAAAAGGCGCATCGACCACGACGCAAACACGACGCATGCGTTTTTTAAAAGGTCGGCGCCGCCCGAAAAATGCAACATGTTGCGTTTGCCGCGCCCTGACAGGTGCGCCCTAACGCCGCATGCGGCGTACAACGCACCAAAACGCATTACAACGCATGTACATGCGGCCCCATGCGGTGCCAATGTTAACGATAGGGCCGCACGACGCATGCGTTTTGTTGCGGCGGCGACGCTGCGGCGCACACCGCAAATGTGAACGTAGCCTTACTGCATAATAACAAGGACTACAATTTGAATAGAGCATCAGTTGAGTATGCATTGTGTCCTTCATTTAATATTCATTACTCGGGTGATCTCCGAGTATTTGTTAGAGTTCGGAGATTACGTTTTCGTCGCTTCAGCTGAATGATTTACAGCTATTAGACAGCTTGATTACATGTGGGGATTCCCTAGCAACCAGGCAACCTCCACATGTACTCAGCCTGATTAAATTTTTAAATTTGCAACATGTCAATTTCTTTTGCGGGTATGTCGAGTTATAGCGGCGGATTCTTCCCATAGAATTGCATTGGATGCAGGAAAAAAGGAACAGGTGTTTTTAGTATGTCTTCACTGCAGTAATGTGCTAAGAACACTTGTAATCTACACGTGACTGCATCATTAACCCCTTTCTGACCTCGGACGGGATAGTACGTCCGAGGTCAGATCCCCTGCTCCCGGCGGTAAGCCCACATCAAAGCCGCGACATGTCAGCTGTTTTGAACAGCTGACATGTGCGCACAATAGCGGCGAGTGGAATCGCGATCCACCTGCCGCTATTGACTAGTTAAATGCCGCAGTCAAACGCGGACAGCGGCATTTAACTACCGCATCCGGCCGCGCGGCCGGAAATGCGCTCATCGCTGACCCCCGTCACATGATCGTCGGTCAGCGATGCGTCGGGATAGTAACCATAGAGGTCCTTGAGACCTCTATGGTTACTGATGCCGGCTTTCTGTGAGCGCCACCCTGTGGCCTGTAGCCTGTAATTAAGCTACATAGGAGCGATCTGATGATCGCTGCTATGTAGCAGAGCTGATCAGGCTATGCCAGCTTCTAGCCTCCCATGAAGGCTATTGAAGCATGGCAAAAGTAAAAAAAAAAAAAAATGTTTAAAAAAAAATATGAAATAAATAAAAAAAAAAATATAAAAAGTTTAAAATCACCCCCCTTTCGCCCCATTTAATATAAAACAATAAAAATAAAATCAAATATACACATATTTGGTATCACCGCGTTCAGAATCGCCCGATCTATCAATAAAAAAAAAAAGGATTAACCTGACCGCTAAATGGCGTAGCGAGAAAAAAAAATTAGCAACTCCAAAATTACATTTTTTTGGTCACTGTGACATTGCATTAAAATGCAATATAAAGATAAATGAACCAAAAAAAGGTAATAAGCCAGCTCACCATAGACGCAGGTGCACGGAACTCCGATGCAGGAAATCGAATGTAGTCCAGAGGAAAAAAAAAAAGGGGTTGAGTTCCAGCTCCGTAAAATGCAAAAGTTTAATGAAGTCCAACAATAAAAATGAGACACATAGCTATGCTCCCTCCGGTGAACATCTCAATGTGAGGAGCAAATGGCGACGCGTTTCGATGCGATGATCTTTTTCAAAGCCATATCTGAATCTGTTTGAGCTTCTCCTATATACTGGGAGCCACCAATCAAATTCAATTAATAAATCACATGACATTTCATAGGATCCTAATAAAAACATTGTAAATCTATACAGATACATATTAAAATATTCACTTTATGTTTAACAGTAATGTAGCATAGTTTCTGTGCGTTTATTTAATCCCTTCGGATGTCTAGTATTTAGATGAAAGATCCAGTACGCCTCTCTGGTAAGGAGACGTCTTCTCATATCCCCACCTCTCCGGGGCATATTTACCTGCTCTATGGCCTGGACCTGAAAACTGGCAATACTGCGTGCATGGCAAACTACAAAGTGTCTAGAGGCAGCTGATATATTCCTATTATTACTCGTTGTATTATTGATGTCATATAAATGCTCCCTAATACGGGTTTTTAATTTCCTAGATGTACAGCCAATATATGACATATTACATTTGTTGCAATCAATTTTATATACCAAATTTGTGGAATTACAATTTATGTACTGTTTGATGTTAAATTTAATTGTACCTTCCACATTTTGAAAAGTTTTAGTTACTACGGCATATTTGCATGTATTACAATTGTTTGCACCACACCTGAAAAAACCTGAATAGTCCAACCATGTTTTTTTCCTTTCCATTATATGTGGTTGAAATAGGCTGGGGGATATTTGGCTTCCTATAGTTGGAGCCCTTCTAGAAACTATATTTACACCAGATTTTAAAATGTCATTTAATCGGTGGTCCTCATACAATACGGGCAAATATTTATGAACAATGTTTTTAATTTCATTGTACTGAGGACTAAACTGAAAACATATATATGGTTTTTTCTCCTGATTAGAATCTGTTTTCCTCACTGCTGTAATTAGATCTTTGCGATCTTTTTTTTCGACTATTTTTTTAGCTCTATTAATTACCCAGTTCGGATATTTACGATTTTTTAGTTTGTTTTCAATTTGTTTGAATTCCCCCTGAAGATCCTCTGCCAATGAGCAATTCCTTTTAATTCTGATGAACTCTCCCACCGGTATAGCCTTGATGGTATGTTTGCTGTGGCTACTTTGTGCATGCAAAATGGTATTGCCACTAACTGGTTTGTGGTGGGTTTTAGTGGTGATAATCTGACCATCAGATCCCCTGAGATCCAAATCCAAAAAAGATATCCCGATTCGATCAGTCCTATATGTAAACCTGATATTGTATTGATTACTATTGAGATAATCCACAAACTGTGGTATGGCAGATACATCCCCCCTCCATATGATGAGGGTGTCATCTATGTATCTGCCATACCACAGTATATCATCCACATAGGGATTCCCCACCGAAAAAACGCATTCCATTTCCCAGAATGACATAACCAGGTTAGCCAGGGAGGGTGAGTACTTGGCACCCATGGCCACTCCCATTTTCTGTAAATAAAATTGGCCATCAAACAGAAAGAAATTATTGGACAATAAAAATTGAATCACAGTCAACAGATAATTAATTAGATCCATGGAAAAATTGCTAAATTTGATAAGATGATATTGTGTGGCTTCTAGTGCCAGCCTGTGAGGAATGCATGTGTAGAGGGAAATAACATCACACGACACCCATGAATAATTAGCCTGCCATACTTTACCATCCATGATTCTAAGTACTTCCTTGGAATCTTGTATATAACCAGGAGTACGCTTTACCAATGGTTGAAGACAAGAATCTACCCACTGGCATAGTTTCTCATTGCATGAACCTATTCCTGACACTATTGGTCGCATAGGAGGGATCCCCTCTTTTTTGTGAATTTTGGGTACCCCATATATAATGGGGAGAATTGGATTTTCTACCATTATATATTCTATTTGTTTCTTGGTTAGTACTCCCAAATTCTGTCCCTCCTTTATAATCAGATCCCTTTTCTTTATAATTACACTGGATGGATTAGATTTCAATTTTTCATATGTATTAGAGTCTGACAATAACTCTTTCATTTTGTTATAATAATCAGATGTATTTAGCACCACTACTACTCCCCCTTTATCAGACATTTTGATGGTAATGTCTGTCATATCTTTCAATTCTTTCAGTGCATTCTTGTATCTCTTTGATATGTTGTTCTGTCTCCTACCAGTGTTATTTTTGTTTTCATTATACAATTGTCTGAGTTCTTTTTCTACACTCTCTTGAAAACGGTCCATACATTCAGATCTGTCTTGCACTGGATAGTAGTATGGGTTCTTAGTCTCAAAGGCTTGAGAGAAATTCACTCTTTCAAAGTCAGATGTCCCCTCAGAATTGAGATCCTGTAGCATAACCAATGTCGTCTGATCCTTAAAATCCATGTCTGAAAATTCATTCATTGTACCATTAGGAATAACATTCTCCATCTGTTGGCTTGCGTCTTCCAAATCATCTCCCAAAAAATGTTTTTTAATGGTCAAATTTCTAATAAATTTGTTTATGTCCATGATGGCTGTAAATAGATCAAAATTTTGATCTGGCACAAAATTTAAACCCAGGGATAATACCTGGGTCTGATCAGCAGTAAGGGGTCTAGTTGATAAATTTAGTACATTTGTATAGCTATTTACTTCTTGTACAGCTTCTTGTTGCGTGTTGTCATTCCTCTGTCGTTTGTGCTTTCTACCCCCCCGCCTCCTGCGTTTTTTGGCTGGCGGTGATTGTATTTTGGGGTGGCCATCCTTTTTTCATTGGAAGAGATGTCCGATGCATTACTCTGATTATCAGATGAATCTGGATCTGAGGACGTAAAATAAACATGTGATTTGGTTTTTTTTCTAAAGTTGCTGCGCTTTTGGTGAGACTGGCTTTGTTTGAGTATGGACCTGGGAGTTACTGCTGATCAGACCCAGGTATTATCCCTGGGTTTAAATTTTGTGCCAGATCAAAATTTTGATCTATTTACAGCCATCATGGACATAAACAAATTTATTAGAAATTTGACCATTAAAAAACATTTTTTGGGAGATGATTTGGAAGACGCAAGCCAACAGATGGAGAATGTTATTCCTAATGGTACAATGAATGAATTTTCAGACATGGATTTTAAGGATCAGACGACATTGGTTATGCTACAGGATCTCAATTCTGAGGGGACATCTGACTTTGAAAGAGTGAATTTCTCTCAAGCCTTTGAGACTAAGAACCCATACTACTATCCAGTGCAAGACAGATCTGAATGTATGGACCGTTTTCAAGAGAGTGTAGAAAAAGAACTCAGACAATTGTATAATGAAAACAAAAATAACACTGGTAGGAGACAGAACAACATATCAAAGAGATACAAGAATGCACTGAAAGAATTGAAAGATATGACAGACATTACCATCAAAATGTCTGATAAAGGGGGAGTAGTAGTGGTGCTAAATACATCTGATTATTATAACAAAATGAAAGAGTTATTGTCAGACTCTAATACATATGAAAAATTGAAATCTAATCCATCCAGTGTAATTATAAAGAAAAGGGATCTGATTATAAAGGAGGGACAGAATTTGGGAGTACTAACCAAGAAACAAATAGAATATATAATGGTAGAAAATCCAATTCTCCCCATTATATATGGGGTACCCAAAATTCACAAAAAAGAGGGGATCCCTCCTATGCGACCAATAGTGTCAGGAATAGGTTCATGCAATGAGAAACTATGCCAGTGGGTAGATTCTTGTCTTCAACCATTGGTAAAGCGTACTCCTGGTTATATACAAGATTCCAAGGAAGTACTTAGAATCATGGATGGTAAAGTATGGCAGGCTAATTATTCATGGGTGTCGTGTGATGTTATTTCCCTCTACACATGCATTCCTCACAGGCTGGCACTAGAAGCCACACAATATCATCTTATCAAATTTAGCAATTTTTCCATGGATCTAATTAATTATCTGTTGACTGTGATTCAATTTTTATTGTCCAATAATTTCTTTCTGTTTGATGGCCAATTTTATTTACAGAAAATGGGAGTGGCCATGGGTGCCAAGTACTCACCCTCCCTGGCTAACCTGGTTATGTCATTCTGGGAAATGGAATGCGTTTTTTCGGTGGGGAATCCCTATGTGGATGATATACTGTGGTATGGCAGATACATAGATGACACCCTCATCATATGGAGGGGGGATGTATCTGCCATACCACAGTTTGTGGATTATCTCAATAGTAATCAATACAATATCAGGTTTACATATAGGACTGATCGAATCGGGATATCTTTTTTGGATTTGGATCTCAGGGGATCTGATGGTCAGATTATCACCACTAAAACCCACCACAAACCAGTTAGTGGCAATACCATTTTGCATGCACAAAGTAGCCACAGCAAACATACCATCAAGGCTATACCGGTGGGAGAGTTCATCAGAATTAAAAGGAATTGCTCATTGGCAGAGGATCTTCAGGGGGAATTCAAACAAATTGAAAACAAACTAAAAAATCGTAAATATCCGAACTGGGTAATTAATAGAGCTAAAAAAATAGTCGAAAAAAAAGATCGCAAAGATCTAATTACAGCAGTGAGGAAAACAGATTCTAATCAGGAGAAAAAACCATATATATGTTTTCAGTTTAGTCCTCAGTACAATGAAATTAAAAACATTGTTCATAAATATTTGCCCGTATTGTATGAGGACCACCGATTAAATGACATTTTAAAATCTGGTGTAAATATAGTTTCTAGAAGGGCTCCAACTATAGGAAGCCAAATATCCCCCAGCCTATTTCAACCACATATAATGGAAAGGAAAAAAACATGGTTGGACTATTCAGGTTTTTTCAGGTGTGGTGCAAACAATTGTAATACATGCAAATATGCCGTAGTAACTAAAACTTTTCAAAATGTGGAAGGTACAATTAAATTTAACATCAAACAGTACATAAATTGTAATTCCACAAATTTGGTATATAAAATTGATTGCAACAAATGTAATATGTCATATATTGGCTGTACATCTAGGAAATTAAAAACCCGTATTAGGGAGCATTTATATGACATCAATAATACAACGAGTAATAATAGGAATATATCAGCTGCCTCTAGACACTTTGTAGTTTGCCATGCACGCAGTATTGCCAGTTTTCAGGTCCAGGCCATAGAGCAGGTAAATATGCCCCGGAGAGGTGGGGATATGAGAAGACGTCTCCTTACTAGAGAGGCGTACTGGATCTTTCATCTAAATACTAGACATCCGAAGGGATTAAATAAACGCACAGAAACTATGCTACATTACTGTTAAACATAAAGTGAATATTTTAATATGTATCTGTATAGATTTACAATGTTTTTATTAGGATCCTATGAAATGTCATGTGATTTATTAATTGAATTTGATTGGTGGCTCCCAGTATATAGGAGAAGCTCAAACAGATTCAGATATGGCTTTGAAAAAGATCATCGCATCGAAACGCGTCGCCATTTGCTCCTCACATTGAGATGTTCACCGGAGGGAGCATAGCTATGTGTCTCATTTTTATTGTTGGACTTCATTAAACTTTTGCATTTTACGGAGCTGGAACTCAACCCCTTTTTTTTTTTCCTCTGGATTAAAATGCAATAACGGGCAATGAAAAGAACGTATCTGCACCAAAATGGTATCATTAAAAACGTCAGCTCGGTATGCAAAAAATAAGCCCTCCCCTGACCCCAGATCACGAAAAATGGAGACGCTACTGGTATCGGAAAATGGCGCAATTTTTTGTTGTTTTTTTTTTTTTTAGCAAAGTTTGGATTTTTTTTTTCACCACTTAGATAAAAAATAACCTAGTTATGTTAGGTGTCTATGAACTTATAATGACCTGGAGAATCATAATGGCAGGTCAGTTGTAGCATTTAGTGACCCTAGCAAAAAAGCCAAACAAAAAACACGCATGGGATTGCACTTTTTTTTGCAAATTCACCACACTTGGAACTTTTTTCCCATTTTCTAGTACACGACATGGTAAAACCAATGACGTTTTTCAAAAGTACAACTCGTCCCACAAAAAAATAAGTCCTCACATGGCCATATTGATGGAAAAATAAAAAAAAGTTATGGCTCTGGGAAGGAGGGGAGCAAAAAACGAACACGGAAAAACGGAAAATCCCAAGATCATGAAGGGGTTTAAGTCTTGTCAAACATGACCATTATAAGAAAAACTTTGCAATAGAAAAAATACAGTAAAAATGAATGTGAAATAAAGAAAAAAAACAAACAAAAGTAAACTAATTTACTAATAGGTGCAGAAATGCTGTAGAAAATCTGCAACACCAAAAACTCATTGTGGAAACTTAGTCGATGTGAAGTGAGGAGGATTTGGGACTCCTGTTCAAGTGAATGACGGGGTACCAGCAGTAACAACCCCCCCGAGCAATTAGACAATTAGAGCTTATCTTCTGGAGAGGTGGGTCACTGATGTATTGCTATGACAGCCCAGGGTCTGTTGGTGACCTCCCTACTTGTCATTATGGAGCTCCCTTGAAAACCTACCTGTTGTTGGGCTTCAAAGGAGACAGTGATTTTCACTACATACAGGAATACTGTGGTATTTCTGTATACAACACTAGCAATCAGATGATCGCAAGTTCAAGTCCCCAAAGGGCACTAACAAGTACAGTGAAAAGTAAATAACAGTTTTAAAAAAATTAATAAAGTTCAAATCATTCCCTTTTCCCTCCACTAAAAATTAAGATAAATAAAAGTCTGATATTTGAAAATATAAAAGATAATTAACCAGATTGGCAAACACTGAAATTGGGAAACAAATTATACACCAAAATTACATTTTTTTCTTATTGTTGCAATAGCACAAAAAATGCTGTAACAAGTAATCAAAAGGTCATATCTACACCCCAAAATAGTTTCAATACAAAACATCCAACCCCACAAACAATGAGTCCTCACAATAGCATCATCGACCAAACAATGAAAACTTTACTCTCGGAAAATGGCGTCACAACCCAGTAAAAAAAAAAAAATAAATAAAAAAATCAAATTTATGATTTTTTTCCACCACTAAAATAATAAAAAAACTGACATGTTTCGTATCAACGCAATTGTACTGATGAGAAGAATCATATTGCAAGGTCATTTTTACCACAAAATGTACACCGCAAAAACAATTCCCAGAAAAAAAATGTCAAAATAGCAGTAAAAGGACTGCTGTCATTCCAAAGTTCAATGTGTCCCGCAAAAAACAAGCCCTCTTCCGCCTATGTGGACAAGAAATGGAAAAAAAAAAGAAAAGTTATGGCTCTGGGAAGAAAGAGCGGAAAAAAATTTAAAAGTTTAAAATAAACAGAAATTTTCCACATTGGGAAGGGGTTAAAAAAATGCTCATATAACATGTTAAAAGGAACCTGACAGCTGAAAAATGCGGCCCGATCCACAGGCAGCATGTATCAGATTGTGACTACATGGTTTCACCTATGTATAACTCTGAAATGCTTCGGCAGAGAAAGACATACTTTAATAGCTGCCTGCCTGAACTGCAGGCAAGACTACTTGGGCAGGCGAGTCCCTGGCGATTTCTCCCCACCCGCTGTCACTGACTGACAGGTCTCTCCCTGCATGCGTTTATAGTGAGAGACTGGTCACTCCAAGGCAACTATGCTTTTCTCTGAAGTGCCACAGGATTTCAGAGTTATACATGGCTGAAATCATGCAGCCAGAGTCTTATTCATGCTGCCTGTGGATCGGGCAGCATGTACCAGCTGTCTGAATTCTACAGATTTTATTGGAACCATTTTTATAACCATGCTTGCTGCAGATTTAATAGACTGGGAAGTATTGATATTGTATTATTTCTGTGTTATGGGATACATTGAAGTTTTTAAGCAATATATTGCTTCCTTCTCCTAAGTTAATGCTGCCACAGCCCTACATTGGAAAATGAAAGCCAATAAATTAATAAAACATGAGTATTCACAGATATTAAATATGTATAAACCACAGGCTTTTCAAGACTGTGAGTAATACAGCTTGGAATATGATTACACTCTTACATTGCTAAATCCACTACTGCATTTGTCATCTATTGTCTCCTTGTTACATAGTTATTAAGGTTGAAGGAAGACTATATGTCCATCTAGTTCAACCCATAGCCTAACCTAACATGCCCTAACATGTTGATCCAGAGGAAGGCAAAAAAAACCCATGTGGCAAAGAGTAAGCTCCACATTGGGGAAAAAAATTCCTTCCCGACTCCACATACGGCAATCAGACTAGTTCCCTGGATCAACGCCCTATCAAGGAATCTAGTGTATATACCCTGTAACATTATACTTTTCCAGAAATGTATCCAGTCCCCTCTTAAATTTAAGTAATGAATCACTCATTACAACATCATACGGCAGAGAGTTCCATAGTCTCACTGCTCTTACAGTAAAGAATCCGCGTCTGTTATTATGCTTAAACCTTTTTTCCTCCAACCGCAGAGGATGCCCCCTTGTCCCCGTTTCAGGTCTATGATTAAAAAGATCATCAGAAAGGTCTTTGTACTGTCCCCTCATATATTTATACATTAAAATAAGATCACCCCTTAGTCTTCGTTTTTCCAAACTAAATAGCCCCAAGTGTAATAACCTATCTTGGTATTGCAGACCCCCCAGTCCTCTAATAACCTTGGTCGCTCTTCTCTGCACCCGCTCTAGTTCAGCTATGTATTTCTTATACACCGGAGACCAGAACTGTGCACAGTATTCTAAGTGTGGTCGAACTAGTGACTTGTATAGAGGTAAAATTATATTCTCCTCATGAGCATCTATGCCTCTTTTAATGCATCCCATTATTTTATTTGCCTTTGTAGCAGCTGCCTGACACTGGCCACTGAATATAAGTTTGTCATCCACCCATACACCCAGGTCTTTTTCATTGACGGTTTTGCCCAGAGTTTTAGAATTAAGCACATAATTATACATCTTATTACTTCTACCCAAGTGCATGACCTTACATTTATCCCCATTAAAACTCATTTGCCATTTATCAGCCCAAGCTTCTAGTTTACATAAATCATCCTGTAATATAAAATTGTCCTCCTCTGTATTGATTACCCTGCAGAGTTTATTGTCATCTGCAAATATTGAAATTCTACTCTGAATGCCCCCTACAAGGTCATTAATAAATATGTTAAAAAGAAGAGGGCCCAATACGGACCCCTGTGGTACCCCACTGCTAACCGCTATCCAGTCCGAGTGTGCTCCATTAATAACCACCCTTTGTTTCCCATCCCTGAGCCAGCTGTTATGAACAGGTAATTCAGAACCACAATGGACATTGAAGTTCAGAGCACACAAAGTGACCTGACAATTAACAAAAACAAAGGACGAGCTCTGAGACGTGGGAACTCTGCTGACCGCAATCCCTAATCCTAACACACCACACTAGAGGTAGCCGTGGATTGCGCATAACGCTCCCTATGCAACTCGGCACAGCCTGAGAAACTAACTAGCCCTGAAGATAGAAAAATAAGCCTACCTTGCCTCAGAGAAATTCCCCAAAGGAAAAGGCAGCCCCCCCACATATAATGACTGTGAGTAAGATGAAATACAAACACAGAGATGAAATAGATTTAGCAAAGTGAGGCCCGACTTACTGAATAGACCGAGGATAGGAAAGATAGCTTTGCGGTCAACACAAAAACCTACAAACAACCACGCAGAGGGGCAAAAAGACCCTCCGCACCGACTAACGGTACGGAGGTGCTCCCTCTGCGTCTCAGAGCTTCCAGCAAGCAAGAAAAACCAATATAGCAAGCTGGACAGAAAAAAAAGCAAAAATAACACAAGCAAAACTTAGCTTATGCAGGATAGACAGGCCACAGGAACGATCCAGGAGGAAGCAAGACCAATACTAGAACATTGACTGGAGGCCAGGATCAAAGCACCAGGTGGAGTTAAATAGAGCAGCACCTAACGACCTAACCTCATCACCTGAGGAAGGAAACTCAGAAGCCGCAGTACCACTCTCATCCACCAAAGGAAGCTCATAGACAGAACCAGCCGAAGTACCACTCTCGACCACAGGAGGGAGCTTGGCCACAGAATTCACAACAGCCAGCTCTCAACCCACTTGCACATATTTTCCCCTATCCCCATTTTTCTCATTTTATGTATCAACCTTTTGTGTGGCACCGTATCAAAAGCTTTTGAAAAGTCCATATACACTACATCCACTGGGTTCCCTTGGTCCAATCCGGAACTTACGTCTTCATAGAAACTGATCAAATTAGTCTGACATGAACGGTCCCTAGTAAACCCGTGCTGATACTGGGTCATGAGGTTATTCCTCTTCAGATACTCCAGTATAGCATCCCTTAGAATGCCCTCCAGGATTTTACCCACAGTAGAGTTTAAGCTTACTGGCCTATAATTTCAGAGTTCAGTTTTTGTTCCCTTTTTGAATATTGGCACCACATTTGCTATACGCCAGTCCTGTGGCACAGACCCTGTTATTATGGAGTCTTTAACCCCTTTACCCCCAAGGGTGGATTGCACGTCAATGACCAGGCCAATTTTTACAATTCTGACCACTGTCCCTTTATGAGGTTATAACTCCGAAACGCTTCAACGGATCTTAGCGATTCTGAGATTGTTTTCTTGTAACATATTGTACTTCATGATAGTGCTAAAATTTCTTCGATATAACTTGCGTTTATTTGTGAAAAAAACGGAAATTTGGCGAAAATTTTGAAAATTTCACAATTTTCCAACTTTGAATTTTTATTCTGTTAAACCAGAGAGTTATGTGACACAATATAGTTAATAAATAACATTTCCCACATGTCTACTTTACATCAGCACAATTTTTGAAACAAACTTTTTTTTTTCAAGGAAGTTATAAGGGTTAAAATTTGACCAGCAATTTCTCATTTTTACAACCAAATTTACAAAACCATTTTTTTTAGGGACCACCTCACATTTGAAGTCATTTTGAAGGGTCTATATGGCAGAAAATACCCAAAAGCGACACCATTCTAAAAACTGCACCCCTCAAGGTGCTCAAAACCACATTCAAGAAGTTTATTAACCCTTCAGGTGATTCACAGCAGCAGAAGCAACATGGAAGGAAAAAAATTAACATTTTACTTTTTAGTCACAAAAATGATCTTTCAGCAATAATCTTTTTAATTTCCCAAGGGTAAAAAGAGAAAATGGAACTCAAAAGTTGTTGTCCAATTTATCCTGAGTACGCTGATACCCCACATGTGAGGGGGAACCACTTTTTGGGCGCATGGCAGGGCTCAGAAGGAAAGGAGCGCCGTTTGACTTTTTCAAGCTAAATTAGGCTGGAATTGAGATCGGACGCCATGTCGCGTTTGGCGACCCCCTGATGTGCCTAAACAGTGGAAACCCCCCACAAATGACCCCATTTTGGAAACTAGACCCCCTAAGGAACTTATCTAGATGTGTCATGAGCACTTTTATCCCCCAAGTGCTTCACGAAAGTTTATAACGCCCGGGCGTGAAAAAAAAAAATCCTATTTTTTCCACAAACATGATCGTTTAGTCCCCAATTTTTTATTTTCTCAAGGGTAAAAGGAGAAATTGGACCCCAAAAGTTGTTGTCCAATTTGTCCTGAGTACGCTGATACCCCATATGTGGGGGGAACCACTGTTTGGGCGCATGGCAGGGCTCAGAAGGAAAAGAGCGCCGTTTGACTTTTTCAAGCTAACTTTGGCTGGAATTGAGATCGGACGCCATGTTGCGTTTGGAGAGCCCATGATGTGCCTAAACAGTGGAAACCCCCCACAAGTGACCCCATTTTGGAAACTAGACCCTCTAAGGAACTTATCTAGTTGTGTGGTGAGAATTTTGAACCCCCACGTGCTTCACTAAAGTATATAATGCCCAGGCGTGAAAATAAAAAATCCTATTTTTTCCTACAAAAATGATATTTTAGTCCCCAATTTTTAATTTTCCCAAGGGTACCAGGAGAAATTGGACCCCAAAAGTTGTTGTCCAATTTGTCCTGAGTACGCTGATACCCCATATGTGGGGAGGAACTACTGTTTGGGCACACGTTGGGGCTCGAAAGGGAAGTAGTGACGTTTTGGAATGCAGACTTTGATGGAATGTTCTGCTGGCATCATGTTCCATTTGCAGAGCCCCTGATGTGACTAAACAGTAGAAACCCCCCACAAGTGACCCCATTTTGGAAACTGTACCCCCTAAGGAACTTATCTAGGTGTTTGGTGAGAATTTTGAACCCCCACGTGCTTCACCAAAGTTTATAATGCCCAGGCGTGAAAATAAAAAATCCTATTTTTTCCCACAAAAATGATATTTTAGTCCCCAATTTTTAATTTTCCCAAAGGTAACAGGAGAAATTGGACATCAAAAGTTGTTGTCCAAATTGTCCTGATTACGCTGGTACGCCATATGTGGGAAAAAACAGTTTAGGCACACGTTGGGGCTCGAAAGGGAAGTTGTGACGTTTTGGAATGCAGAAATTGTCTGCGGTCGTCATGTTCCGTTTGCAGAGCCCCTGATGTGCCTAAACAGTAAAAAAAAAACACAAGTGACATCATTTTGGAACCTAGACCCCCCCCAAGGAACTTATCTAGATGTGCCCCCTTTTTGGAACTAATGTACGCTTTCTTGTAAAGTAAATTAGTAGTGCATGGAGGTGTGGTACAATCTGAAGCAATCCTTCATACACAGGCCAGGTTTTTCGGGGCAGGTGTCGCATTGATAAATGGTGTCCTTGCGTATTCCCCTTTTGTAACACACTCGGCACCTTTTTTGCGGCTTACCTTTTCTGCCGGTTGGCGGGACCACCCCCGGAAAATGCTGGCCTGGTACGATACGAGCACCTTCAGTTCCGGAAGTACTGGGGCCCTCTCCTTCCGGAGTACCAAATATCAGGGCCTTAACCACTACCTCCTGGAACTGAAGGTACGACGTATCGGTGTGGCGTGCACATCGTAACAGCAGGAAAGCGTTGAGCATTGCCATTTGTACGATGTGGACGGCCAACTTTTTGTACCACACCTTGGCCTTTCTCAAAGCACTGTATGGTTGGAGGAGTTGATCAGAGAGATCAACCCCCCCCCATGCTTTTGTTGTAGCCCAGTACACAGTCCGGTTTGCAGACCTGTGTAGAGGTACCCCGTACAGTGCTGAGGGCTCTGCCATCACCATGTATGGTGGTCAAGAGAAGGACATCCCTCTTGTCCTTGTACTTGACCACCAGCAGGTGGTCGCTACATTGGGCCTTGCTCTCACCTTTTCTGAGCATCTGCCGAAGTAGCGTCTTTGGGAGGCCTCTCTGATTTTTGCGCACAGTACCGCAGGCTGCGGTACCTCGCGCAGAGAGGGATTTGTAGAGTGGGATGCTGGTATAAAAGTTATCAGTATAGAGGTGATAACCTTTATCCAGCAGTGGGTGCACCAAATCCCACACGATCTTCCCACTCACTCCCAGGACAGGAGGACACTCAGGGGGTTCAATCCTGCTGTCCTTCCCTTCATACACTCTAAACCTGTGGATGTACCCTGAGGCACTCTCACACAGCTTGTAGAGTTTGATTCCGTAACTGGCCCTTTTGTTGGGCAGGTATTGACGGAATCCGAGCCGCCCCTTAAAATGGACCAAGGACTCATCCACGCAGATGTCCCTTTTGGGCACGTACACTTCAGAAAACTTTTTGTTGAAGTGTTCGATGACCGGCCGAACTTTGAACAGACGGTCAAAGTTGGGGTCATCTCGTGCGGGACACTGTGCATTATCGGAATAATGCAGGAATTTATGGATGGCCTCAAAACGTCTCCGAACCATGGCCATTCGGAATACTGGAGTGTTATATAAAACATCTACACTCCAATATTGCCGCATTTCTGGCTTCTTCACGATCCCCATGTGGAGGACCAGGCCCCAAAACTGCATCATTTCAACTGCGTCTACAGGAGACCAGTTGGAAAATGATGTACCGGGGTTTTGCTCCAAAAATTGACGAGCATACAAATTAGTTTGCTCCACCATGAGGTTAATAAAATCCTCAGAGAAAAAGACTTTGAAAAAGTCTGTTTCTGTGAGGCCCGTGGTGTCAAACTTGATTCCTGATTCTGCCACAAAATCAGGAATCAGTGGCTCGTAATTTTCGGGGGGCGAGGTCCATGTGGGTTCCGCAGTGGGGAGCGCTGGTTCAGGAGTGGTGGGGGCTGCCTCATCTTCTGTCCTGGGGCGTCTGCGTGGTGGTTCCGCAGGACCCGAGGAGGAAGATGAGGAGGAAGAGGAGGAGGAGGAGGAAGAGGATGAAGAATCAGAAAAGTGAAGAAAAGTGGGATCCTCTCCCTCGCTATCAGTGTCGGAGGCAAGGAAAGCATATGCCTCCTCCAATGAATAGCGCTGTTGGGACGAACGGGACGAGCGGGACATTTTTGTGTGAATATGGTGATTGGGTGCACTTTATTGATAACTGTATGTGTATGTGTGGGGGGATAGTGATTTGTGCAAACTTATCTGAAAAGAAAATGCTAAAAGGAGAAGAAAAACCTGTAAAAAAAAAAAAAAAAGGCAGGCACAAACTCTGATAAGAGAACTGCGTCACTTATCAAAGTTTGGCGGCTGCGGAATGTGTGTACGGAGGTTGCGCAAAAAGGCTGAAGGGAAAAAAGCGAGCGCGAGAGTTGATCGGTGAACTGCGTCACCAATCAACGTTCGGCGGCTGTTAAATGGGCGCACGGAAGGAAGTGCAAAGGGGGGTAAAAAGAGGGGGAAGGGAGATGGGGGTGGAAGTGGGGATTGGGCAGGGATCAGTGATCAAAACGTACGGTTGTAGTCAGGTGGCGCAAAAGGGGGGTGAAAAAAAAAAAAGGAAAACGGCAGGCACAAACTCTGATAAGTGAACTGCGTCACTTATCAAACTTTGGCGGCTGCGGAATGTGTGTACGGAGTTGGCGCAACGGGGGCGAGGGAAAAAAAGCGAGCGTGAGCGTTGATCGGTGAACTGCGTCACCAATCAACGCTCGGCGGCTACTAAATGTGCGCACGGAGGCGGCACAAATGGGGGTGGAGGGGGTAAAAAGAGGGGGAAGGGGGGATTGGGGTGGATGAACGGGGATTGGGGTGGATGAACGGGGATTGGGGTGGATGAACGGGGATTGGGCAGGGATCAGGGATAAAACTTACGTTTAGTTGTCTTCTTTCTTTAGCAGGGATTGTGGTGCTACAGGCTGCTGTGACACCACAATACCCAGCACGGCAGGGAGATCCAGGCACAAAATCCAGCAGGGAGATCCAGCAGTATGACCGCTCTGTAGGAATCCTCAGCTAGAATGAGGACCCTGCAGAGCGGTCATACACAGGTCAGGCAGGTGACACAGACAGGTCACAGAGCGGTCATGCTGCTGCTGTGACCTGTCATTGGTGGGATCGACCATAACATCGATCCCACCAATCAGAGCTTTCCTGGTGACCTGGCTGTGACCTGCCTAGGATCGGATCTGTTCGCGCCATCCTAGGCAGGTCACAGCCAGGTCACCTGCAGGGCACAGAGCGGTCACAGCGTGATCGCCGCTGCGCCCTGTGATTGGCGCGATCGACGATGACATCGATCGCGCCAATCGGCTCCTGCAGGCCCTGCTGGGCCTGCACTGTGTCCTATCCTAGGATCGGTGCTATTAGAGCACCGATCCACGCAGGTTCCGGCAGGGCACAGCGCGGTAATACCGCGCTGTGCCCTGCGATTGGCGCGATCGATGCGATCGGCGATCGCGCCAATCCGGGGTGTTCTTGCCGGTGCCTGGCGTTGCCAGGCACCGGACCTAGGATCGAGTACATCGGTACTCGATCCTAGCCTGTGACCTCATTGTTTCAGCCGCTCCGATTGGCTGAAACAATGAGAATGGCTGTGATTGGCTGTTCAGAATTGAACAACCAATCACAGCGATCGAGAGGGTGGGTGGGCGGCGACAATGCCCTGGATGCCGAGACCATCTCCCCCCAGGTGAGATAGCGTCGGAATTTTAATGCGATCACCGTGACTTAAGTCGCGGTATCGCATTAAAGGGCAGGACGTACTATCCCGTCAAGGGTCAGATAGGCCCAGGGCACCTCGACGGGATAGTACGTCCAAGGTCACAGAGGGGTTAAAGATTAAAAATAATGGTCTATCAATGACTGTACTTAATTCCTGCAGTACTCGAGGGTGTATCCCATCCGGGCCCGGAGATTTGTCAATTTTAGTGATTTTTAGACGCCGCCGCACTTCCTGCTGGGTTAAGCAGGTGACATTTAATTGGGAATTTTTATCACTAGACATTTTGTCTGCCATGGGATTTTCTTGTGTAAATACTGATGAAAAAAAGTCATTTAGCATATTGGCTCTATCCTCATCCTCATCCACCATCTCACCCAGACTATTTTTAAGGGGGCCAACACTATCATTTTTTAGTTTCTTACTATTTATGTAGTTAAAGATTATTTTAGGACTATTTTTACTCTCTCTGGCAATGAGTCTCTCTGTCTCAATCTTTGCTGCCTTGATTTGCTTTTTACAGAATTTATTTAATTTTCTGTATTTATTTAATACCTCCTCACTACCTACTTCCTTTAATTCTCTAAATGCTTTCTTTTTATCACTTATTGCGCCCCTTACAGCTCTATTTAGCCATATTGGTTTCCTCCTATTTCTAGTATGTTTATTCCCATACGGTATATACTGTGCACAGGTCCTATCCAGGATGCTAATAAACGTCTCCCATTTTCTTTGTGTATTTTTGTGTCTCAGGATATCGTCCCAGTTAATTGCACCAAGATCCTCTCTCATCCGTTGGAAATTTGCCCTCCTGAAGTTTAGTGTCCTTGTAACCCCTCTACTACACATCTTTTTAAAGGATACATGAAAACTTATTATTTTGTGATCGCTATTTCCCAAGTGACCCCCAACCCTTATATTTGATATGCGGTCTGGCCTGTTGGTTAATATTAGGTCTAGCAGTGCCCCCCTTCTTGTTGGGTCCTGAACCAGTTGTGAAAGGTAATTGTCTCTCATAATTGTCAAAAACCGATTACCTTTGCTGGAACTGCAGGTTTCTGTTCCCCAATCTATTTCAGGGTAGTTGAAGTCCCCCATAATAATGACTTCTCCTTGAGTCGCAGCTTCATCTATTTGCTTTACGAGGATATTCTTCATTGCTTCCATTATTTTTGGAGATTTATAACAAACCCCTATCAGTAATTTTTTATTTTTTCCCCCTCCCCTTATCTCCACCCACAGGGATTCTACATTTCCATTAAATTTACCTATATTATCGCGCAGGATGGGTTTTAAGGATGATTTTACATATAGACACACCCCTCCCCCTCGCTTATCTGTATGGTCATTTCTGAACAGGCTATAGCCCTGCAAGTTAACAGCCCAGTCATGGCTCTCATCCAGCCACGTTTCAGATATCCCCACCATGTCATAATTATGCTCCAACAACATTAGTTCTAATTCGTCCATTTTGTTGGCGAGGCTTCTGGCATTAGTATACATGCACTTTATGTTCCTCTCTGTACTTCTATTTCTTAAATTATTAACTGTTCTGACCCCACCCCCCATGCGACCGCCACCCCCAACTTCCTTATTTGTGCCCAGGTCTCTGTCTGCACTATCTTCCCCTCCTATAAAATGAATACCCTCCCCCCCAATTCCTAGTTTAAACACTCCTCCAACCTTCTAGCCATTCTCTCCCCCATGTTGAGTAAGACCACCATTATTTTAAGCTGAAAATGCAGTGTACCACAAATTAGATGTTGTGTGCCATACAAATATTACATACAAAAATACCACAACTGATGTAGTAACACTTGCAGGCTGTGTTCACATTGCATTGTCATCCAAGTAGTGTAATACATTAAGATTGAAAATGTATTTCTAGAACATTTGTCAACTGTCAGGAACAATTGTTTTGAAGATAAGCATTCAATATCCCTTTCCTGTAGTAACATATGCTAAATATTATCCCAAAAGTCAGCTGGAAGCATTGTCATGTCACACCCAGATGAAATATTTATTTAAACTTAAGCAGGCAGACTATAGACTTCATTGCACACTGACCAGTATGTGCCTTTGTCTCGGCTCTCCTCATCAGTGAAATTGGAATCCAGAAATGTATCTTTGTAGATTCTTCCCACCAAACAGTACACGTCAGAGGCAACTTGGTCTTCTTGCTGCACCATTGGTAACATTATCTCCAGAGCTTTCTCCCTATCCCCAGGGTGTCTCCTTCTAAACAAAAAATGAAATCACAAAAAGAATTACATCCACAATTCACTGTATTTTAATTGACCACACTGTAACACAAAATACAGAAGGATAAATCCCCTTCCCTGAAGCGTAATTGACATGCCATATAGGATTGGTTGTATAAAGAAAGAGGGATAAAAACAGAAAGAAAGCAACACATACAAGAACCAAACCCACTGGTGGAATTCACAAACCCAAGCTAACTTGCAGAATTTCCACCAAAAAAATAGAAATTGTCTATTTATTAGTTGATACGAAGTGAGAGCAACCGCCGATGTTTGGTCTTTATTGACTTGGGGTACATGAACACAATGTCTTTTTTTTTTTTTTTTTTTTTAAAGGTGGATTCTGCATGGAACCCGTCTGAAAAGTAAAGAAAAGATACCGGTATATCAATCTATCTATACATACACACACACTCACAATGTAAAAGGTGGCTGCCGGACACATAGTGGATGGGAGCCATGTATCACAGAGGTGGTTATCCTCTGTGTACTAGAGCATTACCCCAGGTTTATATCACATAGTAATAAGAGGGGTTAATCGGCCATGACAGGTTAATTGTGAGCAGCTGAAGAGTTGGGTGGGAAGGCTGTTCTCCATATCTCCAACCCTCGGTGTGGATCACATTGTAAAATGAAACCGGTGTCTCACACATGTCTATGTGTGGAAGTGTGCAGACCTCCAGGATTGTGTGCCTTTGCTAAAGGGCTAAGAAGCTGGACTATCCCAAGCGGGCGAACCCACACTATTGTATGGACTTTACGTTTCACTTTGTGCTGGATAAGGGCTGTATTTAAATTTTGCTGTGGTGCGGTTTATGAGGAATGAAATAAATCAGCCGGACTTTTAAATAGAAACTGTTCCTGTAATACCTCACATCGCTCCAAAGTAAGCAGCACTGTTACAACATATACACACACAGTGCCTTGGAGAAGTATTCATATCCTGTGAACTTTAACAGCATTTTATGTGATATACTGTAGCGCACGGGGTAGTGGAACCACTGTGCCATGGACAGAGGAGAGCTTGGAAGGGTTTGACTAGGCAAACCCCTGAATCTTCACTAGAGCGCCTAATGGTGTGGTAAGACTTGGCTCTAGATGGAGGCAAGGTGCTGCTGAAGGACAGACCTCAGACACATGGCAGCTGACACCCAAAGGGGTAGGAAGCTTGAACAGCCAGGAATGGATAGCACAGCAGGTGTTAGTTACTGGCAGAATTGGTTGGCAAACAGGTGAACACAGTAGGTACTGGCAGGCATGGCTGGTATACAGTAAGGTATGGCACTTCATGGCAAGCATGGCTGGTTTACAAGAACAGTGGACCTGAAAACTAGCAAGCGTACAAAACTGACAGAACATGTTGCTCAGGCACCTCCCAATAGGTGGAGATGCCTAAATAATAAGTGTATCCCAGGTACTGGCTGGGGAAACTTTAGAACAATGCATAGTGTCTCTCCAAGCGGCCGGGTCTGCGCACACACGCCCTGAGCACATTGTCCGGGGATCTGCCAGATGTCAGCAGACCACTGGAGACCATCGCAGAAAAAGGAAGTGCGGGCCGAGGACCAGAGCGGTGGTTTTCTAAATATTTTAAAAATATAAATCTGGCAGTGCAGAAACATGAATCAGGTGGGCACATCTCCAGGATATTTATTTTCATCTTTATGCCCAGCTCACGTACCATCTAACCAATTATTCATTTGTTTGCATTGGGTGCACGCATGCACGGCTATCCTATATTCATACAATAGCCTCTACCTAGCTTACTGATGTGTATCCACAGGGACAGCACAGCACACATTACTCCTATTATCTAGGCATCTACATTGTTGTAATTTTGAAACAACAGTTACACGTGCATCTCACAAAATTAGAATATCAAAGTGATTTATTTAAGTTCTTCAATACAAAAAGTGAAAGTCATAATAGATAGAGTCATTACAAACAGAGTAATCTATTTCAAGTGTTAATTTCTGTTAATGTTGATTATTATGACTTACAGCCAATGAAAACCCAAAAGTCATTATCTCAGTAAATTAGCATACTTTATAACACCAGCTTGAAAAATGATTTTAAAATCCTACTGAAATGTTCAGTAAATGCACTCAATACTTGGTCTGGGCTCCTTTTGCATCAATTACGGCATCAATGCGGCATGGCATGGAGGCGATCAGCCTGTGGCAATGCTGAGGTGTTATAGAAGCCCAGGTTGCTTTGATAGCAGCTTACAGCTCGTCTGCATTGTTGGGTCTGGTGTCTCTAATCTTCCTGATACAATACCCCATGGATTCTCTATGGAGTTAAAGTCCGTCACAAAAGAACGGCACATCTATAGCGCGTGCCGAAAATGGCATGCGCTAGCGATGCGCTACAGGCAGAAATCATATTGCTGTCAATGGGTGCGCTAACGGACCCGTTGCACGGTGTTAATTGCGACATTTTCGCCATGCAACGCAGTCCGAAAGTGTTAACCCATTAACACAATGTGAACCTAGCCTAATAGACATTGTGTTCACATGCCCATTTTACAAAGAACCGACAACACTAAATGCAGTGAGGAGTTTTCAGATTTGAAATAAGAAATTGATGGTGAAAATCTTTTTTGCAACATGTTTTAGAGACATTAATATACTAAAGCTAATAACCAATGCGATTGTACTTCCTTTTATCATATAAGCAGAAATGCCAACCATAAAAGAGAAGCATTCATATCATGAAAACCGAAGTACCAAACTGTTCTAGGGCCGGTTTCAAAGTTTAGTTTCTATTCTCATACTTTGTGCTGGATCCATTTATGTTCCGTGCTTCATTTTCTAGAAGACTTGTTGCATCCATTTTATCGTGCAGGAAAAGAGATAATCTTCGCTTCTCCTAACAATTAAACAATAAAATACAAGAAACTTGTGTGCCATACGTTTTTTACCCCCACCAAGTCATTAACTTCCTAAGAATACAGGACTTTTTTTTTATCATTTTTTCCTCCTGTTCCTTTTTTTATTTTTCCGTCGACATAGCTGTTTGATGTCATTTTTTTGCAGGACAATATTGTAATTTTAAATTCTTAATTTTATTATACAACATCTTGGAAGATGGGTTCAATAATTCCTAGTGCTGTAAAAAAAAAATAAAAAATGCAATTCTGACATTCTTTTTTAGATTTTGTTTTTTTATGGTGTTCATTATGTATTTAAAAAAAGACCTGGCAACATGATTATCCAGGTCAAGTAAGTTTTTATTTTCACCTTGACGTAGTTGTATGGAGGATTGCTTTTTACACCTAGAGTGGACAATTTGAGTACAAATGAGGCGTGCCCTGAACAAGAAAATAGCAATTCTGCAGTTCCTTTTTTGATGTTAAATAATTTTATATATTAATAGGTCGGACGGGTTTGACATGATGATACCAAATATGTCTATATTTTCAATTTTTTTATTTTTGAAAGAAGAAAATAGGTGAGTTCTAAACCTTTAGAAATATATATATATATTTTTATTTTTTAAAACTTTTTAAAACATTTTTTCATTTCCTCAGACTTTCTGGGGTACTTTAATCTGTGATCATTTGATATTACATTCTGATATACCACAGTGTTTCAGTTTAAAGCGAAACCGCAGGATTCAGCAGACCCCCAAATGCTGGTCACATCAGCAATGATGCCATTTATAGTGATTGACAGCGGAATTTATATTTTTAAATTACAGTAATCAGAGCTATCTCCAGTAACTGCAGTTACAGGCAGATGCTGGCTATGCAATTCTCAGCTCCTGAGTTGGCTTTACACTTTCTGTAACAACCAATGGCATACATTTTCATCTTAGACTGCGAAGGAATAAATGTACATTGGCAAGTTCTATCTGCAGCACATAGGACATGAGTATTTTCTCCATTTGTGTAAAATTAGTCCACAAAAAATAAAAAAGGATGCGTGAACATGCACATTTATTATAACGAGTCCGTAATATATCTGCAAAACTAACGCACAGTAAATGTACCTAAAAACTTTTTAGTGAAATAGACATAAATTTACATTTTACATGACATGTATTGCGCTGAAATGGAATTGTTAAATGTACTCCTAAAAATACATATGGCTTCCATAAATCCAACACAGGCACATTTATAGAAGTTCTGCACCATTTGTTATGGTTAATTCTCCTTTATACAGTACAATTGTGAAACAGATCAACATTTAAGAATTAATCAATGTACAATTGGGATGAACTAAAAAGGAATCAAAAAAGTAACATTGGTTGCTTCTAACTATGCAAAAGTCACCAGAAAATTATTCTCACCTGTTCAGGGCAAACGCGTAATGAAACTTCACATGGAGATGAGAGGACAAATCAAAGGTTGGCAGTCTTTCCAGCGTCTCCACTAGCTTTACAATGGAATCATAATCCTTTCCAGGTGAGCCATTCAGAAGAGAGGGGAAAAATACATGCAATTACATAATGGTGACAGGCTAGTTTATATTGCTGCAAACATATGATCACAGTGCCTGTATACACACACACACACAAACACACACACAATGCACAAACAATACCCGGTTGGACACCTAACATTTTAAAGGGAATCTGTCACCCCATTTTTGGCCTATAAGCTGCGGCCATCGCCATCAGCGATTTATCTACAGCATTCTATAATGCTGTAGATAAGCCCCTGGTGGAACCTGAAAGATAAGAAAAACAAGTTAGATTATACTCACCTGGGGGGGGGGGGAGGGCGGTCCGGTCCGATGGGCGTCACAGGTCCTCCCATTTTCATAAGATGTCGTCCTCTTTGCTTCCTGTTGCGGCTCCTGCACAGGTGTACTTTGTCTGCCCTGTTGAACTGCAGTGCGCAGGAGCTGGGCCTCTCTGACTTTTCCCGCTGCCTGCGCACAGCAGTACTTTGCTCTGCCCTGAACAGGGCAGACAAAGTACGCCTGCGCAGGATCTGTGTCAGAAAGCAAAGAAGAGTGCGTCATCGTATGAAGATGGGAGGCGCCGGACCCGAGGTGAGTATAATCTAACTTGCTTTTCTTATCTTTCAGGTTACATTGGGAGCTTATCTACACCATTACAGAATGCTGTAGATAAGCCACTGATGGCAGTGGCAGCAGCTTATAGGCCAAAAATGGGGTGACAGATTCCCTTTAAGTTGATATTTTCTTTGGAGTGGTCTAAATGGCTCCTAAAGTAACAGGATTTGGAGACTAGAATTCTATACTGCATCAAGCAGTTTTTAAACTGCGTCTAAACTTCAAGTTTCCAACTCTATCAGGAGTTGCTTCATAACCCTGTTTTTTGGAACCCATGATGAAGCATTTGAGTACAATGAGGCAAATGAAATCCAGAGTCTACAACTTTGGACTCCATTTGGCTTTCTTAACCCCTTTACCCCCAAGGGTGGTTTGCATGTTATGGACCGGGCCAATTTTTACAATTCTGACCACTGTCCCTTTATGAGGTTATAACTCTGGAACGCTTCAACGGATCCCGGTGATTCTGACATTGTTTTCTCGTGACATATTGTACTTCATGATAGTGGTAAAATTTCTTTGATATTACCTGCGTTTATTTGTGAAAAAAACGGAAATATGGCGAAAATTTTGAAAATTTCGCAATTTTCCAACTTTGAATTTTTCTGCAATTAAATCACAGAGATATGTCACACAAAATACTTAATAAGTAACATTTCCCACATGTCTACTTTACATCAGCACAATTTTGGAACCAAAATTTTTTTTTTGTTAGGGAGTTATAAGGGTTAAAAGTTGACCAGCAATTTCTCATTTTTACAACACCATTTTATTTTAGGGACCACATCTCATTTGAAGTCATTTTGAGGGGTCTATATGATAGAAAATACCCAAGTGTGACACCATTCTAAAAACTGCACCCCTCAAGGTTCTCAAAACCACATTCAGGAAGTTTATTAACCCTTCAGGTGTTTCACAGGAATTTTTGGAATGTTTAAATAAAAATTAACATTTAACTTTTTTTCACAAAAAATTTACTTCAGCTCCAATTTGTTTTATTTTACCAAGGGTTACAGGAGAAAATGGACCCCAAACCTTGTTGTACAATTTGTCCTGAGTACGCCAATACCCCATAAGTGGAGGTAAACCACTGTTTGGGCGCATGACAGATCTTGGAAGCGAAGGAGCGCCATTTGACTTTTTAATGCAAAATTGACTAGAATTGAGATGGGACGCCATGTTGCGTTTGGAGAGCCCCTGATGTGCCTAAACATTGAAATCCCCCACAAGTGACACCATTTTGGAAAGTAGACCCCCTAAGGAACTTATCTAGAGGTGTGGTGAGCACTTTGACCCACCAAGTGCTTCACAGAAGTTTATAATGCAGAGCCATAAAAATAAAACAAAAATTTTTTCCCACAAAAATTATTTTTTAGTCCCCAGTTTTGTATTTTCCCAAGGGTAACAGGAGAAATTGGACCCCAAAAGTTGTTGTGCAATTTGTCCTGACTGCGCTGATACCCCATATGTGGGGGGGAACCACCGTTTGGGCGCATGGGAGGGCTCGGAAGGGAAGGAGCGCCATTTGGAATGCAGACTTAGATGGAATGGCGTCACATTGCGTTTGCAGAGCCCCTAATGTACCTAAACAGTAGAAACCCCCCACAAGTGACCCCATATTGGAAACTAGACCCCCCCACGAACTTATCTAGATGTGTTGTGAGAACTTTGAGCCCCCAAGTGTTTCACTACAGTTTATAACGCAGAGCCGTGAAAATAAAAAATCTTTTTTTTTCCCACAAAAATTATTTTTTAGCCCCCAGTTTTATATTTTCCCAAGGGTAACAGGAGAAATTGGACCCCAAAAGATGTTGTCCAATTTGTCCTGAGTACGCTGATACCCCATATGTTGGGGTAAACTCCTGTTTGGACACACGGGAGAGCTCGGAAGGGAAGGAGCACTGTTTTACTTTTTCAACGCAGAATTGGCTGGAATTGAGATCGGACGCCATGTCGCGTTTGGAGAGCCCCTGATGTGTCTAAGCAGTGGAAACCCCCAAATTATAACTGAAACCCTAATCCAAACACACCCCTAACCCTAATTCCAATGGTAACCCTAACCACACCTCTAACCCAGACACACCCCTAACCCTAATCCCAACCCTATTCCCAACCGCAAATGTAATCCAAACCCTAACCCTAACTTTAGCCCCAACCCTAACTGTAGCCTTAACCCTAACTGTAGCCTTAACCCTAACTGTAGCCTTAACCCTAACTGTGGCCTTAACCCTAACTGTGGCCTTAACCCTAACTGTGGCCTTAACCCTAACTGTAGCCTTAACCCTAACTGTAGCCTTAACCCTAACTGTGGCCTTAACCCTAACTGTAGCCTTAACCCTAGCCCTAACCCTAGCCCTAACCCTAACCCTAGCTCTAACCCTAGCCCTAACCCTAATGGGAAAATGGAAATAAATACATTTTTTTTTAAAAAAAAATTATTTTTCCCTAACTAACGGGGTGATGAAGGGGGGTTTGATTTACTTTTATAGCGGGTTTTTTAGCGGATTTTTATGATTGGCAGCCGTCACACACTGAAAGACGCTTTTTATTGCAAAAAATATTTTTTGTGTTACCACATTTTGAGAGCTATAATTTTTCCATATTTGAGTCCACAGAATCATGTGAGGTCTTGTTTTTTGCGGGACGAGTTGACGTTTTTATTGGTAACATTTTCGGGCACGTGACATTTTTTGATCGCTTTTTATTCCGATTTTTGTGAGACAGAATTACCAAAAACCAGCTATTCATGAATTTCTTTTGGGGGAGGCGTTTATACCGTTCCGCGTTTGGTAAAATTGATAAAGCAGTTTTATTCTTCGGGTCAGTACGATTACAGCGACACCTCATTTATATCATTTTTTTAATGTTTTGGCGCTTTTATACGATAAAAACTATTTTATAGAAAAAATAATTATTTTTGCATCGCTTTATTCTGAGGACTATAACTTTTTTATTTTTTTGCTGATGTTGCTGTATGGCGGCTCGTTTTTTGCGGGACAAGATGACGCTTTCAGCGGTATCATGGTTATTTATATCTGTCTTTTTGATCGTGTGTTATTCCACTTTTTGTTCGGCAGTATGATAATAAAGCATTTTTTTTTGTCTCGTTTTTTTTTTTTTTTCTTACGGTGTTTACTGAAGGGGTTAACTAGTGGGACAGTTTTATAGGTCGGGTCGTTACGGACGCGGCGATACTAAATATGTGTACTTTTATTGTTTGTTTTTTTTTATTTAGATAAAGAAATGTATTTATGGGAATAATATTTATTTATTTTTTTCATTAGTTAGGATTTTTTTTTTTTTTTCTTTTTACACACACTTGTAAAAAAATTTTTTAACTTTTTTACTTTGTCCCAGGGGGGACAATACAGATCGGTGATCTGCCAGTTTGCACAGCACTCTGACAGATCACAGATCTGTCTGAGAGCAGTGCAGCGTTACCAAGTGCCTGCTCTGAGGAGGAAGATAGGAGACCCCCGGAGCAACGCGATCATATCGCGTTGCTGCAGGGGTCTCAGGGAAGCCCGCAGGGAGCCCCCTCACTGCGCGATGCTTCCCTGCACCGCCGGCACATCGCGATCATGTTTGATCGCGGTGTGCCGGGGGTTAATGTGCCGGGGGCGGTCCGTGACCGCTCCTGGCACATAGTGCCGGATGTCAGCTGCGATAAGCAGCTGACACCCGGCCGCGATCGGCCGCGCTTCCCCCGTGAGCGCGGCCGATCGCCTATGACGTACTATTCCGTCCGTGGGAAGTAAAGCCCACCCCACATGGATGGAATAGTACGTCTAATGGCAGAAAGGGGTTAATAGCAGTGTTCATCTTTGTAAGGCCGGGATCACACTTGCGAGTTCAATGCGAGAAATTTGCGCATTGAACTCGCAAGTGTGACCCTGGCCTAACAGGGATACAACAGCGTAATCTGGTATATTGCAGACTAGGGAATCCACTTGCCTCATTGTACTTAATAGCTGTCAGGGATTCGATCTGCATTCCTTTTTTTCAGAGAAAACAGATAGCACCCCCAACAGAGTCACGAGCATAAACACAATGTGAACCCAGGTTTAACACACAAGGAAGTCAGTAAAATTTAGTTACACACATAATTAAAGCACAAAACCACATTTAACAATAAGCTTTCAGTACCTGAATATCCCGATATGACAAGAGTAAATTTATAATGATATCTGGAGACAAAACTTCAATGTTATCTACACGATGTCGTATCCTTGTCAACTCAACCGCCAACTCCTTTCCAGTGTATTTGTTGCGTGCATGCCTAATGTCATTGAGGATGGCTTCTCGGAAGTATTGGCTACAATAACAGAAAAACAAACAAATTAGTTGTTTTTTTTAATTCAAAATTAACATCTACATGTTTAGGCCGCGTTTGATGACGCATGCGTCGTTTCGTCGTCTACGTTTTGGCGCGGTAAATGCTACATGTAGTAATTTTAGAGGCGTCAATTTGCCGCCTAGAAACGTATGCGGTTGTTAGCGGATGGAATGTGGCAAAAAAAGCATTGCTGTCTATGTGAACGCATGCGGCCGCAAGTACATGCGTTTGCTTGCGTTTGTGAACGCATGTGTTGCACCACAGGAAAACATGTCTAGATACTGATTAGCCTCCCCCCACATACAAAGTGATAAAGGGAGGGAGTGGGCATTTGCAGGTCACTACTCAGCAGAGAACCAGACCAGAAAGACGAAAGCACCTTGGAGGAAACAAGACTCTGAACAATGTGAGTATATCCTAGCCAATGCCTTTATTTTCTATTTTCTGTCTCTACGTGTCCTAATTTCTTCCATTTCTTTCTTTCTGCATGCATCAGAATGTCATCTTCTTCTGATGAGGAGCAACGTCCTGGGCCTGCACAATCCGAACATGTCAGTGAAGTGAGTACTCAACTCCTCTGATTGGTAAGTATTCACTGCCACATCTACACGTGACAATTTTTTTTTTCTTTTTTTAGAGCACTTCTTCCACTGCGGCAGAAGCTGAGCAGCAGCAGCGGGTTCACGGCCTTATACATGAATTGAAAGTGAAGGATTGCTCCAAGAGGAGAAAGAAGCCGATTTCTCTTATAAGATATATTACAATGTTGACTGTTTTCATATTTACTAGTAGTATGTACAGTATAATAAAAATAAACAAAAAAAAGCTACTCTTTAAACTCATTTTGGTTTATATTATTCCGCCATCCTTATGTAAAGGCCTTACCATGAGCTGGCTTGTGCCATCTTCAAGACCTGAATAAAGCGATCCACTAAGGGCAAACAAATGGGCCCAAGAAGCAACTCGAAGTTAGGCTGCATCAATTCCGTCAGTCCTTTCATGACGCTGCTTTCACAGCAGAACACTTTATTATGGGGTGTGATCATGTAAGGAACAAATGTGTAGCTAGCTGTGCAAGTCTACAAGAAAACAAATGTATAAGATGTTAGAAATACTTCTAAATGTAATTGAATGTTAATCTTTAATTAGATAACATGACTACACTCTTCACCATTAAAATTGCAACAAGAAGGAAAAATTGTGGAATTACGGAAAGCACAAAATGGATAAAACATTAATGACATGTAAAAAGTGACAAATGCAAACAGAATTTTCAAAACATCTCAATATATTCAGTACTGAATAGTAGCCCCATGTGCAGTAATACACATACTTAAGTGCATTGGCTGATATCAATGAGGTTATTAATGGTTGTCTGAGGAATGTTTAGTTGCGCTGAATCCACTTGGGAGTGTAAATCATTAAGATCCGCAGCTTCATATGTAATTGCTGACCAATGACGTCCCAGATGTGCTCGATGGAAGACAAGTCCAGAGATGCTGCCGAGTATGGTAGCACGTTTAGGCCATACAGGCTGCTCACAGTAGCGGTCATGCCTTCTAAATTAAGTTTCATTGTTGAGTTTTTGTTGGGAGTACACAAATTCCATCTAGTGGCTGAATTTATTAGCTTTTTGTCCCTCTGCTCTTCCTGTCCCTTGCTCTGTAGTGGTGCATTTTGGGAAAAAGCTCATTACCTCACAGACTGGTGTTCAGCGGACATCCGCCATTTTGCTCCCTTTCATGATAGCATTGCTGGTAAGAAGGATTATGTGTTGTTGCAGGCACCAGATACACCAGACTCTCTCCTGTATTAGTCAGTTGTATTTATAGGACTGGATAGCAGGCAGGTACAACACATGTTGTTCATAAACTGTTCAGCCATTTAGCTCATGTATTTCTGTGTCACCTGTATACATGTAGTTATACCTTGTTATTTCACTGCTCCTAGTTTAACCGAATGTGCAGTATTTACTAATGTTCAATACACTACACAGACTTCAGGATACAGTCTTCTTATTGGACTATGGTAGATCGGTTTAGCTGCCCATCAGACTATGCACACACCTCAGGGGAACGTGTAGTGAGGGCAGAACAGTGAAACAGCGGCTACCAAGCCAGTAGGATTCAGGACACTGACTACAAAGACTTGGTACAGCTGCTGCAATGTCTGCACAGCCAAGCATTGCCTTAAAGACACTATGTCCCTGAAATCTTCATACAGAACAAGATCTGTAGCTTTTATCTTCTTGAGGGCATCATCTATCAGCAGAGCTGTCGCCATTACCCATGCAAAAGCTGAAGCTGCCAAAATACAAGCAACCTTTGCTAACCAGAAAATGCAACTGAAGTTAGTGAAAGCACACTTGGAAGCAACACTAGCAGAGCGAGAGGAGAGGACACAAATTGAGAAGGCAAGCCTGGATGCTGCCTTAGAAAGACTAGCACCAGAAAAGGAGGCTGCAGCTGCAAGAGCTGAAGCAGAGTCCCTAGAGGCATCGCAACTCCCTGAACTGCAAAGACAAAGAAGTATGACAAATCCGAGGCTTATACTGTAGGATACATGACAACGTACATCACAGTACATTAACGAGCATCCCAGTTCAAACTCTAATCCTGAGCCAGCACCAAAATAAGAACACGATATCTCCAGTAAGACAAACACGATCCAAGATGAGGCGTATGTCCAGGACAGCTATAATGAAAGTAACAAGCAAGACAACTCTGCCGCTCATCAGGTAACCAAAGCAGATTGCCTTGCTGGCATGTCTTTTGTCACAAAGAAGCAGTAAGACACCAGCTAGTGGCACTCGGAGAACACTAAAAGGTATGAACACACTTCACATCATTACCACGGTGACTCACCACCAGTATACCCTGCTGATAACTGGATAATGGACATTGCCAAGTTCTTTACATGGAGTGACCTTGTCGCCAAAGGGCTCTTAAAGTTCAATAACAATGCAGAAGGGCCACAGGGCCTGGAAAGTTTCTTTCCAAAATGTTACTAGAGACTTTGACCTCTTAGTCAAATGTCTGGGAGAAGAGTCAGGCAGACATGCAGCAATGATCAGAGACATCAATATAAACCATCCTGAGACTGGCCTCAAAATGATCTTGGATAAGCCGGATGAGCAGCAGAGGTAATAGAAAAGAGCCTTATTCAAATGAATTGACGACTTTCCTAAAATATCTTACAAAGGCCTTCAGAAACTCAGAGAACTAAGTGACCTGCTAATGGAAGTCCAGGTTGCTAAATGTAAAGACGACTTGCAGGGGACTCGCATTCCTTGACACTGCCAGAGGTGTAAAACCTATAGTCCAAAAATTGCCCTATAATCTGCAGAAGAGGTGACTCACACATGGTTCTGTTCACAGGTCTGTTGGCCATTGTCAGGAAGAATCAACAGTACAGAATCCCAGCAAGAAGTTCCCCCTCATCTCCTGAAATACAGAGCCTTTAAAGGAAAGCCCATGCAAGATCGCATGAGCTTCCTGAGAGAAAATGGAATCTGCTACAAGTGGTTCATCTACACCTCATCTCACTATGGACTGCAAAGTCAGTATAAAATGTTCAGAATATGATACCACAGACCACATCACAGCGCTACATCCTGGTTTAGTTCCATGGAGTACACAAAACATTCAGACATTGAGCATGGCAGGGAGGAAGGGAACACTGCTACAACTACACCAGGGATCACTTCACAATGTACAGAAGTTTGCAAAGGGTCAATAGACAGTAGGTCATACACCAGAATCTGACTTATCAGAGTCTACCCCGTAGGGCCAAAGCTACAAAATTGTACGCCATCTTGGGTTATCAAAATAACAAATCCTTGGCTAGATCGACGTTCTTTAACCTATTCAATATTAAAAGAGCCAAGCACTCCCTACTCATTAAAAACATGTGACAACAGATCTGAAAGTCCTACTCCAAATGTGGCAATCCACAACACTCACTTAAAACGTATAGCACACCTTTTAGCAGAACTTGACCACCAGGCCTATATAATCCTGTTCCTGGGAAGAGATATTGTCACGCTCGGGAAGGGCAAGTCCAGCGGATGGCACCACATACACAAACAACGGGATGGAAAAAAGGGAGAGGAAGGCCCCAACAGTAGGAAGCGAGAGATGCGGCACCTCCTAACTACAACCTGTGCCTATCCCTAAGCTCCCCTAACACCCTAGGAGGGTCCCCCCCGCCGCCGTCATGTGCCTAGTCCCTAGCGGTCACCTCAATATACCCTGGCTAGTGCATTGGCCAGCAAGGACACTACCTCACCACTGCAGATGGTATCAACACAAGGAAAGTAACAAGCAGGAGACAGACAAGAAAATGAAAAATGATACTTAGCTCCAGCCTCTGCTGCCAGGCTCGAAACAGCAGAGGATATGGAGGAAGGAACCCAAACTCCATAGAAGCAGCAGATACACCGGTGGTACCAAAAAGTAACAAACTCCTAGGCTGGTTTTCATTCTATTACCAACAGTCAACTGATGCATCATGTGACGATTTAAAAGACGGTGAGAGCAGTCACCACCCACATCAGCTGACCAGCAACAAAGAAGCTGCCAGGAAGGATACTGACATTAACCCTGGCTAGCCCAAGAGGAAAAAAGCAACGTTTAAATTATAGCAGAACCAGAGCGGTCATGAATCCAAAAATAAATAGTTACAGATATCCCGCAAATTCATAAAGTGGGATGTCACATCAATGGGCCTCGCAATGCTCCCTATGTCCAAAGGCTAGACATAGGATGGGTCATAATAAGAGACATATGCCCAGAAAGCATGCACTCTCAGTTCTCAAAATATTCTGGAGAATGGTCACCCATCTCTGTTCCAACCCTGTAACAACGACATCCACACCAAGAAACTGCCACACAGCACCCTACTACCCAGCCCTCTACTAGATTCTACTCATGACAGCAGTATAATATCCGACAGCTATGAGGATCAGTTAGGGTGTACAGTCACTCACAGAACAAAACAAGACGGTCAGGTCTCAGTCAATGGAAGACAAGTTGTTCTTAGAAATAATGGACAAGGAGCTTGTTTAGGATGAGACTAACAGCTGGGTCGCACCTCCTCCCTACAGAGTCCACAGACCACACCTAATAAATAACAGATCATGCATTAAAAAAGGTCTCCTCTCTCAAGCGTAACTTCCAAAGAAAACTAGAGATGAAAAATTACTTTCTCCTTCATGGCGATTTTCAAAAGCGATCATGCAGAGATAACTCCCCACTCTCAAAAACTCTGAAGAATGCTGGTTCCTAACCCTGTTTGGAGTATATCACCCAATACACCAGGCCAGATCAGAGTGGTGTTTGATTCTAGTGCCAAGTTTAAAAATGTCTCTTTAAATTATGTTTTCTTCTAAGGCTGCGTGCCCACGATCAGGAATAGCATCATTTTGGACGTAGTGTATTTTCAATGAGTCCAAAACACTGCATTCTACATTGCAAGCAGAGTGGATGGGATTTCTAGAAATCCCATGCCTATTGTGCTCCTATTTAACATTGTGCAAAACTCACCAGCGGTGCAGGTTTACAAGATGAAAATGAATTTCTGCGTATTTTCAACAATAGAATGTCATGCAGTAAATCCAAATCTACCTAAATACAAGTGTGATAATTAGAACGCAGCAAAAATACGCTGAACCCAAAAATCTGTGATTTCTGATCGTAGGGAAGGTGACCTAAAAAGATCCAGAATTCAACAACTAACTGGAACATATTTTCATTCCAAGATCTATTGATGAAAATGTATTTTGTTTGTGGACAACCCCTTTGATATTTCCCCAAACCCAAGATATCTCAATGCTTGTTAGATACCTCATTGGATGTTATTTGATTATTATCATCCATTGACTGCCATATATGTATATAAAAAAAATAATTGGATACATTTATTAATATGGCAAGTCTTTTTTACTAGATGGCTATGACGGGATGGATACCTTCAGCCTGCAACCCATCACGCATTGGATACAGTATATGTCCTTTTTACTAAATAGCAAGAGACTATGTGAAATGGCATCATGACGCATTTCATAATGTAACGCAATTAGAGAGAAGTTCAGGGAGGACAAATCTGTACTGTATATTCAGATTTTTACAGTCATGTAATTTTGTTGGGGAATGTCAACAGAATATAAAATTAGTACAAAATGTCCTGAGAAAATCTAATACGATTCCTGTGAAACCGCAAGAATTGAAAATAGAGGAAGAAAATTAGCTACTAAGAATACAAGGAATTTCCAGGCAGATCATGAAGCATAATTACTATTTAAAGCTGTAAATGATGGGAATGGTCACAGAAAAACATTACATATTTGTTGTGTTGTGTTGTGTTGTTTTAACTTTTATTCCTACAAGAACTGTCTGTTTACAATACGGCGACGCTCCGTTTCCCATAGATAATCATTAGATGCGGTAAAACCGCATCTAATGATTAGTCACATGCGTAGTAACTGCGTAAAGGCAGCTTACTACGCATGTCTCCTAATTTACATGCGATCTTACCTGTCCCGCCGCCGGAAGTCCCGTGTCCACAGCATTTCTCGCAGTAAGCTACTGTAAGTTCTCGCAATAACTTCGCTTACTGCGAGAACTGCCGTGCACGTGACCGGGGTTTATCTCCGGTCACTAGTCTGGTTCTCACGATCAGCTGATTATGAGAACGCTGCAGGCATCCAGATGTAGCAGAGCTAAACTTGTTGTGGGATACTCGTTATTAAGGACTACGTAGGACTCGGAGTATACTGTTGATTTATTATTTTTCCAGGAGAAGAGGGCATCGCATGTATTGAGCGTATAATAAAAATATGGTCAAAACTGTGTGGCGTTTTATTTCATTAAAATACTTTATTCTGCATGGGTGTGTTTTATTAACCCTTTAACATCTATAGGATTAGTAATGGCAGGTATCTTATTGACGCCTCTCCATTACTAAGCCGGCTTAATGTCACCTTACAAAGGTGACATTAACCCCTTATTAACACATATCCCACCTCTACACGGGAGTGGGAAGAGAGGGGCTAAGTGCCGGAATTGGCGCATCTCACGGATGCGCCATTTCTGGGGTGGCTGGGGGCTGGTATTTGTAGCCGGGGGAAGGGGGGGGGGGGCAATATCCATGGCCCCTCTCTAGGCTATGAATATCAGCCCGCAGCTGTCTGTAGACTGTGTCTATAATTTATAGGGGGACCCCACGTCATTTTTTTGGGGGGGTCCCCCTATTTTTATAGCCAGTAAAGGCTAAATATAAAGCTGTGGGCTGATATTCATAGCCTGGGAAGCTCCATGGGTATTAACCCCTTCCCAGGCTACAAACATCGGTCCCCCAGTCGCTGGCTTTCCCTCTCTGGTGCAGAAAATTGCGCGGGAGCCCACGCCATTTTTTTTTTTTTTAATTTAAACATATTGCTTTTAAGGCCGGGGTCACACTTGCGAAAAACTCACATGAGTCTCTCGCCTCAATACCAGTCACTGCCGCCGGCACTCGGGAGTGGAGCATGCTGTTGCACTCATGAGCAGAGCGTGCGGCTACATAGAAATACATGCAACAGCACGCTCCGCTCCCGAGTGCCGTCGGCAATGCTGGGTATTGAGGTGAGACTAATCCGAGTTTCTCACATGTGTGATCCCGGCCTAACTCTTTATGTACCATTTATTATATTTATTACTAAACATTGGGCTTGGTATTATCTATCTATCTATCTATCTATCTATCTATCTATTATCTATTATCTATCTATCTATCTATCTTATCTAGTTATCGATAGATAGATATTTGTAGATCGATAATAGATATAGATACGATAGATAAATACGATAGATCGATACGATAGATAGATATTATCCATCTATCTATCTATTATCTATCTATCCCATATCGGTCTATCATCTATCTACCTCTGTGTGTAAACATTATTCTTCAATGGAGTATGTAAATGAAGAGAACAAGAAATAACATCACAATTCTTTTTTTTGGTATATCTTTATGTAGCTTACTACTGCAGTGCGCAGGCGCCGGGCTTCTCTAACCTTTCCCAGCGCCTGCGCACTGCAGTACTTTGCTCTGCCCTCAACAGGGCAGACAAAGTACATCTGCACCAGAGCCGCGGCAAGAAGACAAGAAGAGGACGTCATCGCTAGAAGATAGGAGGCACTCGATCTGTACCGCGACGCCCATCGGACCGCCCCGCACCGGGACAGTCCCTGGGTGAGCATAATCTAACTTGTTTTTCTTATCTTTCAGGTTACATCAGGGGCTTATCTACAGCATTACAGAATGCTGCAGATAAGCCCCTGATGGTGGTGGCCTTCGCTTATAGGCGAAAAATGGGGTGACAGATTCCCTTAAATAAGAGTTTTAGAGCTTCACATTCCAAAGACATACTGACAGGGTATTTAGATTGTGAGCCCCATTGGGGACAGCGATGATAATGTGTGCAAACTGTAAAGAGCTGCGGAATATGTTAGCGCTATCTACTATATAAAGCTGAATGTGTGTGTGTGTGTGTGTATATATGTGTGTGTGTGTGTGTGTATATGTGTGTGTGTGTGTGTGTGTGTGTGTGTGTATGTGTATGTGTGTGTGTGTGTGTGTGTGTGTGTGTGTGTGTGTATGTCCGGGATTGGCATCTGCACCGTCGCAGCTACAGCCACAAAATTTTGCACAGTCACACGTCTGGACCCCGAGAGCGTCATAGGCTATATTGTGAGGCGAAATTTTAACCCCGCGCGTTCCAATTCACCAAACAATTTTGCCCCTATCTACATAATGGGGAAAAAAAGTGAAAGGAAAAGTGTTGGAGGTGTCGCAGCTACAGAAACAAAATTTTGCACAGTCACACGTCTGGACCCTGAGAGCGTCATAGGCTACGTTGTGAGGTGAAATTTTAACCCCGAGCTTTCCAATTCACCAAACTATTTTTCCCCTATCTACATAATGGGGAAAAGTGAAAGGAAAAGTGTTGGAGGCAAATTGACAGCTGCCAGATGTGAACAAGGGGGACTTAAAGAATGAGAGCGATGGCACCAAAGAGTATATACCGTACAGTTGCTAAAGTGGGACCCCGACATGGGATACTCACCACACACGGGGATATGAACACACACACAAAATGCGCCACACACTACCACGTGCTTGAACACATATACCACCCTCAGCACACATTTCACCACACATACACCAACCTCGCCACAAAAAACAAAACAAAAACAAAAGTCGCCGCTCAAAACTCACCACGCGCAAAACTCGCCACATGCAAAAAATAGGCTCACGCAAAACTCGCCACAAGTGCAAAACTCACCTCATGGAAAACTCGCCACACGCAAAACTTGTACATGCGGAAAAATTGCCACATGCACAAAATTTGCAACACATGCAAAAGTTGCCTCACACAAAACTTGCACATACTCAAAAGGCACAACACTCAACACACACAACTTGACAAACGAAACTCACCCTAAAACACACACAAGTCTGGTATTAGCCTTCAAAAATAAAAATCTGATTAATAAGCAGACAAACTACAAGAGCAACAAATGTACCATATAGGAAATACAGCAGCTGTCAGTCACATGACCTGTCTATTATGTGTATGTGTGAGCTAATATATACTGCCAGGGGGAGGGCTTCCTGTTGGCTGGGGATTTATCAGGCTGCCAATTTATCTTACAAATACTGAGGTAAAAATACTGAGCAAATAACGTGTTAACGAGGTCTAATACAGGAGATCACACAGGTATATAATATATACAGGGGAGATGACACAGATATATACTATATACAGGAGAGATGACACACAGGTATATACTATATAAAGGAGGAGATGACATACAGGTATATACTATATACAGGAGGAGATGACACAGGTATATACTATATACAGGAGGAGATGACACACAGATATATACTATATACAGGGGAGATGACACAGGTATATACTATATACAGGAGGAGATGACATACAGGTATATACTATATATAGAAGGAGATGACATACAGGTATATACTATATATAGGAGGAGATGACATACAGGTATATACTATATACAGGGGAGATGACACACAGCAGGTATATACTATATACAGGGGAGATGACATACAGGTATATACTATATACAGGAGATGACATACAGGTGTATACTATATATAAGGGAGATGACAAGCATGTATATACGGAGGTGAAAATGAGAGGTGTGAGGTGAAAATGAAAAGGTGTGAGTGCAAAATGAGAGGAGTGAGGGAAAATAGTGTAGTGATCGGAAAATGACAGATGTGAGGTCGAAATGACAAGTGTTAGGCGGGAATGAGAGGAGTGAGGGAGAAAATGAGAGGTGTGAGGGAGAAAATGAGAGATGTGAGGGGGAAAATTAAAGATGTGATTGGGAAAATGAGAGGCGTGATGGGAAAATAAGAGAAGTGACGTGCTATAACTAACCACAGATATTTACTATGCCCAGGCAACGCCGGGCTCTTCAGCTAGTATAAAAATAAAGATTATTGTTATTATAGAGCTGCCAGTGAAGTTCCAGGGCAGCCCACAATCCTTTGGAATGATTTTTTAGCTGATCATAGCATTGAATATTAAAGAAGCGTTTAATATCATGAGAATTTTGCTGGAGCTTGGGTTGTGGTACAGGATGTGCTAGATTTAATTCACAAAGTCTTTGGCATACGATAAGTAGGGTGCTCTACTAAAATAAACAAAGTGGCTGACTAAATTGGTTAAAAAAAAAAAAATCTTATTTAATCTTAATTGCATTTCAACTGGCATAGTTAAAGGAGTTTTCTAGTCTACATAAATTATCACATCTCATTGGTGTGGGTCTCAACTATGAGCCAGAATAGGGAACTGAATGGAGCGGCTTGATGCATATGTTCTCTGTCATACTATTCTAAGTCTATGGCTATGATGCAGATATAGCTGCACACAAAAGCACTCCCTACCTCCTTATCTTACTGATATAGACTTTATCTACCTATATGGATGCTGTCATATTCTAATTTTTATTGCTGTTGCTCTTAAAATGTCCTTGACTCTGCTTCCCCTTGGATTTCAATATCCCACTATGACTGTAGGTTTGTGAGGTGCGGCAGACAATGTTCTACATTATACATTTTTACAAGAGTGAGAATAAATTCGTTTCTGAGATGGTTAAAGTCTGATAACACAGCCTCCCAATGCTCAGCTAGATGTAATGAGCTTGTCATTACCGTACTTCTGTTTATGTATCATTACAGTCTTCTCATTTTTGCTACCTGAAATCCAAGAACACCTACAAAGATGAGGCAATTCATCAAAGCTTTTAATAATACTGGTGTCAAATACTCTGAAAAAGCACCATGTTTTGTGCAACATGGTGTTGCACATAAAAAAATTAACAACTTTTGATGTTTTCACGCCAGTATGAAGAATCTCCACCAAAATAGAGTGGTTACATTCAGCGAAAGTGCTGGCGTGTTTATGCCAGAAAGGTTACTCCAGTCCCTAACTAGAGTAGCATTTCTGGCAAGGTGCACAAAGGCGCATGCCACTGAGAAGATGTGTTTAATTCATTGAGTGAAATGCACGTTAATGAATATGGTGCGTCATACGTTACATTAAGACTGGTATGCGCAACATCACTCTTAATAAATTGGCCCCTAGGTGCACAGCAGAATAATTGATCTGTAAGCAATGTAGTTTGCATTTTTTGGAACTGTGCTGGATGAGGCTATATTGAAATTTAGTGGAACTGGGTTGGCAATAGAACTAAATCCACTGTCCCCCGACTCCAATTTGCTTTATAAACATACAAATTGTGCCTTACTCACCCTCCCTTGGTTTAGTGTCGAGTCTCTGCCATTGCACAGTGTTTGCTGTTGTCTGCAACATTGACAACGCTGCAGCCAATAAGTGAGATCAACTGCTCTGAGTGTATTGTGCTGGCAACACATGCAAAGCTGATGAGCTCACTTGTAATCTGGAGCACTGCGAATGTGACGTCAGCACTTCAAATAATAACAGACACTGGGAGCAGTGGCAACGGCCCCGCACTGGACCTGGTGAGGGCGAGTAAGCCAGAGTTTGTAGAGCGGGTTTTTATGATATGCCTTTAATATAATACTGCATTGTACTTTCCTGTGGAGCGCAGCCTGTTAGTGCACACGTAGATGGAACCTCTGCGGATTTTTCCGCACCTGTTTGGAGAAATACGCAGGTAAAAAGCACTGAGTTTTGCCTGCGGATTTACCGCGGATTTTATGCGGTTTTTGTGCGGATTCCACCTGCGGATTCCTATTATGGAGCAGGTCCAAACCGCTGCGGAATCCGCACAAAGAATGAACATGCTGTGGAATAAACAACGCAGTTTTTCCATGCGTTTTTTCCGCAGCATGGGCACTGCGGATTTTGGTTTCCATAGGTTTACATGGTACTGTAAACTCATGGAAAACAGCTGCGAATCCGCAGCGTAAAAAACGCTGCGAACCGCAGCAAAATCCGCAACGTGTGCACATACCCTTAGGCATCGATTCAGGTCCCAACAGTTGGTAGACATATATCAGTCATTGATAGCATATCTAGTCTTTATATATTGAATCATCTGTTTGCATGTTATTTAACGTGATTGGATACTCTGGATTATTATGATTATACTTCAAAGATAAATGAAATCAATACTCACATTATTCTTTTGACAAATAATCTCCTAAACAGAAGAAAAAAAAAATATGTATAATTAAATAAAAAATAAAATTCATTCACCATTACGTAGGTAAATAAAGATGAAAATTTGTTCAATAGGAAAAGAACATGAGCCTTTTTAATATGAAAAAAAATAAGTTATTTTAACTTACAAATAAGACAATATATACATACAATTTAAGATACAAGCGATTCCGGGGGGGAGGGGATATGGATGCAGGAGAGATTGATAATTGCTATACGACAGAAGTGAGGAGGGAGCTAATGATGAATGGACAGGAATCGGAGCGGGTTGAAGTGGTGATCAGACTCCTCCAATACACTGCATCCAGCGTATGTACCATGCACCAGACAAACAGGGACAAGTCTGTTGCCATTCTGGGACAAATTCAGAGTAAGATCTCGTATTGTAAGCTCCTGGGTTGAATGCAGGAATATTTTCCCAGTGAAAAACTTAACAGCGCAGCATGTACCAAAAGGAAAATTACCGTTTGAAATCCATTAAAGGGAATTTTATCAGCAGATTTTTTCTACCTCATCGGAGAATACCCTGATGTTGGCATAGATACCCTGAATCCAACAATGTACCACTTAGTTTATTTAGTGTTCTGACACAATCAGACTAAACTAAACTAAATTTAGATTTAGAATGAAGCAGAGCTGAGGAAGTTAACCCCGCCCACACCAAGCTCTCCATGTACAAAGTCCATAAACAGCAAGTTGCATATCACAGGGAAAGGGGGCGTTGCTAGACTAATGTAATCCAGCAAGGTTTATCTCTTGGTGATAAAACCTTCACAGTTAGTAAACAGCATGCACTTTGACAAGTGACACACCCCTGAATTCTGTGTTTCAGCCTCTAGCTCCTGCTGTCTTCACATTACATAGCAAAAACCGGTCGACAGATTCCCTTTAAATGGCATATGTCAGCAGGTTTTTGCTATGTAAGCTGAAGACAGCATGCTGTGGGGATGAAACACAGATTTCAGCAAAGCCTCTCTTATCAAGCTCCGAGGTTTTGCTTGCTTGCAATGAAGCACCAGGAGCTTATCGCTGCTGGGACACAGCAGCAAATGCATGCCAGTCCAACTCCGCCCCCTTCTGTGATAGGCACCTTACTGTCTATGGACTTTGTACACAGAGAGCCTGGTGTGGGCATAAGCAGCTGCCTTAGCTCTGCTGGATTACTAAATCTAAAAACTGCCAAAAGGGCTGCGCCCAGTAAACTAAGTGAGACATTATTGGATTCAGCTTCTCTTTGCCCACATCAGGCTGCTCTCAGATGAGGTAGCAAAAACCTGCTGACAAATTCCCTTTAGGCAATGAATGAATGAAACGCTAGTGGGTTTTTTTTAAAGGCAAAAACACTTACAAAATGCTCAAAAAAAGCCCAAGCACTTTTTGAGATTTTTTTAGCCCTTCTATTAACTTCTATCACAAAGCATGGAGGAACCCCATAAGAGAAAACGCCTGGAATTACTGTCTAGTTACTTCTTTTAAATGCTTGTCCTTTTTGTAAACCTGGAGCTAATTAAAAATGATCCAGATACAGAAGTATCAACAACAAAATCACCTTTCAATAAAAATGTACAGGAAGAGACTTCTTAGCGTTTTATTTATTGAATTTTTCAGGCTTATTTTCTGAGCAGAACTGCTCCAAAAATGCCTAGAAAAAAACTGTGTGAACAAACCCTTAGGCTACTTTCACACTAGCGTCGGACTCGGCCCGTCGCAGTGCGTTGGGCCGAGGTTCCGACGCTAGCAGTGAATGCGCTGCACAACGGAGGCAGCGGATGCATTTTTCCTGCGCATCCGCTGCCCCATTGTAAGGTGCGGGGAGATGGGGGCGTTATTCCGGCTGCGCATGCGTGATCGGAAAAAACGGTCCGTCGGCAGCAAAAAACGTTACATGTAACGTTTTTTGCTCCCGGAGGTCCGCCACAACACGGCGCAACCGTCACACAACGGTTGCGACGTGTGGCAATGCATCGCTAATGTTAATCTATGGGACAAAAACGTATCCTGCAAACAACTTTGCAGGATGCGTTTTTTCCCATAAACGACGCATTGCAACAAACGCTAGTGTGAAAGTAGCCTTAGGGTATACCCTGGGAAATACTTCAAATATATGTTGCAGACGCACCTGAAAACGTGATGTGAACTGAGCCCAAGGAAATAATTTGATTTATGCAAAACAAATGATAGTACATGACTAAAAAATTTTCTGTGAACACATTTAATTAGCTTTTTCTTACCTTAAGAGACTGTAGAGTTTCAGTGTTTGTATCACAATATAGGATTATATTGTTGGCCATGCTAAAACTTTCTCTAACACCAAGGTGGTAAAACAGTGAAGGCTGGCGAAAAGCATCTGTCATTTCTACCACGGAAATATCTGCAATACACAAGGGAATCAACGTTAGCACTTTAGATACCAAACATCATAGAGCGATCAGTAATAAAGGGGATGGCCCTTTCTGCTTGTCATTTAACCCCTTAATGACCACCAATATGTCTTTTTACTGACCGGAGATATAAGAGACTAGCCTCCCCATACAGGTGACAATCCAGCAGCTGGCAGCTGTACACTTAGCTGACAACTTTCTGTATCAGCCACGATCAGTGTTGGCACCGTCCAGATCTGTTTAACCCCTTAGATGCTGCTGTCAATAGTGACTACATCATATAAATGATTAACAGAGGCTTCCTCTTTATCCCCGCACCTTGAGATCATGATTGTGTGGTCCTGATGTTTGCCAAGGCAATTCTCAACCATATAGCAGCCTTAGAGTCTGCCGGCTACAGCGGTCTGGTCAAAAGTTAGCGACAGTTAGGTGGTAAAAATACACTTTTTCATTCCTGTTGTGCCACATTGTACTAATTCCTGAAAATCACCTGAAGGGTAAATTAGCTACCCGATTGAATACTGCTATGTCTGGGAGTGCCGTTTTAAAAATGGTATCATTTTGGGGGGTTTCCGTCCAATATAGACTTGCTTTGGCAAAACTGATGTGTATTTGGTCCTGCCAATAAAGCTTCTTTGAATCTTGAATCTATAGGACTCCCAAAGTCACTTCAAACCTGGATAGGTCCCTAAAATAAATTTTTTTACATTTTCTTGCAAAAATAAAAAAATTACTGCTACACTTTGAAACCTCCTGAAATGCTAACAAAATAAAATAAAACAACATTTTACAAGTGGTGCTGATGTAAAGCAGACATGAGGGAAATCTTATTTATTAATGTTTTTGTGTGGCATGACTATCTGTATTAGGTCGGAGTCACACTAGACCGTAATACGGACGAGTGCTATGCGATTAAAAAAAAAAAAAAAATTTGCATAGCACTCGGACCAATGTTAATCTATGGGGCAGCTCCTATCATCCGTTGTTTTCTTGGCCGTATTATACGTGTGAGAGACATCACAGCATGCTACGATTTGCACCATATATCAGCCAAGAATCGCCAATGAAAGTATATGGGTGCGAGAAACTCGCACACCACACGGACCATCAGTGTGACATGCGAGAAATAGGCACCGATGTCCTCTATTAAAGCCTGCAATTCAGTGCGGTGTAATGTAAAATCACACTAACAAATTAGAATAGAATAGATAAAATAAATGTCTACACATGGTAAAGGTATATATATACCGTATATACTAGAGTATAAGCCGACCCGAGTATAAGCCGACCCGCCTAATTTTGCCACAAAAACTGGGAAAACTTATTGACTCGAGTATAAGCCTAGGGTGGAAATGCAGCATTTACCGGTGAATTTCAAAAATAAAAATAGATCATTATTTCCCCATAGATGTGCCATATACGGTGCTCCGCACCGTTCACTGTGCCCCATAGATGTGCCATATACGGTGCTCTGCACCGTTCACTGTGCCCCATAGATGTGCCATATACGGTGCTCCGCACCGTTCACTGTGCCCCATAGATGTGCCATATACGGTGCTCCGCACCGTTCACTGTGCCCCATAGATGTGCCATATACGGTGCTCTGCACCGTTCACTGTGCCCCATAGATGTGCCATATACGGTGCTCTGCACCGTTCATTGTGCCCCATAGATGTGCCATATACGGTGCTCTGCACCGTTCATTGTGCCCCATAGATGTGCCATATACGGTGCTCTGCACCGTTCACTGTGCCCCATAGATGTGCCATATACGGTGCTCTGCACCGTTCACTGTGCCCCATAGATGTGCCATATACGGTGCTCTGCACCGTTCACTGTGCCCCATAGATGTGCCATATACGGTGCTCTGCACCGTTCACTGTGCCCCATAGATGTGCCATATACGGTGCTCTGCACCGTTCACTGTGCCCCATAGATGTGCCATATACGGTGCTCTGCACCGTTCACTGTGCCCCATAGATGTGCCATATACGGTGCTCTGCACCGTTCACTGTGCCCCATAGATGTGCCATATACGGTGCTCCGCACCGTTCACTGTGCCCCATAGATGTGCCATATACGGTGCTCCGCACCGTTCACTGTGCCCCATAGATGTGCCATATACGGTGCTCCGCACCGTTCACTGTGCCCCATAGATGTGCCATATACGGTGCTCCGCACCGTTCACTGTGCCCCATAGATGTGCCATATACGGTGCTCCGCACCGTTCACTGTGCCCCATAGATGTGCCATATACGGTGCTCCGCACCGTTCACTGTGCCCCATAGATGTGCCATATACGGTGCTCCGCACCGTTCACTGTGCCCCATAGATGTGCCATATACGGTGCTCTGCACCGTTCATTGTGCCCCATAGATGTGCCATATACGGTGCTCTGCACCGTTCACTGTGCCCCATAGATGTGCCATATACGGTGCTCTGCACCGTTCACTGTGCCCCATAGATGTGCCATATACGGTGCTCCGCACCGTTCACTGTGCCCCATAGATGTGCCATATACGGTGCTCCGCACCGTTCACTGTGCCCCATAGATGTGCCATATACGGTGCTCTGCACCGTTCATTGTGCCCCATAGATGTGCCATATACGGTGCTCTGCACCGTTCACTGTGCCCCATAGATGTGCCATATACGGTGCTCTGCACCGTTCATATTTCCCCATAGCTGTGCCATATACGGTGCTCTGCACCGTTCACTGTGCCCCATAGATGTGCCATATACGGTGCTCCGCACCGTTCACTGTGCCCCATAGATGTGCCATATACGGTGCTCCGCACCGTTCACTGTGCCCCATAGATGTGCCATATACGGTGCTCTGCACCGTTCATTGTGCCCCATAGATGTGCCATATACGGTGCTCTGCACCGTTCACTGTGCCCCATAGATGTGCCATATACGGTGCTCTGCACCGTTCACTGTGCCCCATAGATGTGCCATATACGGTGCTCCGCACCGTTCACTGTGCCCCATAGATGTGCCATATACGGTGCTCCGCACCGTTCACTGTGCCCCATAGATGTGCCATATACGGTGCTCTGCACCGTTCATTGTGCCCCATAGATGTGCCATATACGGTGCTCTGCACCGTTCACTGTGCCCCATAGATGTGCCATATACGGTGCTCTGCACCGTTCATATTTCCCCATAGCTGTGCCATATACGGTGCTCTGCACCGTTCACTGTGCCCCATAGATGTGCCATATACGGTGCTCTGCACCGTTCACTGTGCCCCATAGATGTGCCATATACGGTGCTCTGCACCGTTCATATTTCCCCATAGATGTGCCATATACGGTGCTCTGCACCGTTCACTGTGCCCCATAGATGTGCCATATACGGTGCTCTGCACCGTTCACTGTGCCCCATAGATGTGCCATATACAGTGCCCTGCACCGTTCATTGTGCCCCATAGATGTGCCATATACGGTGCTCTGCACCGTTCACTGTGCCCCATAGATGTGCCATATACGGTGCTCTGCACCGTTCACTGTGCCCCATAGATGTGCCATATACGGTGCTCTGCACCGTTCACTGTGCCCCATAGATGTGCCATATACGGTGCTCTGCACCGTTCACTGTGCCCCATAGATGTGCCATATACGGTGCCCTGCACCGTTCACTGTGCCCCATAGATGTGCCATATACAGTGCCCTGCACCGTTCATTGTGCCCCATAGATGTGCCATATACGGTGCTCTGCACCGTTCACTGTGCCCCATAGATGTGCCATATACGGTGCTCCGCACCGTTCACTGTGCCCCATAGATGTGCCATATACGGTGCTCCGCACCGTTCACTGTGCCCCATAGATGTGCCATATACGGTGCTCTGCACCGTTCACTGTGCCCCATAGATGTGCCATATACGGTGCTCTGCACCGTTCACTGTGCCCCATAGATGTGCCATATACGGTGCTCTGCACCGTTCACTGTGCCCCATAGATGTGCCATATACGGTGCTCTGCACCGTTCACTGTGCCCCATAGATGTGCCATATACGGTGCCCTGCACCGTTCACTGTGCCCCATAGATGTGCCATATACAGTGCCCTGCACCGTTCATTGTGCCCCATAGATGTGCCATATACGGTGCCCTGCACCGTTCACTGTGCCCCATAGATGTGCCATATACAGTGCCCTGCACCGTTCATTGTGCCCCATAGATGTGCCATATACGGTGCTCTGCACCGTTCACTGTGCCCCATAGATGTGCCATATACGGTGCTCTGCACCGTTCACTGTGCCCCATAGATGCTCCACATAAATCTCTGCCGCCGCTGCTGCTGCTGCAATAAAAAAAAAAAACACATACTCACCTCCCTTGATTGCAGCTCCCGGCGTCTCGTTCCGGCGCCTCCATCTTCCCGGCGTCTCTGCTCTGACTGATCAGGCAGAGGGCGCCGCGCACACTATATGCGTCATCGCGCCCTCTGCCTGAAGAGTCAGAGCGCAGACGCCGGGAAGATGGAGGCGCCGGCCGGGAAGATGGAGCGACGCTCGGCGGCTGGAACGAGGACAGGTGAATATGCTATACTTACCTAGTCCTGGCGATCCTCGCGCTGTCCCTCTGCCTGGTCTTCGGTGCCGCAGCTTCTTTCTCTATCAGCGGTCACCGGCACCGCTGATTAGAGGAATGAATAGGCGGCTCCACCCCTATGGGAGGTGGAGCCGCTTATTCATTTCTGTAATAAGCGGTCCCACGTGACTGCTGAAGAGGGGAAGAAGCTGCAGCACAGAAGACCGTGGGACGGCAGGGACAGCGCGAGGATCGCTGGGACTAGGTAAGTATGCCTCAGCGACCTCACCCCCTCACCCGCCGACCCTGCCACCCACCTTGACTCGAGTATAAGCCGAGAGGGGCACTTTCAGCCCAAAATTTTGGGCTGAAAATCTCGGCTTATACTCGAGTATATACGGTATATAAATATATATATATATATATATATATATATATATATATATATATATATATTTTTTTTTCATACAGAGCTAGATAGCAGAATAGCCGGTAATTCAATTGTCGGGTTCTATAAAATCATTGCAGAACCCGACAGGATATGAGACATGGTGTACATACAGTAAACTATAGCATATCCGCTATATTTTTTACATCCCATCCTAATAATGATAGTAGTGTGTGTGGGTAAAATTTGGGAGCTGTAGGTGTATATTAAAGGGTTAATTCACAGAAAAAACTGGTGTGGGCTCCCGCCAACTTTCTCCGCCACAGAGGGAAAGTCCCTCTCTAGGCTATCAATATCTGCCCTCAGTCACTGGCTTTCCCTCTCTGGCGGAGAAAATTGCAAGGGAGCCCACACCAGTTTTTTCCGTGAATTAATCATTTAATTTAACACCCACATATATATGTGTCTGACTGATATATATATATATATCCATTATATATCCGTTTTGCAAGCCGGATGTCACACGGATGCTTAGATGCGAGAAAATCGCATCCTCACACTGCACACGGATGACATACGGATCACTGTTCAGAGAACATTTCTGCGATTCTCAACTGTGTAAAACGGACCGATTTTTTATACGTTGTATGTGACTCCAGCCTTAAAGGTATAATCATTTAATGACTGAAAAGTGCAATTTTTTTTTTACATTTTTGCCAAATTTCTGTTATTTTTTTTTATGCAGAAACACAAAACATATCAATCTAAATTTACCACTATCAAAAATGATAATGTAGCACGGAAAAAAAAAAACTCAAAATCACTGGGATTTTTAAAGCATTTTAGAGTTACTACCATATAAAGTGACACTGGTCAGATTTAAAAAATTTGGCACAGTCACTAAGAGGTTAAGGAAGCTGTTTATGATATAGATTATTGTATAATCACAAAGTTTCCCCAACCCTTCTCATGTAAAAAAAAATAAATATGAAAATTAAAGCTTTGTTCTCACTAATGAACACACATAGCACATTTGACAAGACAGCTATGTATTTCATGGAATAACAAAGTGGGAAAAATAAGAAATAAGATTCAGCAGTCAATACTGCTAGTCAGGGGCATCTGAGGAATTACGGTAAGTCACATGTCCAGCATTACCAAGGTAATACAAACAGAGTGGAGTGATTCCATGTCCTGAGGGATAGTCTAGTCATGGGAATACACAGGACATATGATTCTAGTACCGTTCTGCTACAGGGAAAAAAATCTCTTCTAAAACTTGCTTAGATTGGATCAAACTGGGGCAAAGGCTTATAATACTGTAAAATAAGCATTCCTTACTACTCTACGCACTCTTGGTCTGTGTGTACAGGGACACGTAAGCCACATTACAGGACTGCTTGTACAAATGCCCACTTTGGGCTTGCCCAAGAATTGCCGCCTTCCTCTTTGCGGCCTGTTTTGTGGATTGTGTAAGCAAAAACGGACTATTGGGAAATACGGATGCTGAACTTTATCTGCTTCTGTATTTGTCCAAAAGTTATCACAATTGTCACAGTGATCATATATTTTGTAGCAACATATGGTATTGTTTGTGGTGTGGAAAAACGTAATAATCTCATTGCAACAACAATATGTCTATTTTCAAAACCTCGGCATATTTTCAATGAATGGAAATATTCTGATTTACATGTAGAGATTAAAACCTCCTTTGTATGGTTGTTCCATATCTAGACTGCCAAAAAAGGGAGCTACACGTAAATTGCTTTCCAGATGGTACAAAGTCCCTTCTAAAATACATACAACGATGTACTACTTTTGGCATCATCTGGAATTATTTGTGCCAACTTTCTAACACCCAATTGGTAGGACGTGTAGGTGATAACCTCCTCTTTCAATGACCGTTGCTTAGCATTCTCCCACGCCATTTTCCTGCTTTATAGTAGTGACGTACCCATGAAATCCTACCAGGCTTTAATTGTGAAACTCCTTGATAATGCAGCCCGCATCCTGGAACTGTTGTGGCAAGGTTCACATCCTTCCTCTCTCAATCTCTGGTTTCACAAAATTGAAGACCTACAAAGTACAGAGGATCTTCCTTCCTAAATATCAGTCACAGCACAGTTCCTTGTACGACACTGCAGGGTATAAAGATACATTGGGATCCAGTGACTTGCTTCTTTATGGGCCATGGCTTAGGCTCATCAGGGGTAGAACAGGCCAAAGGCTTTGCGCCTTCCCTCCCTTAGCATCATTTAGTATCTTTCCCTTGCTTTTCTTTCTGCATGGCCCTCACACTCCTCCATTTTCTTCCTTTTCTCCTCCTCCAATTTTACACTTAAAACACAATTTTGATTGCCTTGTTGTGCACATGTATCAGAGTTGTATAACTCTTCATTATCAAATGATCTTCATTCATTTAAACTGGAAAGCCTATAGAATTATAAACCCTGCCATAAACTGTAACAACCACAAAAAGCAGCTCCTCCTAACCCTGTGTGTTCTACTAACACTGTTCCCGCATGTCCCATACTAAAGTACTGCTATATTTTAAAATAAAGTGAATAAAATAACTTCGGACAAAGATAACTTTTCAATGTATGCTGGCATTTTTGTTTGAAAAATAGAATTCATCCAATTTATTTTGCCATTTCTTGAACTGAGTTCATAAAAACAAAGCTGTATTCATGAAAAGCTGAACTATGACATTCAGAAAAGTGCAGAAAACCCCATGCTTATCAAAGAACCGTATGATTATGAATAAGACTTCCTGCCAAGTCAGAAATGGTACAAGAAAAAAAATGTCTTGTTAGCAAAATGTTACAGCTGGAGGAGGCAGAACAAAACACTAGCTCAGTTTGCTTTCACTCCATTTTTACCGATTGTGTTAGACTTTAGATGTCTTCAATTATTTCCCTAATAAACTTCAAAACCAATATATGATTGGTCTAGGGAAAAGCACCAAGGAAAAAGCAGTCTACCATGTACAATTGATGCTAAGTAGCGATGAGCGAATATACTCGTTACTCGAGATTTCTCGAGCATGCTCGGGAGTATTTGTTAGTGCTCGGAGATTTAGTTTTTCTTGCCGCAGCTGAATGATTTACATCTGTTAGCCAGCATAAGTACATGTGGGGGTTGCCTGGTTGCTAGGGAATCCCCACATGTAATCAAGCTGGCTAACAGATGTAAATCATTCAGCTGCGGCAAGAAAAACTAAATCTCCGAGCACTAAAAAATACTCTGAGGACCCCCGAGTATGCTCGAGAAATCTCGAGTAACGAGTATATTCACTCATCACTAATGCTAAGTAGTACTTGGACAGAATCTGTCAGAGTTTATTCTGCCCCATTTAAAAACATTTCCTGAGTGTCCTCAACTGCTAATGTAACATAACATTACACATGGGGATACCTTTAATCTGACAAGGTGCTTCATGGGGTTTACTAACTTTGCAGTGTTTGAAAACTGAATTTAATATGACAGTGTTGCATATGCTAATTAAACAACTAGTCCATCAAGACCCTGATTTCCCAGAACTAGTCCCGACTTGGATCTTCTAATCACTCAGGAAGGCTTGATTAGACCTGAGAGTCCTTTTAACCCCTTCATGACCCAGCCTATTTTGACCTTAAAGGGACACTGTCACCCGAATTTGGAGGGAACAGTCTTCAGCCATGGAGGCGGGGTTTTTGGGTGTTTGATTCACCCTTTCCTTACCCACTGGCTGTATGCTGGCTGCAATATTGGATTGAAGTTCATTCTCTGTCCTCCATAGTACACGCCTGCGCAAGGCAAGATTGCCTTGTGCAGGCATGTACTACGGAGGACAGAGAATGAACTTCAATCCAATATTGCAGCCAGCGGGTAAGGAAAGGGTGAATCAAACACCCAAAAAACCCCGCCTCCATGGCTGAAGATTGTTCCCTCCAAATTCAGGTGACAGTGTCCCTTTAAAGACCTGGCCGTTTTTTGTAATTCTGACCACTGTCCCTTTATGAGGTAATAACTCAAGAACGCTTCAGCGAATCCTAGCGGTTCTGAGATTGTTTTTTCGTGACATATTGGGCTTCATGTTAGTGGTAAATTTAGGTCGATAATTTTTGCGTTTATTTGTGAAAAAAAATGGAAATTTGGCTAAAATTTTGAAAATTTAGCAATTTTCAAATTTTGAATTTTTGTTCTGTTAAACGAGAGTTATGTGACACAAAATAGTTAATAAATAATATTACCCACATGTCTACTTTACATCAGCACAATTTTGGAACCAAAATTCTTTTTTGCTAGGAAGTTATAAGGGTCAAAATTTAACCAGCAATTTCTCATTTTTACAGCAAAATTTACAAAACCATTTTTTTTTAGGGACCACCTCACATTTGAAGTCAGTTTGAGGGGTCTATATGGCTGAAAATACCCAAAAGTGACACCATTCTAAAAACTGCACCCCTCAAGGTACTCAAAACCACATTCAAGAAGTTTATTAACCCTTCAGGTGCTTCACAGCAGCAGAAGCAACATGGAAGGAAAAAAATGAACATTTAACTTTTTAGTCACAAAAATGATGTTTTAGGAACAATTTTTTTTTGTTTTCCCCCAAGGGTAAAAAGAGAAACTGGACACCAAAAGTTATTGTACAATTTGTCCTGAGTACGCCGATACCCCATATGTGGGGACGAACCACTGTTTGGGCGCACGACAGGGCTCGGAAGGGAAGGAGCGCCATTTGACTTTTTCAATGAAAAATTGGCTCCAATCTTTAGCTGACACCATGTCGCGTTTGGAGAGCCCCTGTGTGCCTAAACATTGGAGCTCCCCCACAAGTGACCCCATTTTGGAAACTAGACCTCCCGCACCTTGAAAAAGAGCAGCGAAACGCGCGTCGGTGGCGGCGTGACACGGGCCCGGCTTCTTATTACAATATGGGTAAGCTCCCCTAAATGAGTATCGTAACTTTGCTACATATTACTATGCCGCAACTTTGCAGTAACTATTGATGTCAGCTAGTATATGCTGTTGGGTGATGCTTCCCATAAGGACTATGGGCACTAGGCACTTTACATTTTGATACTATTTGCCGGTACACCTGTGACCATCCTAACCCTTTGTATGTAAATCGTTGTTATATGTGTGTGATTTAAATTATTGATGGAATAAAGTATGAAAAATTAGCTCCAATCGTTAGCTGACACCATGTCGCGTTTGGAGAGCCCCTGTGTGCCTAAACATCGGAGCTTCCCCACATGTGACCCCATTTTGGAAACTAGACCTCCCAAGGAACTAATCTAGATGTGTGGTGACCACTTTAAACCCTCAAGTGCTTCACAGAAGTTTAGAACGCAGAGCCGTAAAAATAAAAAACCATGTTTCTTTCCTCAAAAATTATTTTTTAGCCCACAATTTTTTATTTTCATAAGAGTAACAGGAGAGATTGGACCCCAAAAGTTGTTGGCCAGTTTGTCCTGAGTATGCTGATACCCCATATGTGGGGGTAAACCACTGTTTGGGCACACGTCGGGGTTCGGAAGGGAAGTAGTGACTTTTGAAATGCGGACTTTGATGGAATGGTCTGCGGGCGTCACGTTGCGTTTGCAGAGCCCCTGATGTGCCTAAACAGTTGAAACCCCCCACAAGTGACCCCTCTTTAGAAACTAGACCCCCCAAGGAACTTATCTAGATATGTGGTGAGCACTTTGAACCCCCAAGTGCTTCACAGAAGTTTACAACGCAGAGCCGTGAAAATAAAAAATCATGTTTCTTTCCTCAAAAATGATGTTTTAGCAAGCATTTTTTTATTTTCACAAGGGTAACAGGAGAAATTGGACCCCAATAGTTGTTGCCGAGTTTGTCCTGAGTATGCTGGTACCCCATATGTGGGGGTAAACCACTGTTTGGGCGCACTTCGGGGCTCGGAAGGGAGGGAGCACCATTTGACTTTTTGAATGCAAGATTGACTGGAATCAATGGTGGCGCCATGTTGCATTTGGAGACCCCTGATGTGCCGTAACAGTGGAAACCCCTCAATTCTACCTCCAACACTAACCCCAACACACCCCTAATCCAAACCCTAACCCTAATCCCAACCCTAACCCCAACACACCCCTAACCCTAACCCTAACTACAGCCTAATCTTAACCCTATTTCCAACCCTAGCCCTAATTCCAACCCTAACCCTAAGGCTATGTGCCCACGTTGCGGATTCGTGTGAGATTTTTTCGCACCATTTTTGAAAAATCCGCAGGTAAAAGGCACTGCATTTTACCTGCGGATTTACCGCGGATTTCCAGTGTTTTTTGTGCGAATTTCACCTGTGGATTCCTATTGAGGAACAGGTGTAAAATGCTGTGGAATCTGCACAAAGAATTGACATGCTGTGGAAAATACAACACAGCGTTTCCGCACGGTATTTTCCGCACCATGGGCACAGCGGATTTGGTTTTCCATAGGTTTATATGGTACTGTAAACCTGATGGAAAACTGCTACGAATCCGCAGCGGCCAATCCACTGCGGATCCGCAGCCAAATCTGCTGCAGATCCGCAGCCAAATCCGCACCGTGTGCACAAAGCCTAATTCTAACCCTAACCCTAGTTCTAACCCTAATTCTAGCCATAACCTAAACCCTAACCCTAAGGCCAGGTTCACATTGCGCTAGCAGCAGCCCGTTCAGCACATATGCTAACGGGCTGCTGCTAGCGCAAGTGCCGACGTTTGCATCGCGCTAGCGCAGATAGAGTATCTGCTAGCTCTATCTGCGCTAGCAGTGACGGACTTGGAAACGCTGCAGCCCGCGTCTCCGGGTCCGTCACTCAATGACGGCACATCCCTAGCGTACGCCCATTGTGGGCGTGCGCTAGTGATGCGTCCGACATTGCTGTCAATGGAAGCCGTAACGGACTACGTTACACCGCGTTTATGCCGCTTAGATGCAGTGTTAACTAACCCTAACCCTAACCCTAGTGGGGCAAAGAAAAAAAAAATTTCTTTATTTTATTTTTGTCCCTACCTATGGGGGTGATAAAGGGGGGGGGTTTATTTATTATTTTTTTTATTTTGATCGCTGTGATAGATCCTATCACAGCAATCAAAATGTACCTGTAACGAATCTGCCGGCAGGCAGACTCGGCGGGCGCACTGCGCATGCGCCCGCCATTTTGGAAGATGGCGGCGCCCATCGAACAGACGGACGAACACCGGGAGGGACACAGGTCGGTAAGTATGAGGGGGGGGGGGTGATCGGACAGCGGGTGGTGGGGGCGTACATGAGGACGAAGGGGAGGCGATCAGTGGCGGTGGGGGGGTCAGATCACGATCTCCAGCCATGGTTTATGCTATGGCAGCATCGGCCATGGCTGGATTGTAATATTTCACCAATTTTCATTGGTGAAATATTACTATCACTCTGATTGAAAGTGAAAGTGAAACGTCACTTTCAACAGCTAATCAGAGCGATCGTAGCCACGGGGGGGGGAGAGGGGCGAAGCCACCCCCCCGGGCTAAAGTACAACTCCCCCTGTCCCTGCAGGCCAGGTGAAATTACGGTTAACCCTTTCACCCGGCCTGCAGGAGCCCAATCCGGCCATGACGCATATTGCTGCGTCACAGGTCGGATTGGCACAGGTTTTCATGACGCATACGGTGCGTCAAAGGTCGGGAAGGGGTTACAGAGAGACTGTCAGCACTGAACGACTGATAAAACCAAACACAGGCGCTCAATGTACCCTTGGCATGACCAAACAGCTTGGTACAATTTCCCACCTATTTTTTCTCTATCTACCCCTCCTCCCCTCCCTTCTATTTTGATTGACAGCTTTGGCTTTATAAAGCCAAAGAAGGCCAGAGAAAGATGGAAAACAAGTAGATGAGTTGGTACACTGAACTATTTGGCCACACCAAAGGTGATCATAGTGCCTGTACTTGGTTTGAACAGTCTTTCTGGGCTAACAGAATAATTTTAAGTATTGAAAGATATGTAGTCTCCTGGGACGTGTTATTTTTGCCAAACTTTTCATAAGGTCACTGTTTTTTAATTGCAGTTAACACAGAGTCCACCTATTCAATATCGGTGGGCTAGCTCTTCCTTTCTGCGGCAAATTGACAGTTTTCTCCCTATGTCTATATGGAAAAAGCGGTTGTTCATCATGGGTGAGCAGTGGGGCATCAACCCTGGGCACAGCAGATAGGGATGCGCCATCGGACCACTGCATCAGGAAAGTCTTCCCAGTGCCTTCACTTTGCTGCCCCCCGGACTGGGAGTCGGCCATTCTCTTCTGAGCAGGCTGTCAGCTGGCTCACAGAAGGTGCATTGAGCCGGATGCCAGTGATCAGACGCAAGTACAATTAAACTAGGACACCAGGCCAGGGTGACATCTGCAGCCTGATCAGGTCATGTGATCGATCATGCAGCTGTCAGTCGCCGAAGCTGGAGAGGCACACATTGGTGGTAAATGTTCCAGTGGAGCTAAAGACACTGAAGTTTTATGAGAGGAAGGGATGGGTACAGGCACAATATGGGATGGAGTGAGATTTGAGGACACAGTTTGGGGAAAGAAGAAGGGATGGGTGCAGACAAGAGGGAGAGGGGGAGGGGGAAGCGGGGAAACGTATGAGGAAACAGCATGAGAGGGAATGGGTGCAGACAGCATGGTGCATGGGAGGATGGGTGCAGACAGTATGAAGAGTGAGGGGGAAATGTATGTGGACACAGTGTAGGGAGCGACAGTATTGGAATGGGTGCAGACAGAAGATTAGCAAGGGGATGTGGGAGGAGATCATATGAGGAAGGGGGAATAGCGTGAGGAAACAGTATAGGGGTAGAAAAGGGTCAGTGGGCACAGAATAGAGATTGAGTAGTGTGGGGGCTAGCATGGGGAGACAATATACCAAGGAGGGAGGTGGGTGGGGGGTTAGGGTGATGAGGGGGCACAGTATAAAGATATAGGGGGACCTAGTGAGAGGATAGTGTTAATATGGGGCTCAGTATGGAAAGGAGGGCGCAGTGTGAAGGGAATGTACCATAAGAGGGACAGTGTGCGGGTCATATTTTGTGCATGGAATAAAGTGAGGGCAATTTTTTATTCTGGGGCTCAGAATAGGGCAGAACTTTTTATTCAGGCGCATCATGATGACACTACTATTTTGAAAGGTATCATGTGGGGATGTGCTGCACAATACCAAAGAAGAAGGAAGTCTGCGGAGATGAGCTGTGGCTGTGAAAAGTCATCATAGCATCTGGACAAGATGAAAAAAATTAAGAGAATGACTCCAATCGGAGACACTATCATCTATAAAAGGTACCTGGAAGTAGATTTTTTTTGTGACACAGACTAATTCTCATCAGTACTGTTGTTCCTATATGGTTCGCAGTCAGATGATGACTGATAGCAACAACTCCCAGTATCTACTACCATTGTTCAGAACATACAGGACGTTGTAGAGTCATGCAATACAAATGTATAAGAGTCTGACCTGTAACCTGTCATTAAAATTGATATATCATGTACTGATGGTGGTCCTGGTAATGTACAGTGGGTACGAAAAGTATTCAGACCCCTTTAAATTTTTCACTCTTTGTTTCATTGTAGCCAATTGGTAAATTCAAAAAAGTTCTTTTTTTTTCACATTAATGTACACTCAGCACTAGTGATGAGCAAGTATACTCGTTGCTCGGGTTTTCCCGAGCACGCTCGGGTGGTCTCCGAGTATTTGGGAGTGCTCGGAGATTTAGTTTTTGTTGACAGCAGCTGCATGATTTACGGCTGCTAGACAGCTTTAATACATGTGGGGATTGCCTAGCAACCAGGCAACCCCCACATGTACTCAGGTTGGATAGCAGCCATAAATCTTGCAGCTGTTGTCAACAAACACTAAATCTCCGGGAGCACTCACAAATACTCGGAGACCACCCGAGAGTTCTCGGGAAAACCCGAGCAACAAGTATACTGGCTCATAACTACTCAGCAACCCATCTTGAATGAAAAAAAAAAACAGAAATGTAGAAATTTTTGCAAATTTAATAAAAAAGAAAAACAAATATCACATGGTCATAAGTATTCAGACCCTTTGCTCAGACACTCATTTGTCACATGCTGTCCATTTCCCTGTGATCCTCCTTGAGATGGTTCTACTCATTCATTGGAGTAAAGCTGTGTTTAATTAAACTAATAGGACTTGATTTGGAAAGGCACACACCAGTCTATATAAGGCTACTTTCACACTAGCGTCGTACAACGCACGTCGCACTGCGTCGTTTTGCAGAAAGAAACTAATCCTGCAAAGTTGTTTGCAGGATGCGTTTTTTCTCCATAGGCTTGTGTTAGCGACACATTGCCACATGTCGCAACCGTCGTGCGATGGTTGCGTCGTGTTGTGGCAGACCGTCGGCACCAAAAAACGTTGCTTGTAACATTTTCTGGTGCGTTGTGTCTGCCATTTCCGAGCACGCATGAGCGGCCGGAACTCCGCCCCCTCCTCCCCGCAACTCACAATGGGGCAGCGGATGCGTTGTAAAACTGCATCCGCTGCCTCCGTTGTGCTGCGCTTGCACAGCATACGTCGGTACATCGCCACGACGCATTGCGTCGTGCGTCGTATGACGCTAGTGTAAAAGTAGCCTAAGACCTCACAGCTCACAGTGCATGTCAGATCAAATGAGAATCATGAGGTCAAAAGGAACTGGCCAAGGAGCTCACCGACAGAATTGGGGCAAGGTACTGATCTGGCCAAGGTTACAACAGAATTTCTGCAGTACTCAAGGCTCCCACGAGTGGCCTCCATAATCCTTAAATGGAAGACGTTTTGGACCACCCGTCCAGCCAAACTGAGCAATCGTGGGAGAGAGAGGTAAAGAAGAACCCCAAGATCACTGTGGCTGAAATCCAGAGATGCAGTAGGGAGATGGGAGAAAATTCCACAAAGTCAACCATCACTGCAGCCCTCTACCAGTCGGGCCTTTATGGCAGAGTGGCCTGACGGAAGCATCTCCTCAGTGCAAGACATGAAAGACTCCCAGACTATGAGAAATAAGATTCTTTGGTCTGATGAGACGAAGATAGACCTTTTTCGTGATAATTCTAAGCAGTATGTGTGGAGAAAACCAGGCACTGCTCATCACCTGCCCAAATACAATTCCAACAGTGAAACATGTGCAGCGCCCCAGGGTCCTGGTCATTGCAGTAATGTCATTCTTCCACCAGGGGGAGTGATGTTACGTCTGAAGGCAATAAAGGAGATCACTTTACCAGGTATCACAAACCACACAACACACTTCACACTCCAGTCCACCAGGGGGAGCTATGCTCCTATTTAGTAGGGCACTCTCCACAATAAGGTAAAACTGGTGGTCTTGATAGGAAGTGAGGCAGAAGCGAACTGGGCTTCACCCAGGGAGCAGCTATCTGAGCTCCACTCAGGTAGTGGGTCCCTGACAGGGGTGGGTTCCTGTCAGATTCCTAGACAGAAGGCCACGGAGCTGCGTCGGCCCGACATGCGGCAGCATCCTAAGAAAGAGTCATTAAAGGAGAATTGCGTTGCAGAGAGTGAGAAACGAAGTCATAGCAAAAAGGAGAGGAAACCAGAAGGAGTTCTGCCCTGTAAAAGGCTGCCTCCTTTCTGAGGCGCAGGATCCGGTAGCCGGAACACCGAGGGAGTCATCGTCTCCAAGCCTGGCTCCAGAGACAGGCAGGACAGCTAATTCCATATTAGTTGCCCGACCTTTACCCAGGAGGCACGGTGGCAACTGTGGAGGCCGGGGTATCCTAGAGCTCCTGTAAAAAGCCTCAAGCCATCAGTCATATGGGTTGTTCCTATCCATCTGGGGGACAGAGAGAGACATAACATCTAGAATACCAACAACAGTTGTGAGGACCTTATGAGAAGCTCAGCAGTAAGGTACTACAACATCCAGGCGCTAGAGGAAGGCTACTGATTTCCACCTGGATAAGGGGACTCTGGATTTGCCTTCAGACCGGCCGGACTCTGCCTACCCTGTGATCTGGTGCTCTGGACTGTGGATGCTGAAGCCTTCAGTAAAAAAGGTAAAGAGACTGCACCCTTGTGTCCTCGTTCTTCACTGCGCCTCACACCATCCATCATCTACACTCTGGGAAGCCCTGGGGACACACTTCACCTGTGGGAAGGTATACCATCTAGCTGCCATCACATCACCCCAGCGGACCCCTAAGCAGCGTCGGTCACCCTGACCGAATACCACAGGTGGCGTCACGAACATTTCCCTCTTATAGACCTCTCCCTTTTATTAATGGACCTCCCGAGGGCCACGGACCGTTGTCAGCCACCGTGACATCCCCTTGAGAACCGAATGACCAGGTACCGAGTACCCCACTGCCCTACACGGGGGCGATCAACATGGTGGTGGCAGAATCATACTATGTGGGTGTTTTTCAGGTGCAAGGACAAGACAACTGGTTGTCATTGAAGGAAAAAGTATGCAGCCAAGTACAGAGATATCCTGGATGAAAACCTCTTCCAAACTGCTCTGGACCTCAGACTTGGCCGAAGGTTCACCTTCCAACAAGACAATGACCCTAAGCACACTGCTAAAATAACAAAGGAGTGGCTTCAGAACAACTCTGTGACCATTCTTGACTGGTCCAGACAGAGCCCTGACCTAAATCCAATTGAGCATTTCTGGAGAGACATGAAAATGGCTGTCCACCAACGTTTACCTAATGAAACTGGAGAGGATCTGCAAGGAAGAATGGCAGAGGATCCCCAAATCCAGGTGTGAAAAACTTGTTGCATCATTACCAAGAAGACTCATGGCTGTACTAGCTCAAAAGGGTGCTCAATACTGAGCAAAGGGTCTGAATACTCATGACCATGTGATATTTAAGTTTTTCTTTTTTAACAAATTTGCAAAAATTACATTTCTGTGGGAGGGGGGTTCAGTTAATATGGTGTGCAGAGTGTACATTAATGTGAAAAAAGTGAACTTTTTTGAATTTACCAAATGGTTGCAATGAAACAAAGAGTGAAAAATTTAAAGTGGTATGAAAACTTTCCGTACTCACTGTATGTGTGTGTCACTGACATCTATTTCTGAATATATATAGATAGATAGCATCTCTCTCTCTATGTATACATGCATGTCAGCGTGATTTTACTGTATGCGGCACATGAATTGCCAGCTTTCCAAAGGACACCAATGCACAAAAATCGGACAGCACTCGCATGGACCCAGTGCTGTGCGATTTTTTTTTTCTTCCACCCACAGGCTTGCATTGGCGAGTCTCAGCGACAATCGCAGCACGCTGCGATATTACACGCACGCTGAATACGCCTGAATAAACAGTATAGTATAAAAACTATAGCTTGCCAAATAAGAAACAATCCCTTATCTTGGCTATATCCTGCAAAGATGTGTTCTGGCACCATCCACAAATACTCCCTTTAACCCCTTAGGGACCAGGGATATTTGTGTTTTTGCGTCTCCATTTTTTGTGATCTCGGGTTGGGTGAGGGCTTATTTTTTAGCGCACTGAGCTGACGTTTTTAATGATACAATTTTGGTGCAGATAAGATCTTTTGATCGCCTGTTATTGCATTTTAATGCCATGTTGCGGCGACCAAAATAACACAATTCTGGCATTTTGATTTTTTTTTCTCGCTACGCCGTTTACTGATAGAATTATTTTTTTTTATATATTGATTGTGCGATTCTGAACGCGACAATCCCAAATGTGTATATTTGATTTTTTTTTTACTGTTTTATTTTGAATGGGGCAAATTTGGGGTGATTTGAACTTTTATTATTTTAATATTTTAAAAAACTTGTTTTTATTTTTCACTTTTTTACCTGCTTCAATAGTCTTCATGATAGACTAGAAGCTGCGATCATCCGATCGCTTGTGCTACAAAGATCAGATCAGCTGTCATGTGCCGGAAAAGGTGCGGGCTCATCGCCAGAGCCCACACCAAACAGTGGGAGGCGCCCAATGTCGAATATATCAGTCACTGGATATTAAGGGGTTAATGCATGGGATAAGCAGGGAACCAGACCTTACAGAAACACAGGTGCATATAAAATAGCATGAACAGAAGGAAAAGGTAGAGGAAAAAACGCACCCTTCTTTAAAACGTTTTTCTCTTTATTGGAAAGTTAGGTTGGCGTCACACCTAACGTAGAAAAAGTACGGTCCATTTTTTATGGCCGAGATACACAGAAATTTTCATGAACAGTGATCCGTATGTCATCCGTATTAAATGCGAGGATGCGATTTCTTTCTCCAAAAAGTATCCGTGTTTCATCCGTATGGCATCCGTACGGTGAGATTTTCTCGCCGGGATGCAAAATGGACATAATGGATCCATGAGCTCAAATATTTATTTATATATATTAATTAATTATAAAATATATATAAAATATATATATATAAAATATATATTTCATACAAAGCTAGATAGCATAAAAGCCGGTAATTCAATTGTCGGCTTTTGCTAAGTCATTACCGGACCCAACAGGATATGAGACATGGTTTGCATACAGTAAACCATGGCATATATGTTATATTTTTATATATCCCTCACTAATAATGTTAGTTGTGTGTGTGTGTGCAAAATTTGGGAGCTCTAGGTGTTAAATTAAAGGGTTAATTCACAGGAAAAACTGGCGTGGGCTCCCGTGCAATTTTCTCTGCCAGAGAGGGAAAGACAGTGACTGAGGGCAGATATTAATAGCCTAGAGAGGGACCATGGTTATTGCCCCCGCCCCCCGGCTAAAAACATCTGCCCCCAGCCACCCCAGAAAGGGCACATCTGTAAGATGCGCCTGTCCGGCACTTAGCATGCCCTGTGGCATTAGCATATGGGGGCAATAAGGGGTTAATGTCACCTTGCTATTGTAAGGTGACATTAAACCTGGGGTTAATAATGGAGAGGTGTCAATAAGACACCTATCCATTATTAAGCAACTAGTCTGAAAGGGTTAAAACACACACACATTAAAGGGAATCTGTGACCCCAAAAATAGTTTATGAGATAAGGCCACCGGCATCAGGGGTGTATTATATATACACACACACACACACTATGTATAGACATTTATTCTATCTATTCTATTTTAACCTGTCAGTGTGATTTTACATTACACCGCACTGAATTGCCGGCTTTTCTATAAAACACCGGTGCGTATTTCTCGTAAGTCACGCTGATGGCCCGTGTGGTTTGCGAGTTTCTCGCCCCCATAGACTTGCATTGGCGTATTTCGGCTGTAATACGGTGAAAATCGCATCATGCTGCGATTTCATACGCACATATAATACGGCCTAGAAAACGGATGATAGGAGCTACCCCATAGATTAACATTGGTCCGAGTGCTATGCGATTTTTTTACGGTATAGCATCGGTCCATATTACGGTGTAGTGTGATGCCGCCTTAATAAACACAGGGTTTGCATGGATGAATGGAATGCTTGCAGCACGACAGCAGTTTCTTAGTAACTTGTGTGTTAACAGGTCCAGATATAAAGGACGGTGAGTGAAATACAACAAAACTGATATAAAATTTGGTATAAATATAACCATACTAACCTGCACAACAAATTTACAAAGTTACTGGGTACTTTTTCTAACAAAGTGTACATAAAAAAAAAACAATGGCAGAATTGCTGTTATTTTAGATCACAACACCTCTTGGAATTTGTTTTAATATTTTTCAGTACATTATATAATAACATGAAACATAGTTCAAAACTACAACTTGTTCTGCAAAAAAAAACCAAAAAAAAAAAAACCACAATATAGTTATGTGGAAGGAAAAAATAAAGAGGTAATGGCTCTTGGAAGAGAAGGGGAAAAAAAAAAAATAATGAAGAAATGAAAAATAGCCACATCTCAGGGTTTAAAACGCAAAATTGGAAGCCCTGGCAATTACAGTCTGTACTATAAAGTGCACGATGTTGGCTACATTCAAACTACCTTGTGTATTAGTTTTCAACAAGGATGACTCAGCAGCTTTGTCAGCTAAGCAAGTGCCTGATCTTTGACTATGAGTCAGCATACATCCGCTTGACGTAATATTTACAGAGTTAATACCACAAAATAAATACAAGATAGCAGCAGCAGATACATAAATTATTTTCCAGTTGTGTTGAATGTATGTAAAATTTGGAGTATTTGTTCCCTTTGCCCAGTTGTTTATTGTGAGCATTAAAATTGTCTGCACTTCCATACTGGTTGTCTACTTGTAAACATGAACAAACAAAACTTGTTTTCTTTTGGAAATGCCAAGACTATTAAATATTTATCATTCTTGCTTATATTGGACCAACATTATCATTCTTGCTTATATTGGACCAACATTTTCTGCAGAGCCACTGTGATGCCAATACATTCAGCACATACACCAGACATATTCCACTACGACTTACAATGGTGTGAAAAAAACTTACATTTTCAGGTGTTGAAAATTTGTAAACTTATTTCACTGAACCTTATTAGATATATTAAAATATAACTTTAATAGTCAATTAAAAAAACACCTACGTGAACAATACATAAATAGAACCACCTACTCCATAAAATGCTGAAGGAATAACAGTAAAAGATACAATCTGGTTTCCGCCCCCATCACTCAACTGAGACAGCCCTGACCAAAATCACAAACTACCTACTTACAGCCAAAGCTAACGGACAATACTCTGTACTCCTCCTTGTAGACTTGTCCTCTGCTTTCGACACAGTTGACCACTGCCTCCTACAACAGATCCTCTCCTCCTTTGGCATCAAAGACCCCCCCTATCCTGGATCTCCTCATCCCTTTCCAACTGCAAATTCAGCATCTCCCACTTCCACACTACCTCCTCATCCCACCCTCTCTCTGTTGGAGTCCCCCAAGGCTCTGTTCTAGGACCCCTACTCTTCTCAATCTATACACTTGGCCTGGGACAACTCAAAGTCTCATGGAATCCAGTACCACCTTAATGCTGATGACACTCAGATCTACCTTTCTGGCCCAGACGTCACCTCCCTGCTGTCCAGAATCCCAGACTGTCTATCAGCCATATCCTCCTTCTCCTCTCGCTTCCTCAAACTCAATGTGGACAAATCTGAACTCATCATCTTTCCTCCAGCTCATAGATCTTCCTTACCTGACCTATCGCAATTAACAATGTCACGCTTTCCCTCGTCCCAGAAGTCCGCTGCCTCGGAGAAACCCTTGACTCTGCCCTGTCCTTCAAACCGCACATCCAAGCTCTTTCCACCTCCTGCTCAAAAATATCTCCAGAATCTGTCCTTTTCTCAACCGTCAATCTACTAAAATTCTTGTGCATGCCCTCAGCATCTCCTGCCTTGATTACTGCAAAATCCTTTTGTGGCCTCCCTGCTAACACCCTTGCACCTATCCAGTCCATCCTTAACTCTGCTGCCCACTAATTCATCTCTCTCCGCGCTACTCCTCCGCTTCCCTCTCAGCAAATCTCTTCACTGGCTCCTATTCCCTCAGCGTATCCAGTTCAAATTACTAATACTGACCTAGGAAAGAAATATATCTTGGTACCGTGTTAGCCAGTGGATAGAAAAATATTTAGAGTTGAGAGTCCTCAGTGGTTGATACCTTTTAATGGCTAACTGAAAAGATGGTAACAAATTGCAAGCTTTCGAGACTACACAGGTCTCTTCATCAGGCAAAGACTAAAACAAATTCTGAAGAATCACATATTTATGCACAACAAGTTATCCATGTTTTTTTTTCCCCTTTTTTTTTTTCCTATACTATGTTGTGCATAAATATGTGATTCTTCAGAATTTGTTTTAGTCTTTGCCTGATGAAGAGACCTGTGTAGTCTCGAAAGCTTGCAATTTGTTACCATCTTTTCAGTTAGCCATTAAAAGGTATCAACCACTGAGGACTCTCAATTCTAAATATTTTTCTAATACTGACCTACAAAGCCATCCATAACCTGTCTCCTCCATATATCTCTGAACTAATTTCCCGATATCTTCCCTCACGTAATCTCCCAAGACCTCCTTCTCTCCTCCACATTTATTCGCTACTCACCCAACCGCCTCCAAGACTTTTTCCGAATATCCCCCATCCTCTGGAATTCTTTGCCCCAACACATCCGACTATCAACCACATTCGGATCCTTCAGACGGAACCTGAAAACCCATATCTTCAGGAAAGCTTACAGCCTGCACTGACCCGGCTGCCTCCTCTCCACTACCGAAGATACCACCTCACCAACACCGGAGCTTCTGCAACCCTCAACCTATTGTCTCCATCACCACCATCCGGTAGAATGTAAGCCCGCAAGCGCAGGGTCCTCGCCCCTCTGTATCAGTCTGTAATTGTTAGTTTGCTTACTGTAAGTGATCTCTGTAACTTGTATGTAACCCCTTCTCATGTACAGCACCATGGAATCAATGGTGCTATATAAATAATAATAATAATAATAATAATAATACACACCAGTGGGGCAGTGCCTCACCCTATTCCATCACAGTCGTATCCATGCCTTTCCAAGGAGGTTAGCACTCCATAAAACAACGAAAAGACACCCCCGCTCAACGATGGCTGAACCTATGTGGCTCTTAATGGTGTGACCAAGACCATAATTGTCAAACTACTAGAGGATATCACAAGAATATTCCAAAAAAACAGATTAAATGCCAAGTGCATCTGTATACATCAATTAATTCCATTCACTTTGTAAGTGCTGGAACAAAAACAAAATCTAGAAAATAATGTCTTCATTCAGCCAGTATCTGTCTGGCCAGGACAAGGCAAAATGGCAGTTAAAAATCAATTACCGTACGAACTCGAGTATAATCCGACCCGAGTATAAGCCGACCCCCCTAATTTTGCCACAAAAAAGTATAGTATATATACGGTACATCCAAGACAAATAAAGTTATTTTTTTCAAGCGCAATTGATGTTTGAATCTTTATCATAATACTCTATTACCATAACACACAACACGTTTCCCTCTTTCTTTAAAAGGTTAATCCGGAGTGATACAGAAATGGTAAATTAGTTTGTAAAAGATAAAACACTTATGGTATATTGGTTGTCATTTATTGCAAGTCTAGTCTGGAAAAATGTATTGTTAGTCTGGTAAAAATGATTGTCCCATTGTGGCACAAAGTAAAATAAAGTTAGAAAAAAGATGAAATTGTGAAAATACTTGAAAAAAATAATTAAAAAAAAAACAAGAGATATTGTATCTCTAAATAAACATTTGAATTAAAAAAAATCTAAACAATAAAAGTACACATATTTGGTATCACTACGTCCGCAACGACCTGACCTATAAAACTGTGAAACTAGTTAACCCATTTAGTGAGCTCCATAAAAAAAAAAAAACAAGGCAAAAAACAATGCTTTATCATCATGCTGCCGAACAAAAATTGGAATAAAACGTGATAAAAAAGATGGACATATATAAACATGGTACCGCTCCATCAGCGGAAGAATAAAAACGTTATAGCTCTCAGAATAAAGCAATGCAAAAATAATTGTTTTTCCTATAAAAGTTTTTTTATTGTATAAAAGCGCTAAAACATAAAAAAAACTCTATAAATGAAGTATCGCTGTAATCGAACTGACCTGAAGAATAAAGCTGCCTTATTAATTTTACCACACACGGAATGACATAACGCATTCCCCAACCCCAAATAGAAATTCCTGAATTGCTGGTTTTTGTTCATTCTGCCTTTCAAAAATCAGAATACAATGCGATTAAAAAATGGCATCAATAAAAACATCAACTCATCTCACAAAAAACAAGATCTCACATGACTGTCAGCCAAACTATGGAAAAATTATGGCTGTCAAAATGTGGTGATATTTTCTGCAATAAAAAGTGTCTTTTAGTGTGTGACAGCAGCCAAACGTAAAAACCCAATATAAATCTGGTATCGCTATAATCGCACCGTCCACAAGAATAAAATCGCCTAACTTCTTACACCACACAAGGAACGGCGTAAAAAATAAAACAAATTCTTCACATGCTGTTGATTATTTCATTCTGCCTCCCAAAGATTGCAGTAAGGCTTGGCGCATATTTATTCTGCGCTGAGCACTTACACTGAGGTATCCGTGTAAATCTCTGAAATACGTGAATCAGACGGAACCCTCATTAGAAGATTTCCTATAATGAGGTAGAGGGAGGCACTGTGGATGCAGTATGACCTGTGATCCGGCGGTGTCCATCTTTTTAGGTGTTACTAAAAAGTGCCATCAGTCACAGTTTTGTGCACTTCTGAAAAGAAGGACACCGCTGAACAGAGGCCAGATTGAGTGCAGAGTAATTCTGCTGCCTCTTTATAGTGAATGGATCCCTCAGGGGTTTCATCTGAATCACGTCACTCGGAGATTCAGATGGAAACCCCAAAGTAAGTGCTCAGCGCAGAGAGCCGGATAAATGTGATCCCAAACGTTATGTAAAATGTTCCCAATAAAAGCTTCAACTCAATCCACAAAAAAAGCAAGCCCTCCCTCAGGTCCGTCATCTGTTAACGTAAATATAGGGGGCGTCCACGTTACTGGTAGTACAAAGGTTCTGGAAAAGGGAAATTGCTTCTCACCTGCCAAAAGAAATTCAAATTGTGCGTTCCCAAATCCAAATGCCCCCCTCCCTTCTGAGCCTCACAGTGTACCTAGATTACATATTGGCCTATTGGCAATTCTGAAGCGATGAGAGCACGCCTAACTTACGCCAGAAACACGCTTTGGGCATAACGTACTGGTGACTGCAATGTACTGGTCACTACAACGGCAGTTTGCAATATGTACTCGGCAACATTTATTACTGCTTGTTTCTGAAAAATACCCATGGAGTTAAAATCCTCACTACACCTGTAGATAAATTCCACAAGGGGTACAGTTTCCCCAATGGGGTCACTTGAGGGGGGATTCTGCTCTTTTCGCAATTAGGGGCTCTGTGTATGGAGTCCACAAACTGTTCTATGAAAATCTGTGCTCCAGGAGGCAAATAGAGCTTCGTTCCTCCCGAGTCTCTCCGTATGGCTAAGCAGTACTGTACAGCCACCAGGGCCGCCATCAGGGCATGACGGCCGTGACTGGCGTATGGGGCCCGGTGAGCAGAGGGGGCCCGCATCGGGCCCCGTCTTATCTGCTCACCGGGCCCCTACCGGCAGCCGCAGGCTGAACCGGGCCCTTAGCGCCGACGCTGCAGCTGTTTAAAGCTATTGACGTGCGGGCGCGGGCCCGCACGTCAATAGTTAACAGCCGTGGCGCCGCCAGCCAATCTGAGGCTGGCAGGCGCTGACGTCAGCGGCAGCGTGCGTGCATGTCGCCGGCGTCTGACATCATTGTCAGTCGCCGGCGAGTGCATGCACGCTGCAGCTGCGTGGAGACTTCGCCCGCCGCAGGAGCGCGGCAGGTAAGAAGAACTTCTTTTTTTTTTTTCTTGAGAGCGGCGATCCGGGGGCCCAGGGAAGAGTGCTGGGAAGAGATGGGGCAGAGCGCTGGACACAGATGGGGCAGAGCGCTGGACACAGATGGGGCAGAGCGCTGGACACAGATGGGGCAGAGCGCTGGACACAGATGGGGCAGAGCGCTGGACACAGATGGGGCAGAGCGCTGGACACAGATGGGGCAGAGCGCTGGACACAGATGGGGCAGAGCGCTGGACACAGATGGGGCAGAGCGCTGGACACAGATGGGGCAGAGCGCTGGACACAGATGGGGCAGAGCGCTGGACACAGATGGGGCAGAGCGCTGGACACAGATGGGGCAGAGCGCTGGACACAGATGGGGCAGAGCGCTGGACACAGATGGGGCAGAGCGCTGGACACAGATGGGGCAGAGCGCTGGACACAGATGGGGCAGAGCGCTGGACACAGATGGGGCAGAGCGCTGGACACAGATGGGGCAGAGCGCTGGACACAGATGGGGCAGAGCGCTGGACACAGATGGGGCAGAGCGCTGGACACAGATGGGGCAGAGCGCTGGACACAGATGGGGCAGAGCGCTGGACACAGATGGGGCAGAGCGCTGGACACAGATGGGGCAGAGCGCTGGACACAGATGGGGCAGGATTGGACACAGATGGGGCAGAGCGCTGGACACAGATGGGGCAGGATTGGACACAGATGGGGCAGAGTGCTGGACACAGATGGGGCAGGATTGGACACAGATGGGGCAGAGTGCTGGACACAGATGGGGCAGAGTGCTGGACACAGATGGGGCACAGTGCTGGACACAGATGGGGCAGAGTGCTGGACACAGATGGGGCAGAGTGCTGGACACAGATGGGGCAGAGTGCTGGACACAGATGGGGCACAGTGCTGGACACAGATGGGGCAGGATTTGACACAGATGGGGCAGAGTGCTGGACACAGATGGGGCAGGATTGGACACAGATGGGGCAGAGTGCTGGACACAGATGGGGCAGGATTGGACACAGATGGGGCAGAGTGCTGGACACAGATGGGGCAGAGTGCTGGACACAGATGGGGCAGAGTGCTGGACACAGATGGGGCAGAGTGCTGGACACAGATGGGGCAGGATTGGACACAGATGGGGCAGAGTGCTGGACACAGATGGGGCAGAGTGCTGGACACAGATGGGGCAGAGTGCTGGACACAGATGGGGCAGAGTGCTGGACACAGATGGGGCAGAGTGCTGGACACAGATGGGGCAAAGGGCTGGACACAGATGGGGCAGAGTGCTGGACACAGATGGGGCAGAGTGCTGGACACAGATGGGGCAGAGTGCTGGACACAGATGGGGCAGAGTGCTGGACACAGATGGGGCAGAGTGCTGGACACAGATGGGGCAGAGTGCTGGACACAGATGGGGCAGAGTGCTGGACACAGATGGGGCAGAATGGAGACAGATGGGGCAGGATTGGAGACAGATGGGACAGGATGGATACGATGGAGACAGATGGGGCAGGATGGGGAGATCATATGGGGCAGAATGGATACTCATGAGGGCAGGATGGGAGAACATATGGCTGGAGCCTGCAATGAGACACACGGGGGCTAGGATGGCGAATATTACCATAGGGGCTAATTAAGGGATATTATTATTGCAGTGATGTATTTATTTTATTTTTTGAGTATACTGTTTTAAATGGGGGGAGGTCCTGTTACTGTGCAGAGTGATACTATGTCACCTTCTTTATGTGGTGTAATGTAGAGGCTGTGAAAATTAAGTAATGTGTTCTGCAAGTGGAACTCGAGATAACTGTGTTATTTCCTGCAGAGACGAGTCCTGGCTGGAAGAAATGATGGCGATCTGTGCTGGATGAAAGATGAAGGACTTCACCTAGAGACGTCACTGGTGAGTCAGTGTTAACTATACACTGACACTATACACTGTATACTATATACAGAGCTCCTGTGTATAATGTCACCAGTGATCACTGTATTACCTGTACACAGACACTGCTTACTAATTACAGATCTCCTGTGTATAATGGCACTGATGGTGATAGTATTGTGTTTTTTTTTTTTTTTATTACTGATCAGTATTGTAGTATTCAGTCACTATGTGGTGGTAATATGCGGTCTGGTCATGGTGTTGTGGTATTTGTTCCTTGTGTTTGATATTATTCGGTCACTGTGGTGGTAATATATGTCATCTGGTCATAGTGCTGTGGTATTTGTTCCTTGTATGTAATATTATAGGTCATTTTAAAAACTGAAAAATAAATAAAAATATACCTAAATTGTATTGCATATTTTAACAAATATTTAGTAGGTTACAGTACAGTAGGGCCCGGCCAAAAGTGTCAACCGTGTTCTGGTGGCGGCTTAAAAAATCTTTTGGCCAAAACAAAAGCTGCCGGCTATATGTGTGATTTGGTGATGGGAACTGTTAATGTGTGATAGGTGAGAAGTGGAGATTTTCCAAGAGAGAGCGGTGGGACTGTGGACAGTTCGAGGGGTGGAGCCTGGAGGCGGGGCTGGGGTGGAGCCTGGGCGGAGTCTCAAGGGGCCCCGAAAATTTTGACAGTATGGGGCCCCGAAATTTCTAGTGGCAGCCCTGACAGCCACATATGGGGTATTGCCACGTTCAGTAGAAATTGTGGTACAAATTTTGGTGCCATTTTTAACCACTCCTTGTGTGAAAATGTAAAATCTGGGGCTAAAACGAAACTTTGGTGGTAAAATGTAGTTATCGTTTCTTCACTTCTCAATGGTATAAAATTCTGGGACACCCATGGTGTCAATATGATCACTGCACCCCTAGATGAATTAATTGGGTAATGTAACTTGTAAAATGAGTTCACATATTGGGGGTTTCTGTTGTTCTGGCACCTCAGGGGCTCTGTCAATGTGGACAAAAGGCAGGGAGCCAGCACACCGAGGAAAATACAGGAAGCACGGATCTCCGTCCTGACGTGACGTGAAGAATATCCAAAAAACGAAAAGATGATCCAGCTTCCAAATAAAATATAAAAGTTTAATCCAACATATTAAAATAAGGAGACAACTCCTGGGACAGCATCATACACATAGTAAGGCGAGCGACGCGTTTCGACCAAGCGGTCTTTATCACAGCTGATCTGCTAAATGACATATCCGGTATATATACAATATAGCACCAATCAAATGCTAGAAAAATGTCATGTGATACATAGGTAAAAAAAAAAAAAAAAATCACAAATGTACCCAATAAATTCAAAACAATAATGTGCAGAAGGATATATACAATAGATAATGAACAATAAACAATGCTCTGTCAATGTGACCATTCCAGCAAAATCTGAACTCCAGTATGGTGCCTCAAAAGTAGTATTCCCCCACATATGGGGTATCGGCGTACTCAGTAGAAATTTAACCATACAATTTGTCATTCAATTTCTCCTGTTACTCTTATGAAAATGCAAAATTTTGTGCTAAAAATATATTTGTGGCAAAAATTATATTTTTTCTATTTTTACGGCTCAACGTTATAAATTCTATGAAGCACCTGAGGGTTCAATGTGCTCACCACATATCTAGATCAGACCACACAGCTAAATCAGTTTCCTGAGGGGTCTAGTTTTCAAAATGGTGTCATTTGTGGGGGATTTTCACTGTTTAGGCACATCAGAGGCTTTCCAAACGCGACATGGTGTCCAGCAATTGTTCCAGCAAATTTTGCATTCAAAGAGTCAAATGGCGCACCTTCCCTTCCAAACTCTGCCGTGCGCCCAAACAGTGTTTTTTTCCCTAATATGGGGTATCGGCATGCTCAGGAGACATTACACAACACATTTTGGGGCCCACTTCTTCCTGATACCCTTGTCCAAATAAAAAAAAATTGGATCTGAAGTCAATTTTTTGTGAAAAAAATAAAATGTTCATTTTTCTCCACATTTCAAAAATTCATGTGAAACACCTGAAGGGTTAATAAACTTCTTGAATGTCGTGTTGAGCACCTTGAGGGGTACAGTTTTTTTTAGGATAGTGCCACTTTTGAGTATCTTCTATCATATAGATCCCTGAAAGTGACTTCACATGTGATGTGGTCCTCCTCCCCTCCCCCCCCCAAAAAAAGAGGGTGTTAAAATGAGAAATCGCTGGTCAACTTTTAACCCTTATAACTTTCTAAGGAAAAAAAAAATTTGGTTTCAATATTGTGCGGATGTAAAGTAGACATGTGGGAAATGTTAGTTATTAAGTATTTTGTGCGACATCTGATTTAAGGGCACAAAAAATCTAACTTGGAACATTTTGAACATTTTCACCAAATTTCCATTTTTTTCCACAAATAAACGCAAGTCATATCAAATAAATGTTATTACTATCATGAAGTTAAATATGTCACGAAAAAATAGTCTCAGAATCACCAGGATGCATTGAAGTGTTCCAGAGTTATTACCTCATAAAGCAGACCTGGGCAAGATGCGGCCCGCGGGCCGCATCCGGCCCACCTGATGATTTTTAAGTGGCCCGCCAGCTAGCTGTCACTTCTGACAGCCGCCCCTGGCACCACTCGGCCAGCCGCTTCTGAGGAGGACCGCTGGCGGCTGGAGTGAAGGCCAGGTTGATTACCTGTTTATTGGTGGCGGCGTCCATCTTCCCGAGGCCGCGCGTGCGCAGATGGAGTGCTCTGCTTCACGGGGCTTCAGAAAAATGGCCGCGGGAGGCCGCACGTGCGCAGATGGAGATCGCGGCGGCCATGTTCCTGAAGCCGAGTTTGCAGATTTAGATCTCGGCTTCAGGAAAATGGCCGCCGCGATCTCCATCTGCGCACGCGCGGCCTCCCGCAGCCATTTTCCTGAAGCCCCGTGAAGCAGAGCACTCCATCTGTGCATGCACGGCCTCGGGAAGATGGCCACTGCCACCGATATTCAACCCGGCTCTGCTGCTCACATTGCATTCCGGGCCGCTGCGTCACCTCACCGGTGGAAGGGACCCTGCGCACGCCATACCGCACCTCTGCCATCGCCACACTACTGCTGCAACCCCCCCATGGACACCAAGCCGTGGCGTCGCCCGCCTAAGCAGGAAGGGACCCTGCTCAGGTGCACGCCACACCGGATACCCCACCTCTGCCGACACCATGCCTCCTGTGACCCTGCTCTGCCACCGCCAGCCCTCAAGTAAGAATCTTACCGTAAGATACTGTAAATTCGGACAATAAGACGGACCCCCATCTTATAAAAAATCTTTTTTCTGCAATTTTCACCCCAAATTTGGGGTGCGCCTTATGGTCCGGTGCGTCTTACAGTCTGAAAAATACGTCACCGTATATACTCGAGTATAAGCCGAGATTTTCAGCCCAAATTTTTGGGCTGAAAGTGCCCCTCTCGGCTTATACTCGAGTCACGGTAGCGATGTGGTCGGCGGGTGAGGGGGAGAGGGCGCTGAGGAATACTTACCTAGTCCCAGCGATCCTCGCGCTGTCCCTGCCGTCCCACGGGCTTCTGTGCTGCAGCTTCTTCCCCTCTTCAGCGGTCACGTGGGACCGCTCATTAGAGATATGAATAGGCGGCTCCACCTCCCATAGGGGCGGAGCCGCCTATTCATTTCTCTAATCAGCGGTGCCGGTGACCGCTGATAGAGAAAGAATCTGCGGCACCGAAGACCAGCTGTGACAGGAGGGGACAGCGCGAGGATCGCCAGGACTAGGTGAGTATGTTATATTCACCTGTCCACGTTCCAGCCGCCGGTCGTCGCTCCATCTTCCCGGCGTCTGCGCTCTGACTGTTCAGGTCAGAGGGCGCGATGACGCATATAGTGTGCGCGGCGCCCTCTGCCTGATCAGTCAGAGCGGAGAGACGCCGGGACCGGACGCTGGGAGCTGCAATCAAGAGAGGTGAGTATGTGTGGTTTTTTTTATTGCAGCAGCAGCGGCCATGGCACAGATTTATGTGGAGCTCTATGGGGAGACATGAACGCTGCAGAGCACTATATGGGGCAGAGCTATGGGAGACATGAATGATGCAGAGCACTATATGGGGCAGAGCTATGGGAGACATGAACGGTGCAGAGCACAGTATGGGGCACAGCTATGGGAGACATGAACGCTGCAGAGCACAGTATGGGGCAGAGCTATGGGAGACATGAACGCTGCAGAGCACTATATGGGGCAGAGCTATGGGAGACATGAACGGTGCAGAGCACAGTATGGGGCAGAGCTATGGGAGACATGAACCGTGCAGAGCACAGTATGGGGCAGAGCTATGGGAGACATGAACGCAGCAGAGCACTATATGGGGCAGAGCTATGGGAGACATGAACGCTGCAGAGCACAGTATGGCACAGCTATGGGGCAATATGAACAGTGCAGAGCACTATATGGCACAGCTATGGGGAAATAATGATCTATTTTTGTTTTTGAAATTCACCGGTAAATGCTGCATTTCCACCCTAGGCTTATACTCGAGTCAATAGGCTTTCCCAGTTTTTTGTGGCAAAATTAGGGGGGTCGGCTTATACTCGAGTATATACGGTAATTACATTAGTTTGGCCCTCTAAAACCATCCCACTTTCTCATGCGGCCCCATGGCAAAATTAGTTGCCCGCCCCTGTCATAAAGGGACAGTGGTCAAAATTGTAAAAATTGGCCTGGTCACTAAGGTGCAAATAACCAGCAAAAGCTAGGCAGACAGCTGCGGGCTGATATTAATAGCCTAAAAACATCAGCTCTCAGCCGCCTCAGAAAAGGTCACAGAAGATGGATAAAGACTCTGCCCTTTGAAGGTTAGATAAGGTTCACATAACCGCGTGAGGGCACAGCGAATGCACGGGATTACAGCGCGTTTGTCAAAACTCGGCTGTCGGGTGACCCCAGTGGCGTAGGAAGGGGGGTGCTGGGGGGGGGCGGCCCTTTAAATCTTTGGGCGGCGCCGTCCGCCGCCACGACCAGGCTCCCCCCAGTGCCCCACCCCCGGGCCCCCGCTCTAATACTCACCTCTCCTGGTTCCTGCGGCGCCGACAGCTGCAGCGTCCTCTGACTCTGCGACGTCTCAGAGCAGAGGGCGCGATGACGTCACTACTGTGCGCGCCGCTCAGCCTCTCTGTCCTGAGCGTCGCAGAGCCGGAGAGACGCTGACAGCACCGGACCTGCGCTAGGAACGGGAGAGGTGAGGATTTTACTTTTTTTTTTTTCTTTATGTCTGACTCTGTCTGGGGGCAATGCTGGACACACTGGGGCAATACTGGAGACCATGGGGCAGATTGCTGGACACTGGGGCAATACTGGAGACCATGGGGCAGATTGCTGGACACACTGGGGCAATACTGGAGACCATGGGGCAGAATGCTGGACACACTGGGGCAATACTGGAGACCATGGGGCAGATTGCTGGACACTGGGGCAATACTGGAGACCATGGGGCAGATTGCTGGACACACTGGGGCAATACTGGAGACCATGGGGCAGAATGCTGGACACACTGGGGCAATACTGGAGACCATGGGGCAGATTGCTGGACACACTGGGGCAATACTGGAGACCATGGGGCAGAATGCTGGACACACTGGGGCAATACAGGAGACTATGGGGCAGATTGCTGGACACACTGGGGCAATACTGGAGACCATGGGGCAGAATGCTGGACACACTGGGGCAATACTGGAGACCATGGGGCAGAATGCTGGACACACTGGGGCAACAAAGGAGACTATGGGGCAGATTGCTGGACACACTGAATCCTGGAGACCATGGGGCAGATTTCAGGACACATTGAGGCAATGCTGGAGACCCTGGGGCAGACTTCTGGACATACTGGGGCAATACTGGAGACCATGGGGCAGATTGCTGGACACACCGGGGCAATACTGGAGACCATGGGGCAGATTGCTGGACACACTGGGGCAATACTGGAGACCATGGGGCAGATTGCTGGCACACTGGGGCAATACTGGAGACCATGGGGCAGATTTCTGGACACATTGAGGCAGTGCTGGAGACCCTGGGGCAGACTTCTGGACACACTGGGGCAATGCTGGACACTGGGGCAGATTGCTGGACACACTGGGGGTAATATGCTGGACACACTGGGGCAATGCTGGACACTGGGGGTAATATGCTGGACACACTGGGGGTAATATGCTGGACACACTGGGGCAGACTGCTGGACACACTGGGGGCAGTGCTGGACATACTGGGGCAGATTGCTGGACACACTGGGGGTAATATGCTGGACACACTGGGGCAGATTGCTGGACAACATGGGGGTAATATGCTGGACACACTGGGGCAGATTGCTGGACACACTGGGGGCAGGACTTGAGGCATGGGCAGAATGTAGATATGGGGCATGATTGGAGACACGGGGCAGGATTGGATCATGGGGCAGGACGGATACGATGGAGGCTGGTGGGGCAGGATGGGGAGATCATATGGGGTAGAATGGATACTCATGAGGGCAGGATGCGAGAACATATGGCTGGAGCCAGGAATGAGATAAACGGGGCCAGGGTGGGGAATAGTGTTACCATAGGGGCTAATTAAGGGATATTATTACTGCAGTGATGTATTTATTTTATTTTTTGAGTATACTGTTTTATTTGGGGGGGTGGTCCTGTTACTGTGCAGAGTGACACTATATCACCTTTTTTTCTTCATGTGATGTAATGTAGAAGTTGTGAAAAATTAAGTAATGTGTTCTGCAAGCGGAGCTCGAGATAACTGTGTTATTTCCTGCAGAAACGAGTCCTGGCTGGAAGGAATGATGGCGGTCTGTGCTGGATGAAAGATGAAGGACTTCACCTAGAGACGTCACTGGTGAGTCAGTGTTACCTATACACTGACACTATACACTGTATACTATATAGAGGTCCTGTGTATAATGTCACCAGTGATCTCTGTATTACCTCTACACAGACACTGCATACTAAGTACAGAACTCCTGTGAATACTGGCACTTATGGTGATAGTATTGTGTTTTTTTTTTTTTTTATTACTGATCAGTATTGTAGTATTCAGTCACTATGTGGTGGTAATATGTGGTCTGGAAATGGTGTTGTGGTATTTGTCCCTTGTATGTAGTATTATTCGGTCACTATGTGGCCTGGTCATGGTGTGGTGGTATTAAGTCACAGGTTTGGCATGTGGGGGTGACACCATTAGGCCCAGTTTAAGTTCTACAAAACAGGAAAACCATTTTTGGTAACCTTTGTGTGTATTGAGCCGGGGGAGAGGAAGGGGGGGGCGCCAAACTCGGGAACAGCCCCGGGCGGCAAAAGCTCTAGCTACGCCTCTGGGTGACCCAGGACCAAGTGCTCCATCACTGTTCCTAACAGTAGGGGACGTCCTAGCTCGCCCTACTCCCTGGGATACTTCTGGAGGTGAAGATGCTGGGGTTGCCACCCATGCCTTATCTCCTGAATCAGCCCTCCGTCAGGTCTCTTCACCCACCCAGGAAAGAGGGACGCTGTCGTTAACCGCAGTACACCAACCCGACAAACAAGGCTAAACAAACAAGGGATATTAAGTGGTTCACAGGAATATTAATAGTACAACAAATAAATAGAAATGCCAATAGAATGTTTACCATCAGGATAATTTATAATCCAAAATGTCTGTAGGAAGAAACTCCATATATCTGAATATTCATAATACAGAGAAAGGGAGTACTGACTTCATTAAAATAATACAAATTTATTAGCTACATATAGTGGTTCAGTTTAACTTACTAAGAAAGAGGTAAACAAAGAACAATTCATTTATTCACCCAGGGAATTAATAAGCGTGGGTAAAAAGCTCAATAAGTACATGCCAAAACTGTAGATTAAATATTAGGTTCATGAGGATCTCACTGAATAAAGTGAACTAGTGCAGTATCGTCAACTGGAGTTCACAGGCACACCAATGCCTTTAACCTTACCAACTAAGGCCGGTTTCACACGTTCTGATATTTCCGGTACTGGAAAAACTGGTACCGGAGATATCAGTGTCCGTGTGTGAACTATGTGTGGCACGCGTGTGGAAACTGTGTGCCGCATCAGTACCACATGGACGGCCGCTGGGGAAGTAGCGCTACTGTAAGCACTGTTCCCCTGCGTGTGGTGCTGTCATCCCTTCTTCCCTGCTCAGCCGGAGAGCAGGGCAGAGAGAATGAATGATACACAGTGGGCTCAAACTCAGTAACTAGCGCGGACGTCTGTGCTCGCTCGCAGGCATGAACCCCTTTGACCTCAGGACCGTGAGAGAATGAAAGTGATGAGATCACTGTGACAGAGCTTCAACTGCCGTGACCTCATCACTTGCATTCTCCCACGGTCCTGAGGTCACAGGAGTTTATGTCGGCAAGCGAGCACAGACTCAGTGACGTCACTGCTAGTTACTGAGCCTGCGCCCGCTGCGTATCAATCATTCACCAGTAGTTTACAGCCGGGCCAGTTGCATTAGCACCGCTCCCGGATGCAAACTGTCTATCCCCCAGATATGGATTATAGTGTGGGACTGACTGTACGCCGGACAGGTATATATTGTTGTTTTTTTTTTTGTTTTTTTTTACAGGAGATCGAGGGCGTCGCTTGGATTACCATTACAATACAGATGGCAAAAATGTGTGGTGTATGATTTAATTAATACTTTATTCTGCATGTGTGTGCTTAATTAACTCTTTACCAACTATAGGATTAGTAATGGATAGGTGTTCTATTGATACCTCTCCGTTACTAAGCCGGCTTAATGTCACCTTACATTAGGAAGGTGAAATTAACCTCTCATCACCACACTTGCCACTGCTACAAGGCAAGTGGGAAGAAGCGGGCAAATCTCCAGAAATGGGCATCTAATAGATGCACCTTTTCTGGGCAGCTGCGGGCTGCTGCCCATATCCATGGCCCCTTACCAGCCCACACCTGTGAGTTTTGCTGGGTTGGTTTAAAAACATAGGGCGGACCCCACGTCGGGTTTTTGATTCATTCATTCATTCTCCTCTGTTCACGCTGCTTGCCAGCAGAGCAGGGGAGAATGGATGAAAGCAGCATTCAGCAACACACGCAGGGGAACAGCGCTTACAGTAGCGCTACTTCCCGGGCGGCCGTCGGTGTACACGGAGGACAGTGTGCACGTGTGTGGCACGTTTTGCGGCCAGTGTGTCTGGGTAAAAACGGACATGTCTGCGTGTTTTGCACACAGACAAACAGTCCGTGAAAACACGCTGACATGTGCATAGACCCATTCATTTCAATGAGTCTACGTGTGTCAGTGTCTCCGGTACATGAGAAAACTGTCACTACACGTACTAGAGACACTGACGTGTGAAAGAGGCTTAATTCTAATTCAGTTAATGCATTGGTATGCCTGTGAACTCCAGTTGATAGCTGCTAATTGCGCAGGAAAAAAAATTCTTCTCTAGCAAGATGGTGCTGCCTGCGCACTTAGCAGCTATCGAGTCTCTTCTATATACACCGATAGCTGCTACTGTGCAGTTGCGACAGGTGTCATTTTAATACAGATTTATTTTTTTTTAATACTTCTCAGGATAACCTTAAGGACATTTATTAACAACACAGTAAGCATGTGATTATGCCCACAGAAGGTTTTTTTAATTTTTTTTTTGCAGTATGTACAGATATTCATTATATAAACTAGGGGGCAGGTCAGTGAGGGATCAGTGACCCATCAGAAGCCATACTGGTGAATACCTAATCAGAGCACCACATGAGGACCCCCCACATCCGCCCCAAAGCACGAGCATATCATTAATTCAAAACTTGAAAGTAAACATTAAACAACCAAAAGATGGATTTAATCAATCTTTTTTATCATTCCCGATAACAATGAACTACGGCATAATTTTAGCAGATTTATTACTTTAAAAAATACATTTTTTTTACTCTGCAAGCTACTGAATAAGAATCCAAAAAGGCAAAGTGACATTTCAATTTTATCCTTTTTCACATGTAGGATAAAAGCGTGAAATAGATAAATAGCATAATTTTAGCATGTTCTTACTGATTACTGTACCCGACTATCCATCACAGTCAATTTCAGCTAGAACAAAATGCTGTGTTCCTGTTGCCAACTTTTCCAATGACCACAACCTAAGCTGAATTAACAGATATTTGAAACAGCACGTGTCATCAATTCATTATTCCAAGCCAGACAAAGTCAAGATCAGAGGAAAAATTGGGAGAATATTTAGCAGAAACTATTACCTAGAGAAAGAGTGTGATCAGATCATTTTTATGCATTCATAAATTATCATAGTTACCAGAACATCGCACTTTGCAAATGGTGAACGTGCTGTCGACAACATAACGCTGAAAGGGGCAATAAATAGTTAATACCCAACTGGTGCTCGTTAACTAACCAAAACTAGCCTTTCTGAATGGGCTTTAAGGGTATGTGCATACATTGCAGATTATTCCATACAAATTCTGCAGAATGACCTGCGTTTTACCTGCGGATTCCCTGCGGGTTTTGCACGTGCAGATTCCTATAATGGAATTGACATGCTGAGGAAAATAAACCGCTGCGTTCCTGCGTGGAATTTTCCGTAGCATATGCACTGCGGATTTGGTTTTCCATAGGTTTACATGGTACTGTACACCTCATGGAAAACTGCTGCGGATCCGCAGGGACAAATCCGCTGCGGATCCGCAGCGAAATCCACAACGTGTGCACATAGATTTAACGGTAATTTTCTTTTCAACATACTTTGCAAAAGTCAGTATTACAAGTAAATGTAAAGGAACTTTCCAATATAACTGTTGGAAGACATCAGTGCAGTTCGAATGTTACAATAAAGCAATTAGGAAGGGGTTGTCCACTACATGGACACATGGTCAGTTATGTCTCCCCTTCACAGACAAAAAAAAACAAAACACAAAACTATAAAAAATGCAGTGTATTTCAAGAGTTTTTAATGGACTTGTCTTATACAGTGCCATTGTGTATAGCCATTTTCAAGTCCTCTAGTATCTGGTTCATACTGTAAGACCCATTTTGCTAAGCCCAAATCAGTCATTTTTGCAACATGCAAGTTACCTCTACAATATAGTATATATTAATATTAAAAAAATTCCAAGAAATATGTCATATGTATGTACTGTATGTCATAGGAATGTAACAATTAGACAGCCTCTTTAATTGTTATTCCCTGGCCAATGGGGAATCCCCTATGCAGCCACTGGCTCATTCCCTGTGTAAGGCTATGTGCGCATGTTGCGTATTTGCTTGCAGAAAATTTTGCAAGGTTTCTGCATCTCTGGGCAGAAAGACGCCGCTGAAAATACACGCGTTTTTATGCATTTATGCATGCGTTTTTGTGAATCCATAGAACTAAATAAAGATATGTTATTAAAAAAAAAAGAATTGTGAAGTAATTTCCTTGTTCAACCTCTTCAGCCAGATATAAACAAAGACACACAGTCACCAGCTTATGTAGGAGGATTAACAATTAACCTACATATGCTGTAACAAAACAGAAACTGTCAGAAATCTGAATGAAATGCAATACCTGTTTATTTAAAAAAAAAAATAAAAAAAATTGCGTGGGCTCCCGCATAATTTTCATAACCAGCAGAGGGAAAGCCGATGGCTGATGTTAATGTTCTGGGAAGGAGCTAATAGTCAAAGGTTCCCATGCTATTAATAACAGCTTACAGCTGTTTGCTTAGCCTTTAATGGCTAGCTTACAGGGGAACCCCAGAAAAAATTGACATGGGGTCCCCCTATAAAATCGAACCAGCAAAGGCTAGCCAGACAGCTGTGGGCTGATATTAATAGCCTGGGAAGGGCACATGGATATTGGCACCACCCAGCTCTCAGCAATCCCAGAAATGTCGAATCTTGTAGATGCGCCAATTCTGGCACTTAGCCTCACTTTTCCCACTTGCCCAATAGCAGTGGCAAGTGGGGTTGATGTCACCTTTGTATCGTCAGGTGACATCAAGCCCGCAGGTTAGTAATGGAGAGGTGTCTATAAGGCTGGGGTCACACTAGCTTATTGCATCCGATGCAAGAGCATCAGATGCGATATGCTAATGACCCTCGGGTCCTGCTCTGCTGCGAGCAGGAGCCGAGTGTCATGTGTCTGTGCTCCGAGCCTCTCGCAGAGAGCGGATCGGAGCACAGCTGCGGAGAAACTAATTTCTCCATCTCCTCCATTGCCAGGGTCAGCGTTTACCACACATCACTCGGATGATATCCGAGTGATGTGCGTTGTCTCACTCGCACCCATAGGCTTATATGGGTATGAGTGAGCTGACAGTCGGCCGAGTTTCCGTGACAATCGCAGCATGCTGCGATTGTCTCGGATCGAGGAAGACGGCCGACAAAAAAATCGTCTGCTGGGAGCTGCCCCATAGTTTAACATTGGTCCGAGTGTAATTTTTTTATTGCATTGCACTCGTCCATTTTAGTTGCCAGTGTGACCTAAGACACATATCCATTACTAACTCCATAGTGATATTGTATTGTATAAAATACCAAGAATAAAGTCCTTTATTTGAAATACTCACAAAGACTCTTTTATTGAATCTAAATTTACCATACCTACTGAACGAATACCTACCTACTAGATACAGAGTCTAGACCCTTAGGGGCACGACCTAAAAATAACTATAGAGGGGGGAGCAACCCTAGGAGGGGACACACTAGGAGATGGCAAGAGAATGGTTACAGGGGAAGGCGAAACCAAAGAAACACAGGTGGGTCGGTAAACGATATGGATGGGGTACCCAAATCACAACCTTCCTCTTCGTCCTCATCCTCTTTTTTAGGCTATGTGCACACTTTGCGGATTCCACTGCGGATTTTTCCGCAGCAGAATTCCAAAATCCGCAGTGAAAACCCGTTGCGGTTTTTACTGCGGATTTATCGCGGTTTTTACTGCGGTTTCTTATGCGGATTTTCATCTGCAGTTTCCTACTGGAGCAGGTGAAAATCCGCAGAAAAGAAGTGACATGCTGCGGAATGTAATCCGCAGCGTTTCTGCGCGTTTTTTCCCGCAGCATGTGCACAGCGTTTTTTGTTTCCCATATGTTTACATTGTACTGTAAACTCATGGGAAACTGCTGCGGATCCGCAGCGGTCAAATCCGCTGCGGATCCGCAACAAAATCCGCAAAGTGTGAACATAGCCTTAGAGAACAGGGATCTTTTACCATATTCCCTGAGAACAAGAGTACAAACGAGCCAAAAAAGATAAGCTTCACAAGTGATAAAGAACATATCATTAATCTCTCCTCTCATGTTCTGTCTCCACCTGAAAAATCGGTTCTAGCCTCAGGCATGTCGTTCATGCCAACCACCAGATTTGATTGTTTCTCTTGGGCTAAGGATATTGACCTCTTTTTGAGGAAACTGAAATGGAGAAAATTCTTCATCAATTACGATGCGAACAGATGGGCACAGCTGGGCATCTCCCCAGATTCCTTATCGGATCTGAACCTCCTAGCAGAACTTTATGAGGAAGGTGCAACAGGTATAGGAGAGGGCCCTTTTTCGGAGTTAAAAAATAGGAGCACTCGGATGCCTCCATCAGGGGACTATAGGAATATTGACATTTTTTCCAAATTGGTTATGGATGAAATAAAAAAACATGAATCCAAGGAAGAGATACATTGATCCTAATCTTGCCTCCTTTGAAATGGAAGCCCTCAACTCTCTTGAAAAGAACACCAATATCACTATTAAACAGTCCGATAAGGGTGGGAACGTGGTTATCTTTGACACCGATCAATACGTTACACTCTGTAAATCGATCTTATCTGATCCCACGACCTATGAGGTCTTGAGAAATGACCCAACGGCAGCATACTATGAGATACTGATGGATATCTTGACGGACGCTTTAGATGGTCGTTTAATATCAAAGAATGAATTTGCCTTTATGCTCTCAAAGTTTCCCACCATTGCTACATTCTATTCACTTCCAAAGATTCACAAAGGGTTTACTCCTCTGAAGGGCCATCCCATAGTATCGGGCATTGATGCACTCTGCCAGAATGTTAGTGTTTATTTGGACCACATACTGCGCCCTTTTGTCACGGCTTTGCCGTCGTATTTAAGGGATACTACTGACCTATTGAACAAAATTGAAGATATACGAATTGATTCAGATACCATCATTGCATCAATTGATGTTGAATCTTTGTATAGTAGTATCCCCCATAACAAAGGAATTCAAGCAGTAGAGTATTTCCTTAAAACTAAGGGGTACTCATCTTCGTGCACACAACAGCTTGGTGGTCAATTTACTACAGTTCATTCTTGTACACAATTATTTTCTTTTTTTGCGGAAAATTCTACCACCAGCTCAGGGGCACAGCCTTGGGGAGCCCGTGTGCCCCCATTTATGCTAATCTGCTCCTGGGCTGGTGGGAGGATACCGTAATTTTTCAGGACGAGGATGTCACATGGTGCCCAAGAATTTTATTCTGGGGGCGCTACATTGATGACATCCTCATCCTGTGGTCTGGAGACGGTCCTTCCTTTGAGAGTTTTGTCTCACACCTCAATACCCTCAATACCAATGATCTGGGCCTCAAGTTTACGTGTGAGGTGGGGAGGGGTGGGGGGGGGGGGGGGAGACAGAATCCCTTTTCTGGATTTATTTATATCAAGATGTCCTGATCGGCACCTGGGTACATCATTTTTCCGTAAGCCCACAGCATCAAACAGCCTGCTGCGTTGGGAGAGTTATCCCCTGAACCTTAAGAAAGGGATCCCTAAGGGACAATTCTTAAGACTAAGAAAAAAAATGCTCATCCCTGAGGGACTTTGAGTCCAAGGCCAATAACCTCAAAAAAAGATTTAGAGACCGAGGTTATCCATCACAGATTATTGATGAGGGGTGTAGACAGGCGGCTGCCTGCAACCGGACCGAACTCCTCATACCGAGGGCTCGTGATGAGGGTAACGAAATGACACGGCTTATTGGAACATACGATGATCAAAGCCATAAGGTCATGGGGATCCTCAAAAGGTTCTGGGGTATTCTTAAAGCAGACCCTGACATAGGCAGTATAATTTCACCTCGACCTTCTGTTACATTCAGAAGAGGGAGATCTGTCCGTGACTTTGTATCACATAGCCACTTTAATCCACCAAAACCAATGGGTACCTGGCTCGATCGCCGAGAACAGAGAACGTTTAGATGTGGCTCATGTAACTTCTGCAAATTTATCACAACTGGTAAAACTTTCACTAGTGTCGTCACGGGTAGAACCTTCCATAACAGATCTTTTGCCAATTGTAAAACAGCAGGGGTTGTGTATTTTTGCACATGTACCTGCCCCCTTAATTATGTAGGCAAAACTAAAAGACAACTAAAAGTGAGGATTGGGGAACTTATTGGGGACCTCACGCATCAACGTGACACCCCTGTGGCACGTCATGTCAATGAGGTTCATGCCGGTGATGTGAGATCCATCTCATTTAAAACAATTGAGATGGCATGCGCACGGGATCCACTAGAACACCGATACACACTGGCGCAATTATCTGCGCAGTACAGTGCTGCGCAAAGAGGAGCTTGGGCATGCGCACTGAGCTCTACGTAGCACTGTGCTCCAGGCGCACACCGGAAGCGATTCAGTCACTTCCGGGTTTAATGCACTTATAGCTTGGATACACTCTCATGTCCATTACTTTTTGACCGCGTGCAGCGCCCGCATCACCCGCTGCCTGTGCCTATGACTGGCACTCCCCTGATGAGCCCCTCTGGATCTCCTTATGGGGCGAAACGCGTCGGGAGGAGACATTAGTCTCCTTAAGATAAGTGTACTGCAACCATACACACGTGCTGCTGTGCTGGCGGTCTGTGATTACGTCATTTTTTACATTATGTTGGCTATTGAGCACGACCGTATCACTCTCTTATTATGCGCATATCACTGTGTGGAGAACATGCCTGTATCGGCAGAAATGCCATTTGCACTGATGAACTATATCTCTGGCGATGATGCCTCTATGTGCTAGAAATATTATTTTGTCTGGCGATTATGCCATCAGTTTTTTGATCAAGTGACTGTTACTCCTTGGGCATTTTTTTTTCCTCTGGCGTTGATGCCATCAATTGTTCTGTATTTTCAAATTACTTTATCTCTGGCGAGGATGCCCTTATATGCATTTGAATGAATCTATCATTTTCTTATCTGGCGGTGATGCCATTAGGTATTAAGACTGAGTGACCATTTTTCTCATTCTTGCATTCATTCAAATTTCAAGTGTGGTGAATATGGCCCACACATGAGTTACTATTACCGTATGTGATTTGCGTCTAAATTAGCTTTTTTCTGGCGATGATGCCTTTGCTACTCTGGCGGTGATGCCAATACTCTCAGTGTGACTAAATTCTCGAAACATTTTTTTCTTTGTCACCTATGCAATATATATTGCTCCAATAGGGTATTACAACTGTGCTTAGTTAAAAAACTATACAGAGGGATTCGTGTCTTTAATTAAATATCCGTACTACTAAAGCGAATGTACCTTGGATACTACGTAACTGATATGCATCTCTCTCATCTGTACCGTCTATAAAATATACAAGGAGGCGAGTATTGTTTGACATCTGAATACACTATTTTTATCAATCTGTATATCTAAGCACTATTATCTCCAGCCTACACTATATGCCAGAGTTAATTGACTACAAGCTCACTAGTGATATCTTTGCACTAATAGCCAGCATTAGCAGCACTTTAGTGTATATTATCACACTTTTTTCTTTTTCTTTTTTGTGGTGTTTTTTGGTGGTGGCTGTTGGTAGGGATACCTGCTAGGGTCTTCAGGGTCAGTCTACGTTGAGCGGGGGCGCCATATCGTATCCCAGGGTGCCAACCTCCGCTGTCAGGAAGGCAATTGTTTAGGGAAAGGCACATCTATCCTCCCTAGTCCTTTCCTATATTTATGCTGGTATCATGCATCGGAGACCATAGATCCTGCAGGTTCTCTACTATGGGTTTATTTGTTTACATATGTGGTTCCTAGTTTTAATCATTTATATTAAAGCATATTTTTTAGGTCTTTGTTAGCTCAATTTTGGTTTTCTCTGTGAATATACTAGACCTTAGTTATTTGTATGTTGGTTTTCTTTATACCTACTGAATGCCTATTCCCCGATGCCCTCGTCTCCTGCAAACAATCAAAAAACAATAAACCAACTTATAAGAGTTTTGACCGCTCTACCCAGCTTCTGGCGATACGCTGCAGGAGCGATTACCTCCTGTCAATGTATCACTGAGCTGCCGTGAGAGTTCACCGCAGTTCATCAGCTCCAGTGCTCTCACTTACGACACTCCCGCTGTGTGAGAACTTTCCGACGCAGCAGTGGTGCCGTGAGGGAGATCACCGGAGCTGATCAGCTGATGAACTCCGGTGAACTCTCATGGCAGCTCAGTGATATACTGCAGGAGCGATCACCTCCTGTTAGTGTATCGCCAGTGGCCGGGTGAGATCGACGTGGGACACTCGGTATTAAATGGACTATGGCGGAAAGGTGAGTAGATGTTAGTTTATTATTTTTTATTGCTTGCAGGAGACATGGGCATCGGGGATTAGGTGTTCGGTGAGTTTGTATTTTGTATGTGAATATGTAAATGTTTTGATTTTTTTTACAATTGAATACAGGGGCCGGAAGAGGAGACTATTCTCCCATCAATGGCTCATGCTGTCTCTGTTTAATGTGACAAAAGACTTAGCCGGACGGGAGTAGTAGTTCCATTAGACGACGCCTGGGTACACAAGTCGCATGGGTACACACACACACAGACACACATATTTTCCACCCACACACAGACACACACACACACACTCCACCCACACATTCTTCCTCCTTCTGATATTTCCCTTTGACAATTTGCAGCATTTTTTACAGCAAATACGCAAACCTTTTTACATCTGCGTTTTTGCTGCAGATTTGACTGACTCAAATGAAGTCAATGCGTCAAAAACGCTGCAGAAATGCAAATAGAATTGACATGCTGCAGAAAAAAAAACCGCTGCAAATACGGATGGAAATTTTTACTGATCATGTGCACAACACTTCAGGATTGTCATTAAATTACCTTGCTTTAGTATTCCATTGCGCTTTTGGACCATTTACGCATATTAAAAAAAAAAAAAACTCAAACACATCAAAAACGCATCGTGTGCACATAGCCCAACACGCTCTGCTGGCCCTCTTGATGTATGATTTTACGAACCAGTGCATAGGAAAAACTGGTGCTCAGGGCAATGATTTGCTGAGATTTTCTCTATAGATTCTAATTTGAAGTACCATTGTAATGCTTGATAGCAATTTTGCATTGACCAGTGTCTGATACTCATCAGTAAGGCTAAGTTCACATTTGCGTTCGGGGGCTTTGAAGAGGACTGCGTACGTCCTCCGTTAAGCACCGCCTACTTCCGCATGCGTCCTGCGTACCTATCTTTAACATTGAGTACGCAGGACATGCTAATGTGTGCGGATGCGTTTTGCCGCGCCCGCCAACCGCATGGGAATGCAACAAGTTGCGTTTTGTGCGGATGGCGGGCACGTCAAAATGACGCATCTGCATGTCCTGCATACCCAATGTTAAAGATAGGTACGCAGAACGCATGCAGAAGTATGCGGGGTTTAACGGAGGACATACGCAGTCCTCCACAAAGCCCCGAACGCATATATGAACCCGGCCAAAGCTAGAAGGGTTGTCCAACACATATAATGCCCTGCATAAATATCTATTTTAAACCCATCCCTTTCTTACAATATTCCCTACTGTAATACCTATACAACTAATCTCTATGTCTTTTTTTTTTTTTTTTTTACTTTACTTCCTGTGACGTTTCTTGTGAGTGGAGTCTCAAACAGAGTGTCCATCAGGAAGATGGTCCTGCAGTCATGTCTTTGAGATGTTTCTCACCCCCACTGGAACAGAATGTCATCACGGAGTGGTGATACGCTCACTTACTGCAGCTTCTTTTACTGCTGCCCTGATGATGTCCAGAATCAAATCGCAGTGATGGAAGCAGAGTGAAGTGACCGTAGCTTCAATCACCACTGCCACACCTATTCTGTCACCACTGCCCCGCAGTTTCTGTGCTGGTCACCATCTAGCGCCTGTCTCCGCCAACTGTACTGTCCTAATATCAATAGTTTCTACTGAAAACTATTTGTGGAATTTATAGGTTAACTCCACCAAAGTGCGTATCTTGTTGCACCTCTGTACATTAATTGTAATCTACCATCTCACAAAAAAGGCTCACAATTTACACTAATTCTTGAACAAATACTAAAAGATTAAAAAACATACAGTTAAACTACGGTAGTTAATGTAGCAGGAAACCAAAATAGTTGGAGGTAAATATCCTTTTTTTTTTTTTTTTTAACATGGTAAGGGTCATCAATCGATAAGGAGTACCGTATATACTCGAGTATAAGCCGACCCGAGTATAAGCCGACCCCCCTAATTTTGCCACAAAAAACTGGGAAAACTTATTGACTCGAGTATAAGCCTAGGGTGGAAATGTAGCATTTACCGGTGAATTTCAAAAATAAAAATAGATCATTATTTCCCCATAGCTGTGCCATATAGTGCTCTGCACCGTTCATATTGCCCCATAGATGCTGCACAGATGCCCCATATAGTGCTGTGTGCCGTTCATACTGCCCCATAGATGCTGCACAGATGCCCCATATAGTGCTGTGTGCCGTTCATACTGCCCCCATATAGTGCTGTGTGCCGTTCATACTGCCCCCATATAGTGCTGTGTGCCGTTCATACTGCCCCATAGATGCTGCACAGATGCCTCATATAGTGCTGTGTGCCGTTCATACTGCCCCCATATAGTGCTGTGTGCCGTTCATACTGCCCCCATATAGTGCTGTGTGCCGTTCATACTGCCCCCATATAGTGCTGTGTGCCGTTCATACTGCCCCCATATAGTGCTGTGTGCCGTTCATACTGCCCCCATATAGTGCTGTGTGCCGTTCATACTGCCCCCATATAGTGCTGTGTGCCGTTCATACTGCCCCCATAGATGCTGCACATAAATCTGTGCTGCCGCTGCTGCTGCAATAAAAAAAAAAAAACCACATACTCACCTCCCTTGATTGCAGCTCCCAGCGTCCGGTCCCGGCGCCTCCATCTTCCCGGCGTCTCTGCTCTGACTGATCAGGCAGAGGGCGCCGCGCACACTATATGCGTCATCGCGCCCTCTGCCTGAACAGTCAGAGCGCAGACGCCGGGAAGATGGAGGCGCCGGGAAGATGGAGCGACGCCCGGCGGCTGGAACGCGGACAGGTGAATATAACATACTTACCTAGTCCCAGCGATCCTCGCGCTGTCCCTGCCTTCCTCCCCGTCTTCTGTGCTGCAGCATCTTCCTGTCAGCGGTCACCGGCACCGCTGATTAGAGAAATGAATAGGCGGCTCCGCCCCTATGGGAGGTGGAGCCGCTTATTCATATCTCTAATGAGCGGTCCCACGTGACCGCTGAAGAGGGGAAGACGCTGCAGCACAGAAGACGGGGAGGAAGGCAGGGACAGCGCGAGGATCGCTGGGACTAGGTAAGTATACCTCAGCGCCCTCTCCCCCTCACCCGCCGACCCCACCACTACCGTGACTCGAGTATAAGCCGAGGGGGGCACTTTCAGCCCAAAAATTTGGGCTGAAAATCTCGGCTTATACTCGAGTATATACGGTACTAATGGAGTTTCCTGTTAAAGCGAACCTGTCAGTAGGATTGTGCTCAGTAATCTACAAACACTGTCAGGTTGGAGCTACTATACTGATTAAAATGATGGAGTCATGCTCACCACATAGAAGAAAACCATAGGGCAATCACAACAGAGAATGTAATCATATAATATTTTATTTGTGATTAATAATAGACCATACAAAAATGACAACAATAATGAAAAAAAAATAATAAAATATATATATGTGTATAAAATTGTATATTAAAATATATGGATATAGCAGTGCCTGTGGCTATCTGATGGCCCAATAATATAAGTTAAGTGTCCATATAGTATTTCAAACGGCCCTTTTAAAATCAAATCAACTGTGCAGGCAAAAATAGAAAAAAGCAAAAAAAGATGGGGAGGAGTTTGTGTAGAAAATTACAATATGCTTATGTGCAATATAAATATAGTGTATAATGAGTTCCTGGCGTTGCCAAGGCAACACAATGACGCTCCCGACGTGATCGCCGGACTCCAACAACGCATGCGCACCACCGAGGATGCGCCATGGGCGTATACAGCAAGGGTAAATGTATCATGATAGGATAGTCATGCGGTGAACATAAGGGTAAATAGACTAACTTAAATAGTTTGGGGCGTACCGGAAAAAGAAGGTGAGGGGATATGTGTATGTAAACATTATATTCTATAATGAACAATTATTATTATTCTATGTGAATTACAATCCAATTATTTTCTTTTTTTATTTATTTTATTTATATTTTTTTCTAGAATTGTTATGATCTAATATATTATGTGTAGTTGTATATGGGAGTATGTGCATATATGTATATGTATATATATATATATATATATATATATATATATATATATATATATATATATGATGTATATGTAGGTATATATCCTTCTATCATCTAAATTGTCCCTCCCTCTTCTATCTCTCTCTTTTAATATCTCAACTGTAAATCATATATCAATTCTTATTATATATTGTCCCATATATATTGTCCCCAGGCACTGCTTGCGCTAGTTCACACTAATATATATATATATATATATATATATATATATATATATATATATATATATATATATATACACACACACACATACACACCTCCCCTCCTTTCCCCCCTCTTTTTACGGTGAGTGCCTATAAGTCCAGCATAGTCTACCTCATTTTTCATCCCTTATAACTTTTAGCATACACATCACCTCAGCGTATATATTATTATTGGTCTCACATAGTTGTTTACATACACATATCCCCTCACCTTCTTTTTCCGGTACGCCCCAAACTATTTACGTTAGTCTATTTACCCTTATGTTCACCGCATGACTATCCTATCATGATACATTTACCCTTGCTGTATACGCCCATGGCGCATCCTCGGTGGTGCGCATGCGTTGTTGGAGTCCGGCGATCGATCCTGACGAAGGAACAGAGCGTCCGAAACGCGCGTTGGGGTGCCCTGGAGAGCTGCTGGTGGTCCCTGGAATTAATTATATATATCATTTATACAAAGTAAGTGTCCTCCTATATGGTCCGTATATCGGCCCCCTTCCTATCTCACTTGATTTTATATCACCTAGGTTTGTGCACTACCTCATTATACACTATATTTATATTGCACATAAGCATATTGTAATTTTCTACACAAACTCCTCCCCATCTTTTTGCTTTTTTCTATTTTTACCTGCACAGTTGATTTGATTTTAAAAGGGCCGTTTGAAATACTATATGGACACTTAACTTATATTATTGGGCCATCAGATAGCCACAGGCACTGCTATATCCATATATTTTAATATACAATTTTATACACATATATATATATTTTATTTTTTTATTTTTCATTATTGTTGTCATTTTTGTATGGTCTATTATTAATAACAAATAAAATATTATATGATTACATTCTCTGTTGTGATTGCCCTATGGTTTTCTTCTATGTGGTGAGCATGACTCCTTCTAATTAACGTAGTGTTTCACTACACCACTGGCACACTGGGTGTTCTCAGGGTATACATCTATATGGGTCATTAACTATTTTATTATATATTTTTTTATATACATGTAAATTGTTTTTTACCCTGCTGACATTAGTGTGTTTTACTAAGATTGATTAAAATGATACCTGGGGTTAAGAAATCTGTCTTGTGGTTTTTGTGTAATCAGTAGGGAGGAGTGCATAGCTTCGGATAACTCCTTATCCGAATAGCTATAGCGCTTACCGAATAACTTTATCGGGAACCCGGATACCTGGAGCTATCCTGATAATCAGCTGTCCGGCGCCACAGCTGCCTGTGTCTTGGCTGTGTGACAACATATGCATGGAAAGCCCAACAAACAGGCTCTCCATACATGTGTTGTGACTGTCACACAGCCGCGACACATGCAGCTGTAGCGCCGGACAGCCGATTATCGGGAGCGCTCCAGGTATCCGGGTTCCCGATGCATTTATTCGGTAAGCGCTATAGCTATTCGGATAAGGAGTTATCCGAAGCTATTGACTCATCTCTAGTAATCAGTGTTAAAAGTTTTCAGTTAATGAGATGCCTGTGCTCTGGGCGGAACTGTAGGCAGAGTCTTATCTTCCTGTTGTCCCATGCTCTAAAAGGTATCGTCACACTCAGCGACGCTGCAGCGATATAGACAACGAGCCGACCTAAACTAGATCGCTGGAGCGTTGTTGTTTAGGTCGCTGTAGAGACGTCAAACACAGCAACTCCAGAACGATGCAGGAGCGATCCAGTGACGTAACGGCGACTCACTTCTCGTTCTCGCTGGTTGTTAGCTCCATGTCAAACAGCCGGAGTGTACCGATCCGACACACATCTAGGGGCCCTATACTGGCGTCGTTGCTTTTGATATCAAACATGACAATACACGCCGACCTGGTGACGAAATAAAGTTCTGGACTTCTAGCTCCGACCAGCGATGGCACAGCAGGATCCAGATCGCTGCTGCGTGTCAAACACAACGAGATCGCTATCCAGGACGCTGCAACGTCACGGATTGTTGTCGTTCTCTTTGCAAAGTTGCTGAGTGTGACAGTACCTTTAGCCAGAGAAACCAAGGATAGACCTGCCACAGGCAGTGTCTGTAGATTACCGTATATACTCGAGTATAAGCCGACCCGAGTATAAGCCAACCCCCCTAATTTTGCCACAAAAAACTGGGAAAACTTATTGACTCGAGTATAAGCCTAGGGTAGAAAATGCAGCATTTACCGGTGAATTTCAAAAATAAAAATAGATGCTCCATACCGTTCATTATTGCCCCATAGATGCTCCATATACAACTGTGCTATATAGAATGCTCTGCACCGTTCATTATTGCCCCATAGATGCTCCTTATAATGCTGTGCCATATATGCTCTGCACCTTTGATTATGGCCCCATAGATGCCCCTTATAATGCTGTGCCATATAGAATGCTCTGCACTGTTCATTATGGCCCCATAGATGCTCCTTATAATGCTGTGCCCCTTATATGCTCTGCACCTTTATGGCCCCATAGATGCGCCTTATAATGCTGTGCCCCTTATATGCTCTGCACCTTTATGGCCCCATAGGTGCTCCTTATAATGCTGTGCCCCATATATGCTCTGCACCTTTATGGCCCCATAGATGCGCCTTATAATGCTGTGCCCCTTATATGCTCTGCACCTTTATGGCCCCATAGATGCCCCTTATAATGCTGTGCCCCATATATGCTCTGCACCTTTATGGCCCCATAGATGCTCCTTATAATGCTGTGCCCCATATATGCTCTGCACCTTTATGGCCCCATAGATGCTCCTTATAATGCTGTGCCCCATATATGCTCTGCACCTTTATGGCCCCATAGGTGCTCCTTATAATGCTGTGCCCCTTATATGCTCTGCACCTTTATGGCCCCATAGGTGCTCCTTATAATGCTGTGCCCCATATATGCTCTGCACCTTTATGGCCCCATAGATGCGCCTTATAATGCTGTGCCCCTTATATGCTCTGCACCTTTATGGCCCCATAGATGCGCCTTATAATGCTGTGCCCCTTATATGCTCTGCACCTTTATGGCCCCATAGGTGCTCCTTATAATGCTGTGCCCCATATATGCTCTGCACCTTTATGGCCCCATAGGTGCTCCTTATAATGCTGTGCCCCTTATATGCTCTGCACCTTTATGGCCCCATAGGTGCTCCTTAGAATGCTGTGCCCCATATATGCTCTGCACCTTTATGGCCCCATAGGTGCTCCTTATAATGCTGTGCCCCATATATGCTCTGCACCTTTATGGCCCCATAGGTGCTCCTTATAATGCTGTGCCCCTTATATGCTCTGCACCTTTATGGCCCCATAGGTGCTCCTTATAATGCTGTGCCCCTTATATGCTCTGCACCTTTATGGCCCCATAGGTGCTCCTTATAATGCTGTGCCCCTTATATGCTCTGCACCTTTATGGCCCCATAGGTGCTCCTTATAATGCTGTGCCCCATATATGCTCTGCACCTTTATGGCCCCATAGGTGCTCCTTATAATGCTGTGCCCCTTATATGCTCTGCACCTTTATGGCCCCATAGGTGCTCCTTAGAATGCTGTGCCCCATATATGCTCTGCACCTTTATGGCCCCATAGGTGCTCCTTATAATGCTGTGCCCCATATATGCTCTGCACCTTTATGGCCCCATAGATGCTCCTTATAATGCTGTGCCCCATATATGCTCTGCACCTTTATGGCCCCATAGGTGCTCCTTATAATGCTGTGCCCCTTATATGCTCTGCACCTTTATGGCCCCATAGGTGCTCCTTAGAATGCTGCTGGTGCTGCCATAAAAAAAAAAAAAATCACATACTCACCTCTCTTCTCAGGACGCCGGCGCTTTCAATATTTACCTGCTCCTCTGCGGCTCCGTCTCCAGCACTGACGCTCAGCAGAGGGCGCGCACTGACTACGTCACAGCGCCCTCTAACCTGAGCGTCACTGCTAGAGGACGCTGCAGACGGAGCCGGAGCGAGGAGCAGGTAATTATAGCGCTGCGCTCCCCTTACCTGCTGCGGCGCGGTCCCTGCAGTCCCTGGCTTCTCCGGCGCTGCAGCTTCTTCCTGTAATTGAGCGGTAACATGGCACCGATCATTTACAGCAATGAATATGCGGCTCCTCCCCCATGGGGGTGGAGCTGCCTATTCATTTCTGTAATGAGCGGTGCCATGTGACCGCTCAGTACAGGAAGAATCTGCAGCGCCGGAGAAGCCAGGGACTGCAGGGACCGCGCCGGGAGCAGGTAAGTATGACTACACAGCCCCCGCTCCCCCTCCCCTGCTGACACCCGGGTATATGACTCGAGTATAAGCCGAGAGGGGGACTTTCAGCCCAAAAAAATGGGCTGAAAATCTCGGCTTATACTCGAGTATATACGGTACTTAGCAAAATCCTGCTGACAGGTTCACTGTAAGGACCATTTTCATCTGGCAATGATTTGGTGAGGGTTACATACGAACAGTCATTCATATGGGTGTTACTTTCCAGGTTATTTAGTTATTTATTTTTAACTCCACAGACTACTCAATGAGAGAATAAGCACAATGTAATCCCTGCTACCAATGGTCTTGGCTGACATGGATACATCATAATTACAGCATCAACCATTTGGCTTAGCAATTATGCTTATGTGGTTAATGAGACAGCTGAACTCAGTGATTAACCGGGGTGTGGCCACATGCGGTAACTGCGACATTATACAGCAAGTTTGTGAAGTTAAGAGTGGGCAGCCGTTTACTGTAATGGATAGGTTCGTTGGGGGGGGGGGGGGAGTCGTGCGAGATGGGGAAAGACAATGAATTCTGTTTTATCCATGTTAAGTTTTAGAAATCTAGCGGAGAAGAAGGATGAAATAGCGGATAGACATTGTTGAATAACTGTTTAGGGTTGTGAGACAGGGAGGATATGAGAGATGAGAAGTAGGTTTGTTTAGCTGTGGTGAGTGTGCAAGGAGTTTGTACAGGTCCTTCTCAAAAAATTAGCATATAGTGTTAAATTTCATTATTTACCTTAATGTAATGATTACAATTAAACTTTCATATATTATAGATTCATTATCCACCAACTGAAATTTGTCAGGTCTTTTATTGTTTTAATACTGATGATTTTGGCATACAACTCCTGATAACCCAAAAAACCTGTCTCAATAAATTAGCATATTTCAGCCATCCAATCAAATAAAAGTGTTTTTTAATAACAAACAAAAAAACCAACAAATAATAATGTTCAGTTATGCACTCAATACTTGGTAGGGAATCCTTTGGCAGAAATGACTGCTTCAATGCGGCGTGGCATGGAGGCAATCAGCCTGTGACACTGCTGAGATGTTATGGAGGCCCAGGATGCTTCAATAGCGGCCTTAAGCTCATCCAGAGTGTTGGGTCTTGCGTCTCTCAACTTTCTCTTCACAATATCCCACAGATTCTCTATGGGGTTCAGGTCAGGAGAGTTGGCAGGCCAATTGAGCACAGTAATACCATGGTCAGTAAACCATTTACCAGTGGTTTTGGCACTGTGAGCAGGTGCCAGGTCGTGCTGAAAAATGAAATCTTCATCTCCATAAAGCATTTCAGCCGATGGAAGCATGAAGTGCTCCAAAATCTCCTGATAGCTAGCTGCATTGACCCTGCCCTTGATGAAACACAGTGGACCAACACCAGCAGCTGACATGGCACCCCACACCATCACTGACTGTGGGTACTTGACACTGGACTTCAGGCATTTTGGCATTTCCTTCTCCCCAGTCTTCCTCCAGACTCTGGCACCTTGATTTCCGAATGACATGCAAAATTTGCTTTCATCAGAAAAAAGTACTTGGGACCACTTAGCAACAGTCCAGTGCTGCTTCTCTGTAGCTCAAAAGTGGCTTTACCTGGGGAATGCGGCACCTGTAGCCCATTTCCTGCACACGCCTGTGCACGGTGGCTCTGGATGTTTCCACACCAGACTCAGTCCACTGCTTCCTCAGGTTCCCCAAGTTCTGGAATCGGTCCTTCTCCACAATCTTCCTCAGTGTCCGGTCTCCTCTTCTCGTTGTACAGCGTTTTCTGCCACATTGTTTCCTTCCAACAGACTTACCATTGAGGTGCCTTGATGCAGCACTCTGGGAACAGCCTATTTGTTGAGAAATTTCTTTCTGGGTCTTACCCTCTTGCTTGAGGGTGTCAATGATGGCCTTCTTGACATCTGTCAGGTCGCTAGTCTTACCCATGATGGGGGTTTTGAGTAATGAACCAGGCAGGGAGTTTATAAAAGCCTCAGGTATCTTTTGCATGTGTTTAGAGTTAATTAGTTGATTCAGAAGATTAGGGTAATAGGTCGTTTAGAGAACCTTTTCTTGATATGCTAATTTATTGAGACAGGTTTTTTGGGTTATCAGGAGTTGTATGCCAAAATCATCAGTATTAAAACAATAAAAGACCTGACAAATTTCAGTTGGTGGATAATGAATCTATAATATATGAAAGTTTAATTGCTATATGCTAATTTTTTGAGAAGGACCTGTATGTTCTCCCCGTGTTTGCATGGGTTTCCTCTAGGTGCTCCGGTTTCCTCCCACACTCAAAGACATACTGATAGGGAATTTAGATTGTGAGCCCTAATGGGGACAGCTCTGTGGAATTAATGGCGCTATATAAGTGAGTAAAATAAATAAATAAAAATAAATACCATATATTAGAAAGGTTAAGTGATACTATCATTGATGTAGTTGTACGCATATACAGCTCTGGCAAAAATTAAGAGACCACCACATTAATACCCTGTCATGGGCAGCCCTATCTCCAGACCTGAACCCTATTGAAAACCTCTGGAATGTAATCAAAAGGAAGATGGATAGTCACAAGCCATCAAACAAAGAAGAACTGCTTACATTTTTGCACCAGGAGCAGTGTGAAAGACTGGTGGAAAGCATGCCAAGGTGCATGAAAGCTGTGATTAAAAATCATGGTTATTCCACAAAATATTGATTTCTGAACTCTACCAGAGTTAAAACATAAGTATTGTTGTTTCTAAATGATTATTAACTTGTTTTCTTTGTATTGTTTGAGGTCTGAAAGCAATGACATTTTTTTATTTTTACCATTTCTCCTTTTCAGAAAAAAAAAAAAAAATTTATTGCTTGGAAATTCGGAGACATGTTGTCAGAGGTTTAGAGAATAAAAGAACAATTTACATTTGCCTCAAAAATATACCTATAAAGACAAAAAACAGACAAACTGAACATTTTGCAGTGATCTCTTAATTTTTGTCAGAGCTGTAGATCTAACATTAACTACTATACATATAATTCTATTTGCTCCGTCTTGTCAATGGTCTTTTCTATCTCTGGTTGGTTTGTGTTCATTTGTGTCACCTGATTCAATAAAATATATTTATGTTTCACTGAATCAGTGTATGGTCGGGATCAGTGCCGCGTATTGAGATGCGAGACTCGTGCGAGTTTTTCGCAAGTGTGATCCTGGCCTATATGCAACTTTATGGTCAGTTTTTTCCCCCTTTCCTTGCTCTTGATTTAGCCTATGGAGGGAGAGAGTTGTAGGAGCAGGGACAGAGGCTGAACACAGTCTCTAGGCAGGGATTAGGGCTTTGCAGTCCGTTGCTAAATATATAGCTGTGGAAGTTAAACACATTTCTAATTTTTGGGTGAAAAAAATGTACTATATTGTCATCTATAGAGTATTAAGTGCTTTCTGTTACATATCGGTGGTACAGGTGCATCTCACAAAATTAGAATATCATCAAAAAGTTAATTTACTTCAGTTCTTAAATAAAGTAGTAAATTAACTTTTTGATGATTTTCTAATTTTCTGAGATGCACCTGTATGTAAGACTCCAAAAAAGCATTGAAAAATTTGTCTGGATTCAATTAGTCATCCATGGACTATTATGTGCCTTCTGTGAGATTTCGGTGATATACGAGTTAAAAAAAAAAGTGTTGAAAAATGTGTCTGTATTTACCATATTACTCGTGTATAAGTCGACCCAAGTATAAGCTGAAGCACCTAATTTTCCATACAAAAAAAAAAAAAAAACTGGGAAAACTTATTGACTCAAGTATAACTCGGGTATGCATTGTCCCCTCATCCCCATCCTGGTATGCATGGCTCCTCATTCCCATCCTTGTATGCATGGCTCCTCATCCCCATCCTTGTATGCATGGCTCCTCATCCCCATCCTTGTATGCATGGCTCCTCATCCCCATCCTTGTATGCATGGCTCCTCATCCCCATCCTTGTATGCATGGCTCCTCATCCCCATCCTTGTATGCATGGCTCCTCATCCCCATCCTTGTATGCATGGCTCCTCATCCCCATCCTTGTATGCATGGCTCCTCATCCCCATCCTTGTATGCATGGCTCCTCATCCCCATCCTTCTACGTATGGCCCCATGACAAAAGCATATAAAAAAAAAACAAAACAAAAAAAAAAAAACAACACAACATCCTACTTACCTTCCCTGCGCGCCCTCACAGCATCTTTTTCCTGTGCAGGCAGGCAGCAGCACCTGCGGCTGATTGATCACTTGCCCCCCCCTCATTAAGGTAATGAATATTCACCTCTCTCCACTCTATAGGTGTGGAGAGAGGTGAATATTCATTACCTCAATGAGCGGGCACCCCTGCTGGTCCGGCTGCGGGAAGAAGGTGCGCGCATCGTGTGACAAGAGAAAAACAGAAAACTGAGCCGGAGTATGACTTGAAAACATGCATGATGTAAGAGCATCCCACAAAAACCAAGGAGTTATATAGTCCCATAAGCGAGTGTACAAATATAAACAATAATTTTATTAAACATGTATATCACATATAAACAAATCAGCAGCACAGGGTACAGGGATGATGCGTATACAAAAACACTAACACTGTAGTAACACCAGAGGCATGGCAGGCGGTTAACCTATAACCTAATATAGTACAACATACAATCCTAAAGTGCTAAGTGCAAAAATAAGGTGCCAAGATGCATGAGGCTGTATCCCATCAGAATATAATGATCATAACATGTGATCAATCCTACATAGGGTGGTCAAGAAAAATAATAAGTAAATAGCAATAGGTACTCCGCCATTCTTACCCAAATAAATGTGCCAGTGCGTGTTGCCAGCAGCCCCGACGCGCGTTTTGCGTTGGGCTTCCTCGGGGGGCTGTGGACTATATAACTCCTTGGTTTTTGTAGGATTGGTTTATTTTGGAGTGTCCTAGTAATTTCTGCATTGTCCTTATAAGTATGGGATTATACCCCGAGGTTTAATCTAGGATATGTATCAGTGGTATCAGTTCTTTTGATGTAAGAGCATGTTCACACTAGCCATGGAAAACAAACAAAGACCAAAGAAAAAAACAATATGTGCATATACCCTAATGAAAATAAATAAGTAAAAAAAGCTAGTGCATTAAATAATTAACATAGGGTACTTAGTAAACACTGCTAAAAAAAAAAAAAAAAAATGATAAAGCTGTGGGACAGCTTTATGCTTTTTTACTTTTTTTTTTTAATCAAAAACAGTGTTTACTAAGTACCCTAGATGTTAAATATTTAATGCACTTGCTACACGAGTGTATAAGCAAAAAAATTAAATAAAACAAACAATAGGTCTGATTTTTCATCTAAAAAAAAATGGGACAATTTTGTTTCTCAGTTGTCCTCTATGTGCAATCCATCGGTTTTTAACTCTGTAGCTACAGTATAATGCTTTACAGAACCATTTTCCTATGATACAGAATTGTAGTGTATCCGTATTATTTTTTTTTTACCAGCACCCATCCTATTTCAGAGTGAAATAGCAGCATGCAGTGATTTTTTTTTTCCCACAAATTCTGTCAGGGGGAAAAAAAATTAAAAAACACCCCCAAAAAACTGTCATCAGCACTGCCACATTAAATAACATTGGTCCAAGTGCTGTCTGGTTAAAAAAAAAAAAAAATTGGGATTGTACTCGTTTGATTTATATGGTGGCGCGAGCGAGCCCAATGACTTTTTTTTTTTTTTCTTTTTTTACATGCTCTGCAGAAGGAGAGGGCTACAGAGAAGTGATTTGGAAATTCGGTTCAGGATTAAAATATGTCTGTAGGCTAACTACTACATAGGTTTTATTAGACTAATTAGAGTAATGCTAGAGCTAAAAGGTGTGGCCTCGTACATTGTAAACATACCACACTTGGATACTGGGAACTATTCTAGTTGTCCTTGCTAGTGTGTTCCAATGAATTGGCGCAGCACGCAAGAAGTCTTGGAGATGAGAGTGGGAGGTACTGATTATTGAGGATGTTAACCTAAAGTCATTAGCAGAACAGAGGGCACGGGTAGGGTGGTTGGCTGAGACCAGGAGATGTAGGGTGGTTCATTCAGAATGGATTGGAGAGTGTTTAGTAAAACGGAGACTTCTTAGTAGAACGTTGCAGTAGTCCAGACGAGAATTAATAAAAACAATAGTAAGAGTTTTTGCAGAGTCAAAAGGTAGGAAAAGGTCAAATTTTAGAGATGTTTTTGAGAAGTAGGTGACATGAGCGAGCAAGCGAACGGATATAGGGGGGGTGAAAGAAAGATCGGAGTCAAATATGACCCCAAGACAGCGACCATCTTGCTGGGGAGTAATGCTAGAACCAAACACAGAAATGACGGATAATGCTAGCCCTCCCCCGCCGAAAACAGGGAATAAAGGGGGGGTCTCATGGCAACACAGAGCTTGAATTAAATATCTTTGATATGTCTGGAATTCTACTTTGGGGCTTTAATTGTGAGTTCATATAAAGGTCAAGTCAAACGTCCATTTGGTCAGTATTTCTGGTTTAAGCTGGTTTTGGTCGGTGCCTTTGGCGCCTTTTTAAACGGTTTTCATTGGTTGAATTTTGGTTGCTAGGCTGTTTTAAAACTATAAAAAGCCCGGTTTCTGGCTGGTTACCTCAGTCAGAGGATTTAATGAAGAAAAGAAGATCCCACCCGCCCTCCCCCTTTTTTATTTATGTCCTGTCGTGAGGTTTTTATTTGTGGGAAAATCACCCATTTTATGGGTGGATTGGTTATTTGGCGTTTTTGGATATATGGACATTTATGAGTATTTTATTTAAAGTGTTGTAGGAATTGGATTAACCCTAAATAAACATCACGGCCATTTTTCTCCAATATAACGGTGTCGTGTTTTTATTTTAAATTTATGAATAGGTCTTGTGTTGCTATGTCAATTTGGTGTAGTCACCTGAGCTAAAGGTCTCAGATGCAAGCCACTGCTGTTCACCGACTCTCATTAGGTCCACACTAGTGATGAGCGAGCATGCTTGGTTAAGGTGTTATCCGACCAGGCTCATGTACTAATTGATTTTTTTCTGCGTGCGTGCGTGCGTATGTATGTGCGTATGTCCGGGATTGGCATCTGCACCGTCGCAGCTACAGCCACAAAATTTTGCACAGTCACACGTCTGGACCCCGAGAGCGTCATAGGCTATGTTGTGATGCAAAATTTTAACCATGCGCTTTCCAATTCACCAAACAATTTTGCCCCTATCTAAATAATGGGGAAAAAGCGAAAGGAAAAGTGTTGGGAGGCAAATAGACAGCTGCCAGATGTGAACAAGGGGGACTTAAAGAATGAGAGTGATGGCTCCAAAGAGTATATACCGTTACAGTTGCTAAGGTGGGCCCCCGACATGGGATACTCACTACACACGGGGATATGAACACACACACACAAAATGCGCCACACACTACCACGTGCTTGAACACATATACCACCCTCAGCACACATTTCACCACACATACACCAACCTCACCACATAAAAATCGAAACACAAAAGTCACCACTCAAAACTCGCCACGCGCAAAATTCGCCACATGCAAAACTTGCCACATGCAAAACTAGGCTCACGCAAAACTAGCCACACGTGCAAAACTCACCTCATGGAAAACTCGCCACACGCAAAACTTGCACACACGGAAAAATTGCCACATGCACAAAAGTTGCAACACATGCAAAAGTTGCCTCACACAAAACTTGCACATACTCAAAACGCACCACACATAAAACTTGTCACGCGCAAAACTCGCCATGCACAAAACTTGCTGCACACAACTTGCTACACTAACCTGTCACATGCAACTCGACACACAAAAAGTTGCTACACGAATGCCGCCACACAAAACTCATCTCACAAAAGTCACTACATGGATGTCGCTACACACAACTCAACACACAACTTGACACATGAAACTCGCCCTAAAACACACACAAGTCTGGTATTATCCTTCCAAAAATAAAAATCTGATTCATAAGCAGACAAACTACAAGAGCAGCAAATGTACCATATAGGAAATACGGCAGCTGTCAGTCACATGACCTGTCTATTATGTGTATGTGTGAGCTAATATATACTGCCAGGGGGAAGGGCTTCCTGTTGGCTGGGGATTTATCAGGCTGCCAATTTAGCTTACAAATACTGAGGTAAAAATACTGACCAAATAACGTGTGAACGAGGTCTAATACTGGAGGAGATGACATACAGGTACATACTATATACAGGGGAGATGACACACAGGTATATACTATATATAGGAAATGACATACAGGTATATACAGAAGATGACACACGTATATACTATATACAGGAGGAGATAACATACAGGTATATACTATATAAAAGAGGAGATGACATATAGGTATATAGAGGAGGAGATGACAGCAGGTATATACTATATACAAGGGAGATGACACAGGTATATACTATATACAGGAGATGACATACAGGTGTATACTATATATAACGGGAGATGACAAACATGTATTTACTGAGGGGAAAATGAGAGGTGTGAGGTGAAATGAGAGGTGTGAGGTGAAAATGAAAAGGTGTGAGTGCAAAATGAGAGGAGTGAGGGAAAATAGTGGAGTGATCTGAAAATGACAGATGTGTGGTCGAAATGACAAGTGTTAGGGGGGAAATGAGAGGAGTGAGGTGGAAAATGAGAGGTGTGAGGGAGAAAATGAGAGATGTGATGGGAAAATAAGAGAAGTGAGGTGCTATAACTAACCACAGAAATTTACTATGCCCAAGGCAACGCCGGGCTCTTCAGCTAGTATTAAATAAAAATCAAACATAGATCAAGAAAATGCCAGTATCAAATGTATTAAAATTGTGATACAAACAAGTACAGCCCAACACCTTGCCCTTTCACTAGTGACGCAGGCCTGCTAATACTGCCCACACCTACTGTCATTAGCCAGCCGAATCACATCAATTTTGGTAAGCTGAAACCTGCCAGAAGTAACAAGATACAAAGCCCGCAAAGAAAAATTATGTTCCATCTACAAAATTCCAAAACTTGTTCAACAGGTTTGTGAATACATGTCTCTCTATAGCTTCACCATAAGGTTAATGGGGCATTTAAGCTATGCCCTAAGGAATATTAAAGTAGTTTAAAAAAAAAACATTAAAATACATTTCATATCTAAACATTCAGTAATAATCTGATTAGAATAGCTCAAACTCAAACTGACAATTCATTATAAACCTGCACAACAATGTTTCCACATTTTAAATTGGACTTAAATAGTTTTTCAAGGAGATCTCCATATCAGATGTATTTCACTATCGACAGGGGTGGGGAATCTTTTTTCTGTCAAGGGCCATTTGGATATTTATACCATCCTTCGGGGGCCATACAAACTCCACCCACAAAGCACATCCTGACTCTGGCACTGGTTTCAGGACGTAATCTTTCATTGCATGCCCTTCAGTGTTCAGTAGTGAGCACTGCATGTGTGTGCTAACAGAGCAAGAAGAAATTAATGAGCTGGTTGTAATAAAAATACAGCTCCCTGCCCAAGAATGCGGTCCCTGAGAATCTGCTCGGAGGGCCTGATAAAAGGTCATCGAGGGCCGTAAATGGCCCTGGGGCCAGAGGTTCCCCACCCCTAATCTACGTGGTCATTTCAAAATAATACCTCGACTCCTAATTCATAAGTGCACGATTTTGCAGTCACAGTTTCTTTACTGTTGACAAACAATTAATAGAAATGATTCTTTTGGCCTGATTCAGACTGGCGCATTTCACAGTCTGTATAGTCCGTAATGATTGGGTTGGCGGAAGATCTCCTACCCTGAGCTTACAGTCTTTTATGTGTGAAGCTGAAAATTTGGGTGGGGAGACTCATGGTCAGTACATTGTGGACAATATATGACAGTGAATTACGCAAGCCTGAACCCGGACTAAAAATACAATGTAAATGTTGCGAATGATGCGAATACAAGAAAAGCAATACAAAACAAGCCAGTTTGGACATTTTGCTACAAATCTTAGCTAGAGTTGAGCGAATTTGCTCGGGTCCCTGCTTAGGCTACTTTCACACTGGTCTGTCGGTACGGGCCATTGCAAACCATCAGCCCGACGTACCAACGGACAGTGTGATTGATTAGCACAACGTGGGCAGCGGATGCAGTTTTACAACGCATCCGCTGCCCATTGTGAGTTCCGGGGAGGAGGGGGCGGACCCGACGTCGGGTCCGAAAATGGCGGACCCGACGCACAAAAAAGTTACATTGAACTTTTTTGTGCGTCGCGGCCGCCAAAAACACGACACATCCGTTGCACGACGGATGCGACGTGTGGCAATACGTCGCTATGCGTTGCTAATGCAAGTCTATGGAGAAAAAACGCATCCTGTGGGCAACTTTTCAGGATGCATTTTTTCTCCAAAATGACGCATTTTGACATCCGTCACACGACGCTAGTGTGAAAATAGCCTTATTCGGCAAGCTATAGCACTTACCGGATAAGGTGCATAGGGAACCCGGCTTCCTGATCAACTGGTCGGCTCCACAGCTGCATGTGTTGCGGATGTGTGACAGTCACGACATATGCATGGAAAGCCCAACAAACAAAGTTCTCCATACATGTGTCGTGCCTGTCACACAGCCGCGACACACTTGCAGCTGCGGAGCTGAACAGCTGATCAGCCGGCGCGCTTCATGTATCCGGGTTCCCTCTGCAGCTTATTCGGTAAGTGCTATAGCTTGACGAATAAGCCCTGACCCGATCAAATTCGCTCAACTCTAATCTTAACCACATGTGCATAAAAGAAAAAAACCTGCCTTAGGCCGGCGTCGCACTCAGCGTAGGGAAATACGGTCCGTATTTTACAGGCTTATTAAGCAGAAATGATCCCAAAACAGTGATCCGTATGTCATCCGTAGGCAGGGTGTGGCTGCGTATTTTGGGCATGTAAACCTCCGTATGTAATCTGTATGGTCGAGATTTTCTCACCGGCTTGCAAAATGGACATGCGAACTCGGCTTCAGGAAAATGGCCGCCGCGATCTCCATCTGTGCACGCGCGGCATCCCACAGCCATTTTCCTGAAGCCCCGGGCAGCAGAGGACTCCATATGCGCACGCGTGGACTCAGGAAGATGACCAGGGAAATAGCGCAGATCGCGCGTTTTTTCTTCTCCTGCCCAGTGGATTTAGAAGATGGGTGTGTGAAAACCACTACGCCACCAACGGAAAGATATGCAAGATCTGGGGGAAGAAACAGCGATGTCGCCACGCCCATATGACCTGACCAGCCTGATTGACAGGCGAAAACGGCGACTTTGGTAAGTTATTTTGGCAGCATAGGTGGGGAATCAGGGTACACAAAATACACTATAGTAACGCACAGCTCAGGCCCTATTTAACAGCATTTTTATCTCGTACTGAAAAAAACGGGGTGACAGGTTCCCTTTAAGCAATGTGCAGAATGACCTTATAGAATATTTGATTCTATGTCATTGCAATGGAAGATGTTACGAGACAATGGTGGTGCAGTATCAGGGACCAATAATGGAGGGAAAGGCAGCAGCGGGCCAGGAGTGGGTCAGCAGCTCCTCCAAAAAAGAGAAAGTACATCTACTATGATCGTCTTTCCTTTTTGGATCCCAGTATGGATCTAAGACCGTAAGTAAAAACCTCACTACACAATACACATGTTAGCAATTGTCTAAACTCAATTAGGGGTATTAATTTTCATAATTTCATAACAGAACACAGTCCAACCTCACTGAGAGGGAGACCGGGTCAGACTCGGAGGTTGTAATTGATCAGGTTGGTGTAGAAGAAAAGCTCCATCCTTCCTGGACCATCTCCTTCAGCATCCCAAGATCCAGCAACAACTGGCCAAGATGCAGCACCAACACACCCATCAGCACCAGATCCTGTAAGCCAGGAAGATCATGGACACAGCAGCAGCCCTACTGTCCCAATGGTGTCCTCCCCACAGGCTGCTGGGCCTTTACGCAGAGGCCGCAGAAGGAGAGAGCTGCAAGAGAGTAGGAGGAATGTGGACGCTGGGGTCCTTAATTATTTGGCCAGGGCAGCCCATGATGATGGTGAGGAGTCCTTTGCTCGCAGCCTGGCCCGGTACCTCCGTCCCCTTCCCCGTGAGGTGAAGCTACGTGTGAGAGGGTGTATTCAAATCCTGATTGATTCATGCACCTTCCCAAATGACCACTATGAGATGAGAATTGATTGAGAGAAGGCAGCTGTCACCACATGACCTCATAACATAACCACCTTTCACAAACTCAACAGGTGCATGGTCAATCAGGATTTGAAGCACCTCCTCCACGTGTGCCTACACCTCAACCCCTACCCACCAAGGCCAGCACCGTACCATGTGGCAGCCTACAACCAACCTTCCCAATATGGCCACTTGGCCAGACCCAGTGCTGGAGGCTGGTACCAACCTGGGTTTGGTCGACTTAGCCATATTGGGGAAGGGTCACAGCCCTATTTTCAACATCATGAGGCTCAAACTCAATACCCATATGGCCAATACGAGCAAGGCCACTATTTTGAGCAGCCACACACATCAGCCACCCCGGGGCGAAGGACAATTGGGACACAAAGGCCACCTGACCAAAACACCCAGCTGCCACCTTCACCTCCACCAACGTATCAAAATATGTGATGGGTTGTTTTTGTTTGACCAATTTTGCTTGTTTATCTTAACCCCTTAGCGACCGCCGATACGCCTTTTAACGGCGGCCGCTAAGAGTACTTAAACCACAGCGCCGTTAATTAACGGCGCTGTGGAAAAAGTGAATAGCGCCCCCCAGAGTCGGATTTTCTCCGGGGTCTCGGCTGCCGGGGGTAGCCGAGACCCCAGAGAACATGATTCGGGGTTTTTTTTATCCTCCCCGCATTTGCAATCGCCGGTAATTAACCGTTTACCGGCGATCGCAAAAAAAACCAAAAACGCGATCTCTTTTTAATTTCTCTGTCCTCCGATGTGATCGCACATCGGAGGACAGAGAAAAGGGGTCCCAGGTAGCCCCCTAATACTCACCTATCTCCCCCGGTGCTCCTCGTGGCTCCCGGTGGGTGCCGCCATCTTCAAAATGGCGGGCGCATGTGCAGTGCACCCGCCGGCCGGGAGAATCTTTGGGGTCTCGGCTGCCGGGGGTAGCCGAGACCCCAAAGAACATGATCGGGGTCGGTTTTACCGACCCCTGTTTTGCGATCGCCGGTAATTAACTGTTTACCAGCGACCGCAAAAAAAAAAAAAAAAGTAAAGTGTAATTCTCTGTCCTCTGATGTGATCGCACATCAGAGGACAGAGAAATAGGGGGATTCGGGGACCCTATCATACTCACCTGTGTCCCTGGATCCTCCTGCTGCTCCTCCTGGCCGCCGGCAAAAGAAAATGGTGGGCGCATGCGCAGTGCGCCCGCCATCTGTCTCCATCTGCTGGCCGGCAGGAGAACAGCAGCTGGGGCTAAAATTAGGGTTAGGGCTAGGGTTGGGGCTAAATTTAGGGTTAGGGTTGGCATTAGAGTTACGCTTGGGATTAGGGTTAGGTTTGGGATTAGGGTTAAGGTTAGGGTTAGGGTTGTGATTAGGATTAGGGGTGTGTTGGATTTAGGGCTATGGTTAGGGTTGACATTAGGGTTGTTTTGGGGTAAGGGTTGTGATTATCGTTAGGGTTAGTGATTAGGATTATGGATCGGGTTGGGATTAGGGTTAGGTGTGTGTTGGGGTTAGGGTTGGAGCTAGAATTGGGGGGTTTCCACTGTTTAGGTACATCAGGGGGTCTCCAAACACGACAGCCAATTTTGCGCTCAAAAAGTCAAATGGTGCTCCCTCCCTTCTGAGCTCTGCCGTGCGCCCAAACAGTGGGTTACCCCCACATATGGGGCATCAGCGTACTCGGAATAAATTGGACAACAACTTCTGAGGTCCAATTTCTCTCTTTACCCTTGTGAAAATAAAAACTTGGGGGCTACAAAATCTTTTTGTGGATTTTTTTTTTTTTTTTTTTTTTTATGACTCTGCATTATAAACTTCTGTGAAGCACTTGGGCATTCAAAGTTCTCACCACACATCTAGATAAGTTCCTTGGGGGGGTCTAGTTTCCAAAATGGGGTCACTTGTGGGGGGTTTCCACTGTTAAGGCATATCAGGGGCTCTCCAAACGCGACATGGCGTCCGATCTCAATTCCAGCCAATTCTACATTGAAAAAGTAAAACGGCACTCTTTCTCTTCCAAGCTCTGCGGTGCGCCCAAACAGTGGTTTACCCCCAGATATTGGGTATCGACGTACTCAGGAGAAATTGCACAACAACTATAGTGGTCTAATTTCTCCTGTTACCCTTGTGAAAATAAAAATTTGTGGGCAAAAAGATCATTTTTGTGTAAACAAAAGCGATTTTTTATTTTCACGGCTCTACGTTATAAACTTATGTGAAGCACTTGGGGGTTCAAAGTGCTCACCACACATCTCACATCTAGATAAGTTCCTTAAGGGGTCTAGTTTCCAAAATGGTGTCACTTGTGGGGAGTTTCCACTGTTTAGGCACATCAGGGGCTCTCCAAACGTGACATGGCGTCCAATCTCAATTCCAGCCAATTCTGCATTGAAAAAGTCAAACGGCGCTCCTTCACTTCTAAGTTCTGCGGTGCGCCCAAAAAGTGGTTTACCCCCACATATTGGGTATTGGCGTATTCAGGAGAAATTGCATAACAAAATTTATGGTTACATTTCTGTTTTTACACTTGTGAAAATAAAAAAATGGTTCTCAATTAAGATGTTTGCAAAAAAAAGTTAAATGTTCATTTTTTCCTTCCACATTGTTTCAGTTCCTGTGAAGCACGTAAAGGGTTAATAAACTTCTTGAATGTGGTTTTGAGAACCTTGAGGGGTGTAGTTTTTAGAATGGTGTCACACTTCATTATTTTCTATCATATAGACCCCTCAAAATGACTTCAAATGTGATGTGGTCCCTAAAAAAAATGGTGTTGTAAAAATGAGAAATTGCTGGTCAACTTTTAACCCTTATAACTCCCTAACAAAAAAAAATTTTGTTTCCAAAATTGTGCTGATGTAAAGTAGACATGTGGGAAATGTGATTTATTAACTATTTTTCGTGACATATCTCTCTGATTTAAGGGCATAAAAATACAAAGTTTGAAAATTGCAAAATTTTAAAAATTTGCGCCATATTTCCGTTTTTTTTATAAATAATCGCAAGTAATATCGAAGAAATGTTACCACTAACATGAAGTACAATATGTCACGAAAAAACAATCTCAGAATCAGCGGGATCCGTTGAAGTGTTCCAGAGTTATAACCTCATAAAGTGACAGTGGTCAGAATTGCAAAAATTGGCTCGGTCATTAAGTACCAAATTGGCTCTGTCACTAAGGGGTTAAAAATAATGTTCTTGTGCTGTGTTTGCACGTTTTGTTATTATTTTTTCAAAAAAAAAATTATAAGCCAAGTTTCATTGGCCCAAAAAAAGATTAAAAAAAAGTATTTTTTCTACAAAAAAAAAAAAAAGTTGGCTATAAGTAAAAATTATATTACAAAGCCAACATTTTATGGTTTGGACAATCGTTATTACTTCAGAGTCAATTACTATGTTCAAAAACATCATAACATTAGAAAATAAAACACACACTGTTACGTTTGTTAAGAAAATTTGATATTACAAAAAATATACAGCAAGAAACACATTACAACATAGAAACCGCATTATCTTGCCAGGGAGAAGCACCCTCAGGAGAAACAAAATAATTGGTAAAAATATCACACACTTTTAATCCAGAAAGGGGCCGCCGCGGAGGAGGGCCATGTGGTGTAGGCCTACGAACATTGCTCAACATGCCTTCAACACTATCAGCTGAGGAGCACTCATGAATTCTTGTCAAGTTGTGTAAAACAACACAAGCTTTGATTACTTCATTTACATTACCCTCACTCAGCTGAATGGCAGTCTATGGGATGCCATTTGGCACACAGAATTCCAAAGGCGCACTCCACCAGTCGCCGCGCCTGTGAAAGCCTCAAATTAAACACCCGGCGCCGGTGGTCCAGGTTGCGCCTGGGATAAGGCCTCATGACATGCCTTGTCAACTGGAAAGCCTCATCTGCCACAAGGACATATGGCACTGCTTCAACATTGGAGCCTGGGAGTTGTTGTGGTGGTGGTAGGTACAACTGGTTTTCACGCAGCCGCCGACCCATAATGGACGAATTGAAGACTGTAGAGTCTCCAGTTCGCCCATAGGCCCCAATATCTACAATTATAAACCTGTAGTACTAGTGACTGTCAACTACAGCTAACAGAACTACAGAGAAAAACTGCTTATAATTGTAGAATTGGGACCCAGAGGTCGGCAGCTTACGCACATTGATATGTTTCCCATCAAGGGCTCCAATACAGTGGGGAAAATTGCAATTGTCCTTAAATCCACAGGATATTTTAAGCCAATCCTCCATTTTGGGCTCTGGCATCACAAGTTGTTGAAGTCTGGACCAAATTTCCATACATGTAGCCCGCACTATGCTGGAAATAGTGGACCTCCCAATAAGAAACTCCAGATGGTGTCCGGCATAAGACAAGCCAGTTGACAGGAACCTGAAAGAACAATGAAAAAAAGACTAATTAGAAATGTACTAATGACTGTGTGAAATCATATGGTTAGCAATTAGTAATGTTTGTATTTTCTAAGGGTGCTTAACAGTGTACCTTTAAAAATATACACTGAATACAGAAATTTGGCTTTCAAAATATTGTTTTACTGTTCTTTTGCTAGACTTTAACAATCTAATTTGTGTAACAACAACTAAAGTTGTATGAAACATGGAAAAAAGGGCTTTCTTTAACACATCATCAACATACAGTATGTGAGGATGGTGAATACATACCGTAAAGTAAGTAGAAGACGCTCCTCTGCGGATATGGCTTTACGCATCCTGGTATCCTGGTAGGTAATGCCTGGTCGTACTGTCTCCAACAAGATGTCAAAGGTGGGTATGGTCATGCGACAGTAATGGTAGAAATTTGAGGGATTTGTCCGCAGTGAGTGATGTATAGAGCCTGTGGAAATGGCCTTTAGCGAGGCGTTGCTGTAAAAGTAGATGCACCCACAATCTTCTCCTCCTTTGCGGATCTACTATCACGAGGTATGGCTGGCCAAAGCGATGTGACAACACCCAGTGAAATAACACCCACTCAGTTGGTGTGAAATGCAGAAGGTCACACATGTTGCCAAAGTACCAACAACACTACAATAGAAGCACAGCAGCAAAATGGCCAGATGGGAGGTTACACCTGTTGTAGAGGCCTTAAATAAATAGTGTCGCTGATGATTATATAAATGAATTGCAGGGCCGAAAACCGTTAAATGTCCATTTTGTAAGGTTGCGTAAAAAAAACGCTATACGGATGTCATACGGATTACGGTACATACAATATAATATATCTTTATTTTTATATAGCACTAACATATTCCGCAGCGCTTTACAGGTTGCACACATTATCATCACTGTCCCCGTTGGGGCTCACAATCTAGAATCCCTACCAGTATGTATTTGGAATGTGGGAGGAAACCGGAGTGCCCAGAGGAAACCCACGCAAACACGGAGAGAACATACAAACTCTTTGCAGATGTTGTCCTTGGTGGGGTTTGAACCCAGGACTCCAGCGCTGCAAGGCTGCTGTGCTAACCACTGCGCCACCGTGCTGCCCACATACGCTGGTTTATTTGCGCAAAATACGGAGCCCCACCTTAGCAACGGATTGCATACGGAACTCCGTTTTGGGCCGGGGTCACACTATGCTGAGTGTGACCCCGGCCTTAAAAAGATATTCACATGACAGTCTGGCAGGTACTCTTTAATCCAGGGGTCCTTAAAGGGAACCTGATTAGAAAGGTGAACGCGTGCACAGCCTGATAGTGAGGTGCCTGGGTAGATTCCAATATCATAAATTGTAGTAAAAAAAACCCAGCACTCTAACTTAGCTTTTAGTCAGTGGTTTAATTGTGTCCACGTTAAACAACAGAAACGTTTCAGTCCTAATATTAGGACCTTCCCCAGTCACATGGGGGATGGTGGACACAGACAGTGTCTCAGGGCTTGTATAAGTATCCGGAAGGTGCCCTTAGGGAGAATCTGGAGCCTGTGTGTGTGGTCTGAAGGGACGCGGCCTCCACCGTAAGTCCATGCGACCTTATGTGACTGAGGAAGGTCCGAATATTAGGACCGAAACGTTTCTGTTGTTTAACGTGGACACAATTAAACCACTGACTAAAAGCCAAGTTAGAGTGCTGGTTTTTTTTACTACAACTTAAAGGGAACCTGTCACCCCCAAAATCGATGGGGAGGTAAGCTCACCGTCATCAAGAGCTTATCTACAGCATTCTGTAATGCTGTACATAAGCCCCCGATGTAATCTGAAAGAGGAGAAAAAGAGGTTAGATTATACTCACCCAGGGATGGTCCGCTGCGGTCAGGTCAAATGGGCGTCTCAGGTCCGCTCCGGCGCCTCCTATCTTCATTCCATGACGTCCTCTTCTGGTCTTCACGCCGCGGCTCTAGCGCAGGCGTACTTTGTCTGCCCTGTTGAGGGCAGAGCAAAGTACTGCAGTGCACAGGCGCCGGGCCTCTCTGACCTTTCCGCCGGAGCCACGGCGTGAAGACCAGAAGAGGACATCATGGAATGAAGATGGGAGGCGCTGTTCAGGACCTGAGACACCCATCGGAGCAGGACCGCCCCTGGGTGAGTATAATCTAACCTCTTTTTCTCCTCTTTCAGGTAACATCGGCGGCTTATCTACAGCATTACAGAATGCTGTAGATAAGCCCCTGATGACGGTGGGCTTACCTCACCATCGATTTTGGGGGTGACAGGTTCCCTTTAACCTGTGGCTCATAAACCCATTATGTGTCACGGCTGTCTGCCAGCTTGGTGCATTAGAGCCAAGTGTAGCAAACAGCTATTAAGAGTAGATCTCTAGATGGTGACTTAGGCTACTTTCACACTTGCTTAGCGACGGACCCCTACCGACGCGTCGGTGCGACGTACTGACGCACGTTGTGAAAATGTGGCACAATGTGGGCAGCGGATGCAGTTTTTCAACGCATCTGCTGCCCATTGTAAAGCCCTGGGGAGGAGGGGGCGGAGTTCCGGTCGCGCATGCGCGATAAGAAATGGCGGACACGACGTACGAAAAAACGTTACGTTGAACGTTATTTCTTGACGACGGTCTGCTAAAACACGACGCATCCAGTGCACGACGGACGCGGACGGATGGCCATACGTCGCGATCCGTCGGCAATACAAGTCTATGGGGAAAAAAACGCATCCTGCGGGCACATATGCAGGATCCGTTTTTTCCCCAAAACAACGCATTGCGACGGACGTCACACGACACAAGTGTTTAAGTAGCCTTAAAGAAGAGAAGATCTGAATGAGGGTAAGATAGGAAACCCTGGAGCTTGGCATACTGCCTTGGTGTGATTTCAGTGGAATCGTTTTGGCTGTCGTTATATTATTAATAGGGGGCTCTGGGTGTCCCTACTGTGAGTGGGACAGGAGCAGGATGTGGCTCACAACCCCCTTACATAGCTGAATGTGGCTCTAAAGGTCAGCAAGGCTGGGGAGCTCTGCTTTAATCTATCCAGAATATATATATCAATATCTTAACATGACTGCAGAACATGCACAATAGATAATATTTGCAACAGAGCTAACCTTATTGCACTAGCACATATATTCATTTATCATTTTAAAAAAATGTTTCAGATTGGACAATCTAAAGAAAGTTCTTATGCAATGTCTAAAAGTTTCCAATGTACCGTACATACAGTAGCAAGAATTCTGACTAGAACAAAATGCCAACTCCTCCGTTACTAGAAGAGTCAAATGTCTTAAAACTTTCCCTGAAATTTTCTGTTCCATGCCCTTCCTCCAACAGCAAAGAATTCCTAGAATCCAAATATCTCATTCAGCTCTATTACCTTGTAAAGACAAGAACAACTTCTTCAGAAGGTAGAGCAGCTGGTGCAGACAGTTCTCAGACAAAAAAATGTAAATTGTGCCTGGAAAATGTGACTTTGTGATTTGATCCAAGCTTGCACGCACTATTTATGTTAAGGGGAAAAAAAAAGTCCAAATGATAAATGGTGCTTGTTGTTTCACAGAGTTCTTTAAAAGTTATGTACTACAGTTTTAAAACTGTAACCATGGTAACAACTAGACAATATTTTTTATTTATTTTTTAAATGTCTGGGCTTAAAGGAAACCGGACATGAGAGAATTGCCAGTCAGAGTCACCAGTTTTGTCATATATCAACTAAAACTATGACCTTATTCAGGGCATGTGCTGCATTCCATACATGCTTATATAACCTCCTGACTCCTCTTGTATACCCCCCAAGACCTTTTTAAAGTTCTCCCGCACTGTATGATAATCAGGTCCGTGTGGTCAGATGGTGTGGTTTTGGGCCTCTCCATCCCTCAGTCCCTGCTGCTCAGCGTCCTACTTTAAAGCCAACCTGTCACCAGGTTTGGCTGATACAAGTTACGGCCACCACCTTACAGGGCTTATCTACAGCATTCTATAATGCTGTATATCTGACCCAACCCGACCTGCAAGAGAAGAAAAATAACTTATTGTACTCAACTGGCATCGCGTTCCTGCGCAGGCGTACTTATCTGTCCTGTTGAGGGCAGAGCAAAAGTACTGCAGTGTGCAGGCAGCGGGAAAGGTCAGAGAGGCCTGCGCACAGCAGTACTTTGCTCTGCCCTCAACAGGACAGATAAGTACGCCTGAGCAGGAGAACGATGCTAAGGAGCCATGAAGCAAGTAGGAGGGTGGCATCACAAGAACATAGGAGGCGCCGGCGCGAACCTGCGACACCCCGGGCGATTATAATAAGTTATTTTTCTTCTCTTGCAGGTCGGATCGGGGGCTTATCTACAGCATTATATGCTTTGCCCTACTGTGGGCGCATGCGCACTTATGTTTTCAGCTCTGCCCACATTGCCACATTGGCAGTGCTCCTGAGGTAGCAGAACCCCCCCCCCCCCCCCCGTAAGTGACCTCATTTTACAAACTACACCTCTCAGTGAATTAGTCTAGGGATGCAGTGATCATATTGACAAGGCAGGTGTGCTACAGAATTTTTTTACCACCCCCATATCATTCTGACAAAATGTGCACTACAATATGGCGCTCCTTCCCTTTTGAGCTTTGCACTGTGCCTCAAAAGTAGTTTTTGACCACATATTAGGTTTTGGCATACTTAGGAGAAACTGTGTAACATAATTTTGTGGTCTGTTTCTCCTATTATCCCTTATGAAAATGGAAAACTTGGGTCCAAAGTGACATTTTAGTGGAGAAAAAAAAACATTTTCCATTGACCCAGCCCAATATTATACAATTCTGTGAATCGCCTGAGCTTTAAAAATGCTCACCACACCGCTAGATGAATTTCTCAAAAAGGTGTTATTTCCATAAAGGGATCGCTTGTAGGGGTTTCTGCTGTTTTGGCTCTACAAATGTGACATGGTAACTGCAATCCGTTCCAGCCCAAATTGCGCTTCATAATTCACTTGGTGCTCATTCCCTTCAGAGTCCGGCCGTGCGCACAAACAGTAGTTTTCCACCAAATATGCGGTATCGGCATATTGAGGAGAAATCGCACAACAAATTGTACTATCCATTTTCTCCTGTTACCCTTGTGAGAATGAAATTTTTGGGATTAAAGAAACATTAGGGAAAAAAAATGTATTTCATTTTTACAGCTCAACTTTATAAAATTTTGTTAATCACCAGTGGGTTATGCTCCACATATGGGGTATCTGTGTACTCAGGAGAAATTGCACAACAAATTGGTTCCTGCTGTTAAAATTTGTAAATGTTTGCATGAAAAATTAAAATGTTCATTATTTCCTTCCACATTGCTTTAATTCTTGTGACACACCTAAAGTGTTAATAAACTTCTTGAATGTTGTCTTTGAGGGTTGCAGTTTTTAAAAAGGCATCACTTTTGGTTATTTTCTGGTTTATAGGCCCCTCTAAGTCACTTCAAACGGGATGTGGTCCCTAAAAAAGGTTTGTACATTTTGTTTTAAAAATGAGAAATTGCTGATGAACTTTCAACCCTTCTAATTCCCCCCCACCCCACCAAAAAAGGTTTAAAAAATGATTGATGATGATTCGCAGACATATGGGAAATACTATTTATATGTTATTTTGTACAGCTAACTGGTTTGAGATAAAACTTAAATGTTTGAAATTTGCGAAATTTTCCAAATTTTCTCAAATTCCGATATTTTCACAAATGAACAAAAAACAAAATTCAACCTACATTTACTGCTAACATAAAGTGCAATGTTTCACGAAAAAAAAAAAAAAAATCTCACAAATCACTGAGATTCATTAAAGCGTTCCAGAGTTATTACCATTTACCACAAAGTGACACAGGTCAGAATTGTAAAATTTGGTCTGGTCAGGAAGGGGAAAACAGGCTACAGGGCAAATGGGTTAACAGAGGTAACTGTATTAGGTCTTCTAAATGTTTAAATAACTGGTGTCATTAAAAACTGATTCCATACTGACCAGACAAAGGAAAATAGTAATCTTTTTCTGGATGGAACTCAGATGATTTTTAAAATGCTGGTGTAAACCGAACCTTAAGTTAGCAGTAGTGAAGGGGTTATACATAGATTTCCACAACATGGAAAGGGAAGAGAATATGTCATGAATGCGGAGAAAACAGGCTGCACAAAAAGGTGGAACTCTTGTGTAGGGAAATAAGTGCAGGATAGAAGGTGTGCTCTTATATTAACTGATGAAGACTGGTTACACACATACATACTATACAGCCTATATGAATAAAGATTGCAGACTAGAATACGTAAAAATTATTTTCTTCTATGTCAAAGGTGTCCATAGCCTTTAAGGCAGCTCATCAACGTATCACTAGTGGGCTCCCCCTCCTGCTAAACAGTCGAATGACGACCCAACAGCTATGTCCAGCAATTGCCTAATATCACTGCTCCCGTTCGCTTCCAAACTCCAGGAGCAGCACGTCCACGCTGAACTTTCCTCCCACCTCTCATCTAACTTGCTCTTTGACAATCTACAATCCGTTTCCGTCCCCATCATTCCACTGAGACTGCCCTCACCAAAATTACTAACGACCTACTTACAGCCAAAACTAACGGACAATACTCTATACTCCTCCTTATAGACCTGTCCTCTGCTTTCGACACAGTTGACCACTGCCTCCTACTACAGATCTTCTCATCCTTTGGCATCAAAGTCCTCGCTCTATCCTGGATCTCCTCTCCAACTGCACATTCAGCATCTCCCACTCCCACACTACCTCCTCATCGCATGCTCTCTCTTTTGGGAGTCCCCCAAGGCTCTGTTCTAGGAACCTCTCTCTTCTCAATCTATACACTTAGCCTGGGATGACTCAAAGTCCCATGGATTCCAGCACCACCTTTATGCTGATGACACTCAGATCTACCTCTCTGGCCCAGACGTCACCTCTCTGATGTCCAGAATCCCGAAGTGTCTATCAGCCATATCCTCCTTCTCCTGTCGCTTCTTCAAACTCAATGTGGACAAATCTGAATTCATCATCTTTCCTCCATCTCACAGATATTCCTTACCTGATCTATCTATCTATCACAATTAATGACATCACGCTTTCCCCCGTACCAGAAATCTGCTGCCTCGGAGTAACCCTTGACTCTGCCCCGTCCTTCAAAGCGCACATCCAAGCTCTTTCCACCTCCTGCTCCAAAATATCTCCAGAATCCGTCCTTTCCTCAACCCTCAATCTACTAAAATGCTTGTGCATGCCCTCATCTCCCGCCTCGACTACTGCAACATACTTTTGTGTGGCCTCCCTGCTAACACTCTCCCACCTCTCCAGTCCATCCTTAACTCTGCTACCCGACTAATTCATCTCTCTCCTTGCTACTCCTCCGCTTCTCCCCTCTGCAAATCTCTTCACTGGCTCCCATTCATTCAGCGTATCCAGTTCAAATTACTAATCCTGACCTACAAAGCCACCCATAACCTGTCTCCTCATCTCTGAACTAATCTCCCGATATATATTCCCTCACGTAATCTCCGGTCCTCCCAAGACCTCCCTCTCTCCTTCAAACTTATTTGTTACTCACCTAATCGCCTCCAAGACTTCTCCTGAATATGCTCCAACACGTCCGACTATCAACCACATTCAGATCTTTCAGACAGAACCTGAAAACCCACCTCTTCAAGAAAGCATACAGCCTGCAATGACCCCGCCGCATCCTCACCACTATCGGAGCTACCATCCCACCAACACCGGAGCTGCCGCAACCCCCCAATCTACTGTCTCATTCCCCAACATCTTGTAGAATGTAAGCCCGCGAGGGCAGGGTCCTTGCCCCTCTGTATCAGTCTGTTATTGCTACTTTGTTTACTATAATTTGTATCTAACCCCGTCTCATGTACAGCACCATTGAATGAATGGTGCTATATAAATAAATAATTATAGTGGCACTTCATCAAAGTCAGCGTTCTCTTAATTGTGTGCCCATGCACATGCACACTGCTTGAGCTGAGGAATCAGGCACTATCAAAACAAAATGTATGCCAATGTGCCTATATAAATTTAGCAAATGATGCCATTCATTCAGCTGTTTGGAAGGGGTGCAGAGCGATGTATGCTCAGCAATCAGATATTAATATCATAATCTAAGGATAGGCCATGAACATTATAATCGCCGGAAAAGTTGTTAAATCATTCCTATTTATTGTATGCAATTTTCAGAATAGAAAGCTCTGTTAACTTGGTTAATGATAGGTACAAAAAAAAAAATATAGTAGACAATCATGTTTTTTTCTTTTTTTTTTTTTTACACATGGCTTACAACTTTACATTTTCCTAGCTAAAAATAGTGCACGCATGTTCTCAAGTGTAAACCACGCACAACAATATCTGTGCCAGCTAACAGCCTTGAGATGTCATCCAGTTTACAAGGATTTTTCTAAAGGGTGAAATAATACTGTAACTTTTTACACTTGCCATGTTTTTTGTGGCCCGTTTTTGCGGGCTGTATTGTCATAATGTTCACGGTCTGCCGCAAAAACGGGCCGCAAAAATCTTGCGGATTGCCAGTTTTCTGGTTTCGAATAGAAGGGAAAAAGTAGGGGGGAAAAAAAACAACGTTCCGCAAATATGGTCTTCACAGTGAACCGCAAAAAACAAGCTTCTGTTTTTGCTGCGCCATTGATTTTCAATGGGGGCCGTGTCAGTAAGCCGTGAAAAATATCGAGCAGGCTCGATATTTTTTCATGGCTGTAAATAAGGCCCTCACAGCCATATGGCGTACGGCGTTCCGACAAATTTTTGTGGTCGGTTTTTGCGGTCCCATAGAAATCTATTGGGGCCACAAAAACACGGCAAGTGTAAAAGAAGCCTAAGATGCCATTCCAAATATGTATGATAGGTGTATTTTGCTGTAATAAAGTTAATATTGAAAAAAAAAGTTCATGCATCCCGGTGTCGTTACTGGGAGAGTAAGGCTATGTGTTCACAGTTTTTGATGTTTTTGCAGCGTTTTTTCCGAGTGGAAATGGGCCAAAAACAATATGGAATCCTTCAGTGCATTTTTTTCTGCAGCATGTAAATTCTTTGTGCGCTTCTGCAGCGTTTTTCACCCATTGACTTCAATTGAGTCAGACAAATCCACATAAAAAACGCAGGTATAAAAAGGTTTGCGAATTTGTTGAGTTTTTGTTTTGCATTTTACCAGCTTCCTGTGGTGCTTCTCACACTGTCATCTGTGTGACAACGTGTGAAACACCAATGCAGGTGGTTCTTAGCAGTAACGCAACCGACGGTAAGACTGTTGGTCAGAGCGCTGCGATATCATGCTGTCAGATGTCAGGGTGACCCCGCAGCTGTGACCCACTGCAGTGACCTGCGGTAAAAAGCTTACCGCAGGTTAGCAGGCGTGGGCTGATGAGACTACGCCTTTGCTCAGCTGAAAAAAAAAAAAAAATTACATACACATTCACATAAAAATAAAAACCCATTATACTCACCTAACACCAAATCCCCAATGCCCGCATCTCCTAGAAATGTAAAGTAATAAACCACCGTATTCTGAACTTTCCACAGTAGTCCACGTAATCCCGAGTGTCCCATGTCGATCTCACATGTAGAACAGCGATGTGACTGCTCTACCCGGCCACCGGCGAAACACTGAAGGAGTGATTACCTCCTGTCAGTGTATCACTGAGCTGCCGTGAGAGTTCATAAACTCCAGTGCTCTCACTTATGACACTGCTGCGTGACAACTTTCTCACACAGCAGTGGTGCAGTAAGGGAGATCACCGGAGCTGATGAACTCCAGTGAACTCTCACGGCAGCTCAGTGATACACTGCAGGAGCGATTATCTCCTGTCAGTGCATCGCCGGCTGTCTTTGATAGCAGTCACATCAGTGACTACTCTCAAAGTAATCAGGATCATCGTTGGACATTATGGATTACCTTCTCTGCGGAAAGATGAGGTATATTGTGGTTTATTATTTTATTTTTGTTGCAGGAGACGTTGGCTTTGGTGGATTAGGCGTTCGGCGAGTAAGGTTTAATTAAGATTCATTAACTGAGTCTGTGTCATTATTTCAAATGAAAGGACTTTATTCTGGTTGTATGTGCTTTTATACAATATCTCTATGGGGTTACTAATGGATAGGGGTCTTATAGACGCCTCTCCATTACTAACCTGTGAGCTTGAGGTCACCTGACAATACAAATGTGACATCAACCCCACAAATATGAACTCCACTTGCCACCGCTACTGGGCAAGTGGGAAGAGCGAGGTTAAGCGCCAAAGTTGGCGCATCTTATAGATGCGCCTTTTCTGGGGCGGTTGAGTGCTGATGTTTTTAGTATGTGAGGGGCCCCTTCTCCTAAGCTATTAATATCAGCCCGCATTTGTCTGCCTAGCCTTTGCTGGTTTGATTTTATAGAGGGACTTTTTTCTAGGCCCCCTGTAAACTAGCCAGTAAAGGCTAAGCAAACAGCTGTGAGCAGATAATAGCATGGGAACCTTTATGGCTATTAGCTCCTTCCCAGAATATTAACATCAGCCCTTAGTCGTCGGCTTACCCGGGAGCCTACACAATTTTTTTTCTTTAAAACTAACAGTTGCTGGCGGGTTACAGCCTATGTACGTTCATTCTGTTAAGGCTCCTATATAGGCTGGTGACAATGTGTTTGGGTTTATGTTTACTTATCGGCTTAGTGATGAAGATGTTGGGCTGACACCTTTTCATTACTAAGCTAGGTGTCAATGACAGCTACTGACATCCATAATCCAATTTCCCTGATGCCACTGCATCAGCACGAAAAAAGTGGTGTTGAACCAAGAAATTACATTAAAAAAAAAATTGTGAAGTATCTTTAGTTTTCTCAAAAAAGCATTCATTGCAAAAACATGAGGTTTTTTCTGCCAAGACATGCAGAAACCTTGCAGAAATTTCTGCATGCAAATACTCAACGTGTGCACATAGCCTTAGCAAGATTTGAATGTTATTACATTACTTCTGTTGCTGTGTTTCATGTCCTTTCCCCCCCAATTTATGGATGCTTGAGTACATACTGCTTACATTAAAACCTTGTACTCTATTGTAGTGTATACGGAACAAGTCTGATAGACATTTTGTGCTTTTTGTGCTATTTCAACACATACACCTGACATAAATATGCCACATTGTAGTTTCTTGCTACAACTTTGTATAAGGCTTAAGCATAAAACACTGGAAGAATTATTGCCACTTGCAATATCTCGCCGTAGGCCCCCGTACATGACGCCAAGAGAAGTATTAGCTGCCAACTGTCACCAACTTTCAAGGGCAAAATCATGTTTTATTGATTTGGCCCTGGAAAACTTTGTTTTGAACTGTATGTGCAATGTATTCTGTGCACATTCACTAAAGCAATGTTAACTGAGCAGCTCATTGTGGATAATAAAGCAACTAAAAATGGAACAACCAAAACAAAATGCATATTAGGCTGGAGTCACACACAACGAAAAAAAAAAAATTTGTCCGTTTTTCACGGACGAGAATCACAGAAATGATTCATGAACAGTAATCCGTGTGCAGTGCAGGATGCAATTTTTTTTGCTGAGCGTCAGTGCACAGGACGGAGAAGACACAGCGGCGGGCGGCGGTGGAACGGGGAGCAGGTGAATATAGCAAGTGCCGGGGCTGAGCGACGAGAGGAGAGTATGTGATTTTTTTAATCGCAGCAACAGCATATGGGGCAAATATCTGTATGGAGTATCTTATGGGGCCATGTGCAGCATTATATGGGGCAATTATCTGTATGGAGCATCTTATGGGTCCATGTGCAGCAATATATGGGGCAATTATCTGTATGGAGCATCTTATGGGTCCATGTGCAGCACTATATGGGGCAATTATCTGTATGGGGCTATGTGCAGCATTATATGGGACAAGTATCTCTGGAGCATCTTATGGGGCCATAATCCACATTTGTGGAGCATTATACGGGGCAAATGTGTCTATGGAGCATCTTATGGGGCCATAATCAGCATTTGTGCAGCATTATATGGGGCATATTTTAATATGGAGTATATTATGGAGCCCATCAAACTGTATGGAGCATTATATGGGGCGTATTTTGTATGGAGCATCTAATGGGGCCATCATGAACTGTATGGAGCATTATATGGGGCTCCTGATTCAAAATTGATATTCAAAAACACAACCTACTGATGTCTCAATTAATTTACTTTTATTGGTATATATTTTTATTTTTTAAATTTGCCAGTAGCTGCTGCATTTTCCACCCAAGGATATATACTCGAGTCATTAAGTTTTCCCGTTTTTTGTGGCAAAATTAGGGGGGGTCGGCTTATATTCGAGTATATACACGTATTTAGCTAGCCTATGTTAATTGAAATGTACAAAAAAGCAAATTTACAAAAAAGCATAATGCTCACCAGTGAAATATTGCAGCATACATGTTTTTTTTTCTTTTTTTTTTTTACTTTGAGGTCAAGTCCAAGGAGCTACAAGCAGGTCCTGTCATATTTGCAGTTTGCCAAAATAATCAACCTGAGAAATCACATGTACGTGTGAACTTGGTCTAAAGCGTAGTCAAATGAGCTCATGAAAGAGTCTGATTTTTTCAGCCAGAATACTGATGATTGCCATCCTTGTGCCCGTGTTATCCGTTTGTGTGGCATTCGTGTTTATAAATTAAAATTTTAAAATGTACATGATCAAATAGTTTCCTAGGTTAAAAATGGCAATGCATTTGGAAAAAAATCAGACTTTACTTAGGATCTTTTATTATTATTATGGACCTGAAGACTTGTGTAAGCGAGTTTCACCAGAGATACAGAAGAGCATGGTGTACATGGTCCATGTCGAAAAAATTTTTTATTGGAAAGTTAGGTTGGCGTCACACCCAACGTATAAGAATACGGTCCGTTTTTTACTGCAGAGATACGCAGAAATGTTCATGAACAGTGATCTGTATTTTATCCGTATTCAGTGCGAGGATGCGATTTTTTCTCCATCCGTATCCGTGTGTCATCCGTATGGCACCTGTACGGTGAGATTTTCTCTCCGGGATGCAAAATGGACATATAATTGATCCATGATCTCAAATATTCGTGAATATATATATATATATATATATATATTATATATTATATTTCATATAGCGCTAGATAGCAGAAACACCGGATTACGTACCGGTAATGCTCTTTTATAGAGCCACGACAGCACCCACTGAGAGAGGGGATCCGCCCCTAGGAACAGGCAACCCTACGGAGAGATAAAATGGGCGGTCCCCCTCGCTCCCACAGTTTGGGTTACAGAGATTGCGAGGAACCGCCCACCAGTTTTAGTAGACAATTCTTTATCATCATTCATTATAATTTAACTATGTATAAGTACAAGAATCCACCACCCTTAACAGTGCTCATATGTACACTAATATATGTAAATGGGAGGGAAGTGAAGGGGTGCTGTCGTGGCTCTATAAAAGAGCATTACCGGTACGTAATCCGGTGTTTTCTCTTCGCCACGACAGCACCCACTGAGAGACTTTCAGAGATAGTTATTTGGGGGGGGATTATCGTATTAAGGACTGATCTACCGAAACACAAGTCAGTGGAGGCAGATAGATCTAATCTATAGTGACTATAGAAGGTAGAAGGAGAGGACCAGGTTGCGGCCTTACATATGAGTTCTATAGGAACCTGTTGTGGATTCTGTTTTTGGGCTCCCTCTGGTGGTTACAGATGGTACTGGGTGACTTGTGTTCTCTGCGGTCTCTGGTGTCCACCTGTTCTATCAGGATATGGGAGTTTCCTATTTAACCTGGCTTTCTTGTCATTTCCTCGCCGACGATCAATGTAATCAGTGTGTCTTGCTACCTCTGCTTTCCGCTTCTGTATTCATCAGGACAAGCTAAGTTTTTGATTTTCCTGTTCCACGTTTTGCTTTATTTTTGTTTTAGTCCAGCTTGCAGTTATGTGATTCCTTGTTGCTGGTTGCTCTAGTGGGCTGATATTACTCCTCATGTTCCATGAGTTGGCACATGAGTTCAGGTAATTTCAGGATGGTTTTTTGTAGGGTTTTTCGCTGACCGCGCAGTTCACTTTTGTATCCTCTGCTATCTAGTTTTAGCGGGCCTCATTTTGCTGAATCTGTTTTCATTACTACGTATGTGCTTTCCTCTCATTTCACGGTCATTACATGTGGGGGGCTGCTATTTCTGTGGGGTGTTTCTCTGGAGGCAAGAGAGGTCTTTGTTTCTTCTAATAGGGGAAGCTAGTCCTTCGGCTGGCGCGAGACGTCTAGAATCATCGTAGGCACGTTCCCCGGCTGCTGCTAGTGTTGTGGGTTAGGTTCAGGATCGCGGTCAGCTCAGTTTCCATCACCCTAGAGCTTGTTCTGTTTTTTGTGTGCTTGTCCTTTTGTGATCCCCTGCCATTGGGATCATGACAGGAACCTCTGCTCGTTCAGCCCAGGATGATGCTATCGCCCGGGTGGAATGTGCCTTCACAGTCTCAGGTGGATTCTCCCCTTTAGATGAATAGGCCAGGTATATCGCCTCCCGAATCCATCGGGATAGTGTGCCTTTTGTAACACCAGATCCTTTCCTTTGACCCTGGAAGGAAACAAAGAGAGCCCTGCTCTTCCTCCAGGCGCTAGTCCTATCCAGATAAGTTATTATAACCCTTCTCACATCTAAAGTATGGTACTTCTCTTCTTCCTGGTCTGTAGGATTATTATAGAAAGAAGGAAGAAGGATCTCTTGAGACCTATGGAATTTTGTACACATTTTAGGTAGGTAGGAAGGGTCTGTTTTCAGGACAATTCTATCAGGAAATATTGACATAAAGGGAGGATCTACTGATAGCGCCTGTATGTCACCTACTCTTCTTGCCGATACTAACGCGACAAGAAGAACGGTCTTAAGTGAAATATATTTAATGTGAGCTAAGTCTAGAGGCTCAAATGGATGACCTGTTAAGGCTTCCAGGACCAAATTAATATCCCAAGGAGGCATCTGCGGAATCTGAACTGGCTCTGATCTCTGGCAAGCTGAAATAAATCTAGCTATCCATCTATTACCCGCAACATTGTGACTATACAAGGCCCCTAGAGCAGAAACTTGTACTTTCAGAGTATTAACTGAAAGACCTAGGTCACGTCCTTTTTGAAGAAATTCTAGAATAGTGGAGACGGGAATTTCACTAGATAACGCCGATGGATAGAGATTTAGAAATTTCTTCCAAACTCTCACATATATGTCAGTAGTGGATCTTTTTCTACTTGTTAACAAGGTATTAATTACACTATCGGAGAAGCCTCTTACTTTTAACAGCTGCCTCTCAAATTCCAGGCTGTCAACCTTAGTCCCTTCACATGAGGGTGGTTGAAGGGCCCCTGGGAAAGAAGATCCTGATCCTCCGGGAGGATCCACGGATCCGAGATGGACATGGCTCTGAGCAGGGAAAACCATGGTCTTTTTGGCCAAAATGGGGCAATCAGGATTATATTTGCCCGGTCCTCCCTTATCTTCCTGATTACTGTTGGTAGAAGAATCAGAGGAGGAAAAGCGTATGCTTTCTGAAATGTCCAAGGAGTCTGAAGGGTATCGAGAATGTCGGGATTGTCGGCCCGGAACATTGAAGCGAATCTTTTTAGTTGTCGGTTTTGTCTTGTGGCAAAGAGATCTATCTCGGGTGTACCCCATTTCATGGTTATCATTTTGAAAATTTGATGATTTAGGACCCACTCTCCTTGGTGGAGGGTATGACAACTGAGGAAGTCTGCTCTTGAGTTGTCCACTCCTCTGACATGTAGCGCTGACAGGGACAGAAGATGTTCTTCGGCTATGGTTAGAATGTCTTCGGTTATAGACATGAGCGTTCCTGATCTTGTTCCTCCTTGATGATTGATATAGGCGACTGAGGTCATGTTGTCGGACAGAATTCTGGTATGTGTCCCGTGTAGCTGCGGAAGGAATTCACATAGAGCATGATAGATAGCTTTTAGCTCTCTTATATTAGAAGAGTCGTCTGACTTCGTGACTGACCATAATCCTTGGACTAAATGGTCTTTTAAATGTGCGCCCCAGCCAGTAGGACTGGCATCAGTATATATTATATTTGAGGGTTTAACTACCCAGGGGACTCCACTGACCAGGTTTTTTTGTATCTAGCCACCATATCAGAGATTGGATTACATTATTAGAAAGGGAAATTTTAATATTTAAATGACCATGAGATTTTTCTTCTTCATGTAAAATTGCATACTGTAAATGCCTCGAGTGAAATTGGGCCCATGGAACCGCTGAAATACATGACGTGAAGGAGCCAAGAAGGGACATGCCTTCTCTCAAAGAAATTAGGGGTTTATCTATTACTGACTTAACTTTATTCCTGACCGTTATCGGTTTATTTTCCGGAAGGAAACATTTCTGGCTTGTAGAATCTAATATAATCCCTAGGAAAATTTGCCGAGTTGTTGGGATAAGTCTAGATTTCTCCCAGTTTATTATCCAACCCAATTTTTGCAGAGATGCTATCATATCACACAACCGTTGTTGACATTGCGAAGGAGAATTTCCTACTACTAAGATGTCATCTAAGTAGGGAATTACGAGAGTGTCTTTTAGTCTTAGATATGACATTACCTCCGCCATTAGTTTAGTGAATACTCTTGGGGCTATAGATAGCCCAAAAGGCATTGCAGTATACTGAAAGTGTCGGACACACCCATTCAATACAAATCGCTACCCGTAGATATTGTTGATGCTCTGCATAAATAGGTAGATGGTAATACGCATCTTTAAGGTCGAGAACTGTCATAAAGCAATAGGGAAACAGGAGTTTAATGGTGGACCGGATAGATTCCATCTTAAAGGTTTGATTTTCTAGGTAGATGTTTAATTTTTTAAGATTAATAATAGTTCTGAATGTTCCATCTGGTTTTGGAATCAAAAATAACGGGGAATAGAATCCCTTTCCCTCCTGTAGGAATGGAACCTCCACCAAGACTCCCTTAGCTAGGAGATTTATTACCTCCTGCTCCAATGCCTCTTGTTGTAACTGAGACTTTAATGAAGTGAATAGAAATGAGTCCGGAGGGACTCGGGAAAATTTTAATTGTAACCCAGAGGCAATAAGGTTATTTGCCCAAATATTTGCAGTTATGGCCCGCCATTCATTAGCGAAGGAGGACAATCTGCCTCCCACAGGTAGATCTGTCCTAACGGGGTTTTTCTTCAAACTTGAAAGGGCGCTTCCCAAAGAACGCACCCTTTTGTTTTGTGTCTCTTGTGGCCCAGCGATCCTGGTTCTTAAACTCCTTCCTTTTATTAAATGCGGGCTTTCGGAACGCTCTCCTATAAAATGGAACGTAATTATTACTATTTGGAAAGCCTTTCTTCCTTTCCCCTGCTTTAGTTAAGATCTCATCCAGTTTGGTACCAAACAGGTACTCACCCTGACATGGAAGGCTGCATAACTTAGACTTGGTCTGAGGGTCACCTTTCCAGCCCTTAAAGCCATAGGGCCCTACGTGCTGCATTGGTTAATCCTGCCGACTTGGCTGCCAGGCGTATAGAGTCGGCAGATGAGTCCGCTAGAAAGGCTGTGGCACCTCTAATTAGGGGTATAGAGGACAATAATTTCTCTCGAGATAGACCTCCTTTCAGCCCTTCTTCCAAGTCACTCAGCCAAACAATCATGGATCTTGCGGTGCATGTGGCTGAGATTGCCGGTTTAAAGGCCCCTGCCGAAGTCTCCCATGCTCTTTTAAGGAGCGAATCGGCTTTGCGATCTAGAGGATCTTGTAACGAGCCTGAATCCTCTACAGGCAGTAAGGATTTCTTTGATGTAGACGCCACAGCTGCGTCTACTTTTGGGGCTTTTGACCATGTTGTGAATTCTTCATCATTAAAGGGGTAGCGTCTCTTTGAGGATGGTGGTAACCCCCTCTGCCCCTGGCTTTCCCACTCTTTTTTTATCAGACTTTTTACTGCCGTTATTACCGGAAAAGAGGGTCTCTTCTTTTCGGATAGGCCAGCAAACATAATGTCTTGCTGTGTTTTAGGGACTTTAAGATCTTCTATGCCCATGGTATTGCAAACTGATCTCACCAGATTGTCAATGCTATCTGTGGGGAGCACGTATCCTGATCCTCATCTGAGGATATCTCCTGCTGCGATCTATCTGAGTTTGCTTCCTCTAACTCAGACGGCTGATCGGATACAGGTGAAACGTATCCTCTTTTCTCCTTAATACGTGGCTCTCTGTCAACGCTTTGTAGGGCTCGTAATTCTTCCCTAATCATGGCCCTTATATCCTCTGATTTAACTGAGGCTTCCTCACGTAACGTTGATTTTATACATGAATCACATAGCCTTTTAGTGTAACTATCCGGAAGGGGCTGGATACATAACGCACACTGCTTGTGTTTCGCTTTTTCTTTCCTTTTTGCCTATTATAAAGGGAGAGGGACAATAATCAGACTAGTGGGGTAGATGCACACTCACCCAGAAGCTGACCGATCAGGTACCGGCTGAGGAGGAGACACAGATGCAGGTGGCTTCCTTTTGGACGATCCGCTCTGCCTAGAGCGGCTGCTGCTGCTGGCATGGCTGCGAGGGGTGACGGTGGTAACCTCTAGAGAAGGTACCGCAGGCTCTCTTGCAGAATCCATTCTGGACGCCGGGATGCAGCGCCGCCATGTTCTTCCTGTTGAACCCGGAAGTGCTAACTACTTCCGGGTCGCGGCCATATTGGATACTCCGGCGCTGTTACCGGCTTCAGCGCCGGCGTCGTCTCACTCCTCCGCACCCCGGAAGCTTACCAGCACTTCCGGAGGCATACACTGGGCTCCACACCGCACAGGCGTCCACCGAGGACGGCGCGACGCTACCACCTGGTGCTTGCCCCGCAGACCGCCGGACATCTGCCGCGAACCGGCCCCCCCACGACCCGGTCTCGCGACGTCTGCCAGCAGAGGGGGGGGGAAACTGAATCAGCACCCCCGACGCTGCATCCAGCCCTGGAGCCCTTGCCGTCCTCACAGGTAAACTGCGCAAGCGGCGTCCAGGCTGGGAATCCTCTTCTCCGTGGATCTTCCCGTAGGAACAGGAAACCAAAACTGTGGGAGCGAGGGGGACCGCCCCTTTTATCTCTCCATAGGGTTTCCTGTTCCTAGGGGCGGATCCCCTCTCTCAGTGGGTGCTGTCGTGGCGAAGAGAAAAAGCCGGTAATTCAATGGTTTACATACTGTAAACTATTTCATATCCATTAGATCTTTACATATCCCTCACTAATAATGTTAGAAGTGTTTGTGTGTAAAACTTGGGAGCTGTAGGTGTTAAATTTAAAGGGTTAATTCACGGAAAAAAAATGGCGTGGGCTCCCGCACAATTTTCTCCGCCAGAGAGGGAAAGCCAGTGACTGAGGGCAGACATTAATAGCCGAGAGAGGAACCGTGGTTATTGCACCCTCCCGGCTAAAAACATCTGCCCCCAGCCACCCCAGAAAAGGCGCATCTGTAAGATGCGCCTATTCTGGCTCTTAGCCACTCTCTTCCCACTGCCCTGTGGCATTGGCATATGGGGTAATAAGGGGTTAATGTCACCTTGCTATTGTAAGGTGACATTAAGCCTGTTAATAAAGGAGAGGAGTCAATAAGACACCTATCCATTATTAATCCAATAGTAGGAAATGGTTAAAAATACACACATTAAGAATAAAGTATTTCCATTTCTTACTATTGGATTAATAATGGAGAGGTGTCTTATTTACACCTCTCCATTATTAACCAGGCTTAATGTCATGCTATGCCAATGCCACAGGGCAGTGGGAAGGGAGAGGCTAAGTGCCAGAATAGACGCATCTTACAGATGCGCCTTTTTTGGGGTGGCTGTGGGCAGATGTTTTTAGCCAGGGGGGCCAATAACCATGGCCCCTTTCTAGGCTATTAATATTTGCCCTCAGTCACTTGCTTTCCCTCTCTGGCTGAGAAAATTGCGCGAGAGCCCACACCAGTTTTTTCCGTGAATTAACCCTTTATTTTAACACCTACAGCTCCCAAATTTTACACACAAACACTTCTAACATTATTAGTGAGGGATATGTAAAATTCTAACGGATATGAAATGGTGTAATGTATTTAAACCATGTCTCATATCCTGTCGGGTTCGGTAAGGATTTAGCAAAAGCCGACAATTGAATTACCGGCTTTTATGCTATCCTGAGATTATATATATATATATATATATATATATATATACACATACACACACACACACACCCCCAAGAACAGTGAACAAAGCAGAGGTTTCTTTTTTTTTTCCTTATAACAAACTTCAGCCTAGGCACAAAAGTTTTCTAAAAGGGAGAACCTCTTTAAGTGGTGAAATTCAAGTACACACAATAAATATATGCAAATATTCTATGCAGTCATACAATCCATGAAAGCAGACTTCAGGATTACAAATTCAGACCCATGTGCATGTCCACGACTGCACAGTGTGTGCAGCATTTATACTTGACTGCGGACCTAATTAGGTAAAGAAGCACAGGAATGTCTGTAGCCATAGTCCAAACCACCATGTCCAACAAACAATACGACAGCAAAGCACAGTAAGGCCGGAGTCACACTAGACCGTAATACGGACGAGTGCTATGCGATAAAAAATAAAATAAATAAATTAAAAAAAAAAAAAAAAAAAAAAAATCGCATAGCACTCGGACCAATGTTAATCTATGGGGCAGCTCCTATCATCCGTTGTTTTCTCGGCCGTATATATGCGAGAGAAAAATTGCAGCATGCTGCGATTGTCACCGTATATCGTCCGAGAATCGCCAATGCAAGTCTATGGGTGCACCGGTGTCCTTTAGAACAGGGGTCCCCAACTCCAGTCCTCAAGGCCCACCAACATGTCATGTTTTCAGGATTTCCTTAGTCTTGCCCAGGTAATAATTGCATCACCTGTGCAATGCAAAGGAAATCCTGAAAACATGACCTGTTGGTGGGCCTTGAGGACTGGAGTTGGGGACCCCTGCTTTAGAAAAGCCAGTAATTCAGTGCGGTTTACAGTAAAATCACACTGGCAGGTTAGAATAGAATTTATATACATAATTGTCTAAGGGGTACTTCCGTCTGTCTGTCCTTCTGTCACGGTTATTCATTCGCTGATTGGTCTCGGCAGCTGCCTGTCATGGCTGCCGCGACCAATCAGCGACGGTCACAGTCCGATTAGTCCCTCCCCTACTCCCCTGCACTCACTGCCCGGCGCCCGCTCCGTAATTCTCGCCACTCACCGCTCACACAGGGTTAATGGCAGCGGTAACGGCCCGCGGTGTAACGCACTCCGTTACCGCTGCTATTAACTCTGTGTGTCCCCAACTATTTACTATTGATGCTGCCTATGCAGCATCAATAGTAAAAATGTCATGTTAAAAATAATTTAAAAAAAAAACAAAAAACCTGCTATACTCACCCTCTGCCGCCTTTCCCGCTCCTCTGGATGCTCCCGGGACCGCGCCATTGCAAGCGCCAGCTTCCGGTGAGGTCCCGTCCCAGGGCTGGTGTGCGACAAGGACCTGCCGTGACGTCACGGTCATGTGACCGCGACCACGACGTCATCATAGGTCCTGCTCACACCAGCCCTGGGAGCGGAAGCTGGCGCTTGCAATGGAGCGGTCCCGGGAGCGTCCAGAGGAGCGGAAAAGGCAGCGGAGGGTGAGTATAGCAGGACTTCCAACGGGCCTTCGGAAGGTGAGTATATGTTTATTTGTTTTTTAAGTCTGTATACTACGTGGCTCTGTGCTGGACAATATACTACGTGGCTGGGCAATATACTACGTGGATATGCATATTCTAGAATACCCAATGCATTAGAATCGGGCCACCATCTAGTAGATACACTATGTGTAGACTATATATATATATATATATATACCTATTCTATGTGTACACATAGAATATGTATGCCTTTTTTTTATGTGTAGACATGTATTCTATCTATTCTAACGTACGTATATATATATATATATATATATATATATATATATATATATATATATATATATATATATATATATATATACACACACACATACATACGTACGTTAGAACAGATAGAATACATGTCTACACATAAAAAAAAAAGGCATACATATTCTATGTGTACACATTATATATATATATATATATATATATTCTATGTGTACACATAGAATATGTATGCCTTTTTTTTATGTGTAGACATGTATTCTATCTATTCTAACGTACGTATGTATATATATATATATATATATATATATATAGATTGATTCAAGATTCAAGATTCAAAGAAGCTTTATTGGCAGGACCAAATACACATCAGTTTTGCCAAAGCAAGTGTATAGAGGCAATAGGGATAGGGACTGAGGGGATGTTGGGTAGGAGCTGTGGGGGGAGGTGGATGGGGCAGATCCAGGGTGGGGGCTATAGTCCATGGCATAGGGGAGATGGATGGGGCAGATCCAGGGTGGGGGCTATAGTCCATGGCATAGGGGAGGTGGATGGGGCAGGTCCAGGTTGGGGGCTATAGTCCATGGCATCATAGTTCTCTTTCTCGTAGTCTATGACATTCGCTCACATACCGCGCTGCTATCTCCACCGCTCTCTCTTCTTCTCCCAGCAAGATATAGGTTTTCTCTTCCTCCTTCATGGTGATGAAGTCTGGGAAGAGATGTGAGAGTCTCCTGAAGTGAGTGTCCCTCACTGCTGAGTATTTGGAGCAGTGTAGCAGGAAGTGGGTTTCGTCCTCTATGGCCTCCTGATCACAGTGTTGGCACAGTCTTTCCTCCCTGGGCTTGTAGCTCTGCCTGTGTCGGCCACATTCGATGGCCAGACTGTGGGCACTGAGTCTATATCGGCTCAGGATCTGGCGGTCTCTGGGGTCCGGGAGTTTCTCCAGATATGGGGCCAGTCTGTAGTCTCTCTGTAGGCTCCGGTACATGGTCAGTTTCTGTGAGCTGATGATATCATTCTTCCAGTCACTGACATACCTCTCCTGGCCTTCATCTGCCATCTTCCTGATTCCGGCTTTTGTCAGGTTGTTGTGATTGGTGTTCTGCTCCGGTTGGGTTTGGCTGGGCTGTTCCGGGGGTTCTGGTTTTTCTGTTTCACCTTCATGTATCAGGGCTTTATGGTGATGGGAGCTTGGATTGCTCCTATGCAGGTGAGCCCGGAATGACAGCGCCCTCTTTAGAACTGTTAGGTGTAGAGGGAATCTGCCCAGCTCGGCCCGACAAGCACTGTTGGAGGTGCTCCGATGGACCTGGAGAAGGTGCTTGCAGAATTCCAGGTGGAATATTTCTGTTGGACTGGAGTCCCACTTTGACCAGTCTGGGTAGGTGTGAGGACCCCAGACTTCGCTGCCATACAGGAGGATTGGGGCGATGATGGAGTCGAAGATTTTTAGCCAGACCCTCACTGGTGGCTTCAGATGGTAGAGTGTCCTTCGGATGGCATAGAAGGTTTTGCAGGCCTTGTCTTTCAGGGTCTCTATGGCTTGTTTGAAGTTCCCTGACCGGTGAATCTCTAGGCCCAGGTAGGTATATTTGTCCGTTCCTGTGAGGTCGCAGTTGTTGAGGATAAATGATGGGTGTTGGTCTGATCTTCTCTTTCTCCTCTGGAACACCATGGTGTTGGTTTTCTTTAGGTTGACCGGTAGGGCCCAGGTGGAGCTGAATTTCTCTAGGATTTTCAGGTTGTCCTGGAGGCCTTTCTCGGTTGGTGACAGCAGCAGCAGGTCATCTGCATACAGCAGGAATTTCACCTGGGCGTCGTGGAGGGTGAGACCTGGTGCTGAGGAGGATTCCAGGGCGGTAGCCAGCTCGTTGATGTAGATGTTGAAGAGCGTTGGGCTTAGGCTGCAGCCTTGTCTTACTCCGCGGCTCTGCTGGAAAAAAGCCGTTCTTTTGCCGCTCACACTCACGCTGCAGCTGTTCTCGGTGTAGGAGCTTTTGATGACATCGTAGGTCTTTCCTCCTATTCCACTCTCCAGCAGTTTCAGGAATAAGCCCGGGTGCCACACTGAATCAAAAGCCTTTTTAAAGTCCACAAAGCAGGCGTATATCTTCCCATTCTTTGTATTGTAGACGTGTCTCTGAATGAGGCTGTGCAGAGTATAGATGTGGTCAGTGGTGCGGTGGTTCGGCATGAACCCTGCTTGGCTCTTGTTGAGGACGTTGTGCTCGGTGAGGAAGGTGAGGATCCTCTTGTTCAGGATACTGTTGAACAGTTTTCCCAGGTTGCTGCTGACGCATATGCCTCTGTAGTTAGCTGGGTCATACCTGTCCCCACTCTTGTGGATGGGTGTGATGAGGCCTTGGTTCCAGGTACGAGGGAAGTAGCCGGCACTCAGTACAATATTGAAGAGTTTAACCATTGCAGCCTGTATTTCTGGTGGGCTGTACTTCAGCATTTCTGGTAGGATTCCATCTAGGCCACCGGCTTTTCTACATCTTATGGAGGAGAGTCTCTCGGTTACTTCCTGTAGTGTTATAGGTGTATCCACCGGGTTTTGGAAGTTTTTGATTTTTTCCTCCATTGCTTTTAGTTTCGCCATTATGTTTTCCTGTTCTTGGCTTAGTCCTTCCTTTGGAATGTCTTTATAGAGGTCTCTGAAGTATTGGAGCCAGAGGTTGCCATTTTGGATATGGTTGTTGTTTTTCTTGTCTTTGGTGCCCATGTGGTTCCATAGTTCCCAGAAGGAGTTGTCTTGGAGGGCGTCTTGGAGTTGATTGAGCTTGGTAGAGATGTAACTCTGCTTCTTCCTCCTGAGGATGGTTTTGTACTGCTTTTGTATGGAGTCATAGGCTTCCCTCAGACCCAGGTGGTTGGGGTCTCTGTGTTTCTTGTTGGAGGCTGTTCTCAGGGTCTTCCGTACAGCTTTACATTCTCTGTCAAACCAGCCATTGACCTGTGTTTCTTTTGGTCTCTTGTAGTCGACTTTTTTAAGGTCAGACAGTCTGGCCATTGCGTAGAATATATTGTTGAGGTCCTTTGCTGCTTGGTTCACTCCCTCTGGGTTTGGCATGTACTCAAGGTTGTAGAAGTGGTGGAGCATCCGCTGTATTTCAGGTCTGCTGGAAGCTTCTTTATATCTTAGTGCCGACATTTTGGACCATTTATAGGATGGAGGCCGGGTGAAGAGGCCGCTCTGCTGTGGCTTCTGAGTGGATGGTTTCTCTGTAGATTTTATGTACAGAAGAAGTTGGCTGTGGTCTGACAGGTGCGTTTGTGGGGTGACTATGAAGGCGCTGACATCTGCCAGGTTCAGGTCTGTAATGGCGTAATCAACTACACTCCTCCCTACATGGGAGTTTAGTGTATACCTTCCTAAGGAGTCACCCTTGCTTCGTCCATTAAGGATATGAAGTCCTAAACTTTTACATACGTTCAGGAGCTTTCTGCCACTTTTGTTGACTGTACTGTCATAGCTGTTTCTCTCAGTGTGTACAGGGTCTTGGCCGTCATTCTCTGCTCCAAGTATGTAGATGTTTCCATCCGTGGTCAGGAAGTCTCTCTCTCTCCCTGTTCTTGCATTGAGGTCTCCAAAGATGAGAACTTTGCCCAGGGCCTGATAATGGGCGGCTTCTCTTTGTAAGATCTCGAAGCAGTCTGGATTGAAGTAGGGGGACTCTGGCGGTGGTATATAGGTGGCACAGAGGTGGACATCAGACTGGCAGGTGAGGATGGAGCTGCTGATTCTGATCCATATGTGGCTGTCTCCTTTCTTCACCGGTTTGATGTACTGGTGGAGCTCCTCTTTATACCAGATCGCTACTCCTCCTGAGCCCCGGCCCTGTTTGATGTTTTTATTTTTCTGGGCATGGACCAAGAATTCCTTGTATCCAATAGGCATCAGGGATTCGTTTTCGGCTCTGGTCCATGTTTCCAGGAGGATCTGAATGTCTATATTTTTCATACTTTGTATAAAATCAGGGTCCTTTGTTTTAGATCCAAAGGTTGAGGCGTTGAGACCCTGGATATTCCAGCTGCTGATTGTAAGTGAAGACATTCTTCTGTGTGGTTTGTGTGTATATACCTTGTAATGAGTATGGCTGTGTGGGACAAACTGGATTTCTGACAGTTTTTTAGCGGTGCTTGGTTCCATCCAGTCACATTATTATTCTGCGCAGTGCATTGAGCAGGTTTATTATCTCATTCCTATCTCTGCTCTGCATGTATCTGTGTGGGCTTGGTGGTCTCCTCGGTGGAGGTCTCCACCTCCGATGGTCTGACACTGGGTGAAGAGCTTTGTTTCCATCTTCAGGAGGTAGCCTTGGGGTTTTCTGCTTTATCGTTCTCGGGGGTCTTTCAGTGTGATTATGGCCACTGTTGAATCCAGGCCCGGGGTCTCTGTTTAGCACGATGTCCTTCAGCTCTTTGGCCAGGAGGCTGACCCCTTGTTTGTTGAGGTGTTTATCATCGTGCAGGTGACTGTTGTTTATGGAGAGGTGTTGTGCCAGGGTCACGTTTGGCACAGTCTTGATCTTTTCAGTCAGTTCTGCATTGATGGCTTGGGTGGTTTGCCTGGGTATGTCCTTTCTTGGAAGCAGCGATGACAGAATGATTTTACTGTCCCGGAATTTTAGGTTTGCCATCTTTGCCAGGTTGATCAGTTGTTCTGCGATCTGCTGGTCTGGCCGATTGTTTGTACCCGTGTGTATAATAATGTGCTTTGGGTTGGTAAACCGTGGTCTACTGATGACCTCTGTCACCTGTTCAATACTTGCACAGTGGATTGTACGGACCTGTTTTCCTGGGAATAGCCGCTGTGTATTTAGGTACTTCCCATTTGAGTCCATTATTAGGACAATATCAGGACTTTGTGATGTCTTGGGTGGGCTACGGTGCTGCTGACGAGGGTCTGTGGTGCTGGCTTTGCTGGTGGCTGGTTCTGTTCTCTCTTCCATCTCTCTGGTTTCAGGATTTGAGTCCATTATTAGGACAGTATCAGGACTTTGTGATGTCTTGGGTGGGCTACGGTGCTGCTGATGGGGTTCAGTGGTGGCCATATTGTCTGCTCTCTGGCATGTTTTCGTTGCCCCCTGCTGGTTCAGATGACCAGGGCTATGGGCTTTTAATTCTCTAATCTCCTTTCGGAGTTGATCATTGTCTTTTTTCAGCTCCCCCATTTCCTGTAGTGCTGCCTTGTATTTACACTTCATTTCACACATTTCTTCCCTTATTTTCTGTATGGCTGTGTCATTTGCTGCTTGGTAATTTGCGTTGCTTTGTGAGTTTCTTTCACATGCTAATTTCAGTTGGACCAAGTCTCTTTCTAGTTGAGATAAGAAGTCTCTGATGTTATCGGGCGAGAGGTGTGAAGTGTCGGGGGTTAGGCGGCTCTGTCTGGGAATCCCTATGTGAGCATTAGAGGTAGCTGCTGGGGCTTGTAGTCCTTTATAGGTTTGTGCCTGCTCTTTGATATCGGAGAAACAATTTTCAAATTGCTGCAGAATCTCCTGCGTCCCCTGCGCCATGACTGTGCCATTTTTGTATAGGAGTATGGTGAGCGCATTGGTGTCCTCTGCTTGGCTGGTAATTTTAATCTGCTGGACACCTTTATCGTTGGTTTTAGATACATGTTTATATCGTTTGCACAGCGCAGTGCGCCAGGCTGAGGGTTGTTCTGTATAGAATAATACGTTGGTTTTTCTTTTTGGTTCTTTCTTTGTGAAATCTGCATAAAGAGTCTCTGGATTCTCTCTAACGTAGTCCATCTTGGATTTATTGCCCCCCTGTGTTATCTCCTGATCTGGCCCCCAGCATTCCTGTGTCTCTGGCTCCGGGCTTTGTTCATTTACATGTTCTAAATTTGTGTTTTCCATTTTGTAGTTATATGTTAATTATAATCCTTGTTTCTAAGAAGATTAATTTGTAGCACGTCTATAGGTTGTGTTGTAGTTAAAGAATTCTCCTACCTTCTATAGGTCCAGGTATCAGGATGTCAGATGTATGATGTCGGCTGCTTCCAGTCTGTGTCCTCCAGGAGATTCTTGTTTTGTCCTTTAAATCCTCCAATTCTTCCTTTTTTCATAAAATGTAAAGTCCAGTTCAGTCCAGATCACTTTTATGTTCCACGGAGTTGAGTTTTTCCAGGTTTTGTCTTACAGTTGACTCATTACAAGGTATAAAGTGATGGAAATTCAGGAGCTCATGTTCATTGCTTCTTACTCCTAGGAATGGTGGGCGGGATATATATATATATATATATATGGAAACAGGAACTGTATGCACACATGGATTTTTCCTCTCTGAACCCTGTTCACACAGGTTATATACAGATGATCAGGTTTTTAAATACATCAGATAGGGATTGCATACATTAGTTAGGACTGCTCTGATAAGGGTATACCGTGAAGATTGGTAGAGCAGCTTAGTATACATTTTTTGCAAAAAACGTATCAACCAAATACCCTGTTTTTTACATCTTTTACTAGCACTTGCGGATTACTGCAACATTTTTTCAAACTGAGTGTTTTTGGTTTTACTATTCTCTTTTGTGTCTTCATATATATATATATATATATATATATATATATACACACACACATACATACGTACGTTAGAACAGATAGAATACATGTCTACACATAAAAAAAAAGGCATACATATTCTATGTGTACACATATATATATATATATATATATATATATATATTCTATGTGTACACATAGAATATGTATGCCTTTTTTTTATGTGTAGACATGTATTCTATCTATTCTAACGTACGCATGTATATATATATATATATATATATATATATATATACATATATACACACATACATACGTACGTTAGAACAGATAGAATACATGTCTACACATAAAAAAAAAGGCATACATATTCTATGTGTACACATAGAATATATATATATATATATATATATATATATATATATTTTTATTTATATTTTTTTTTTTTTTTTTTAAATTCAGAGCAGAATAGCATAAAAGCCAGTAATTCAATTGTCAGCTTTTGCTAAATCCTTACCGAACCCGACTGTAAGGCCGGGGTCACACTGGACCGTAATACGACCGAGTGCAATGCGAAATAAAAAAATTTCGCATTGCACTCGGACCAATGTTACCATATGGGGCCGCACCCACCAGCCGACTTTTGGTCGGCCATTTTCCTCGGTCCGAGACAATCGCAGCATGCTGCGATTCTCTCGGACCGAGGAAAACTCTCGGCTCACTCGCACCCATATAAGCCTATGGGTGCGAGTGAGACAGCGCACACCACTCGGATATCATCCGAGTGATGTGCGCTATAAGCGGACCCCAGCAATGGAGGAGATGGAGAAATTCATTTCTCCGCAGCTGTGCTCCGATCCTCCCTGTGCGAGAGAATCGGAGCACAGACGCATGACACTCGGCTCCTGCTCTGCTGCGAGCAGGAGCAGAGTGTCATTAGCATATTGCATCCGGTGCTCTTGCATCGGATGCAATACGCTAGTGTGACCCCGGCCTAACACTATAGGGTCTGCTGCCGTAATCAGTACCTTGTGCTGTGTGATGTGTAGTTAGCACAGGCAGCTAAGGGAGTATATTAAATAACACTTTTGTATTCTACTCTCAATAGTTGTACTGCTGTCATACAACAGTGTATTTTACACTGAGATTGAGGCTATGTGCACACGTCAGGATTTCTGGCAGAAATCCGCATGTATTTTTTTCGCGGTTTTGACACGTTTTTCCCCAAATGCATAGAATAGCGGGAAAAACACAGAAAATCCGCAAAATTAATGAACATGCTGCTTTTTTTACCGCAATGCAGAAAAAAAACGCATTATGTGCACAAAATTTGAAGAATGCATTCTAAATGATAGGATGCATATGTCTGCAGTTTGTAATGCGTTTTTATCGCGAGAAAACGCGAACAAACCTGAACGTGTGTACATACCCTAAAGCTCAGTCTGCTGTATTTTTTTTGTGCTAAACAATGTGTGAAAATTGGTAGCTAAGGACTAACAGCTATACATCACTTTTAAACCAGAGGCTGGCATATCACTAAAATATGCCAACACTTCCTAATCACTGGAAGCGTGTTCTCTGGGACTCCCTCTGACATGAGAATGAACAGCAGCGCTGCTTCTCCGTTGTGTCCCCTTCACGGGTTTTCCCATATACAGCAGCTCTTTTGGCCATGCAATCCCCGTTGTCTTTTCCTCAGTTGGAAATGAATGGAGGGTATGGTCGAAAATGTCTGCTTCCCTTGCATTTATGTCTATGGATCTGACCCCAAATGCCTCCCATGAGAAATTAACTGGAGTCTGGTAAGCCACCCAAAAGATTGCTCATTGCTACACAATAGTACAAATCTATATTTCATAGTATTCACCATGGGCCGATAAATCGGTAAGCATGGCAAATCCTGGGTGCAGGGAGCATAGTACATTAGACATTTTGCAATTATGCAGAAATATAGGACCTTGTTCCAGGTAAAACTATGTTCCTGTGCTGGGATGTGGAGCTGCAGGACACTGTGTTCCTGAGGTGACAGGGGTTCTTCTAGTGATCACTGAGTCTGATTACCTTAAAATATTTTCTGTCAATAAGTTACATTGTAAGTAGGAGAATCACACACCCGAGATCAATAGTCAGTTATAATCCAACAGAAAAAATGAGGGCACTCACCAGTCTTCACCGTGATTCATACTTTTATTCGTAACACAACTTGTTAAAAATACATGGCCGGAGTTGAATGAGCCGTAGCTCGTGTGAGCAGGGGGGAACCAGGACGACGATCTTTTCGCGCTGTGCTTGCGCTTCAACGGGTCAGTTTGTGGTAAGATCAGGCAGCGGAAATATAGTGCCGGGTCCGACACCTCCCCCTCCACATTCCCTGAACCCTCCCACAACTAAAATACAATCATATAAAAGCACAATTAAAAACAATGTAACAGGAATAACAAAAGAATTGGATAACTACATATGGCTTGTACATATTGCCCGTGCTGACTGGTTTAACAGACATAATATTAATGTTTTCGTGGGGACCATAAAAGGTCAAATCTAAATTATTTTACCCCAAAATCAATGGACTAATCTATCACAAGAATATCGACATATCGACCCTGTCATTAAACCCTAATGGTCCCATCGCATTACTATGCATAATCCATTTTGCCTCACACCTGAGGAGTAAATTATTCAAATCTCCCGCTCTGGCTGGCAAGTTCACTTTCTCAATGCCTGCAAATGTTAAATCTTCTATCCTACCTCCATGTCGTTCTTTCATATGAGTGATCAACCGAGGTACACCTTTGCCTGTTATTACTGATCTGCAATGTTCGCGGAACCGTACGTATAATGATCTTATAGTTTTCCCTATATAATAGTGTCTGCAGGGACAAAAGATCACATAAACCACATTATTTGTTTTACATGTAATAAAATCATTCACCATATGTTCTACCGCTCCTATGTGTAACACCCGGTCCGTAATGTGCTGTTTACAATACGAACAGTGTCCGCACTTAAAGTTCCCTTTCGGGACCATAGATTGCAACCAATTAGAATGCGGTTTACTAATGCGATTTTTTTACTAATTTGTCCCTTAATCTGACACTCCGTCTATTCGATATCAACGGACCTCTAGCCACAACCTCTGTCAAGTCTTTGTCACGTCCCAGAATATGCCAATTCTTTTTAATAGCTAGTCTGATCTGCTGGTCCATGTTGTTATATGCAAAACAAAAAGTGAATCTTTTTTCTGCCTTGCGGTTCTTACTAGAAACCCTGTGCTCACTACCAGTGTTTCTCTCCTTAGTCACTTCTTCTCTTGCTGATTCTAATAATTTACGTGGGTAACCCCTTTGTTCAAATCTATGCTGCATTTCTTTTGACTGACGTTCATAACCATCATTGGTGTTATTTAATCTGCTTACTCTCAAAAACTGACTCCGAGGTAACGCTCGTTTAGTGTGTACTGGATGGTAACTATCGAAATGCATCATCATATTTGCTGCTACTGGTTTACGGTACATTGAAGTGCAAATCTTATCATTCTTTATTTCAATTAAAACGTCCAGGAATTCTAACCGATGTCCTCCAAAAAACGATGTAAATACCATGTTCATACTATTGTTGTTATTTAAGTGAGTCACAAACTCATTGAATGTTTTTTCGCTATCATCCCAAATGACCACTATGTCATCAATATATCTTTGATAAAATGTGATATGCCGCATAAAGACATTGTCATCCGCGTAGATATATTTCTCCTCGAACAAGGCTAAAAACAAATTAGCGAAGGTACATGCTACCGGAGTACCCATTGCAGTCCCCACTAATTGAACGTACCAATCCTCCATAAACGTAAAAGCATTATGGGTTAAAATAAAATATAATCCTTCACAGATGAATCTGATGAACTCCTGACTCTTATCTGTAGTGCACAAAATCTGTTTGACAGCCTCTACTCCACTTTTTTTGGGAATCTTCGTGTATAAACTTTCTACATCTATCGATGCCAAAGAATAATTGTCCTGCCATTCGAAATTGTGTATACTTTCAAAGAAAGCATTCGTATCTTTAAGGTACGCCGGAACATCTTTCAGTAACGGCCGTAATAACCAGTCGATGTACTGGGATAGGGGCTCAGTGAGCGACCCTATCCCAGCCACGATCGGTCGACCCGGTGGACAGAGAACAGACTTGTGCACTTTGGGGATATGGTACCAGTGGGGTCTGGTAGGGTACTCCGGTAGCAACTTTTCTGCTTTTCTTTGAGTAATAATGCCTAATTCTACATACTTTCTCAAGAATGATCTCAACTCCGTTTTATATTTAATCAAAGGGCTTGCAGGGAGAGATCTGTACACTGCCTCATCTGACAATTGTCTTTCTGCTTCAGCAACATAGTAGGATCTAGTGAGTAAAACTATTTTGCCTCCTTTGTCGGCAGCTCTTACTACCGTATCTTCCCAGGAGCCTATCTCACGTATGGCTTTGTGCTCTTGTTTGGTCAAATTGCTCTGGGGCTTATTATATATGAGTGCCTCAACATCTTTGATGACCTGAGTTTCAAATAGATCTACCAGATTACCAGGAGATACTGGCGGCATGAATCTGGAGGGAACTCCCCCTGTGAAAGGACTTTTGTTCTCTATTGCTAGCTGTTCAAGTATCTCTGTGTCCTCATTAATGCCTAATAATAATCTGGCGTCTTCACTCAAATCGGCTATAGCTCCCGTGCCAGCCATGAATCCCAAAGGGCCAATAGTACAAGGGACCTCTCCCTCCAGAGTATTAACAACCTCAGCTTTATTACTGAATGCTTTAAACAAATGAATTTTCCTAATAGATTTGAACAAGTCAATCTTGAAATCAGTCATATTGAAAATCTGCGGGATACAGTACCCTAAACCTTTCGACAATAGTGACAAATGAGCTGGAGATAACACATGATCAGTCAAATTAATAACTATGTCTTCAACTGGACTCTCTAATATCTCCGAGACCAAGCTACATGTTTCCGCTTGTGCTGCTTTCTTATGGCATGCTTTCTTGTCGGATCTCTGACACAGCCTGTCAGGTGTTTTAGAGCCGTTGAAGATAGTGCCGCTTGGTGTGTTGTTTCTTTGGCTTTCTTCGTGCATTTCAATAGTCAGTTATGTCTGTAATAGTGAATGATACACCTCATTGGAATGCCTGGGGTACTGTCTCTATTGTGCAACACTGTAAAGGTCTCATAGCTGGTGTAGGTTTCAATTTGGGCCACACCAACACCCCAGAGATGCACCAAATTTATTAAAGGGGTTGTCCAGTCTTAAGCTACAAGTCTGCAGTCACTCTACATGCTGCAGACTAGTGATTCCTCGCATCGCTTGCACACGGCGTACCCCATCCGAGAGAATCGGGCTGATTATGCAAATTACACTCTGATCAGAGTTTGATCTGAGTGTCAGCATAGTGTGATCTGATTCTCTTGGATGAGAGCATTGGAGCACACTGAGAAGATTCAGAACAAAATGTATCCTTTCTTTGAGACAGCAGAAATTGGAGTAAGTAAAAGTAAGTTTTCTATTTATATGTACTGAATATCAACTAATGAAATTCAAACATTGCTTTTTAATAGTGGCTCAAAAGAACAAAAAAACGAGTTAATTTCAGAGACCATTGTGGGTTCTTCTTACTATAAAGGGAACCAGGTCACCTGAAAAAAATGCTATTAACCTGCAGATATGGGGTTAATCTGCAGGGTAATAGCATTCTGATCCTGCCCGGCGCAGGCTTTTTGGAAATGATCTTTATTTCCCCCGGCAGCGATTGGGTTTCAGTCACTGTGGCGGCAAAGGCATGGTTCAGTCAACGCTTTGTGCATAAAGAGCGGGTGCTATATCCACACCACTGACACTGACTGACAGCCGAGCTAATGATCAGCGAGCCATCAGTCAGTGTTGGGAGATCGGTTACAGTCACTGCTCTCTATACACAGAATGGTGACTGAACCCGTGCGGCTCCACCCTGTGATTGAACTACTGCTGCCAGGGAGAATAAAGTTATTTTCTTTCTTGAAGTGGGGCTCTAAGTGCAGGCATTGGTCAGGTTCGGAACGCTATTAACCGCCGGATCCATGCCATATTTGCAGGTTAACGGAGCGACAGGTTCTCTTTAACAGGAGGATAACAACAACTTTGCCTATGTATTAGGGTACCATAGTGTGTAAAATATATAAATATATACACATACACACCTATTTAATTAGGACCCTAATTCAAACTTTGGTGTTGGAGAGCGTTCCTTCTAAAAGGTAAAAATTTAAAGGTTTAATATAAGTTCTGGTTAAAAAAAAGATTCCTACTCATATTGGTTCTATGACAAAAGGGCTGTAATTAGAAAAGCAATAATGTGTTCTAGGTTGCAGTAGAAAAAAAAATTAATTTACTTACCAGTAATTTGATGTTCCAGATCCATGACAGCACCTATACATGAGAGATGGTCCCAGCTCCCAGAAACAGGAAACCTGCAGAGGAGATAAAAGATGGGGGCGGCACCTCTCTCCTCAGTTTGTTTACAAAGTATGCAAGGTAACCGCTTTGTTAGTTCAAGTTTTATGCATATTACATCTATTCTTATAGGCTGACACTTGATATAGTTACAGATCCCCATCAGTTTGTTTTTTTTGGTTTGTTTGTTTTTAATATATATTTTTATATATACACTTTTTTTTTGTGCAAAATACAACCATCACCAAGACAGGGTGGGAATTAGTGCGGTGCTGTCATGGATCTGGAAAATCAAATTACCGATAAGTAATTAACATTTTTTCCCTTCCCCATGACAGCACCTATACATGAGAGGAAGAAATAGAAGACGACTCCTAGGGTGGGACAATAGCCGATAAGAATTTCCTCCCAAAGGCAAGACTTGAAAGCCCCAGGTTCAATCTATAGTGGCAAAAGGTAGAGGGTGAAGACCATACTGCCGCATTACAAATTTGCTCTATCGACGCATTTGCCCTTTCCGCCCAGGATGTGGCGATAGCTCTTGTGGAGTGTGCCGTTACCGATAGTGGAGGGCATTGCCCTGAAGAGGAGTAGGAGAGTGCAATAGCCATGCGGAGCCACTGTGCAATAGTAGATTTTGTGGCCTTCTTTCCCCTGTTTGCTCCCTGAAAGGAGACAAAAAGGGCCGAAGACTGTCGCCATGGTTTTGTCACTTCTAGGTATTGAATTAGGCAACCACAAAGAACACAAAACCGAACTAATGCCCAAGTGATCGATTCAAACAAATTTATTAATAAAAGAATACACCAATTGGTAGGGGAAAAGAAACCAAAAAGAGGGCACAACACCAAGGAGACAGAGCAAAATACAGTCCTGGAATGGTAAAGTGATGGCGTAATATTAATAAATATGTAACCAAACACAGAACTGAAAATGTATATACACACTACACTGATGGATATGGCAAGGAAATGGTACACCTTAAAAAAGGCGTCAGCCTTCGTCAGGGGGTCTGACGCCGAAACGCGTGTCTGGGACTGGCACATCCAGGAGACTGTAGCGCCACAGGTAACTACTGCTCTAGGCACTCCTTTCAAGCCATTGTGCTGTGACATACGACTCATTACGTGTGACATTTGTCACAGTGTAAATGGATTTAGCAGTCACCTGTACGTATTACCAGCATAAGCACATATTTGGCCGCACATTTGGCACCTTATAGTCACATCTTGGCCGCATTCTCTTGCACTTTATGCTGAAATATATATATATATGTATACACACACACACACGTCTTTCACTGCAATTGCAGTTATTATATGTACCTTAGCCTGAAAAGCATTTCATGTCATTTTTTAAGGTGTACCATTTCCTTTCCATATCCATCAGTGTAGTGTGTATATACACACGGGAATGGGAAGAGAGTGGCCAAGTGCCAGAATAGGCGCATCTTCCAGATGTGCCTTTTCTGGGGTGGCTGGGGGCAGATATTTTTAGCCAGGGGGGGGCCAATAACCGTGGACCCTCTCCAGGCTATTAATATCTGCCCTCAGTCACTGGCTTTACTACTCTGGCGGAGAAAATTGCGCGGGAGCCCACGCCATTTTTTTTCCGCCATTTAACCCTTTAATAGCTAGGACGGCCAAATTTTGCATATACACACTACTAACATTAGTAGTGTGGAATATGCAAAAAACTGGGGATATGAGATGGTTTACTGTATGTAAACCATGTCTCGTATCATGTCGGGTTTAGGAAGGAGATAGCAAAAGCCGGCAATTGAATTACCGGCTTTTAAGCTATCTAGCGCTGGATGAAATATTAATAAATATAATAATAAAATTATATATATATATATATATATATATATACATACACACACTTATTTTATGTGTACACATTTATTCCACCTATTCTACTGTAAGCTGTCAGTGTGATTTTAATGTACACCGCACTGAATTACCGGCTTTACACCGCTGCGTATTTCTCGCAAGTCACACTGCTGGTCCGTGTGTAATCCGTATTTTTCTGGCTTCCATAGACTTTCATTGGCGATTTTTTTTGCGCAATATGGTGACAAATGCAGCATGCTGCGATTTTCTACGGCCGTAGAAAGCCGTATAATACAGATCAGTAAAATACGGCAGATAGGAGCAGGGGCATAGAGAATAATTGGGCCGTGTGTAATGCGTGTTTTACGGACGTATTTTATGCGCTCATACATCCGTAAAACTCGCTAGTGTGACGCCGGCCTTAGAGTTTTTCTCTGAGATGGAGTTCAGAGGCTCAAAAGGAGGAGAGGTTAAGGCCTGGAGCACTAAATTTAGATCCGAGGGAGCTACCTTTGGCCGAGGTTTAAATGGTCTGGCTGTGAAGGAGGCTCGGATGAACCTATACACCCAGGGGTGATCAGCCAATTTTTTATCAAATAAGGCGCCAAGCGCCAAAACGTGCACCTTTAGAGTGATGGTAGATAAACCTCGTTCCAACCCTTTTTGGAGGAACTCCAAGACTTCACTTATTGGGACTTTCAAAGTGTTACTTGTCAGGTGTCATCCTGAAAACTCTATAGAAATTTTTCACAGATTTTCTGATATTTAATCGGATGTAATTTTTTTTCTGCTGGATAGCAGAGTAGTAGCAATTAACGGAGCTGAAAATCCCTTTGCTAGCAGAAGCCCCCTCTCAAGCTCCAGGCATTGAGATGTAAGCTGTGTACTTGAGGATGGGATACTGGACCCTGGTGTAGTAGATTTGGAACATCTGAAAGGATCCATGGGTCCGATATGGACATACGTCTGAGCCAGGTGAACCATGCCCTCTTTGGCCAGAAGGGTGCGATCAGTATTATTCGTGTCCCGTCCTCTCGGATTTATTTCAACACTGTTGTTATTAGCGGAATCGGGGGAAATGCGTAGGAAAGTGGGAACTTCCATTGGTGCAACAGCACATCCACTCCTTCTGGGTTCTCTCCTGGGTTCAGGGAATAGAATCTTTCTACCTTCCGGTTTTGTTTTGTGACAAAGATCTACCTGTGGAATACCCCAACTGGCGCAGATTTCCCCAAATATTTCTTGATTTAGGGACCATTCGTTCTGGTGTAGCACGTGCCTGCTTAAGAAGCCTGCAACAAGTTTGTCTGTCCTTTGTGCTTGTCAAGGATAATAGGTGATTTTCTGCTTAAGAAAACAGTCTTTTGGCTTCTTCTAACAGAGACCTCGACCTTGTTCCCCCTTGTCGATTTATGTAAGAGACTGCTGTACGGTTGTCAGATAGGACCACTAGGTGTTTTCCTTTGATAGTCCCTTCTATTTGTAGAACTGCTTGCCTTATTGCTGTTAGTTCCTTTAGGTTGGAAGATGCCGACTCCATTTGAGGATCCCATCTGCCTTGCAGAATCTGATCTTTTAAGTGGGCCCCCCAGCCGAGAGGGCTAACATCCGTGGTTAGTACCATCGGACTGGGGACCGACAATGGCACCCCCTTTTTTTAAATTCTCTAATTTTAGCCACTAATTTAAAGAGTCCTTAACTTGTGGCCATAGGGCGATTTTCTGATTTAAATTGTAGGGATTTTTTGCCTGTTCAGTCAGGATTTGCCACTGTAACTCTCCTGAATGCAGTTGAGCCCATTGAACCGCCGGAATTGTGGCTGTCAACATCCCTAGAAGGGACATGGCTTCTCTTATCGAGATGGACCAGGCCGATTGTGTTTGTTTTATTTTATGGCTTTGATTTTCCTGTTCGGAAGGACACAAACTTGTTTGATTTGAGTCCAGCTGAATTCCCAGGAATTCCTGTATCTGGACTGGAATAATTTTTGATTTTTTAAAATTTATTAACCATCCTAGTTTGGACAGTAGGTTCCGTACTTTTGTGACCGCCTCTATGCAGTCTTCCTGGCTGTCTGCTATAAGGAGAAAATTGTCTAGATAGGGTACTAATAAGATGTTTTCCTTCCTTACCACTGATGCTCTCTCTGAGATAATTTTTGTAAAAATTCGGGGGGCTACCGATACCTCGAAAATGAGACACTGGTACTGTAGATGAGTGGGAACTTGATTTATTTCTACTACCAACCTTAAAAATTGTTGATGTTCTACACAAATGGGAACATGATAGAAGGCATCTGTGAGGTCTATCACTGCCATGTAACAGCCTGGATATAGCAGTTTTACTGTAGTTTTTAACGTCTCCATTTTGAATTTTTCTACTCGAATATATTGATTTAGAGATTTTAAGTTGAAGATAGTTCTTAGTGAACCATCCGGCTTTGGTGTGACAAACAGGGTACTGTAAAACCCTTACCCTATCTCTTGTGCAGGTACTTTTATAAGAACTTGATTTTCCATGGGGAGATGAACTTCCCTTTCTAATGTCACCTGGTTTCTTTTTGCCACATGGGTGATTTTTACTCGATGAGGAGGGAGGGAGGTGAAGTTCAGCTGTAGGCCTTCGGATATTAGGGCGATTACCCATTGTGAGATTTGTAACTTTTCCCACTGATGGACAAAGAACCAAAGCCTTCCCCCCCCACCCGGATATCGGCGTCATTGTTGTTTGGGGTCTGGTTTTTGAGGGGGTTTATTAAAAAGATATACTCTTTCTCTTCTCATTCCAGGGCTTCCCTCGTGTGGACTTATCCCCTGGCCGACCCCGGCCTGCTTTTCCTGAACCCCGAAAGGAACGCCGGGTATCATTCCAACGGCGTCTTGAGAAGGGGGAGGCGGGAAGTGTTTTTTCTTATCTCCCGCTTTTTCTAGAATTTCATCTAGTGCTCTAGTTGGAGAGAGCACATGCACGGGCAGAAAACCGTACCGAGTCAATGGCGGCATCTGCCAGGAAACCTTCCGCATTTTGTAGTGAGGGTATTACTTCTAAGAGTCTGTCCCTTGGACATTTGTTTCTTATTTGGTCGCTCAGTTCCTCTAACCATTCTATCATGGCCTGAGCCGTACAAGTGGCAGCCACCCCCGGTTTAAATGCCCACGTCGATGCTTCCCATGCCTCTTTTTGTCAAGAGGATCTTTTAAAGCTCCCATGTCCTCGAAGGGAAGTGCTATGCCTTTAGAGGTACTCGCAATTGTGGAGTCAAGTTTAGGTGCTTTTTCCTATTTGTCACAAATTTCTTCATCATATTTTCGCTTAAGGGCCTGACATTTTTTTTATTTGTTTTTTTCCACTCTCTTTTAATTAGATTTAATACATTCTCGTGGAAAGGAAAAACTCTCCGTTTTTTCCCCCTCTAGATTACTAAACATAGAGTCTTGGGTTGTTTTATGTTCTTTTGGTGTTTCGACCCCCAAAGTGGATCTAACTAGTATAAGTAATTTCCCCACGTCTTCAGATAATACATACAGCCGACCATATTCTTCGTCTGAAGAGTCTAAATCTGAGTCATCACCAGGTGGTAATTCCCCGGGTTCACCTTCTGATTTCACGTCAGAAGTATGGGCAGGTCTAGGGGGTGGAATTTCAGAGCTATGTAACCCATGTTTATCTGCCCTTTTACTGTGATTTTAAATTCATCCCTAACGATAGCTTTTATGTTTTGGAGCAACGATGAGGACTCCTTGGCCACGGTTTTATCTATACATAGCCAGCAAATCCGCTTCTCATAAGTTCTATGGAGAGCTTTATCACAGACTGCACACAATGTTTTTCTGTTTGGCTGTAGCTTTCTTTCCCTGCATAATATGATACAGAAAGACACTGTTACTGACGTGTTTTTGCCTTACAAAGGCACTCACCCACCAGCACCTCAGCACCACGGGAGTCTGCGGGATGTCCACCGGAACCGGCGATTCCGCAGTCGGGTCCGCAATTGTCAGAAAAGCTAATGCCACCGTTACTTGTGTAGTGCTTCTTTAAATAGTATAGGGTGAGAGCAGTGTGAGCGTCCCTGAACATTCTCCCCCTGGGATTGTCAGCACACCTCTCCCCCCCAGCGTGCGACGTTACTTCCGGTCTGAACCGGAAGTCGTCCCATTCACCTCAGCGCCAGCCTAGTGATGGGCACACCCCCTACCCAGCCTCCGCCAGGAGAGGGCGCCAGGGAGTCCGCAGCAGGATGGACGCCATCCATCAGCCACTGTGAGTAATGCGCGCACATCGCTCCGACCAGATGCTCCCACATCGGACCTCGGTCTCCAGACCGGCACTGACCGAGAGCGATCACTCCGGCGTCGCAGGCTCCCCGCAGGAATAGGAAACCAAACTGAGGAGAGAGGTGCCACCCCATCTTCTATCTCCTCTGCAGGTTTCCTGTTCCTGGGGGCTGGGACCATCTTTCATGTATAGGTGCTGTCAGGGGGAAGGGAAAATATTGTATACATGTATTTTTAGCCATAGGGAGCAGTGTATTAAAGGGAAACAGTCAGCAGGATTCTACACTCCAAACCATTCATATAAGCATGTAGCTCTTTCAAAGTCCAGCAATACCTTTACATGGCCAGTCCTTTCCTGTTTCTGATAAAGCAATGTTTCAATGGAGTCTGAAGAGCTATTTGTACATCTAAAGCCTCTGTAACTCCATCTCTACTCCCCGCCATACCACCTCCTCCTGCTTGACCACTCCTTTGCCTGAAGCCACACAGCACAGAAGTTGTTAATCAAGTAGGAAGAGGTTGTACTAGGAGGGGAAAAGAGCTGGAGTGACAGAGGCTTAAGGGTATATGCACACGTAGGTTGGATCTCTGCAGATTTTTCCCGCACCTGTTTTTGAAAATCCGCAGGTACACCGCACTGTGGATTCACTGCGGAATTACCACTGCGGTTTTTGTGCGAATTCCACCTGTGGATTCCTATTATGGAGCAGGTGTAAACCGCAGCGGAATCCACACAAAGGATTGACATGCTGCGGAATGTAAACCGCGGCGTTTCCGCGCGTTTTTTTTCCGCAGCATGTGCACTGCGTTTTTTGTTTTCCATAGGTTTACAGGGTACTGTAAACTCATGGAAAACCGCTGCGGATCCGCAGCAAAATTCGCACCATGTGCAAATACCCTAAGGGTATGTGCACACGTCAGGTTTTTTTCCTGACAAAATCCTGAGATTTCTGCCAGAAATTCGCGTTTTTTTCCGCGCGGATTTCTCGCGGAATTTGCGCGTTTTTTTTTTTTTCCTGAATGTCAGTTTTGCTATTAAATCCGCAAAAAAAAAACCGCAAAAAGAATGAGCATGTCCATTCTTTTTGCGGATTGCGTTTTTTTTGCGGAAAAAAACGCATACATCTGCACAAAAAATGCGGAATGCATTCTAAATGATAGGATGCATAATTTTAGCATTTTTTATGCGGATTTATAGCGAAATTCCGCAAAAAAAAACGCAAAAAATCCGGACGTGTGCACATACCCTTAGCCTACAAATCACTCTTTACCCACATTTGCATATCAATACAAACGCTGTAAATCTATTGTGTGACTTGTCTTTGAAAGAGCTGTTACATGCTCATGTTCATTTATAATAGCTATTCTAGCCTATTCGGAGGTGATACTCATCAATCATATTTGGGTACTTTAGAAAAATATTTGCCTTTTCTTTTTTATAACTAGCTTCTAAACTACGGTATATATATATCCAGATTGTCAGAGTGTGTTATCTGCTTCGCTCTCTGTAAAAAAAAAAAAAATACACATTATCAGCTAGAAGAGAAGAAAGAGAGGACTCAGTAGAAAAATGTGGACCACACCGTGTAATGCATTGGGTAACATGTCAGTATCCATTTATTTTCCACGGAGTGCCACCACAGTGGAAACTATGATTCAGGCCGGCATCACACACAACGTATTTAACCCCTTCAAGACCCAGCCTATTTTGACCTTAAAGACCTTGCCGTTTTTTGCAATTCTGACCAGTGTCCCTTTATGAGGTAATAACTCAGGAACGCTTCAACGGATCCTAGCGGTTCTGAGATTGTTTTTTCGTGACATATTGGGCTTCATGTTAGTGGTAAATTTAGGTCAATAAATTCTGCATTTATTTGTGATAAACACGGAAATTTGGCAAAAATTTTGAAAATTTCGCAATTTTCACATTTTGAATTTTTATTCTGTTAAACCAGAGAGATATGTGACACAAAATAGTTAATAAATAACATTTCCCACATGTTTACTTTACATCAGCACAATTTTGGAAACAAAATTTTTTTTTGTTAGGAAGTTATAAGGGTTAAAATTCGACCAGCGATTTGTCATTTTTACAACGAAATTTACAAAACCATTTTTTTTAGGGACCACCTCACATTTGAAGTCAGTTTGAGGGGTCTATATGGCTGAAAATACCCAAAAGTGACACCATTCTAAAAACTGCACCCCTCAAGGTACTCAAAACCACATTCAAGAAGTTTATTAACCCTTCAGGTGCTTCACAGCAGCAGAAGCAACATGGAAGGAAAAAATGAACATTTAACTTTTTAGTCACAAAAATTATCTTTTAGCAACAATTTTTTTATTTTCCCAATGGTAAAAGGAGAAACTGAACCACGAACGTTGTTGTCCAATTTGTCCTGAGTACGCTGATACCTCATATGTGGGGGTAAACCACTGTTTTGGCGCACGGCAGGGCTTGGAAGGGAAGGAGCGCCATTTGACTTTTTGAATCAAAAATTGGCTCCACTCTTTAGCGGACACCATGTCACGTTTGGAGAGCCCCCGTGTGCCTAAAAATTGGAGCTCCCCCACAAGTGACCCCATTTTGGAAACTAGACGCCCCAAGGAACTTATCTAGATGCATAGTGAGCACTTTGAACCCCCAGGTGCTTCACAAATTGATCCGTAAAAATGAAAAAGTACTTTTTTTTCACAAAAAAATTATTTTCGCCTCAATTTTTTCATTTTCACATGGGCAACAGGATAAAATGGATCCTAAAATGTGTTGGGCAATTTCTCCTGAGTACACCAATACCTCACATGTGGAGGTAAACCACTGTTTGGGCACATGGTAAGGCTCTGAAGGGAAGGAGCGCCATTTGACTTTTTGAATGAAAAATTATTTCCATCGTTAGCGGACACCATGTCGCGTTTGGATAGCTCCTGTGTGCCTAAACATTGGCGCTCCCCCACAAGTGACCCCATTTTGGAAACTAGACCCCCCAAGGAACTAATTTAGATGCCTAGTGAGCACTTTAAACCCTCAGGTGCTTCACAAATTGATCTGTAAAAATGAAAAAGTAATTTTTTTTCACAAAAAAATTCTTTTCGCCTCAATTTTCTCATTTTCACATGGGCAGTAGGATAAAATGGATCATAAAATTTGTTGGGCAATTTCTCCCGAGTACGCCGATACCTCATATGTGGGGGTAAACCACTGTTTGGGCACTCAGCAGGGCTCGGAAGAGAAGGCGTGCCATTTGACTTTTTGAATGGAAAATTAGCTCCAATTGTTAGCGGACACCATGTCGCGTTTGGAGAGCCCCTGTGTGCCTAAACATTGGAGCTCCCCCACAAGTGACCCCATTTTGGAAACTAGACCCCCCAAGGAACTTATCTAGATGCATATTGAGAACTTTAAACCCCCAGGTGCTTCACAGAAGTTTATAACGCAGAGCCATGAAAATAAAAAATAATTTTTCTTTCCTCAAAAATGATTTTTTAGCCTGGAATTTCCTATTTTGCCAAGGATAATAGGAGAAATTGGACCCCAAATATTGTTGTCCAGTTTGTCCTGAGTACGCTGATACCCCATATGTGGGGGTAAACCACTGTTTGGGCGCACGGCAGGGCTCGGAAGGGATGGCACGCCATTTGGCTTTTTAAATGGAAAATTAGCTCCAATCATTAGCGGACACCATGTCACGTTTGGAGAGCCCCTGTGTGCCTAAACATTGGAGATCCCCCAGAAATGACACCATTTTAGAAACTAGACCCCCAAAGGAACTAATCTAGATGTGTGGTGAGGACTTTGAACCCCCAAGTGCTTCACAGAAGTTTATAACGCAGAGCCATGAAAATAAAAAAAAAAATTATTTTCTCAAAAATGATCTTTTAGCCTGCAATTTTTTATGTTCCCAAGGGTAACAGGAGAAATTTGACCCCAAAAGTTGTTGTCCAGTTTCTCCTGAGTACGCTGATACCCCATATGTGGGGGTAAATCACTGTTTGGGCACATGCCGGGGCTCGGAAGTGAAGTAGTGACGTTTTGAAATGCAGACTTTGATGGAATGCTCTGTGGGCGTCACGTTGCATTTGCAGAGCCCCTGATGTGGCTAAACAGTAGAAACCCCCCACAAGTGACCCCATTTTGGAAACTAGACCCCCAAAGGAACTTATCTAGATGTGTGGTGAGCACTTTGAACCCCCAAGTGCTTCATAGAAGTTTATAATGCAGAGCCGTGAAAATAATAAATACGTTTTCTTTCCTCAAAAATAATTATTTAGCCCAGAATTTTTTAATTTTCCCAAGGGTAACAGGAGAAATTTGACCCCAATATTTGTTGTTCAGTTTCTCCTGAGTACGGTGATACCCCATATGTGGGGGTAAACTACTGTTTGGGCACATGCCGGGGCTTGGAATTGAAGTAGTGACGTTTTGAAATGCAGACTTTGATGGAATGCTCTGCGGGCGTCACGTTGCGTTTGCAGAGCCCCTGATGTGCCTAAACAGTAGAAACCCCCCACAAGTGACCCCATTTTGGAAACTAGACCCTGAAAGGAACTTATCTAGATGTGTGGTGAGCACTTTGAACCCCCAAGTGCTTCATAGAAGTTTATAATGCAGAGCCGTGAAAATAATAAATACGTTTTCTTTCCTCAAAAATAATTATTTAGCCCAGAATTTTTTATTTTCCCAAGGGTTACAGGAGAAATTGGACCCCAAAAGTTGTTGTCCAGTTTCTCCTGAGTACGCTGATACCCCATATGTGGGGGTAAACCACTGTTTGGGCACACGTCGGGGCTCAGAAGGGAAGTAGTGACTTTTGAAATGCAGACTTTGATGGAATGGTCTGCGGGTGTCACGTTGCGTTTGCAGAGCCCCTGGTGTGCCTAAACAGTAGAAACCCCCCACAAGTGACCCCATTTTAGAAACTAGACCCCCCAAGGAACTTATCTAGATATGTGGTGAGCACTTTGAACCCCCAAGTGCTTCACAGACGTTTACAACGCAGAGCCGTGAAAATAAAAAATCATTTTTCTTTCCTCAAAAATTATGTTTTAGCAAGCATTTTTTTAGATTCACAAGGGTAACAGGAGAAATTGGACCCCAGAAATTGTTGCGCAGTTTGTCCTGAGTATGCTGGTACCCCATATGTGGGGGTAAACCACTGTTTGGGCACACGTCAGGGCTCGGAAGTGAGGGAGCACCATTTGACTTTTTGAATACGAGATTGGCTGGAATCAATGGTGGCGCCATGTTGCGTTTGGAGACCCCTGATGTGCCTAAACAGTGGTAACCCCTCAATTCTACCTCCAACACTAACCCCAACACACCCCTAACCCTAATCCCAACTGTAGCCATAATCCTAATCACAACCCTAACCCCAACACACCCCTAACCACAACACTAACCCCAACACACCCCTAACCCTAACCACAACCCTAATTCCAACCCTAACCCTAAGGCTATGTGCCCACGTTGCGGATTCGTGTGAGATATTTCCGCACCATTTTTGAAAAATCTGCGGGTAAAAGGCACTGTGTTTTACCTGCGGATTTTCCGTGGATTTCCAGTGTTTTTTGTGCGGATTTCACCTGCGGATTCCTATTGAGGAACAGGTGTAAAACGCTGCGGAATCCGCACAAAGAATTGACATGCTGCGGAAAATACAACGCAGCGTTCCCGCGCGGTATTTTCCGCACCATGGGCACAGCGGATTTGGTTTTTCATATGTTTACATGGTACTGTAAACCTGATGGAACACTGCTGCGAATCCGCAGCCAAATCCGCACCGTGTGCACATAGCCTAATTCTAAAGGTATGTGCACACGCTGCGGAAAACGCTGCGGATCCGCAGCAGTTTCCCATGAGTTTACAGTTCAATGTAAACCTATGGGAAACAAAAATCGCTGTACACATGCTGCGGAAAAACTGCACGGAAACGCAGCGGTTTACATTCCGCAGCATGTCACTTCTTTCTGCGGATTCTGCAGCGGTTTTACAACTGCTCCAATAGAAAATCGCAATTGTAAAACCGCAGTGAAATGCGCAGAAAAAAACGCGGTAAATCCGCCATAAATCCGCAGCGGTTTAGCACTGCGGATTTATCAAATCCGCAGCGGAAAAATCCGCAGAGGACCAGAATACGTGTGCACATTCCTAACCCTAACCCTAGCCCTAACCCTACCCCTAGCCCTACCCCTAACCCTACCCCTACCCCTAACCCTACCCCTAACCCTATTCTAACAGTGGAAAAAAAAAAATTTCTTTATTTTTTTTATTGTCCCTACCTATGGGGGTGACAAAGGGGGGGGGGGGTCATTTATTATTTTTTTTATTTTGATCACTGAGATATAATCTATCTCAGTGATCAAAATGCACTTTGGAACGAATCTGCCGGCCGGCAGATTCGGCGGGCGCACTGCGCATGCGCCCGCCATTTTGGAAGATGGCGGCGCCCGGGAGAAGACGGACGGGACCACCGCTGGATCGGTAAGTATGATAGGGTGGGGGGGGACCATGGGGGGGGGGGGGATCGGAGCACGGGGGGGGGAATCGGAGCGCGGGAGGGGTGGAACGGAGCGCGGGGGGCGTGGAACGGAGCACGGGGGGGCTGGAATGGAGCACGGGGGTGTGGAACGGAGCACGGGGGGGGTGGATCGGAGTGCAGGGGGGGTGATTGGAGCACGGGGGGGGTGATTGGAGCACGGGGGGAGCGGGCACGAGCACGGGGGGGAGCGGAGCACTGGACGGAGGGGAGCCGGAGCAGTGTACCGGCCAGATCGGGGGGGTGGGGGGGGGGGCGATCGGAGGGGTGGGGTGGGGGCACACTAGTATTTCCAGCCATGGCCGATGATATTGCAGCATCGGCCATGGCTGGATTGTAATATTTCACCCGTTATAATGGGTGAAATATTACAAATCGCTCTGATTGGCAGTTTCACTTTCAACAGCCAATCAGAGCGATCGTAGCCACGAGGGGGTGAAGCCACCCCCCCTGGGCTAAACTACCACTCCCCCTGTCCCTGCAGATCGGGTGAAATGGGAGTTAACCCTTTCACCCGATCTGCAGGGACGCGATCTTTCCATGACGCCGCATAGGCGTCATGGGTCGGAATGGCACCGACTTTCATGACGCCTACGTGGCGTCATGGGTCGGGAAGGGGTTAAAAAAAAAAAAAAAAAAAAAAAAAAAAAAAGGGTCGTACAAAGGTTTCCTGAACAGTGATCCGTATGTCATCCGTGTGCAATGCGAGGATGAGATTGTCTCGCATCTAAGCATCCGTGTGACATCCGTATGGCAAGATTTTCTTTCCGGCTTGCAAAATGGACATATAATGGATCTATGGGCTCAAATATTCGTGAAAACATATATACAGTCAGTGAGATATATTATATATATATATATATATATATATATATATATATATATATATATATATATATATATATATATATATATTATATATATAATTTTTTTTTTTTTTTTTTCATACAGAGCTAGATAGCAGTATAGTCAGTGTTATGATCAGGTGACCTTGGAGCAGCATGAAAACATTCACTGGAGTAGGTGGTAACTATACTGACCGCAAATCCTGATCTTAACACCGCAACTAGAAGTAGCCATGGGGTGTACCTAACAAACCCTAGACACCTCGTCACAGCCGGAGGACTAAATACCCCTATAGAGGGAAATAGGAATTCTACCTTGCCTCAGAGCAGAACCCCAAAGGATAGGCAGCCCCCCACAAATATTGGCTGTGAGTAGGAGAGGAAAGACACACAGGCAGAAAAACAGGATTTAGCACAAGAGGCCACTCTAGCTAAAATAGGAAAGGATAGGACAGAGTACTGTGCGGTCAGTATTAAAACCCTTCAAAAAATATCCACAGCACATTATACAAAAAATTCATCCATTTAACTAAAGACGTGGAACGTATATCTGCAACTCCAGAGACTCCTACACTCAGAGCAGGAATACAATCAAAAAACAAGCACACAGTTTGTGTGCCATAGAAAGAGAAACAGACACTTATCTTTGCTGAATTGGCAGCTAAGCAGGAGAAGCCAGACAGAGATCCAACACTTCCCAAGAAACATTGACAACTGGCAAGGACTAATGAGTCCTGCAAACCTAAATACCCCAGTCAGAATTGCAATCAGCAGATACACCTGTCCAGGACTGCAGCCCAGGGACAACTGCATTACCACCTACAACCACCGGAGGGAGCCCAAAAGCAAAATTCACAACAAGCCAGTAATTCATTTGTCAGCTTTTGCTAAATCATTACAGAACCCGACAGGATACGAGACATGGTTTACATACAGTAAACCATTTCATATCCGTTAGATTTTTATATGTCCCTCACTAATAATGTTAGTAGTGTGTGTGTGTGTGTGTGTGTGTGTGTGTGTGTGTGTGTGTGTGTGTGTGTGTGTGTGTGTGTGTAAAATTTTGGAGTTGTAAGTATTTTGGCAGTTACGCTCTTAGGCTGCGGTCACACTAGCAGTCTTTGGTCAGTATTTTACATCATTATTTGTAAGCCAAAACCAGGAGTGCAACAATTAGGCCGGCTTCACACTCAGCGTATGAAAATACGGTCCGTATATTACGGCCGTAATACGCTGAAATGTCCCGAAAATAGTGGTCCGTAGCTCCTCCGTAGGCAGGGTGTGTCAGCGTTTTTTGCGCATGGCATCCTCCGTATGTAATCCGTATGGCATCCGTACTGCGTGGTTTTCTCGCAGGCTTGCAAAACCAACATACCGCTATAGAAATGATCCATGTATCCCAAAAAGAAAAAAAAAAAATATATTATATATATATATATATATATATATATATATATATATATATATATATATATATATATATATATATATATATATATATATATATATATATATAATCAGTAGACACATATATGTATACTAGATTGTGGCCCGATTCTAACGCATCGGGTATTCTAGAATATGCATGTCCCCGTAGTATATGGACAATGATGATTCCAGAATTCGCGGCAGACTGTGCCCGTCGCTGATTGTTCGAGGCAACCTATGACATCATCGTCGCCATGGCAACCATTATGACATCTATGTCGATACTGTGCCCGTCGCTGAATCAGAAACGTGAGATGTCTACGTCCTTTATGACATCATCGTGGCTGTGCCCGTTGCTGATTGGTCGAGGCCTGGCGGCCTCGACCAATCAGAGAGCCGGGATTTCCAGGACAGACAGACAGACAGACAGACAGACAGACAGACAGACAGACGGAAAAACCCTTAGGCAATTATATATATATATAGATATATATATTACTATTTTTTCCAGCGCTATACAGCTTGAAAGCCAGTAATTCAATTACCGGCTTTTTCTTTCTCCTTCCTAAAACCCGACATGATTTGAGACATGGTTTACATACAGTAAACCATGTCTTCTCTCCATTTTTTTTGCAGATTCCACACTACTAATGTCAGTAGAGTGTATCTGCAAAATTTGGCCGTTCTAGCTCTTAAAATAAAGGGTTAAATGGCGGAAAAAATTGGCGTGGGCTCCCGCGCAATTTTCTCCGCCAGAGTAGTAAAGCCAGTGACTGAGGGCAGATATTAATAGCTTGGAGAGGGTCCATGGTTATTGGCCCCCCCGGCTAAAAATATCTGCCCCCAGCCACCCCAGAAAAGGCACATCTGGAAGATGCGCCTATTCTGGCACTTGGCCACTCTCTTCCCATTCCCGTGTAGCGGTGGGATATGGGGTAATGAAGGGGTTAATGCCACCTTGCTATTGTAAGGTGACATTAAGCCTAATTAATAATGGAGAGGCGTCAATTATGACACCTATCCATTATTAATCCAATTGTAGTAAAGGGTTAACTAAAACACAAACACATTATTTAAAATTATTTTAATGAAATAAAAACAATGGTTGTTGGAGTATTTTATTCTACGCCCAATCCAGTCACTGAAGACCCTCGTTCTGTGAAAGAAAAAAACATAATAAACCAACAATATACTTACCCTCCGCAGATCTGCAACATCCAACGATGTAAATCCTTCTGAAGGGGTTAAAACATTTTGCAGCAAGGAGCTTTGCTAATGCAATGCTACTCCTCGCTGCAAAACCCCGGGGAATGAGTCTAAATATAGATCAATGAGCTATATTTAGCTTCATTTGCGGTGAGGCGCCCTCTGCTGGATGTTCATAGATCGTGGGAACTTTCCTAGAAAGCCTGGGAGCCTGGGTTTGTGTTTTATTTAACCCTTTACTACAATTGGATTAATAATGGATAGGTGTCATAATTGACGCCTCTCCATTATTAATTAGGCTTAATGTCACCTTACAATAGCAAGGTGGCATTAACCCTTCATTACCCCATATCCCACCGCTACACGGGAATGGGAAGAGAGTGGCCAAGTGCCAGAATAGGCGCATCTTCCAGATGTGCCTTTTCTGGGGTGGCTGGGGGCAGATATTTGTAGCCAGGGGGGGGCCAATAACCGTGGACCCTCTCCAGGCTATTAATATCTGCCCTCAGTCACTGGCTTTACTACTCTGGCGGAGAAAATTGCGCGGGAGCCCACGCCAATTTTTTCCGCCATTTAACCCTTTATTTTAAGAGCTAGAACGGCCAAATTTTGCAGATACACACTACTGACATTAGTAGTGTGGAATCTGCAAAAAAAAATGGAGAGAAGACATGGTTTACTGTATGTAAACCATGTCTCAAATCATGTCGGGTTTTAGGAAGGTGAAAGAAAAAGCCGGTAATTGAATTACCGGCTTTCAAGCTGTATAGCACTGGAATAAATATTAATATATATACATATATGTGTCTCACTGACATATATATATATATACCTATTCTATGTGTACACATTTATTCTACCTATTCTACTGTAAGCTGTCAGTGTGATTTTACTGTACACCGCACTGAATTGCCGGCTTTTCTCTCTAACAGCGCTGCGTATTTCTCGCAACTCACACTGCTTGTTCGTGTGTAATCCGTATTTTTCACGCTTCCATAGACTTTCATTGGCGTATTTCTTGCGCAGTACGGTGACAAACGCAGCATGCTGCGATTTTGTACGGCCGTAGAAAGCCGTATAATACTGATCAGTAAAATACGGCAGATAGGAGCAGAGGCATAGAGAATAATTGTGCCGTATTTTTTGCGAGTTTTACGGACGTAGTTTCTGCGCTCTTACGTCCGTAAAACTCGCAAGTGTGAAGCCGGCCTTAGAGGAAAAAGTATAATGGAAACATGTGCACCACTTCTGTATTTATCACACACTCCTGGTTTTGGCTTACAAATACTGATGTAAAATACTGACCAAATACTGCTAGTGTGACGGCAGCCTCAATCAAATGAATTTGTCTGGCAGAAACCTTCCTCATTATGCTTTTATCTGCATGAACTATGTCTGTGCTCTGTTTCAGTCACAAATCTCTTCACAGTATGATGATCACTATTAAGTTTTCGTGAAATATCTAATGTTTTCATACCTTGTCCAAGGCATTGCACTCTATCGCTTTTCAGCAGCAGAGAGATCCATTTTATTTCCCATATTGCTTGAAACCTGTTGCCTGCTTAATAATGTGGAACATCATTTTTAAAGGGACTCTGCCACCTGAATTTGGCAGGCTATGTAAATGCCCTGTGTCCGGTCCGATGGGCGGTGTTTCCTCTTCTTTCATTCATCCCTTCCTTTCCCGCTTTCCGCAATATTTTCTTGAATTTGGGTAGGTTTCCTCCGTAGTTCACGCGTTCGCAACGCAATCTTGCCTTGCGCTAGCGCAGTATGCTTTGCCCAACTGCGGACAAAGCCGAAAAGCATTACTGCGTATGCGCTGGTGCACTATGTCCCAGAACACAGCGAAATACTACCGGGACACAGTGCGCCAGCGCATGCACAGTAATGCTTTTCGGCTTTGCCCGCAGTTGGGCAAAGCATACTGCACGTGCACAAGGCAAGATTGCATTGCACACGCGTGAACTACGGAGGAAACCTACTCAAATTCAAGAAAATATTCCGGACAGCGGGAAAGGAAGGGGTGAATGAAAGAAGAGGAAACACCAGCCATTGGACCGGACACAGGGCCTTTACATAGCCCGCCAAATTCAGGTGACAGAGTCCCTTTAACCCCTTCAAGTCGCGGCCCTTTTTCATGTTTTCGTTTTTCACTTCCCTCCTTCCCTGAGCCATAACTTTTTTATTTTTCCGTCAATATGGTCATGTGAGGGCTTATTTTTTGCGGGACAAGTTGTACTTTTGAACGACACCATTGGTTTTACCATGTCGTGTACTAGAAAACGGGAAAAAAATTCTAAGTGCGGTGAAATTGCAAAAAAAGTGCAATCCCACACTTGTTTTTTGTTTGGCTTTTTTGCTAGGTTCACTAAATGCTAAAACTGACCTGCCATTATGATTCTCTAGGTCATTACGAGTTCATAGACACCTAACATGTCTAGTTTATTGTTTATCCAAGTGGTGAAAAAAAATTCCAAACTTTGCTTAAAAAGAAAAAAAAAAAAAAAAAAGTGCCATTTTCCGATACCCGTAGTGTCTCCATTTTTTGTGATCTGGGGTCGGGTGAGGGCTTATTTTTTGCGTGCCGAGCTGATGTTTTTAATGATACCATTTTTGTGCAGATACGTTCTTTTGATCACCCGTTATTGCATTTTAATGCAATGTCGCGGCGACCAAAAAAACGTAATTCTGGCGTTTCGGATTTTTTTCTCGCTACGCCGTTTAGCGATCAGGTTAATGCTTTTTTTTAATTGATAGATCGGGCGATTCTGAACGCAGCGATACCAAATATGTGTATGTTTGATTTTTTTGTTATTGTTTTATTTAGCATGGGGCGAAAGGGGGGTGATTTAAACCTTTATATTTTTTTCATATTTTTAAAAACATTTTTTTTTTTTTTTTTTTACTTGTGCCATGCTTCAATAGCCTCCTTGGGAGGCTAGAAGCTGGCATAGCCTGATCGGCTCTGCTACATAGCAGCGATCATCATCGCTGTTATGTAGCAGAAATGCAGGTGTGCCTGTGAGCGCCGACCACAGGGGGGCGCTCACAGCAGGCCTGCATCAGTAACCATAGAGGTCTCAAGGACCTCTATGGTTACCTTCCTGATGCATCGCCGACCCCCGATCATGTGACAGGGGTCGGCAATGACGTCATTTCCGGCCGCCGGGCCGGATGCGGTAGTTAAATGCCGCTGTCTGTGTTTGACAGCGGCATTTAACAGGTTAATAGCGATTTCATCCGCCGCTATTGCGCGCACATGTCAGCTGTACAAAACAGCTGACATGTCGCGACTTTGATGCGGGCTCACCGCCGGAGCCCACATCAAAGTGGGATTCACGGCATGCGCTGTACATGTACGGCGCATGTCGTGAAAGGGTTAAGTAGTTTTCCATTAATTAGAATCACCTGGAAAACTGATTATCACGTGTTTAAGATGGATTCCAGTGATCCATTGAGCCCTGAGACACAATACCATCCACGAGTTTATTTGAAAAACAAAACAATTAAATCTTTATGACACTTAAAACCAATTTGCATAATAATTTGGAACACAGTGTATGCATGTGTATACACATACACAGTATACACACACACACACACACACACACACTATGTGAAGACATTTGTTATATCTATTCCACTTTAGACAGACCAACTTCAAACCAGAATACCTATTAATCTATAATACCTCGATCCCAGTGGTAAAGGAAGCTGTAGTAGCAATGGAAACTCTCAAATACAAGACTGCAACCAGAGAATAAAGAGAGTACAAAAATCCAAAGATAAAAATACAAGAATTTAATTTACATAAAATTAGACAAAAATTGGATGATATACAGTGGCTTTGCATAGGATCTTTTTTTTGTGGGGGGCGGGGAGGTTTGCGAATCCATAGACTTGAATGGGCGAGTCTCATCCGACACAGAAGAAACTGGTGAATGCTGCAATTTTTTCACCTACAGACTTGGTCCATGAATAAAATTGCTCACTTGCACTGCCCCAATAAATAATATTGGTCTGAGTGCTGTCTGTAAGCTGTCCGTTTTATCACAGACAGCACTTGGACTGAAAATACAGTCATGTGAATTTGGCCTTAAAGTTGGCCTTTTTGTAGCAGGTAGTACTCTGCTGTATAGAACAATACAACACTCTTTATTTCATTAGCACAAAGAATGAGATGCATTTTAATAATGGAACCAGTGCTTAGGTCTTTGTACGATTAAAAAGATATCCCATTTCTAGGGATCTGATGTACCATTGCAACTAAATCATGCTATGTTCCATATGCCAATAAGATTGTATAATACATTGGGGGCACTTTATGAGCCGAGTCCTTCTTTAGCTTTTCCTGCCTGATACACTATCCTATTCCTGACTGACATCTCTCTTCATTGTACAGTCACCCTTCTGGCCATTGGAAATCTTGTGAATCCTTTGTCACTGCTTGGGTATATAGTATATTCCTATGTGATGCGAAATCTTACTGCGCATGGGCAAACCCAAAGAGTAACGGTAGATGCACAAGATTTCACACAGATGGAGCGGGAAAGTTCGGTAGTAATCCGCTCTGACGCATAAAGAGGACAAAGCCTCAATGTCAAAGGCAGCTGATATTGCGGTAAATATGGAAAGCAGCAGAAGGATTAGGGTATGTGCACACTTGTTCTCGAGGACTGCGGATATTTCCGCTGCGTTTTTTTCCTGCGGATTTATCGCGGTTTCTACTGCGGCTTTACACCTGCAGTTTTCTATTGGAGCAGATGGAAAACCGCAGCGGAATCCGCACAAAGAATTGACATGCTGCGGAAAATAAACCGCTGCATTTCCCCACGGTTTTTTCCGCAGCATGTGCACTGCGGATTTCGTTTCCCATAGGTTAACATGGTACTGTAAACTCATGGGAAACCGCTGCGGATCCGCAGCTGTGGAAATGCTGCGGATCCGCAGCAAAATCCGCAGCGTGTGCACATACCCTTAAAGGGATTGTCTGGGCAAAAAAAAAAAAGTTCCCCATGGTCTTTGAGCCATAAAAAAATAAATAAATAACAAACCAAGTGATACTCACCTTCTCGCATCCACCTAGATTCAGTGCAGGCCGCTTCCAGGTCTGCTTTTACAAAGGAAGAGGAGATGTCACTGTTCGGGACTTGATAAACAACTGATACCAGCTGTTCAAGTTATCTGACTGCTTAAAGGGGTTGTCTGGTCTAAACTGATAAGTTTTCAGCCACTCTGTGACTGCAGACTTCTGAATGCCCCCAGCACACGCACTGTGCTCTAAGAGGATTTGCCGGGTTCTGAGTCACTGGACTGGCTAGTGGACGTGGTCTCGATCAATACAAGTGTTTATTGGGTTAGGCCATGCCCACTAGACAGCTTCTGCCAGAGAGTATGCATATTGCTTAAAACATCGCCGTTCCTGGCTCAGAAACCGGCAAATCCTGGTGGGATTCAAAAGTCTGAAATCACAGAGTTAGCAATTTAGACCACACAACCCCTTTAAGCCAAACATGGAGTACAGTGGTCCTACTCCTGGTGCTACAGTGACGTCTCTTGTTCCCAAGTCAGTGCAAGACTATGGGTTCATACCCACTTGCTAGAAAAAAAAAAAAACGGTCCATAATCTGAATCGAAAAAATTGGATGCAAACTATGCAATTGTCATGTGATTGACATGCGAGTTCAATGCAATTTTTAATCGCACCATCCGTTTAACATCCGTATGCAATGCGTTTTTTTTTCTCTGCAACTATTTTTTTTTTTACAATCATTTACAGAAACATTTACAGTGTTCTATGCCACAGAATGGTAAGGCATCTGTAAAAAAACGGACGGAAAATGGATGATCCGTATTCCGTCCGTTTTTTTTCCCGCACCCATTGAATTGCATTGGCGAGACTCGCAGCATGCTGCGATTTTCTCAGTCTGATTTCGACTGAGAAAAAAAAAAAAAAAAAAAATCGCACATGAGATGTCACCTATTGAATAACATTGGTCCGAGTGCAATCCGATTTTTGTTATTGGATTGCACTCGTCCGTTTTGCCCGCAAGTGAGTATGAGCCCTAAGAAGCAGCCTGTGATGGATCCAGGTGGGTGCTGGTAGGCGAGTGTAACTTAATTTTTAAAATTTTTATGGCTGAAAGCCCTGAGAAAACATTTTTGCCCAAACAACCACTTTAATTTTTTTATTTGCTTTCATGGGGAGAAATAATAAGTTTGTTAGCGGATGTTAGGGCCCGGCACATATGGAATATTTCAATAACTATGGACTACATTTAGAAAACAGAATCCCATGGCTACGTTCCCATAATGAACTTTTGGTGCATTTTAATGCTGTGTATTTTTGCTGCATCAAAAAATGCAGCGTCTTACAACTCCAGCAAAGTGGATGGTATTTATAGGAATGTCATCTGTACTGTGAGTCTCTCTAATGCGTGCATCACATCCACAGCATGTCAATTTCTCTTGTGGGTACGCTGCGTTTCCTGTGTGTATTTTCCCCACAGACTTGCATTAGATTTGGAAAATCCACTGGTTAAAAATACACATGTTTCTAGTGTTTTCTGTGATGGAAACGCAGGTAATCTGCACTTATGTCAATAAAGGTTTGTCAAAGTTAAATAACAGGAAGTATCCAAAACAAAAGTAGCTTTATTTAAAGCATGACACACCAAAAAGAGACAAAAACTACAGAGTCAAAAACACAATAAGAATGCATGTAAAAAAAAACAAAAAAAACAAGAGTAACCCAATTTTAAATGGGTGCAGAAATTCTACAGAGTCAAAAACACGCTGTGAGAACGCAACCCAGCACACTGGAGAGAAAAGCAGATACCGTAATAAGGCACCGTTAGGCTATGTGCACACGTTGCGGATTAGGGTGCAGAATTTTCCGCACAAAATCCGCATCTCTTGGCAGAAACCGCAGGTGTGGATTTGATGTGGATTTTCTGCGTATTTTATCACTGCGGATTTCTATAATGGAGGGGTGCAGAAACGCTGCAGTTCCGCACAAAAGAAGTGACATGCACTTCTTTTCAATCCGCAGCGGATTTTTCCGCACAGCTTTTTTTTCCCTATTGATTTACATTGTACTGTAAATCACTGTGCGGAACTGCAGCGTTTCTGCGCGGAAAAATCCGCTGTGGATCCGCACAAATTCCGCATTGTGTGCACACAGCCTTTACAGCGCCTGTGACATGATGGCAATATATCGATGTCGCACGTTATCAGTATTCAGAGATTTGCACTAATGACACCATTATAATATTTACAATGTACACAATACAAGCAATTTCCTTTGTTTAGAAAACAATCACTTTAACCCTTCAGACGTCTGCAAACAAAAAGCAACAACACATGACAGGCTAGACATGCCAGAGAAGAGGCTAGCAATGGTCATCTTACAGGAGTGTCCTCACCTGCATTATAGAAGCGATCGAGCACGGTGGTCTCCCCAAAGTCTAGCTTGCCAAACTGCAGGGTCTCCAGTCTTGCCCCCTGACTCTCGCACGCCTCCTGCAGGCTGTGTAGGGCAGCACTCTCACAGGCCTGCAGTCCTGAAGTGCCCTCATTGATGACGTAGACCACAGTTATACTGCGGCTGCTGGTGGCGGGGGTCCCGGCTGAGGTGAAGCCTTTGGCACAGCGACCTGAAGCACTTCCCCCGCCAGTGGCATGGACGTAGTCTTCATGCCAGAAGCTGCCAGCTGCAGGGAGCCTGCTGCCCGGACCGGGGGCTGCTGCTGCTGCCTGCAGTCTGGCACCGGGCTTGTCTTCATACTTACAGCCCCCCGGCTGGGGCGGCGGGGACACGGGCACCGAGAATGTGATGCCTTCACTGCTGTCACTCATGTCTCCCCTCAGCGCAGAAAGTATCCGGAGGAAGGAGAAGTGCAAGTTCCCCTAGTTGTGTCTGCGAAAGCTTCCTCTCCCAGCGCAGCAAAGGAGCCTGAGGTGAAGGGACAGTCCAAGCTGTGCAGGCTTCTTCGGCAGGCTGAGCCCCCTGCAGTCCGCCCTGCTCTGTCACCCCAGCTCAGAGTCCCCCCCCCAGCTCAGTCACCCCAGCTCAGAGTCCCCGCAGCTCAGAGTCCGCCCTGCTCTGTCACCCCAGCTCAGAGTCCCCCCCAGCTCAGTCCCCCCCTGCTCAGAGTCCCCCCAGCTCAGAGTCCGCCCTGCTCTGTCACCCCAGCTCAGCGTCCCCCCAGCTCAGTCACCCCAGCTCAGAGTCCCCGCAGGCAGCTCCTCATGCTGTGCTTCTTCTCCCCACAGACCGTGCTGTACCTGCCCAGAGACTACACCCTCAGTCAGTCACCAGCAGCCTGTTGCTAGATTGGAGACTCGAGTGTTGTGTCGCCCCTGCCCTGCTGCCTGCACGTTATATGACTGCCCACTGGGCGGGATACTACACACGTTACCTCACTAGACACAGAAGTTCCTCATTGTGCTCAGACAGCACACGGGGTATAGTCTGACTCTGCCCTATAACTGACAGAAGAGACGGTTAGCTCACACTGGTGTATAAATCGGACGAGTGCAATCCAATAAAAAATCAGAATCAGGCCGGGGTCACACTACAGCGTAATACAGACGAGCGCTAAACAATAAAAAATCGCATAGCACTCGGACCAGGTCTGCCACTAGGAATTTCGGGGTCCCCCTTAAGACTGCCCAGGCTCCAGCCTCGCCTCCACCCCTCGTACCATCCACTGTCCCACTGCCCTCTCTTGGAAAACTACTTCTGCACCACATCTGTTGTGGATTCTGTTTTTGGGCTCCCTCTGGTGGTTACAGATGGTACTGGGTGACTTGTGTTCTCTGCGGTCTCTGGTGTCCACCTGTTCTATCAGGATATGGGAGTTTCCTATTTAACCTGGCTTTCTTGTCATTTCCTCGCTGGCGATCAATGTAATCAGTGTGTCTTGTTACCTCTGCTTCCCGCTTCTGTAATCTTCAGGACAAGCTAAGTTTTTGATTTTCCTGTTCCACGTTTTGCTTTATTTTTGTTTTAGTCCAGCTTGCAGTTATGTGATTCCTTGTTGCTGGTTGCTCTAGTGGGCTGATATTACTCCTCATGTTCCATGAGTTGGCACATGAGTTCATGTAATTTCAGGATGGTTTTTTGTAGGGTTTTTCGCTGACCACGTAGTTCACTTTTGTATCCTCTGCTATCTAGTTTTAGCGGGCCTCATTTTGCTGAATCTGTTTTCATTACTACGTATGTGCTTTCCTCTCATTTCACCGTCATTACATGTGGGGGGCTGCTATTTCTCTGGGGTGTTTCTCTGGAGGCAAGAGAGGTCTTTGTTTCTTCTAATAGGGGAAGCTAGTCCTTCGGCTGGCGTGAGACGTCTAGAATCATCGTAGGCACGTTCCCCGGCTACTGCTAGTGTTGTGAATTAGGTTCAGGATCGCGGTCAGCTCAGTTTCCATCACCCTAGAGCTTGTTCTGTTTTTTGTGTGCTTGTCCTTTTGTGATCCCCTGCCATTGGGATCATGACACACATCCTCACCAATCACAGATTTAGGCTATGCAGGGCCGCCATCAGGGCATTACAGGCATCACTGCCGTATGGGGCCCGGTGATGAGGAGCAAAAAGGGGGGCCCGAGCGAGCACGCTGGCAGCCGGTCCGGTCCGCGCTCTGCTCGGGCCCCCCCTGACATTTTTATTGCGGCTGCGGCTGCAGTGCCACTCTGCTGTGCCTGCTGTCCCTAAAAGTGCCTTGTACCTTTAAGGCGGCCGGGCCCGCGGTGCATCATGGGCCCGCCCGCCGCAAGTTAGTGACGTCACACGCTGCCCTGCTCCACTTCCTCATTCCGGGACCAGAGCAGAGCAGCGTGCGGCGCCGCGGTGTGACACCACGTGGTCCGTGGACGGCGGAGGGAGCAGAGAAGAGGCAGCGTGGGACCACCGGACGACGAGGGACCCGGCCGGCGGACGAGAAAGGCAGGCGGCTGCAGCGGGGGACCGGCAGAGGAGAGGGCAGAGGCAAGCGCCGGCCCGGCGGCAGCGGGCCCGGGGCCAGAAGAGGCAAGCACCGGCGGGCGGCGGCAGCGGGGGACCGGCAGAGGAGAGGGCAGAGGAAAGCGCCGGCCCGGCGGCAGCGGGCCCGGGGCCAGAAGAGGCAAGCACCGGCGGGCGGCGGCAGCGGGGGACCGGCGGGCGGCGGAGGACCAGTCAGACGGCAGAGGAGAAGAGGCAGGCGGGGGAGGGGGCAGTAAAGCTGGACAGGGGGGGGGGGGCAGAAAGCTGGACACAGGGGGGGGGCAGAAAGCTGGACACGGGGGGGGGGGGGGGGGGCAGAAAGCTGGACACGGGGGGGGGCAGAAAGCTGGACACGGGGGGAGGGGGGGGGCAGAATGCTGGGGGGGGGGGGCAGAAAGCTGGACACGGGGGGGGGGGCAGAATGCTGGACACGGGGGGGGGGGGGCAGAATGCTGGACACGGGGGGGGGGGGGGCAGAAAGCTGGACACGGGGGGGGGGGGCAGAGTGCTGGACAGGGATGGGGTAGAGTGCTGGGCAGATTGCTGGACAGAGATGGGGCAGGATTGGACACAGGTGGGGCAGAGTGCTGGGCAGAGTGCTGGACAGAGATGGGGCAGAGTGCTGGACAGAGATGGGGCAGGATTGGACACAGATGGGGCAGAGTGCTGGGCAGAGTGCTGGGCAGAGATGGGGCAGAGTGCTGGGCAGAGATGGGGCAGAGTGCTGGACAGAGATGGGGCAGGATTGGACACAGGTGGGGCAGAGTGCTGGGCAGAGATGGGGCAGAGTGCTGGACAGAGATGGGGCAGAGTGCTGGACAGAGATGGGGCAGAGTGCTGGACAGAGATGGGGCAGAGTGCTGGACAGAGATGGGGCAGAGTGCTGGGCAGAGATGGGGCAGAGTGCTGGGCAGAGATGGGGCAGAGTGCTGGGCAGAGATGGGGCAGAGTGCTGGGCAGAGATGGGGCAGAGTGCTGGGCAGAGATGGGGCAGAGTGCTGGGCAGAGATGGGGCAGAGTGCTGGGCAGAGATGGGGCAGAGTGCTGGGCAGAGATGGGGCAGAGTGCTGGGCAGAGATGGGGCAGGATTGGACACAGGTGGGGCAGAGTGCTGGGGCAGAGTGCTGGGCAGAGATGGGGCAGAGTGCTGGGCAGAGATGGGGCAGAGTGCTGGGCAGAGATGGGGCAGAGTGCTGGACAGAGATGGGGCAGGATTGGGCAGAGATGGGGCAGAGTGCTGGACAGAGATGGGGCAGAGTGCTGGACAGAGATGGGGCAGGATTGGACACAGATGGGGCAGAGTGCTGGGCAGAGATGGGGCAGAGTGCTGGGCAGAGATGGGGCAGAGTGCTGGGCAGAGTGCTGGGCAGAGATGGGGCAGAGTGCTGGACAGAGATGGAGCAGAGTGCTGGACAGAGATGGGGCAGGATTGGACACAGATGGGGCAGAGTGCTGGAAAGAGATGGGCAGGATTGGACAGAGATGGGGCAGAGTGCTGGACAGAGATGGGGCAGAGTGCTGGACAGAGATGGGGCAGAGTGCTGGACAGAGATGGGGCAGAGTGCTGGACAGAGATGGGGCAGAGTGCTGGACAGAGATGGGGCAGAGTGCTGGACAGAGATGGGGCAGAGTGCTGGACAGAGATGGGGCAGAGTGCTGGACAGAGATGGGGCAGAGTGCTGGACAGAGATGGGGCAGAGTGCTGGACAGAGATGGGGCAAGATTAGAGACAGATGGGGCAGGATGGATACGATGGAGACAGATGGGGCAGAATGGGGAGATCATATGGGGCAGAATGGATACTCATGAGGGCAGGATGGGAGAACATATGGCTGGAGCCTGGAATGAGACACACGGGGGCTAGGATGGCGAATATTACCATAGGGGCTAATTAAGGGATATTATTATTGCAGTGATGTATTTATTTTATTTTTTGAGTATACTGTTTTAAATGGGGGGGCGGTCCTGTTACTGGGTAGAGTGATACTATGTTGCCTTCTTCATGTGGTGTAATGTAGAAGTTGGGAAAATTAAGTAATGTGTTCTACAATCGGAACTCGAGATAACTGTTTTATTTCCTGCACCTGCAGAGACGAGTCCTGGCTGGATGAAGTGATGGCGGTCTGTGCTGGATGAAAGATGAAGGACTTCACCTAGAGACGTCACTGGTGAGTCAGTGTTACCTATACACTGACACTATACACTGTATACTATATACAGAGGTCCTGTGTACAATGTCACCAGTGATCACTGTATTACCTATACATTATATACAGAGCTCCTGTGTATAATGTCACCGGTGATCACTGTATTACCTGTACACAGACACTGCTTACTAATTACAGATCTCCTGTGCATAATGGCACTGCTGGTGATAGTATTGTGGGTTTTTTTTTTATTACTGATCAGTATTGTAGTATTCAGTCATTGGTGGTAATATGTGGTCTGGTCATGGTGTAGCGGTATTTGTTCCTTGTATTTTATATTATTCGATCACTGTGGTGGTAATATGTCATCTGGTCATAGTGCTGTGGTATTTGTTCCTTGTATGTAGTATTATAGGTCATTTTAAAAATTGAAAAAGAAATAAAAATATACCTAAATTGTATTGCATATTTTAACAAATATTTAATAGGTTACAGCAGAGTAGGGCCCGGCCAAAAGTGTCTACCGTGTTATGGTGGCGGCTTAAAAAATCTTTTTGGCCAAAACAAAAGCTGCCGGCTATATGTGTGATCTGGTGATGGGAACTGTCAATGTGTGATAGGTGAGAAGTGGAGATTTTCCAAGAGAGAGCGGTGGGACTGTGGACAGTTCGTGGGGTGGAGCCTGGAGGCGGGGCTGGGGTGGAGCCTGGGCGGAGTCTCAAGGGGGCCCCGAAAATTTTGCCAGTATGGGGCCCCGAAATTTCTAGTGGCAGCCCTGAGGCTATGTGCACACGTTGTGGAATTGCGCAGAAATTTCCACGGCAATTCCGCAACTCCTGCCGCGGGTATATCGCATGCAGAATTGGCATGCGTATTCCCGCTAAACACTAACGTTTTGCAAGCGTAATTAGCTTGCAGAATGCCATTATACACAGGAGATCTGTACTTAGTATGCAGTGTCTGTGTACAGGTAACACACTAACTCACCCGTGACGTCTCTAGGTTAAGTCCTTCAGCCTCGCTTTCCATCTTCATCCAGCACAGACTGCCATCACGTCTTCTAGCTAGGACAAATTTCTGCAGGAAATAACATCCAGAGCTCCGCTTGCAGAACACATTGCTTAATTTTTCCCAACTTCTACACTACACCAGATGGAAAAAAAAAGGCAACCTAGTGTCGCTCTGCACAGTAACAGGACCGCCCCCCATTTAAATCAGTATCCTCAAAAAATAAAATAAAAACAACACTGCGGTAATAATATCCCTTAATTAGCCCCTATGGTAATAATAACCCCCATCCTGGCCCCGTGTATCTCATTCCTGGCTCCAGCCATATGTTCTCACATCTGCCCCCATATGATCTCCCCATTCTGCCTCATCTGTCCCATGATCCTGCCCCATCTGTCCCATGATCCTGCCCCATCTGTCTCCATCGTATCATCCTGCCCCGTGATCCTGCACCATGTGTCTCCATCCTGGATCATGATCCTGCCCCATCTGTCTCCATCCTGCCCCATCTGTCTCCATCCTGTGTCTCACATCCTGCCCCCGTGTCTCACATCCTGCCCCCGTGTCTCATATCCTGCCCCCGTGTCTCACATCCTGCCCCCGTGTCTCACATTCTGCCCAGTGTCTCACATCCTGCCCCGTGTCACACATTCTGCCCCATGTCTCACATCCTGCTCCGTGTCTCACATCCTGCTCCGTGTCTCACATCCTGCCCCGTGTCTCACATCCTGCCCCCTGTCACACATTCTGCCCCGTGTAGTTTTCATTCCTGCCCCGAGTTGCTTTCATTCCTGCCCCGAGTTGCTTTCATTCCTGCCCCGAGTTGCTTTCATTCCTGCCCCCCGTGTTTTCATTCTTGCCCTGTTTTCATTCCTACCCACGTGTTTCCATTCTTGCCCCCTGTTTTCATTGATGCCCTTTGTGTTTTCATTCCTGCCCTGTGTTTTTATTCCTGCCCCCTGTGTTTTCTTCCCTACCCCCTCTGTTTTCATTCCTGCCCCCTGTGTTTTCATTCCTGCCCCATCTCTTCATTATGCCCCGGCCTTGCCTCATTCAGTAAAAAAAAAAAAAAACACCTTTCTTACCTGGCCGCTGTCCAGTGCCGAAGTCCATCCCAGGCATTTCAGCGCAGATTCGCCTGGCGACTGACAATGACGTCATACGCCGGTGACGTGCGCGCTGATGTCAGCTGCCAGCCTCTGATTGGCTGACGGCTTTAACTGTTGCCTTGCGGGCTCGACGGGCCCGTAATGCAATAGAGGACACTGAACCTGCGTCTCGGATGCAGGTTCAGTGTACCGTCAGAAGCCTGCCCCTGGGGCCCGGGCTCGATGGGCAGATGAGACGGGGCCCCATACGCCAGTTGGCGCAGTAATGCAGACAAAATCGGACAGATTTTTTATACATTGTGTGTGACTCTAGCCTCATTGTTATTCAATAAGGCGTGCAGATCTGTGTACTCTCAGCTGTATTCTCCATGAGAGAAAAATCTGCAATTTCACTCCAAAACTGGTTACAGTGCGACAGAAAAATCACATGCCACACGGACCATCAGTATACCAACCACAGAATACGGACCACCAGTATACAGACCACCAGTATACGGACCACCAGTATATGGACCACCAGTATATGGACCACCAGTATATGGACCACCAGTATATGGACCACCAGTATACGGACCATCAGTATAACATATGATTATCACAGATACATTACAATTCTATAATATCGGAAACTGTGAATGGTCCTGTAAGGCTATGTGCAGATGATGGATTTTTGATGCGTTTTCGCACAGGTGGAAATGCTCCAAAATCGCAATGGATTACTTAAGCAATGTTAATCAATGACATTCCTGAAGTGTTGTGCACATAATCTGGAAATTTACGTCCTTATTTGCAGCGTTTTATTTTCCGCAGCATTTCAATTCTTTTTGCGGATCTGGAGCATTTCTGCAACCATTGACTTCCATTGAGTCAGTCAAATCCGCAGCAAAAATGCCGGAGTAAAAAGGTCTGCGTATTTGCTGCAGATTTGCTACCAAAAACGCTGCGATTTGTCAAAGGGAAATTGTCACAAGGAGGAAGAGTGTGTGGGCGGAGAATATGTGTATATGTCTCTGTGTGTGGGTGGAGAATATGTGTGTGTGTCTCTGTGTGGGTGGAGAATATGTGTGTGTGTCTCTGTGTGTGGGCGGAGAATATGTGTGTGTGTTTCTGTGTGTGGGCGGAGAATATGTGCCTGCGTCTCTGTGTATGGGCGGAGAATATGTGTGCATGTCTCTGTGTGTGGGCAGAGAATATGTATGTTTGTCTCTGTGTGTGGGCGGAGAATATGTGCCTGTGTCTCTGTGTATGGGCAGAGAATATATGCGTGTCTCTGTGTTTGGGCGGAGAATATGTGCCTGTGTCTCTGTGTGTGGGCGGAGAATATGTGTGTGTGTTTCTGTGTGTGGGCGGAGAAATTGTGCCTGTGTCTCTGTGTATGGGCAGAGAATATATGCGTGTCTCTGTGTTTGGGCGGAGAATATGTGCCTGTGTCTCTGTGTGTGGGCGGAGAATATGTGCCTGTGTCTCTGTGTGTGTGGGTGGAGAATATGTGCATGTGCCTCTGTGTGTGTGTGGGTGGAGAATATGTGCCTGTGTCTCTGTGTGTGGGTGGAGAATATGTGCGTGTGTCTCTGTGTAAGGGCAGAGAATATGTGCGTGTGTCTCTGTGTAAGGGCAGAGAATATGTGCCTGTGTCTCTGTGTGTGGGCGGAGAATATGTGCCTGTTGCTCTGTGTGTGGGCGGAGAATATGTGCCTGTGTCTCTGTGTGTGGGCGGAGAATATGTGCCTGTGTCTCTGTGTGTGGGTGGAGAATCTGTGCCTGTGTCTCTGTGTGTGGGTGGAGAATATGTGCCTGTGTCTCTGTGTGTGGGTGGAGAATATGTGCCTGTGTCTCTGTGTGTGGGTGGAGAATCTGTGCCTGTGTCTCTGTGTGTGGGTGGAGAATATGTGCCTGTGTGTGGGTGGAGAATATGTGCCTGTGTCTCTGTGTGTGGGTGGAGAATATATGTGTTATGGCTGGCAATCAGGCAACACAGCGTGCAGTAATCAGCGCACATACAGAGATCTAGCAATAACCAAAAACAATAGGACAAGCTCTGAGACGTGGAATCTCTGTAGACTGCAGTACCTGATCTATCCTCACACAACTATAAGCAGCAGTGGATTGCGCCTATCACTACCTATGCAACTCGGCACTGCCGAACTAACAGCACGGCGGTGCACTACTTTGCTTCTCAGAGCTTCCAGCAAAAGTTAATAGCAAGCTGGACAGAAAAAACAGAAAACAAACTAGAAGCACTTATCTAGCAGAGCAGCAGGCCCAAGGAAAGATGCAGTAGCTCAGATCCAACACTGGAACATAGACAAGGAGCAAGGAAGACAGACTCAGGTGGAGCTAAATAGCAAGGCAGCCAACGAGCTCACCAAAACACCTGAGGGAGGAAGCCCAGAGACTGCAATACCACTTGTGACCACAGAAGTGAATTCAGCCACAGAATTCACAACATATATGTGTGTGGGCGGAGAATATGTGTGTGTGTCTCTGTGTGTGGCCAGAGAATATGTGTGTGTCTCTCTGTGTGTGGGCGGAGAATATGTGCGTGTGTCTCTGTGTATGGGCAGAGAATATATGCGTGTGTCTGTGTGTGGGTGGAGAATATGTGTGTGTGTCTCTGTGTGTGGGTGGAGAATATGTGTGTGTGTCTCTGTGTGTGGGCGGAGAATATGTGCCTGTGTCTCTGTGTGTGGGCGGAGAATATGTGTCTCTGTGTGTGGGCGGAGAATATGTGTGTGTCTCTCTGTGTGTGGGCGGAGAATATGTGTGTGTCTCTCTGTGTGTGGGCGGAGAATATGTGTGTGTGTGTCTCTGTGTGTGGGTGGAGAATATGTGTGTGTGTCTCTGTGTGTGGGTGGAGAATATGTGTGTGTGTCTCTGTGTGTGGGTGGAGAATGTGTGTGTGTCTCTGTGTGTGGGTGGAGAATATGTGTGTGTGGGTGGAGAATATGTGTGTGTGTGTGTGTCTCTGTGTGTGGGTGGAGAATGTGTGTGTGTCTCTGTGTGTGGGTGAAGAATATGTGTGTGTCTCTGTGTGTGGGCGGAGAATTGTCATGACCTGGTGGTTAGGAGCACCCGGAATGACCTGATAGTTAAACCTAATACAGGACGAGCTCTGGGATGTGGGAGCTCTGCTGACCGCAAGCCCTAATCCTATCACACACACTAGAAATAGCCGTGGAGCGCTCCTGACCAGACCTAGGCGCCTCGTCACAGCCTAAGAACTATCTAGCCCTAGAGATAGAAAATAAAGCCTACCTTGCCTCAGAGAAATTCCCCAAAGGTAAAGGAAGCCCCCCACATATATTGACTGTGAGTAAAGATGAAAGTCACAAACGCAGAAATGAAACAGGTTTCAGCAAAGGGAGGCCAGACTTACAAAATAGACAGAGGATAGGAAAGGTAACTTTGCGATCAGAACAAAAACCTACAAAAGACCACGCAGAGTGTGCAAAAAAGACCTCCACACCGACTCACGGTGCGGAGGGGCCACTTTGCATCCCAGAGCTTCCAGCTAGCAAGACAAAATCATGATAACCAACTGGACAAGAAAACAGTGAACAAATAATGACTATCAGGAACTTAGCTTCTGCAGGAGAAGGCAGGTCACCATAGAGATCCAGGAGCGAACTGAACAAATGCAAAAGCATTAACAGCTGGCATGGAGTAACGATCTGAGAGGAGTTAAATAGAGCAGCCAACCAAAGGATAAACCACGTCACCTGTGTAAGGAACCTCAGAAGCAGCAGCTTCACTCATAGCCACCAGAGGGAGCCCATAGACAGAACTCGCCGAAGTACCATTCACGACCACAGGAGGGAGTTCGACAACAGAATTCACAACAGAGAATATGTGCCTGTGTCTCTGTGTGTGGGCGGAGAATATGTGTGTGTGTCTCTGTGTGTGGCCAGAGAATATGTGTGTGTGTCTCTGTGTGTGGCCAGAGAATATGTGTGTGTGTCTCTGTGTGTGGCCAGAGAATATGTGTGTGTGTCTCTGTGTGTGGGCTGAGAATATGTGTGTGTCTCTGTGTGTGGGCGGAGAAAATGTGCCTGCGTCTCTGTGTATGGGCGGAGAATATGTGTGCATGTTTCTGTGTGTGGGCAGAGAATATGTATGTTTGTCACTGTGTGTGGGCGGAGAAATTGTGCCTGTGTCTCTGTGTATGGGCGGAGAATATGTGTGTGTGTGTGTGTGTGTGTGTGTGTGTGGAGAATATGTGTGTGTGTCTCTGTGTGTGGGCGGAGAATATGCGTGCGTGTCTCTGTGTGTGGGCCGAGAATAATGTGTGCGTCTGTGTGTGGGCGGAGAATATGTGTGTCTCTTGTGTGGGCAGAGAATATGTGTGTGTGTCTCTGTGTGTGGGCAGAGAATATGTGTGTCTGTGTGTGGGCGGAGAATATGTGCGTGTGTCTCGGTGAGCCACCGTGAGAGTTCACCAGAGTTCATCAGGTGCTCAGCTCCAGTGCTCTCACTTATGGCACCACTGCATGGGAAAGTTCTCACACAGCGGAAGTGCCGTGAGAGCACCGGAGCTGATGAACTCCGGTTAACTCTCACTGCGGCTCAGTGATACACTGATAGGAGGTAATCGCTCTCGCAGTGTATCACCAGATGCCGGGTAGAGCTGTCACATATCCCGATGTGACTGTTCTACACGTGAGATCGCCGTGGGGCACTGGGTGTTAAATGGACAACATCGAACAGGATAGTATTATGTGTTGGTTTATTATTTTATTTTTGTTGCAGGAGACAAGGGTGTCAGGGATTAGGCGTTCAGTAAGTATGGTAAATTTAGATTCAATAAAGGAGTCTGTTGTGAATTCCGCTCTTGGGCTCCCTCCGGTGGTTGTAAGTGGCACTTTTGTGAGTTCTGCTCTTGGGCTCCCTCTTGTGGTTTCAAGTGGTATGGCTGCTCCTTGGAGTTAGCTGTCCTCAGCTGCTTCCACTGATCGTCTTTTCTATTTATGCCTGGTTCTGTCCTTCAGCCAGTGCCACTTGTAAATGTTCCTGGTTGGATTCACATCTCTTTGGAGTTCCCTGTTATCCTGACCAGTTCTGCAAAGCTAAGTTTTTGCTTGCTCTGTTCTGTTCACAGTTTGTGGACTTATCCGTTCTGTACTTCTATGTTTGTCCAGCGTTATCAGTATGAATTAATTCTGTCTTGCTGGAAGCTCTGGGAAGCAGATTTACCCTCCACACCTTTAGTCAGGTGTGGAGATTTTTAGTAAACTCTGCGTGGATTTTTGTAGTGTTTTATACTGACCGCACAGTATTCCATCCTGTCCTATCTATCAAGCTAGACTGGCCTCCTGTGCTCATCCTGGTTTCATTCTGTGTATGTCTTTTCCCTCTCCACTCACAGTCATTATTTGTGGGGGGCTAATCTATCCTTTGGGAATTTTTCTCTGAGGCAAGATAGCTTTACTGCTTCTATCTTTAGGGGTAGTTAGCTCTTAGGCTGTGACGAGATGCCTAGGGAGAGTTAGGAGCATTCCACGGCAACTTCTAGTGTTGTGTTGAGCTTAGGGACTGCGGTCAGTACAGCAGTGGCGTAGGAAGGGGGGTGCGGGGGTGGGGCGGTCCGCCCCGGGCGGCACAATGTGGGGGGCGGCCGGCGCTGCAGGAGAAGAAGAAAAAAAAAAAAAGACGCCCCTTTAAATCTTCGGGCGGCGCCCTCCGCCGCCACGACCAGGGCCATCTCCCCCCACCCCCGGACCCCGCCCCCCGCTCTAATACTCACCTCTCCTGGTTCCTGCTGCTTCAGCGTCCTCTGACTCTGCGACGTCTCAGAGCAGAGGGCGCGATGACGTCACTACTGTGCGCGCCGCTCAGCCTCTCTGTCCTGAGCGTCGCAGAGCCGGAGAGACGCTGACTGGCTGCACCGGACCTGCGCTAGGAACGGGAGAGGTGAGGATTTTCTTTTTTTTTTTTTTTTCCTTATGTCTGACTGTCTGGGGGCAATGCTGGACACACTGGGGCAATACTGGAGACCATGGGGCAGATTGCTGGACACACTGGGGCAATACAGGAGACCATGGGGCAGAATGCTGGACACACTGGGGCAATACAGGAGACCATGGGGCAGAATGCTGGACACACTGGGGCAATACAGGAGACCATGGGGCAGAATGCTGGACACACTGGGGGCAATACAGGAGACTATGGGGCAGATTGCTGAACACACTGAATACTGGAGACCATGGGGCAGAATGCTGGACACACTGGGGCAATACAGGAGACTATGGGGCAGATTGCTGGACACACTGAATACTGGAGACCATGGGGCAGATTTCAGGACACATTGAGGCAATGCTGGAGACCCTGGGGCAGACGTCTGGACATACTGGGGCAATACTGGAGACCATGGGGCAGATTGCTGGACACACTGGGGCAATACTGGAGACCATGGGGCAGAATGCTGGACACACTGGGGCAATACTGGAGACCATGGGGCAGAATGCTGGACACACTGGGGCAATACAGGAGACTATGGGGCAGATTGCTGGACACACTGAATACTGGAGACCATGGGGCAGATTTCAGGACACATTGAGGCAATGCTGGAGACCCTGGGGCAGACTTCTGGACATACTGGGGCAATACAGGAGACCATGGGGCAGATTGCTGGACACACCGGGGCAATACTGGAGACCCTGGGGCAGACTTCTGGGCAATGCTGGACACTGGGGCAGATTGCTGGACACACTGGGGGTAATATGCTGGACACACTGGGGCAATGCTGGACACTGGGGGTAATATGCTGGACACACTGGGGCAGACTGCTGGACACACTGGGGAAAGGCTGGACACTGGGGCAGATTGCTGGACACACTGGGGGCAGTGCTGGACATACTGGGGCAGATTGCTGGACACACTGGGGGTAATATGCTGGACACACTGGGGCAGATTGCTGGACAACATGGGGGTAATATGCTGGACACACTGGGGCAGATTGCTGGACAACATGGGGGTAATATGCTGGACACACTGGGGGCATGATTGGAGACACGGGGCATGATTGGAGACACGGGGCAGGATTGGATCATGGGGCAGGACGGATACGATGGAGGCTGGTGGGGCAGGATGGGGAGATCATATGGGGTAGAATGGATACTCATGAGGGCAGGATGCGAGAACATATGGCTGGAGCCAGGAATGAGATAAACGGGGCCAGGGTGGGGAATAGTGTTACCATAGGGGCTAATTAAGGGATATTATTACTGCAGTGATGTATTTATTTTATTTTTTGAGTATACTGTTTTATTTGGGGGGGTGGTCCTGTTACTGTGCAGAGTGACACTATATCACCTTTTTTTCTTCATGTGATGTAATGTAGAAGTTGTGAAAAATTAAGTAATGTGTTCTGCAAGCGGAGCTCGAGATAACTGTGTTATTTCCTGCAGAAACGAGTCCTGGCTGGAAGGAATGATGGCGGTCTGTGCTGGATGAAAGATGAAGGACTTCACCTAGAGACGTCACTGGTGAGTCAGTGTTACCTATACACTGACACTATACACTGTATACTATATAGAGGTCCTGTGTATAATGTCACCAGTGATCTCTGTATTACCTCTACACAGACACTGCATACTAAGTACAGATCTCCTGTGAATACTGGCACTTATGGTGATAGTATTGTGGTTTTTTTTTTATTACTGATCAGTATTGTAGTATTCAGTCACTATGTGGTGGTAATATGTGGTCTGGAAATGGTGTTGTTGTATTTGTCCCTTGTATGTAGTATTATTCGGTCACTATGTGGCCTGGTCATGGTGTGGTGGTATTAAGTCACAGGTGTGGCATGTGGGGGTGACACCATTAGGCCCAGTTTAAGTTCTACAAAACAGGAAAACCATTTTTGGTAACCTTTGTGTGTATTGAGCCGGGGGGGGAGGGGGCGCCAAACTCGGGAACAGCCCCGGGCGGCAAAAGCTCTAGCTACGCCTCTGCAGTACAGTTACCACTTCCTTCTGAGCTCGTTCCATATTGCTCCTAAACCACCGTATCATAACAGTACCAGTGGCCAAAAATGAATTAAATGCATCTCAAAAGAAGGAAAAGAAAGTTCTGAACCATTTTTTTTCTGTACTCTGGTTTGTCTTTTTTTTTCCTCTTGATATCTGGGTGGTTCAGGATATATGCTCTGGCATGGATGTTCAGGGTTTGTTTTCTCGTGTGGATCAACTTGCTGCAAGAGTAAAGAGTATCCAGGACTATGTTGTCCGGCTTTAGAGCCTAGAATTCCTACTCCTGAGTTGTTTTTTGGGGACAGATCCAAGTTTTTGAACTTTAAAAATAACTGCAAATTGTTTTTTTGCTTTGAAACCCCGTTCTTCAGGTGATCCCATTCAGCAAGTAAAAATCATCATATCCTTGCTGCGTGGTGACCCTCAAGACTGGGCCTTTTCTCTTGAAACAGGGGATCCGGCATTATTGAATTTAGATGCATTTTTTCAAGCGCTCGGATTATTGTATGACAAACCTAATTATGTGGATCATGCAGAGAAAACCCTGTTGGCCTTGTGTCAAGGTCAGGAAGCGGCAGAATTATACTGCCAGAAATTTAGAAAATGGTCTGTGCTCACTAAATGGAATGAGGAGGCTCTGGCTGCTATTTTCAGAAAAGGTCTTTCTGAAGCCCTTAAAGATGTTATGGTGGGCTTTCCTACGCCTGCCGGTTTGAGCGAATCTATGTCTCTAGCTATTCAGATTGATCGGCGTCTGCGCGAGCGCAAAGCTGTGCACCATATGGCAGTGTCCTCGGAGCAGAGTCCTGAACCTATGCAATGTGATAGGATTTTGACTAGAACAGAACGGCAGGAATTCAGACGTCAGAATACGCTGTGTTTTTACTGTGGTGATTCTACTCATGTTATCTCTGATTGCCCTAAGCGTACTAAGAGAGTCGCTAGGTCTGTTACCATTAGTACTATACAGCCTAAATTTCTGTTATCTGTGACCCTGATTTGCTCATTGTCGTCCTTTTTTGTCATGGTATTTGTGGATTCAGGCGCTGCCCTGAACTTAATGGACTTGGAATTCGCCAGGCGCTGTGGTTTTTCCTTGCAGCCTTTGCAGAGCCCTATTCCTTTGAGGGGTATTGATGCTACACCCTTGGCCAAGGATAAACCTCAGTACTGGACGCAGATGACTATGTACATGGCCCCAGCACATCAGGAAAATTGCCGTTTTCTGGTGTTGCATAACCTGCATGATGTTGTTGTACTGGGTTTTCCATGGTTACAGGAACATAATCCGGTGCTGGATTGGAAAACTATGACTGTGACTAGTTGGGATTGTCAAGGGGTACATAGTGACGTTCCTTTGATGTCAATTTCCTCTTCCCCCTCTTCTGAGGTTCCTGAGTTTTTGTCGGATTTCCAGGATGTATTTGATGAGCCCAAGTCCAGTTCCCTTCCACCGCACAGGGACTGTGATTGTGCTATTAACTTGATTCCTGGTTGCAAGTTCCCTAAGGGCCGACTTTTCAATCTGTCTGTGCCAGAGCATGCCGCCATGCGGAGTTATGTCAAGGAGTCTTTGGAGAAGGGGCATATTCGGCCCTCTTCGTCACCATTGGGAGCGGGTTTCTTTTTTGTTGCTAAGAAGGATGGCTCCTTGAGACCCTGTATTGATTATCGTCTTCTTAATAAAATCACGGTTAAATTCCAATACCCCTTGCCTCTGCTTACTGATTTGTTTGCTCAGATTAAGGGGGCTAGTTGGTTTACTAAGATTGACCTCCGAGGGGCATATAATCTTGTTCGCATTAAACAGGGTGACGAATGGAAAACTGCATTTAATACCCCCGAAGGCCATTTTGAATACCTTGTGATGCCATTTGGGCTCTCTAATGCTCCATCTGTGTTGCAGTCTTTCATGCATGATATTTTCCGCAATTATCTTGATAAATTCATGGTCGTATATTTGGATGATATTTTGATTTTTTCCGATGATTGGGAGTCTCATGTGAAGCAGGTCAGGATGGTGTTTCAGATCCTTCGTGATAATGCTTTGTTTGTGAAGGGGTCTAAGTGCCTATTCGGAGTTCAGAAGGTCTCTTTTTTGGGGTTTTATTTTTTCTCCCTCGTCTATAGAAATGGATCCTGTTAAGGTCCAAGCTATTCATGACTGGATTCAACCCACATCTGTGAAGGGCCTTCAAAAATTTTTGGGCTTTGCTAATTTCTATCGCCGTTTCATTGCCAACTTTTCCAGTGTGGTTAAGCCCCTTACTGATTTGACGAAGAAAGGCGCTGATGTGAAGAATTGGTCCTCTGCGGCTGTTGAGGCCTTTCAGGAGCTTAAGCGCCGATTTACTTCTGCCCCTGTGTTGCGTCAGCCGGATGTTTCTCTTCCTTTTCAGGTTGAGGTCGACGCTTCTGAGATTGGGGCAGGGGCCATTTTGTCTCAGAGGGAGTCTGATGGTTCTTTGATGAAACCGTGTGCCTTTTTTTCCAGAAAGTTTTCGCCTGCGGAACGCAATTATGATGTCGGCAATCGGGAGTTGTTGGCTATGAAGTGGGCGTTTGAGGAGTGGCGTCATTGGCTTGAGGGAGCTAAGCACCGCGTTGTAGTCTTGACTGATCATAAGAATCTGGTTTACCTCGAGTCGGCCAAGCTGCTGAATCCTAGACAGGCTCGATGGTCTCTGTTTTTCTCCCGTTTTGATTTTGTGGTCTCGTATCTTTTGGGATCTAAGAATGTTAAGGCTGATGCCCTCTCTAGGAGTTTTTCGCCTGATTCTCCTGGAGTCCTTGAGCCGGTTAGCATTCTTAAGGAAGGGGTGATTCTTTCTGCCATCTCCCCTGATTTGCGGCGGATGCTTCAGGAATTTCAGGCTGATAGGCCTGACCGCTGTCCTGTGGGGAAGTTGTTTGTTCCTGATAGATGGACGAGTAAGGTGATTTCTGAGGTTCATTGTTCTGTGTTGGCTGGTCATCCTGGGATTTTTGGTACCAGAGATTTGGTTGCTAGGTCCTTTTGGTGGCCTTCCTTGTGGCGCGATGTCCGTGCTTTTGTGCAGTCCTGTGGGACTTGCGCCCGAGCCAAGCCTTGCTGTTCCCGCGCTAGTGGGTTGCTTTTGCCTCTGCCGGTCCCTGAGAGGCCCTGGACGCATATTTCCATGGATTTTATTTCGGATCTTCCTGTTTCCCAGAAGATGTCTGTTATCTGGGTTGTTTGTGACCGGTTCTCTAAAATGGTCCATCTGGTACCTTTGCCTAAGTTGCCTTCCTCCTCAGATCTGGTTCCATTGTTTTTTCAGCATGTGGTTCATTTGCATGGCATTCCGGAGAATATTGTGTCTGACAGAGGTTCTCAGTTTGTCTCTAGATTTTGGCGGGCCTTTTGTGCTAGGATCGGCATTGATTTGTCTTTTTCTTCGGCGTTTCATCCTCAGACTAATGGCCAAACTGAGCGAACTAATCAGACCTTGGAGACCTATTTGAGATGCTTTGTGTCTGCTGATCAGGATGATTGGGTGTCTTTCTTGCCGTTGGCCGAGTTTGCCCTTAAAGGGACACTGTCACCTGAATTTGGAGGGAACAATCTTCAGCCATGGAGGCGGGGTTTTTGGGTTTTTGATTCACCCTTTCCTTACCCGCTGGCTGCATGCTGGCTGCAATATTGGATTGAAGTTCATTCTCTGTCCTTCATAGTACACGCCTGCGCGAGGCAAGATTGCCATGTGCAGGCATGTACTACGGAGGACAGAGAATGAACTTCAATCCAATATTGCAGCCAGCATGCAGCCAGCGGGTAAGGAAAGGGTGAATCAAAAACCCAAAAACCCCGCCTCCATGGCTGAAGATTGTTCCCTCCAAATTCAGGTGACAGTGTCCCTTTAATAATTGGGCTAGTTCGGCTACTTTGGTTTCACCTTTCTTTTGTAATTTTGGTTTTCATCCTCGCTTTTCTTCTGGGCAGGTTGAGCCTTCTGATTGTCCTGGTGTTGATTCTGTGGTGGACAGGCTGCAGCAGATTTGGACTCACGTGGTGGACAATTTGACGTTGTCTCAGGAAAGGGCTCAACGTTTTGCTAATCGCCGTCGGTGTGTTGGTCCCCGGCTTCGTGTGGGGGATTTGGTTTGCTTGTCTTCTCGTCATGTTCCTATGAAGGTTTCTTCCCCTAAGTTTAAGCCTCGGTTTATTGGTCCTTATAAAATTTCTGAAATTATTAATCCGGTGTCTTTTCGTTTGGCTCTTCCAGACTCTTTTGCCATTCATAATGTTTTCCATAGATCTTTGTTGCGGAGATCTGTGGTGCCCGTTGTTCACTCGGTTGACCCTCCTGCCCCGGTGTTGGTTGAGGGAGAGTTGGAATATGAGGTTGAGAAGATTTTGGATTCTCGTTTTTCGAGGCGGAGGCTTCAGTATCTTGTCAAGTGGAAGGGTTATGGTCAGGAGGATAATTCTTGGGTTGTTGCCTCCGATGTCCATGCCACCAATTTGGTTTGTGCTTTTCACTTGGCTCGTCCTGATCGGCCTGGGGGCTCTGGTGAGGGTTCGGTGACCCCTCCTCAAGGGGGGGGGTACTGTTGTGAATTCCACTCTTGGGCTCCCTCCGGTGGTTGTAAGTGGCACTTTTGTGAGTTCTGCTCTTGGGCTCCCTCTTGTGGTTTCAAGTGGTATGGCTGCTCCTTGGAGTTAGCTGTCTTCAGCTGCTTCCACTGATCGTCTTTTCTGCTCGGCTATTTATGCCTGGTTCTGTCCTTCAGCCAGTGCCACTTGTAAATGTTCCTGGTTGGATTCACATCTCTTTGGAGTTCCCTGTTATCCTGACCAGTTCTGCAAAGCAAAGTTTTTGCTTGCTCTGTTCTGTTCACAGTTTGTGGACTTATCCGTTCTGTGCTTCTCTGTTTGTCCAGCGTTATCAGTATGAATTAATTCTGTCTTGCTGGAAGCTCTGGGAAGCAGATTTACCCTCCACACCTTTAGTCAGGTGTGGAGATTTTTAGTAAACTCTGCGTGGATTTTTGTAGTGTTTTATAGTGACCGCACAGTATTCCATCCTGTCCTATCAAGCTAGACTGGCCTTCTGTGCTCATCCTGGTTTCATTCTGTGTATGTCTTTTCCCTCTCCACTCACAGTCATTATTTGTGGGGGGCTAATCTATCCTTTGGGAATTTTCTCTGAGGCAAGATAGCTTTACTGCTTCTATCTTTAGGGGTAGTTAGCTCTTAGGCTGTGACGAGATGCCTAGGGAGAGTTAGGAGCATTCCACGGCTACTTCTAGTGTTGTGTTGAGCTTAGGGACTGCGGTCAGTACAGTTACCACTTCCTTCAGAGCTCGTTCCATGTTGCTCCTAAACCACCGTATCATAACAGGAGTCTGTGTGATTATTTCAAATAAAGGAATTTATTCTGGATGTGTCTTTATTTACCATATAACTATAGTATTCGTAATGTATAGGTGTCTTATAGACGCTTAACCATTACTAAGCTGTGGGCTTGATGTCACCTGACAATACAAAGGTGACATCAACACCACAAATATCAACCCCACTTGCCACCACTATAGGGCAAGTGGGAAGAGCTATGCTAAGTGCCAGAATTGATAAGATGCGCGATTTCTGGGGTGACTGAGAGCTGATGTTTTAGCCTGGAGGGGATGCCAATATCCATGGCCCCTTCCCAGGCTATTAATATCAGCCCGCAGCTGTCTACCTTTGCTGGTTCGATTTTATACGGGGACCCCATGTCATTTTTTTTTTTTTGGGGGGGGGGGGGTCCCTGTAAACTATCCAGTAAAAGCTAAGCAAACAGCTGTGAGCTGATATTAATAGCCTCGGAACCTTTGGCTATTGGGACCTTCCCAGAATATTAACATCTGCCCTCAGCCGTCGGCTTTCCCTCTGCTGGTTATATAAATTATGCAGGAGCCCACACAATTTTTTTTAAATTTTTTTTTTTTTTTTTTTTTTTTTAAATAAACAGATATTGCATTTCATGCAGATTTCTGACAGTTGCTTTTTGTTCAGCATATGTAGGATAATTATGTTAATGCTCCTACAATAGGCTGGTGTGTGTGTCTTTATTTAATATTAATGAGGGTATCTGGCAGAAGAGGTTGAACAAGGAAATTACATCACAATTCTTTTTTTTGTAATAATATATCTTTATTTAGCTCTATGGATTTACAAAAACGCATGTGAAAAACCGCAATAAAAATGCATAAAAAAACGCATAAAAAAAGTGTAGATTTTCCACTGCGTTTTTTCTGCCAAGAGTTGCAGAAATCTTGTAGAAATTTCTGCAAGAAAATCCACAACGTGTGCACATAGCCTAAAGGATTAATAGATGCTGAGTAAAAAAATATATTGTACACAGACAAGTGAGAAAAAATCATCCCACTCTCCTAGATGAGAATGGGACCGATTACTTTTACACAAGTATGAGCGAGCCCTAAGGCATTAAAATGATTAAATGTTAATTAAAACCATAAACATCTTTCTAATCCCACTAATCCTCCCCCCAGAAGACATGGTCAAATGTATTTTTCTTCTTTTTTTTCCCTTTTAGGCTATGTGCACACGTTGCGGATTTCTGTGTGGATTTTTCCGCACCGTTTTTTAAAAATCCGCAGGTAAAAGGCACTGCATTTTACCTGCAGATTTCCAGCGGATTTCCAGCATTTTTTGTGCAGATTTCACCTGCGGATTCCTATTGAGGAACAGGTCTAAAACGCTGCGGAATCCGCACAAAGAATTGACATGCTGCGGAAAATACAACGCAGCGTTTCCACGCTGTATTTTCTGCACCATGGGCACAGCGGATTTGGTTCTCCATAGGTTTACATGGTACTGTATACCTGATGGAAAACTGCTGCGAATCCGCAGCGGCTAATCTTCTGCAGATCCGCAGGCAAATCCACACCGTGTGCACATAGCCATAGGATTCAAGTTCCAGCAAAAGTGTTTTGGAGAACAGTGTATTGTCTGACTTCCCAGAGTTTTGCTGCCGTAAGGGTTAAGTGCGTCAGGAGGCCTCACTCACCACCATGAGCCGTGTGTATCAGCACTTCTGGTCTCAGTTCCCTAGTCTTAAGGGTACTGTCGCACAGTGGCACTTTGGTCGCTAGGACGGCACGATCCGTGACGTTCCAGCGATATCCTTACGATCTTGCTGTGTCTGACACGCTACTGCGATCAGGGACCCCGCTGAGAATCGTACGTCGTAGCAGATCGTTTGAAACTTTATTTCGTCGCTGGATCTCCCACTGACATCGCTGAATCGGCGTGTGTGACGCCGATTCAGCGATGTCTTCACTGGTAACCAGGGTAAACATCGGGTTACTAAGCGCAGGGCTGCGCTTAGTAACCCGATATTTACCCTGGTTACCAGTGTAAATGTAAAAAAAAAAAAAAAAACACTACATACTTACGTTCCCGGTGTCTGGTCATGTCCCTCGCCTTCAGCTTCCCGCACTGACTGGTGAGCGCCGGCCAGCCGTAAAGTACAGCGGTGACGTCACCGCTCTGCTTTCCGGCTGTCCGGCGCTCACTGTCAGTGCAGAGAAGCAGAGCGCCGAGGGACGCGACAGGAATGTAAGTATGTAGTGGTTTTTTTTTTTTTTTTTTTACGTTTACGCTGGTAACCAGGGTAAACATCAGGTTACTAAGCGCGGCCCTGCGCTTAGTAACCCGATGTTTACCCTGGTTACCGGGGACTTCGAGATCGTTGGTCGCTGGAGAGCTGTCTGTGTGACAGCTCTCCAGCGACCAAACAGCGACGCTGCAGCGATCGACATCGTTGTCGTATCGCTGCACCGTCGTTTTAGTGTGACGGTACCCTTAGACATGGGTTACAATCGAGGCTGCTAAGCTCTGCCAAACAAGCAGGGACAGGAGCATGTGTACGAAGCCTCCTCTAATGGTATTTTCTGTCTTTTCCCTGAGACTAGTTGCTTATCAGTTACTGTTGCTGAATTGTAAAGTGCTCCAGAATATGTTGGAGCTATATAAAGATTATTATTATTTAATATTATTACTGTTGTCCCAAAATTGGCACAAAGCGATCTGTATGCAGTCTTTATGTATTAAGTATGAATGTCTCTAGTTTTCATGTTCCTGGTTTAATCATAGTGTTCTGCCTCCAAAACATTCTCAATCCACTTTAGTATAATCTACACTATGTCTCATTCACACATCTGTGTTGTATCTGCTTTTTTCATAGGTGCAGCAGTTGCTCATTACAATCTATGGTACTATTCACATGTCTGTGTTTTTACATTGACGGTGTGTCTATGCAAAACACACGGTGACATGTCCGTTTTTTCCTGGCAGCACAGATGACAAGGGCCAATATAAGACTATGAGTCCTTGAAAAGCATGTACAAAAAAACAGATTGCATTAGAGTTCAACCTGTGTTCCATCCATGTATCGTCCATGGGTAACATTCCAAAGAAAAGAATAAGCTTTGTAATTTATTTTTTATCTATCCGTGAAACACACTGATGGTGAAAACATACACATGGACCCTACAACTCATGGTAGCACACGGATGACACACTGATGGTTAAAACGGACACCTTGATGACACAGTGATGGTAAAAACTGACACATGTATGACACACTGACGGTAAGAACGGACACCTTGATGACACAGTGATGGTAAAACGGACACTCTGATGACACACTGATGGTAAAAAGAGACACATGGATCATACACGGACAGTAAAAAAGGACACTCTGACACCCTGACGGTAAAAAAGGACACTCTGATGACACACTGACAGTAAAAAAGGACACACTGATGACACCCTGACGGTAAAAAAGGACACACTGATGCCACGTTGATGGTAAAAAAGGACACACTGATGGTAAAAACAGAAACCCTGATGGTAAAAACATACACATGGATCATACACTGATGGTAGCACATGGATGACACGCTGATGGTAAAATCAGACACGGATGACGCACTGATGGTAAAAACGGACACAGTGACAACACGCTGATCCAAAGCACTGATGTCACAGGTATCTTTTTTTTCACATATGTCTTTAACCCCTTCACCACCTTGGAATTTTCCATTTTTGAGTTTTGGATTTTTGCTCCCCTTCTTTCCTAAACCCCATTTTATATCTCCGTTAATATACCATGTGAGGGTTTGTTTTTTTTTCGTATGAGTTGCACTTTTGAACTTCGCCATTGATTTTACTATATAGTGTACTTGAAAATAGGGAAAAAAATTCCAAGTGCGGTGAAATAGCAAAAAGTGCAATTCACCAATTTTGTTTTAGCCATATTCATTCACTAAATGCTAAAACTGACCAGCCATTATGATTCTCCAGATCATTAGGAGTTTGTTGTTACCCTACATGTATATGTTTCTTTTTTTTATTTAAGTTGTGGAAAAAAAAAAAAGTTAAAAAAAACAACAAAAAAAAGCACCATTTTCCCAGACACATAGTGTCTCCATTTTTCGGGATCTGGTGCTGGGTGAGGGCTTTTTTTGTGTGCAGTGAGCTGTCTTTTTATTGATACGATTTGTGGTAAATACGATGTTTTGATTGCCTGTTATTGCATTTTAGTTCAATATTGCGACCAAAAAAACGTAATTGTGCACTTTTGATTTTTTTTCTCTTTACGCCGTTTACCGATTGGATTAATTATTTTATAATTTAAAGGGAACCTGTCACCCCGAAAATCGCGGGTGAGGTAAGCCCACCGGCATCAGGGGCTTATCTACAGCATTCTGTAATGCTGTAGATAAGCCCCCGATGTTACCTGAAAGAGGAGAAAAAGAGGTTAGATTATACTCACCCAGGGGAGGTCCCGCTGCTGGTCCGGTCGGATGGGTGTCTCTGGTCCGCTGCGGCGCCTCCCATCTTCATTCCAAGACGTCCTCTTCTGATCTTCAGCCATGGCTCCGGCGCAGGCGTACTTTGTCTGCCCTTTTGAGGGTAGAGCAAAGTACTGCAGTGCGCAGGCGCCGGGCCTCTCTGACCTTCCCGGCGCCTGCGCACTGCAGTACTTTGTTCTGCCCTCAACAGGGCAGACAAAGTACGCCTGCGCCGGAGCCGTGGCTGAAGATCAGAAGAGGACGTCTTGGAATGAAGATGGGAGGCGCCGCAGCGGACCAGAGACACCCATCCGACCGGACCAGCAGCGGGACCTCCCCTGGGTGAGTATAATCTAACCTCTTTTTCTCCTCTTTCAGGTAACATCAGGGGCTTATCTACAGCATTACAGAATGCTGTAGATAAGCCCCTGATGCCGGTGGGCTTACCTCACCCGCGATTTTCGGGGTGACAGGTTCCCTTTAATAGATTGGGCGTTTCTCAATGTGGCAATACCAATTACCATATATACTCGAGTATGAGCCGACCCGAGTATAAGCCTAGACACATAATTTTGCCACAAAAAACTGGGAAAACTTATTGACTCGAGTATAAGCCTAGGGTAGGAAACGCAGCAGCTACTGATACATTTCAAAAATAAAAATAGATACCAATAGAAGTAAAATTAATTGAGACATCAGTAGGTTAAGTGTTTTTGAATATCGTTATTGAATCAGGAGCCCCATATAATGCTCCATAAAGTTCAAGATGGGCCCCATAACATGCTCCATATCAAAATATGCCCCATATAATGCTGCATAAAAGGTTAATGATGGCCCCATAAGATGCTCCATATAATTTTATGCCCCATATAATACTGCACAAAGGTTGATTGCACCATAAGATGCTCCATAGAATATTATGCCCCATATAATGCTGCACAAAGGTTGATGGCCCCATAAGATGCTCCATAGAATTTTATGCCTCATATAATGCTCCATAAAGGTTAATGGCCTCATAAGATGCTCCATAGCATATTATGCCCAATATAATGCTCAGTAAAGGTTGATGGCACCATAAGATGCTCCATAGAATAATATGCCCCGTATGCTGCTGCTGCGATTAAAAAAAAAAATAATGACATACTCACCTCTCATCGCTGGGCGCCGAGTTCCGGGGGCCTGAGCAGGCAAGGACACTGGCGCACCATGGGGGTGAGGTGCCAGAGTCATCGCTGGCTCGTGCCCCCGACACTTGAGATATTCACCTGTCCCCGTTCCACTGCTGCGCGCCGCTGCATCTTCCGGATCTCTGCAGTGACTGTTCAGGCAGAGGGCGCGCACTAACCACATCATCGCACCCTCTGACCTGAATATTTGTTATAGCCAGAGGATGCAGAAGACGGAGCCCAGCGGTGGGACGGGGACAGGTGAATATCGCATGGCTCACCCTCCCCTGTCATACTCACCCCCTCCTAGCTGTTATGATGCAGTGGTCTAGGAGCAACATGGAACGAGCTCTGAAGGAAGTGGTAACTGTACTGACCGCAGTCCCTAAGCTCAACACAACACTAGAAGTAGCCGTGGAATGCTCCTAACTCTTCCTAGGCATCTCGTCACAGCCTAAGAGCTAAGTACCCCTAAAGACAGAAGCAGGAAAACTATCTTGCCTCAGAGAAAATCCCCAAGGGATAGATTAGCCCCCCACAAATAATGACTGTGAGTGGAGAGGGAAAAGACATACACAGAATGAAACCAGGATAAGCACAATCCAACCAGGAACCATTTGCAAGTGGCACTGGCTGAAGAAAGAGCCAGGCCTAAATAGCCGAGCAGAAGAGACGATAAGTGGAGGCAGCTGATGACAGCTAACTCCAAGGAGCAGCAATACCACTTGAAACCACAAGAGGGAGCCCAAGAGCAGAACTCACAAAAGTGCCACTTACAACCACCGGAGGGAGCCCAATAGCGGAATTCACAACAGTACCCCCCCTTGAGGAGGGGTCACCGAACCCTCACCAGAGCCCCCAGGCCGATCAGGACGAGCCAAATGAAAAGCACGAACCAAATCGATGGCATGGACATCGGAGGCAACAACCCAAGAATTATCCTCCTGGCCATAACCCTTCCACTTGACAAGATACTGAAGCCTCCACCTCGAAAAACGAGAATCCAAAATCTTCTCAACCTCATACTCCAACTCTCCCTCAACCAACACCGGGGCAGGAGGGTCAACCGAGGGAACAACGGGCACCACATATCTCCGCAACAAAGATCTATGGAAAACATTATGAATGGCAAAAGAGGCTGGAAGAGCCAAACGAAAAGACACCGGATTAATAATTTCAGAAATTTTTTAAGGACCAATAAACCGAGGCTTAAACTTAGGGGAAGAAACCTTCATAGGAACATGACGAGAAGACAACCAAACCAAATCCCCCACACGAAGCCGGGGACCAACACACCGACGGCGGTTAGCAAAACGTTGAGCCCTTTCCTGAGACAACGTCAAATTGTCCACCACATGAGTCCAAATCTGCTGCAGCCTGTCCACCACAGAATCAACACCAGGACAATCAGAAGGCTCAACCTGCCCAGAAGAAAAACGAGGATGAAAACCAAAATTACAAAAGAAAGGTGAAACCAAAGTAGCCGAACTAGCCCAATTATTAAGGGCAAACTCGGCCAACGGCAAGAAAGACACCCAATCATCCTGATCAGCAGACACAAAGCATCTCAAATAGGTCTCTAAGGTCTGATTAGTTCGCTCAGTTTGGCCATTAGTCTGAGGATGAAACGCCGAAGAAAAAGACAAATCAATGCCGATCCTAGCACAAAAGGCCCGCCAAAATCTAGAGACAAACTGAGAACCTCTGTCAGACACAATATTCTCCGGAATGCCATGCAAACGAACCACATGCTGAAAAAATAATGGAACCAGATCTGAGGAGGAAGGCAACTTAGGCAAAGGTACCAGATGGACCATTTTAGAGAACCGGTCACAAACAACCCAGATAACAGACATCTTCTGGGAAACAGGAAGATCCGAAATAAAATCCATGGAAATATGCGTCCAGGGCCTCTCAGGGACCGGCAAAGGCAAAAGCAACCCACTAGCGCGGGAACAGCAAGGCTTGGCCCGGGCGCAAGTCCCACAGGACTGCACAAAAGCACGCACATCGCGCGACAAGGAAGGCCACCAAAAGGACCTAGCAACCAAATCTCTGGTACCAAAAATCCCAGGATGACCAGCCAACACTGAACAATGAACCTCAGAAATCACCTTACTCGTCCATCTATCAGGAACAAACAACTTCCCCACAGGACAGCGGTCAGGCCTATCAGCCTGAAATTCCTGAAGCATCCGCCGCAAATCAGGGGAGATGGCAGAAAGAATCACCCCTTCCTTAAGAATGCTAACCGGCTCAAGGACTCCAGGAGAATCAGGCGAAAAACTCCTAGAGAGGGCATCAGCCTTAACATTCTTAGATCCCGGAAGATACGAGACCACAAAATCAAAACGGGAGAAAAACAGAGACCATCGAGCCTGTCTAGGATTCAGCAGCTTGGCCGACTCGAGGTAAACCAGATTCTTATGATCAGTCAAGACCACAACGCGGTGCTTAGCTCCCTCAAGCCAATGACGCCACCCCTCAAACGCCCACTTCATAGCCAACAACTCCCGATTGCCGACATCATAATTGCGTTCCGCAGGCGAAAACTTTCTGGAAAAAAAGGCACACGGTTTCATCAAAGAACCATCAGACTCCCTCTGAGACAAAACGGCCCCTGCCCCAATCTCAGAAGCGTCGACCTCAACCTGAAAAGGAAGAGAAACATCCGGCTGACACACAGGGGCAGAAGTAAATCGGCGTTTAAGCTCCTGAAAGGCCTCAACAGCCTCAGAGGACCAATTCGTCACATCAGCGCCTTTCTTCATCAAATCAGTAAGGGGCTTAACCACACTGGAAAAGTTGGCAATGAAACGGCGATAGAAATTAGCAAAGCCCAAAAATTTTTGAAGGCCCTTCACAGATGTGGGTTGGATCCAGTCATGAATAGCTTGGACCTTAACAGGATCCATTTCTATAGACGAGAAAATAAAACCCAAAAAAGAGACCTTCTGAACTACGAATAGGCACTTAGACCCCTTCACAAACAAAGCATTATCACGAAGGATCTGGAACACCATCCTGACCTGCTTCACATGAGACTCCCAATCATCGGAAAAAATCAAAATATCATCCAAATATACGACCATGAATTTATCAAGATAATTGCGGAAAATATCATGCATGAAAGACTGGAACACAGATGGAGCATTAGAGAGCCCAAATGGCATCACAAGGTATTGAAAATGGCCTTCGGGCATATTAAATGCAGTTTTCCATTCGTCACCCTGTTTAATGCGAACAAGATTATATGCCCCTCGGAGGTCAATCTTAGTAAACCAACTAGCCATCTTAATCTGAGCAAACAAATCAGTAAGCAAAGGCAAGGGGTATTGGAATTTGACCGTGATCTTATTAAGAAGACGATAATCAATACAGGGTCTCAAGGAACCATCCTTCTTAGCAACAAAAAAGAAACCCGCTCCCAATGGTGACGAAGAGGGCCGAATATGCCCCTTCTCCAAAGACTCCTTGACATAACTCCGCATGGCGGCATGCTCTGGCACAGACAGATTGAAAAGTCGGCCCTTAGGGAACTTGCAACCAGGAATCAAGTTAATAGCACAATCACAGTCCCTGTGCGGAGGAAGGGAACTGGACTTGGGCTCATCAAATACATCCTGGAAATCCGACAAAAACTCAGGGACCTCAGAAGAGGGGGAAGAGGAAATTGACATCACAGGAACGTCACTATGTACCCCTTGACAACCCCAACTAGTCACAGTCATAGTTTTCCAATCCAGCACCGGATTATGTTCCTTGTTGTGAATTCTGTGGCAGAGTTCACTCCTGTGGTCACAAGTGGTACTTCGGCTGATTCTCTCTGGGATCTTCCGTTTGTGGAGGAAAGTGGTACTGCAGCTTCTGAGTTTCCTCCCTCAGGTGATCTGGTGAGCTCGTTAGCTTCTTCTCTACTTAACTCCACCTGATGCTTTGATCTATGCTTCCTGTCAATGTTTCAGTGTGGGACTTGTTTTTTCCCTGGATCATTCCTGTGGCCTGCTGCTCTGCAAAGCTAAGTTTTGCTTATGTTATTTTGTTGCTATTTTTCTGTCCAGCTTGCTTTATTGGTTTTTCTCGCCTGCTGGAAGCTCTGAGACGCAGAGGGACCACCTCCGTACCGTTAGTCGGTGCGGAGGGTCTTTTTGTCCCCTCTGCGTGGTTTTTTATAGGTTTTTGTGCTGACCGCAAAGTTATCTTCCCTATCCTCGTTCTGTTCAGCTAGTCGGGCCTCACTTTGCTAAATCTGTTTCATCTCTATGTTTGTGTTTTCATCTTACTCAGTCATTATATGTGGGGGGCTGCCTTTTCCTTTGGGGAATTTCTCTGAGGCAAGGTATTCTTATTTTTCTATCTTCAGGATTAGCTAGTTTCTCAGGCTGTGACGAGGCGCCTAGGTTCTGGTCAGGAGCGCTCCACGGCTACCTTTAGTGTGGTTTGATAGGCTTAGGGATTGCGGTCTGCAGAGTTCCCACGTCTCAGAGCTCGTTCTATTATTTTGGGTTATTGTCAGTTCACTGTATGTGCTCTGACCTCCATGTCCATTGTGATTCTGAATTGCCTTTCATAACAGTTCCTGTAACCATGGAAAACCCAGTACAACAACATCATGCAGGTTATGCAACACCAGAAAACGGCAATCTTCCTGATGTGCTGGAGCCATGTACATAGTCATCTGCGTCCAGTACTGAGGTTTATCCTTGGCCAAGGGTGTAGCATCAATACCCCTCAAAGGAATAGGGCTCTGCAAAGGCTGCAAGGAAAAACCACAGCACCTGGCGAATTCTAAGTCCATTAAGTTCAGGGCAGCGCCTGAATCCACAAATGCCATGACAGAAAAGGACGACAATGAGCAAATCAGGGTCACAGATAACAGAAATTTAGGCTGTATAGTACTAATGGTAACAGACCTAGCGACTCTCTTAGTACGCTTAGGGCAATCAGAGATAACATGTGCAGAATCACCACAGTAAAAACACAGCCTATTCTGACGTCTGAATTCCTGCCGTTCTGTTCTAGTCAAAATCCTATCACATTGCATAGGTTCTGGACTCTGCTCAGAGGATACTGCCATATGGTGCACAGCTTTGCGCTCACGCAGACTTCGATCAATCTGAATGGCTAGAGACATAGATTCGCTCAAACCGGCAGGCGTAGGAAAGCCCACCATAACATCTTTAAGGGCTTCAGAAAGACCTTTTCTGAAAATAGCAGCCAGAGCCTCTTCATTCCATTTAGTGAGCACAGACCATTTTCTAAATTTCTGGCAGTATAACTCTGCCGCTTCCTGACCTTGACACAAGGCCAACAGGGTTTTTTTCTGCATGATCCACAGTATTAGGTTCATCATACAATAATCCGAGCGCTTGAACAAATGCATCAACATTCAATAATGCCGGATCCCCTGTTTCAAGAGAAAAAGCCCAGTCTTGAGGGTCACCACGCAGCAAGGATATGATGATTTTTACTTGCTGAATGGGATCACCTGAAGAATGGGGTTTCAAAGCAAAAAACAATTTGCAGTTATTTTTAAAGTTCAAAAACTTGGATCTGTCCCCAAAAAACAAATCCGGAGTAGGAATTCTAGGCTCTAAAGCCGGAGTCTGCACAACATAGTCCTGGATACTGTTACCGCTCCTGTCCCTGCGCGCCGCCGTCGCTCCTCCTCCAGGCTTCAGCGTCCCAGTCTCTCTCCCTGTGCAGCGTCTCTTCCTCCTCCCGCTGCGCGTCCCCGCCGCTCCTCTTCCTGGTCACAGCGCGCTCATGCCCAGATGATCCCTTCACTTCCGGTTCCTCGCTCTGTCAAGGGCGTCCGGTGTTTGCGCAGGCGCCCTGGGATCATCAAAGGACGCATGCGTTCCTCTGCTTCTCCTCCTTCCCCGGAACTCTCCAATGACAGCCAATCCAGGTAAGACTACTTGTATAAAAGGTCGGTCTTCCTGCTTAGCTATGCCTGATTGTCATATAGCCTTCGCTAGTGCATCTGGCCCGTTCGCTCTGCCTGTGCTCGCAGTCTTTTGTGTACCACGTAGTCCGAGCTCTTTGTCTTTGCCTTGCCTGCTTCCTCCCTGAGTTGTTAGTCTTTTCCTTATTTATTTAGCACCTCTCTGTTTCCTTGTTTCCTGCAGGCTCCTCCTGTCTTGGTTCCCCGGTCTGACGTCCGTCTCCCTGGTCCTGTGCATCGATCCTGTCTTCCCAGTTTTCCTTTTGTTCGCCTCTCACCTTCCTCCCTATCTCCTTAGTCCTTGTTTTCTTCTCTTTTGAGCCGCCCCTCTTGGTACGGTCACTGTGGGTTTGACTCCTCTGGGCCTGCCCCTGACGGTCCCTGTATAGGGGTCGGTTCCATTAGGTTAGCTCGCCCGGAGAGTTTTGTCTCTCCCACGGTCCAGAGGGTCCACTCTCCTTCACGCTACTGATCGCGTCATAGTACAATCAGGCCATGGACCCCGCCGGTACCCCATTCTCGGCCCAGAAGGAGTTGGCTATCTTGCGTGAGAATCAGCAGCGCATTATGTCTTTCATGAAGACTATGGAGTCTCGCTTGTCTTCCTTACAGGCTGCTGATCTGGTTAACGCCGCTCAATTAGCTAGCCTTCAGCAGGAGCTTACTCAGCAGCGAGATACTCAGGCTCGCATGCTGAGTTATATGGCCTCCATCGATGATCGCCTGTTTAGTTTGCAGTCCTCAGCTTCCGCTCAGGTTCCTTCTCTCGATTCTAGTCCATCTTCCATTCCTCACCCACCACCTCGCCTTGGAAAGCCTCCCAGGTTTAGTGGGGATCCCAAACTCTATAGAGGGTTCCTAAATCAGTGCCGTCTCCACTTTGAGCTTCTTCCCCAACAGTACCCCACTGATCGGGCTAAGGTGGCTTTTCTTGTGTTTCATCTTGAGGGGGAGGCTTTGGCCTGGATTAACCCCTTGTGGGAGCGTGACGATCCTTTAATCTCCCACTTAGAGGACTTTCTTGGGACTTTTCGTAAGATCTTTGACGAACCTGGACGTCTGGCCTCCACAACAGAGTCCCTCTTTAACCTTCATCAGGGTTCTCTGTCGGTAGGCCAATACACCATTCGTTTCCGTACTTTAGCCTCAGAACTAGGGTGGAACAACGAGGCTCTAGTTGGCGCTTTCTGGCGAGGCCTGTCGAGTCGGTTCAAGGATGAGCTTGCAGGTCGTGATACCCCTTCTACCTTAGAGGATCTTATTTCCCTGGCCACACGCATCGACCTTCACTTTCAAGAGCGATCTCGTGAAGCCGCTAGGGAGAAGAGACCTAATATTTCCATGCATCCTTTTCGTCAGTCCAGTAGTCCTCGACTCTCTTCTTCCCCTACTCCTCCTGCACCTGAACCCATGCAAGTGGATCGTGTTAACACTAGGACTACTGGACTCGTGACCCCGCCTAGAACTACTGAAAGGAGTCATTTTGACTCCTTGCTTGTTTTCGTTTATTTTTAGAGTTTCATTTGTGGTTATTTATTAATAATTATATTTTTTGTAATGTATTATTATTGTGAGATCCAACAGTAATGCTTTTGATTGTTTTTTTTTTCTGCTTTTCTTATTTTTCTACAGAAAATAACAATAATTATAATGGACGTTTTTCAAACATTTTTTTTTATTCAAGTGCACACATATAAACAACAACTGAAGAACAAAAAGCAGAGAAAATGTAGGTGGAGGAGCATAAAAATGAAAATATGGCGCAGAATTCACCTTCTAAACATTTGGTGTTTCGCATTTTAGGCATTGCCTTTGATTTATGGCAGTACATTGCCCACACAAAGACTTACCACAAGTCTTACAATTGCCGACAGATCTATTTTTCTTGCACTTTTCTTTGATCTGGCAAAATTTTGTTTGAACCATCACTTCTGAACATGTAGAAACTTGGGACGTGGAACCCTTTTCCCTATCTGTGACATAAGGACCACTCAACTCTCTCACAAGCGTTTGCAAAAATGCCTTGCGTGACATTTTTTGGTGGGTAATCTCCTTGAATATTATACATGCATTTATAACCGCAAAGTCTAAGGCATTTTCAAATGCATGAACAGGCCATCTCCTTGTGGATGTTCGTGTGGTATATTTTCGTGCCATCTGATCCACTACAGGTCCTTCTCAAAAAATTAGCATATAGTGTTAAATTTCATTATTTACCATAATGTAATGATTACAATTAAACTTTCATATATTATAGATTCATTATCCACCAACTGAAATTTGTCAGGTCTTTTATTGTTTTAATACTGATGATTTTGGCATACAACTCCTGATAACCCAAAAAACCTGTCTCAATAAATTAGCATATTTCACCCATCCAATCAAATAAAAGTGTTTTTTAATATCAAACAAAAAAACCAACAAATAATAATGTTCAGTTATGCACTCAATACTTGGTCGGGAATCCTTTGGCAGAAATGACTGCTTCAATGCGGCGTGGCATGGAGGCAATCAGCCTGTGACACTGCTGAGATGTTATGGAGGCCCAGGATGCTTCAATAGCGGCCTTAAGCTCATCCAGAGTGTTGGGTCTTGCGTCTCTCAACTTTCTCTTCACAATATCCCACAGATTCTCTATGGGGTTCAGGTCAGGAGAGTTGGCAGGCCAATTGAGCACAGTAATACCATGGTCAGTAAACCATTTACCAGTGGTTTTGGCACTGTGAGCAGGTGCCAGGTCGTGCTGAAAAATGAAATCTTCATCTCCATAAAGCATTTCAGCCGATGGAAGCATGAAGTGCTCCAAAATCTCCTGATAGCTAGCTGCATTGACCCTGCCCTTGATGAAACACAGTGGACCAACACCAGCAGCTGACATGGCACCCCACACCATCACAGACTGTGGGTACTTGACACTGGACTTCAGGCATTTTGGCATTTCCTTCTCCCCAGTCTTCCTCCAGACTCTGGCACCTTGATTTCCGAATGACATGCAAAATTTGCTTTCATCAGAAAAAGTACTTGGGACCACTTAGCAACAGTCCAGTGCTGCTTCTCTGTAGCCCATTTCCTGCACACGCCTGTGCACGGTGGCTCTGGATGTTTCCACACCAGACTCAGTCCACTGCTTCCTCAGGTTCCCCAAGGTCTGGAATCGGTCCTTCTCCACAATCTTCCTCAGGGTCCGGTCTCCTCTTCTCGTTGTACAGCGTTTTCTGCCACATTGTTTCCTTCCAACAGACTTACCATTGAGGTGCCTTGATACAGCACTCTGGGAACAGCCTATTTGTTGAGAAATTTCTTTCTGGGTCTTACCCTCTTGCTTGAGGGTGTCAATGATGGCCTTCTTGACATCTGTCAGGTCGCTAGTCTTACCCATGATGGGGGTTTTGAGTAATGAACCAGGCAGGGAGTTCATAAAAGCCTCAGGTATCTTTTGCATGTGTTTAGAGTTAATTAGTTGATTCAGAAGATTAGGGTAATAGGTCGTTTAGAGAACCTTTTCTTGATATGCTAATTTATTGAGACAGGTTTTTTGGGTTATCAGGAGTTGTATGCCAAAATCATCAGTTTTAAAACAATAAAAGACCTGACAAATTTCAGTTGGTGGATAATGAATCTATAATATATGAAAGTTTAATTGTAATCATTACATTATGGTAAATAATGAAATTTAACACTATATGCTAATTTTTTGAGAAGGACCTGTACATCTACTCCATATTTTGTTTCATTGTAAAACTTTACCGTTTCTGGAGTTTTTTTTAGCGGAATCAGACGCAACAACATCTGGATGGACGGAACTCAAAATGACAACATTTTTGTTGGGCTATCCTTGATATACTGTAAGTGTAAAATTGTCTTCATTTCTAAACACTTTAGTGTTGTACAATTCCTCTTTCATGGATTTTATTTCTTTAGGCACTTCTCGCCTTATCTTATTCAGTGTTCCCACGATGGTTGTTCCTTTGCTTTTTAGCTGTTTAGCTAATTTTAATGAAGTAAAATAATTATCGGTTGTAACATTGCGACCTTTTTTCAAAAACGGGTCCAATAACTTCATTACCACATGGTCAGCTAAACGGTCCTCAGCACGGCGTGTGTCATCTTTGCCTAGATAAGGGAAGCCATTTGCCAGATATTTGCTCTCCTTATCAACAGCTAGCCAATATTTGTGGCCATATTTATCTGGTTTGGAAGGCATGTACTGCGTGAATGGACACCTAGTTTTGCTTGGGAAAAGTTGCTCATCCACCGTTATGTATGGGCCAGGTTTGTAACACGCAATACAATTTTCAATAAACCTGTCCCACACAGTAGAAAATAGAGCAAACTTGTCCGTTTGCAGTCTCTCCGATCGAGTAGATTTCTCATCAAATCTGAGAAACCTCATAATTTCAACAAAGCGGTCCCTAGACATTGTCGCTTTGCAAAACGGTATTCCCCAGTCATTACACCAAATACTGCTAATCGAGTGACGGTTCGTGCCAGATATTCCACGAGCATAGAATATCGCAATGAATGCATCTAGCTCCTCATCAGATAGAGTAAACTGTAAATTATTGTTCCTGCATGCTTCTGCAAGCGTACAGTTCTTTATATGTGTCAATATATATGAATCAAAAAATAAACGCCATGCGCTCAAAGGACTATCGATAATGATATTTCTTCTGGCGTATCCTGTAGGGCCAGGTGCTTCTCGAAGAATATTTTGGCTGTCACGCCTACCAGGCAAGTGTTGTCCAATTTCAACAGGTTTCCACTGAATACCATCCGCTGAAACTAGTATTCCTTCAGATTCGCCTTCTCTGGTGTTTGTTGTTGCATTACCTTCGCCGCCATCGTTATCTGTTGTTCTTTCATTTCTGGGACGTTTTGCTGATTTTTTTCTGTCCACGACCAGGAGGATGGTCACGAGGCAACATATCTGCATGAGCCCGATCCCCAGTTGATGTGCTTGGAATATCTGGAAAAAAGTTGATGAATATTTAGAATTTTTGTTTTGTAAGGGTCCGTGTACACTGGCTGGATTAGCGGCGGAATATCTGACCGGATATTCTCACCACAATCCAGCCCGTACCTGCCCGCTCAGGTACAGAGCGGAGTTTCATACCTGAAGCTCCGCTCCGAATCCCGGGCTGGAGCCGCTGTCTGGGACGGAGCCGTGCTCGCGCGTAAGCAAGCGCTGCTCTGTCCCTGACAGCGGCTCCAGCCCGGGGTTCGGAGCGGAGCTTCAGGCATGAGCGGGCAGGTACGGCCTGTATTGCGGCAAGAATATCCAGATGGCTATTCAGCCAGAATTCTGCTAGTGTGCACAGGCCCTAACTCAGTGTGTGGAAGAACAAATAAATACACATAACTACTTACCTTCTGGATTTGTTCCTTCTGAGTCTTCAGATTCACTTGATATGTTCTGAGGAATGAAATCTTCATCACTGTCAGAATCAAATACATGTTCCTGCAATTCGGATTCCGATTCATCCTCCGGTATGGATTGCAAAGTAGCCAGAATATCCTGAGGCTTTATCAAACGTCTTCTCTCCATATTCCTCACAAATTCCATAATTCTATATAGTTCCTGTTGTGAATTCTGTGGCTGAATTCACTCCTGTGGTCACAAGTGGTACTGCAGCTTCTGGGCTTCCTCCCTCGGGTGTTCTGGTGAGCTCGTTGGCTGCCTTGTTATTTAACTCCACCTGATTCTGTCTTCCTTGCTCCTTGTCTATGTTCCAGTGTTGGATCTGAGCTTCTGGATCTTTCCTGTGGCCTGCTGCTCTGCTTAGATAAGTGCTTCTTTGCTTTTGTTGCTGTTCTTTCTGTCCAGCTTGTCTATTCGCTTTTGCTGGAAGCTCTGAGACGCAAAGGGTGTACCGCCGTGCCGTTAGTTCGGCACGGTGGGTCTTTTTGCCCCCTTTGCGTGGTTTTTTGCTTCAGGGTTTTTTGTAGACTGCAAAGTTCTCTTTGCTATCCTCGCTCTATCTAGAATATCGGGCCTCACTTTGCTGAATCTATTTCATCCCTACGTTTTGTCTTTTCATCTTGCTAACAGTCATTATATGTGGGGGGCTGCCTTTTCCTTTGGGGTATTTCTCTGAGGCAAGTCAGGCTTGTATTTCTATCTTCAGGCTAGTCAGTTCCTCAGGCTGTGCCGAGTTGCATAGGTAGTGTCAGGCGCAATCCACAGCTGCCTTTAGTTGTGTTTAGGATAGGTTCAGGTATTGCGGTCTACAGAGATTCCACGTCTCAGAGCTCGTTCTATTGTTTTTGGGTTATTGTCAGATCACTGTATGTGCTCTGATTACTGCACACTGTGTTACTGGATTGCCATCATAACAAGTTCCCTGCTGAAAAATAGAAATGAAATGAAAACTAAAAGAAATAATAACTGTTCTGCCACCTTCAAAAGTAGGTGGGCTGAATCAGTTGACAGACAGCTAAACTATTTCATAACAATTCATACCTGTATGAGTCTTCAGAGCTCGTATGTCTGCGTCTGTTCTCTTTGTCTCTTCAGCTGAACTGAAAGTAAAGTTGCTATCCAGAATACTGTCTCCTGCTAGGACCTTAGAAAAACACCACCCTTCATTAGCATAAGATAAGAGCCTAGAGTAAACAAGCTATTTTGTTCAGCATTACACAGTAATACAAGCAGGTAAAACACAAGGAAAATGTGAAAAGTTGACATGTAAATTGAACTACATCTATATGAAAATCAGGGTAAATAAGACAGAGTGAAAAAATTATGCACAAAACTTTATAGCAACATTTAGTGACAAAAGGACCTCATAATATAGTAGGGAGTCAAAATGACTCCCTTCAGTAGTTCTTGGTAAATTTTGAAAAAAACGCGCAAATTTTTTACCAAAATTATTTATTCTCACAAAATCTTTTTTTCACATCATATTTGAGGAAAAGTCACCGAGTTTCAAGCCGGAATTCTGAAAAATGTAGTCACAGAAGAGAAATAAAAAACGGAAGGAGTCAAAATGACTCCATCAGTAGTTCTAGTGTTAAGATGGCGGAGCAGCGTCGTAAGGAGAGACGTACCCAGGGTCTCTGTTTCTACTGCGGTTGTGCTTCCCATTTGCTGCGTGGTTGCCCTGAAAGGCCAGAAAACTCCTCAGCCTAGGACAGGTAAGAGAGGCCTCCCTAGGTGTCCCTGTTTCCTCTCTACCTTTGACCCTTTCTGTTTTATTAGTCCTCAATCAAAAACGTTTTTCTGAGGTCGCGTATGTGGATTTGGGCGCGGCAGGTAATTTTGTCAGTCTTGAGGCGGTTCGGAGGCTTCGCATTCCAGTTCTCACTCTGGCTACTCCCCGTCTTATTGCATCAGTGGACGGCAGACCATTGCAAGAGGTCATCACCATGGTTACTGAGGAAGTTGAGTTGCAAGTCGGAGCTCTTCATCATGAGAAGATTGCTTTCTATGTACTACCTCACCTTTCCCATGCTCTATTACTCGGGTTGCCGTGGCTCCGTACGCATGAGCCTACTCTAGATTGGCGTTCGGGTGACGTTCTTCGCTGGGGATCTACTTGCCAAAAACAGTGTTTACTTTCCGTTTGTCCAGTCGCTCCTTCTCTGTCTGCTGCTGTTCCCGCAGGATTACCTTCTCCTTATTGGTCTTTTACTGATGTCTTCAACAAACAGGAGGCTGAGAACCTTCCTCCTCATCGTCCTTACGACTGCCCGATTGAGCTTCTTCCTGGTAGTACACCACCTAGAGGTAGAATTTACCCACTTTCTCCTGCAGAGACCCAGGCGATGTCCGATTACATCCAAGAGAATCTTGCCAAAGGATTCATCCGGAAATCTTCTTCTCCTGCAGGAGCAGGATTTTTCTTTAAGAAGAAAGACGGTACCCTTCGCCCTTGTATAGACTACCGTGGGTTGAATAACATTACAGTCAAGAACAAATATCCTCTTCCTCTCATCCCTGAGCTTTTTGATCGACTTAGAGGAGCTCGTATTTTCACCAAACTTGACCTGCGAGGTGCCTACAACTTGGTTCGTATCCGCCCGGGTGACGAGTGGAAAACCGCCTTTAACACCCGGGACGGCCATTATGAATACTTGGTCATGCCTTTCGGCCTCTGCAATGCCCCCGCAGTATTCCAAGAATTCGTTAACGATATCTTTTGAGACCTCCTCTACTCCTGCGTGGTAGTATACCTGGATGACATCCTAGTATTCTCGACTGATCTACCGTCCCATCGAAAAAGTGTCCGCATGGTCCTACAACGTCTAAGAGAGAATCACCTCTACGCCAAATATGAGAAATGTCTTTTTGAGCAGACTTCTTTGCCTTTCCTCGGATACATTGTCTCTGATTCTGGTCTTAAAATGGATCCCGAGAAGGTGAATGCTATTGTCAATTGGCCACGACCTTGCGGGGTGAAGGCCATCCAACGATTTCTTAGATTCGCCAATTACTATAGGCAATTTATATCCCATTTCTCCTCCGTGATCCAGCCTCTTTCCTCTCTCACCCGAAAAGGTTCAGACTCGAAGAGGTGGACTCCAGAGGCGGAGAGAGCCTTTGAATCTCTTAAACAGTCTTTTTCCTCCGCTCCGGTCTTGCATCATCCTGAGGTTAATAAACCTTTCATTCTGGAGGTGGACGCATCCTCCACAGGGGCTGGAGCTGTGCTCTCTCAACGGACTGCTGTTGGTCGAATGGTTCCCTGTGGCTTCTTCTCAAAAGCATTTTCAACATCCGAACGTAACTATACTATCGGAGATCGTGAATTGCTGACCATTAAATTGGCTGTAGAAGAATGGAGGTATCTGCTAGAGGGTTCCGTACATCCATTTGTTATATACTCCGACCATAAGAACCTAGCCTATCTTCAAACAGCACAAAGACTTAATCCTCGACAAGCCAGATGGTCTCTGTTTTTTGCCCGTTTTGAGTTTGAGTTACGTTTCCGACCGGGTAAGAAGAACGTCAAAGCAGACGCGCTGTCAAGGTCTTTTCAGCCTATGGATTTAGAGGAGGAACCAGCGTACATATTGGATCCTTCCAAAGTTATTGCCGTGGCTCCCTTGAGGATGATTTGTCCTCCACCAGGTAAAACCCTTGTACCGGAGTGTAACAGAGAGAGGGTGTTACGTTGGGGCCATTCTTCTAAGTTGGCTGGTCACACGGGATTCAATAAGACTTTTCTTCTCATCTCTCGCTATTATTGGTGGCCTAAGCTACGTCTGGACGTCAAAGACTTTGTTGCATCCTGCCCTTCCTGCGCTAAGAACAAAGTTCCTAGACAGTTTCCTTTTAGAACTCTGCTTCCTCTTCCAGTTCCCTCTGCGCCGTGGCAGCATATTGCCATGGATTTCATTACCGACCTACCAAGTTCTTCTTGCTGTACAGTCGTCGTTGTGGTTGTTGACCGGTTCTCCAAAATGGCTCATTTCATCCCTCTGCCCGGCTTACCTTCAGCACTTGAGTTGGCAACAGTTTTCATCTCAAACATCTTCAAACTCCATGGCTTCCCTCAGCACATCGTATCCGACAGAGGAGTTCAGTTTACATCTCGTTTTTGGAGGGCTTTATGCAAACTCTTGAAGGTTTCTTTGGATTTCTCTTCCGCGTATCATCCACAGACTAATGGTCAAGCTGAGCGAACTAATCAAATTTTGGCTGCTTATCTGCGACACTTCATCAATGCCCATCAGGACGACTGGGTCTCTCTGCTTCCGTGGGCTGAGTTCGCTTATAATAATCACTCCAGTGAGGCATCTACAAAATCTCCATTCTTCATTGTCTTTGGACAACACCCAGGTATTCCCCTTCCGGTCTCTCCTGCCTCTGGCGTGCCAGCAGCCGACTCGCTGTCTTTGAGATTTTCCACAATTTGGGGTGAAGTGAGAGAAGCACTCAATAAAACAACTTTGAAAATGAAGAGCCACGCCGACAAGAGGCGTTTGGATTCTCCTCCTTTTATGCCTGGCGACAAAGTCTGGCTTTCTTCGAAATTCATCAGACTCAAGATACCGTCCTACAAGCTTGGTCCACGCTACATTGGTCCCTTTGAGATTCTGAGTCGGGTCAACGAGGTCGCATACAAGCTGAAGTTGCGTGCCGCGCTCCGTATTCCCAATACCTTCCATGTGTCTCTACTTAAACCCGCTGTTTTTAACCGCTTTCATCCTCCCTCTTGTACCTCTTCTCCACCTGTCAGTGTTGATAACAACATTTTTGAGGTTAAGGATATTGTAGCTCAGAAAAAGGTTCGTGGTAGAGATTTTTTCCTGATTGATTGGAGGGGTTTTGGTCCAGAGGAGAGGTCCTGAGAACCTATAGAGAATATCAATGCTCCTCGTATCTTAAACAAATTTCTTTCTAGTCAGGGTAAGGGGAGTAGTAAGGGAGGGGGTACTGTTACCACTCCTGTCCCTGCGCACCGCCGTCGCTCCTCCTCCAGGCTTCAGCGTCCCAGTCTCTCTCCCTGTGCAGCGTCTCTTCCTCCTCCCGCTGCGCGTCCCCCGTAGCTCCTCTTCCTGGTCACAGTGCGCTCATGCCCAGATGATCCCTTCACTTCCGGTTCCTCGCTCTGTCAAGGGCGTCCGGTGTTTGCGCAGGCGCCCTGGGATCATCAAAGGACGCATGCGTTCCTCTGCTTCTCCTCCTTCCCCGGAACTCTCCAGTGACAGCCAATCCGGGTAAGACTTCTTGTATAAAAGGTCGGTCTTACTGCTTAGCTACGCCTGATTGTCATATAGCCTTCGCTAGTGCATCTGGCCCGTTCGCTCTGCCTGTGCTCGCAGTCTTTTGTGTACCACATAGTCCGAGCTCTTTGTCTTTGCCTTGCCTGCTTCCTCCCTGAGTTGTTAGTCTTTTCCTTATTTATTTAGCACCTCTCTGTTTCCTTGTTTCCTGCAGGCTCCTCCTGTCTTGGCTCCCCGGTCTGACGTCCGTCTCCCTGGTCCTGTGCATCGGTCCTGTCTTCCCAGTTTTCCTTTTGTTCTTCCTCCCTATCTCCTTAGTCCTTGTTTTCTTCTCTCTTGAGCCGCCCCTCTTGGTACGATCACTGTGGGTTTGACTCCTCTGGGCCTGCCCCTGACGGTCCCTGTATAGGGGTCGGTTCCATTAGGTTAGCTCGCCCGGAGGGTTTTGTCTCTCCCACGGTCCACAGGGTCCACTCTCCTTCATGCTACTGATCGCGTCATAGATACTCTGTACTCTTGCAGCAAGTTGATCCACACGAGAAAACAAACCCTGAACATCCATGCCAAAGCATATATCCTGAACCAACCAGATATCAAGAGGGAAAAAAAAAAAAAAACCAGAGCACAGAAAAAAAATGGTTCAGAACTTTCTTTTCCTTCTTTTGAGATGCATTTAATTCATTTTTGGCCACTTGTACTGTTATGATGCGGTGGTCTAGGAGCAACATGGAATGAGCTCTGAAGGAAGTGGTAACTGTACTGACCGTAGTCCCTAAGCTCAACACAACACTAGAAGTAGCCGTGGAATGCTCCTAACTCTCCCTAGGCATCTCGTCACAGCCTAAGAGCTAACTACCCCTAAAGACAGAAGCAGGAAAACTATCTTGTCTCAGAGAAAATCCCCAAAGGATAGATTAGCCCCCCACAAATAATGACTGTGAGTGGAGAGGGAAAAGACATACACAGAATGAAACCAGGATAAGCACAGGAGGCCAGTCTAGCTTGATAGATAGGACAGGATGGAATACTGTGCGGTCAGTATAAAACACTACAAAAATCCACGCAGAATTTACAAAAAAATCTCCACACCTGACTAAAGGTGTGGAGGGTAAATCTGCTTCCCAGAGCTTCCAGCAAGACAGAATTAATTCATACTGCTAACGCTGGACAAACATAGAAAGCACTGAACGGATACGTCCACAATCTGTGAACAGAAAAGCGCAAGCAAAAACTTAGCTTTGCTGAACTGGTCAGGATAACAGGGAAATCCAAAGAGATGTGAATCCAACCAGGAACCATTTACAAGTGGCACTGGCTGAAGAAAGAGCCAGGCCTAAATAGCCGAGCAGAAGAGACGATAAGTGGAGGCAGCTAATGACAGCTAACTCCAAGGAGCAGCCATACCATCTCTGTATGTCCCTGCTTCTCCGATGGTCTCCGATGTGCGCAGACAGCTTGTTCCTTTGTTCAGCGGTCACATGGTACTGCTCATTAAAGTAATGGATATGCGCTCTTCCTATGGGAGTGGAGTCGTGTCCATATTCATTACTTTAATGAGCGGTACCACGTGACCGGTGAACACAGAAAGAACTGCCGGTGCTGGAGACTATCGGAGAAGCAGGGACGTGCAGAAACCGTGCCGGGAGCAGGTGAGTATGATGTGACAGCCGCCACTCCTGCCGCTCCACCTCCCCTGCCGAACCCTTGGGACAATGACTCGAGTGTAAGCCGAGAGGGGAACTTTTAGCCTAAAAAATGGGCTAAAAATCTAGGCTTATACTCGAGTATATAACTCCCCCACTTTCCCTCCAATCCAGAATATATATACCCACAAGCTGGATCAGAGCTCCCCCTTCTGGCCTGGAGTATGAACATGTTGCATGCTTGTGATTACCTGCTAAATGAGATCCTTCCTTGCTTCCAAGCATGAGATCACTCTCCCAGTGAGGAAAGCAATGCCTATTATGGACCTGGTGGTTAGGAGCAACCGGAACGATCTGATGGTTAAACTCACACAGGACAAGCTCTGGGAAGTGGGAACTCTGCTGACCGCAACCCCTAATCCTATCACACAACTAGAAATAGCCGTGGAGCGTACCTAACTCGGCCTAGACGCCTCTTCACAGCCTAAGAGCTAACTAGCCCTAGAAATAGAAAATAAAGCCTACCTTGCCTCAGAGAAATTCCCCAAAGGAAAAGGCAGCCCCCCACATATATTGACAGTAAGTTAAGATGAAGTCACAAACACAGAAATGAAACAGGTTTCAGCAAAGGGAGGCCAGACTTACTAAACAGACTGAGGATAGGAAAGGTATCTTTACGGTCAGCACAAAAACTACAAAAAGACCACGCAGAGTGTGCAAAAAGACCTCCGCACCGACTCACGGTGCGGAGGTGCCACTCTGCATCCCAGAGCTTCCAGCTAGCAAGGCAAAATCATGATGGCAAGCTGGACAAGAAAACAATGAACAAATAATTAACTAGCAGGGACTTAGCTTCTGCTGGAGTAGACAGGTCACCAGAAAGATCCAAGAGCGAACTGAACCAGTACAAGAACATTGACAGCTGGCATGGAGTAACGATCTGAATGGAGTTAAATAGAGCAGCCAGCCAAAGAATAAACTCCGTCACCTGTGGAAGGAACCTCAGAAGCAGCAGCTCCACTCACAGCCACCAGAGGGAGTCCATGGACAGAACTCACCGAAGTACCATTCATGACCACAGGAGGAAGTTCGATAACAGAATTCACAACAGTACCCCCCCCTTGAGGAGGGGTCACCGAACCCTCACCAGAGCCGCCAGGCCGATCAGGACGAGCCAAATGAAAGGCATGAACTAGATCGGCAGCATGAACATCAGAGGCAAAAACCCAGGAATTATCTTCCTGACCATAACCCTTCCACTTGACCAGGTACTGGAGTTTCCATCTCAAAATACGAGAATCCAAAATCTTCTCCACCACATACTCCAACTCCCCCTCGACCAACACCGGGGCAGGAGGATCAACGGAGGGAAACATAGGCGCCACGTATCTCCGCAATAACGACCTATGGAACACATTATGGATGGCAAAAGAAGCTGAAGGACCAAACGAAATGACACAGGATTGAGAACTTCAGAAATCTTATACGGACCAATGAAACGAGGCTTAAACTTAGGAGAGGAAACCTTCATAGGAACATGACGAGACGACAACCAAACCAAATCCCCAACACGAAGTCGGGGACCCACACAGCGCCGGCGGTTAGCGAAACGTTGAGCCTTCTCCTGGGACAATGTGAAATTGTCCACCACATGAGTCCAAATCTGCTGCAACCTGTCCACCACAGTATCCACACCAGGACAGTCCGAAGGCTCAACCTGCCCTGAAGAGAAACGAGGATGGAAACCAGAATTACAGAAAAAAGGCGAAACCAAAGTAGCCGAGCTGGCCCGATTTATTAAGGGCGAACTCAGCCAAAGGCAAGAAGGACACCCAATCATCCTGATCAGCAGAAACAAAGCATCTCAGATATGTTTCCAAAGTCTGATTAGTTCGTTCGGTTTGGCCATTTGTCTGAGGATGGAAAGCCGAATAAAAAGACAAATCAATGCCCATCTTAGCACAAAAGGACCGCCAAAACCTCGAAACAAACTGGGAACCTCTGTCCGAGACGATGTTCTCCGGAATGCCATGCAAACGAACCACATGCTGGAAAAACAATGGCACCAAATCAGAGGAGGAAGGCAATTTAGACAAGGGTACCAAATGGACCATCTTAGAGAAGCGATCACAAACCACCCAAATGACCGACATCCTTTGAAAGACAGGAAGATGTGAAATAAAATCCATGGAAATATGCGTCCAGGGCCTCTTCGGGACCGGCAAGGGCAAAAGCAACCCACTGGCACGAGAACAGCAGGGCTTAGCCCGAGCACAAGTCCCACAGGACTGCACAAAAGAACGCACATCCCGTGACAAAGGCCACCAAAAGGATCTAGCCACCAAATCTCTGGTACCAAAGATTCCCGGATGACCCGCTAACACCGAACAATGAACCTCAGAGATAACTCTACTAGTCCATCTATCAGGGACAAACAGTTTCTCCGCTGGACAACGGTCAGGTCTATCAGCCTGAAACTTCTGCAGCACGCGCCGCAAATCAGGGGAGATGGCAGACAAAATTACCCCCTCTTTGAGAATACCCACCGGCTCAGGAACACCCGGAGAGTCAGGCACAAAACTCCTTGACAGGGCATCAGCCTTCACATTCTTAGAGCCCGAAAGGTACAAAACCACAAAATCAAAACGGGAGAAAAACAGCAACCGTTGAGCCTGTCTAGGATTCAACCGTTTGGCAGACTCGAGATAAGTCAAATTCTTGTGATCCGTCAAGACCACCACGCGATGCTTGGTTCCTTCAAGCCAATGTCGCCACTCCTCGAATGCCCACTTCATGGCCAACAACTCTCGATTGCCAACATCATAATTGCGCTCAGCAGGCGAAAATTTTCTAGAAAAGAAGGCACATGGTTTCATCACTGAGCCATCAGAACTTCTTTGCGACAAAACAGCCACTGCTCCAATCTCAGAAGCATCAACCTCGACCTGAAACGGGAGTGAAACATCTGGCTGGCACAACACAGGGGCAGAAGAAAAACGACGCTTCAACTCCTGAAAAGCCTCTACAGCCGCAGAGGACCAATTGACCACATCAGCACCTTTCTTGGTCAAATCAGTCAACGGTTTAGCAACACAAGAAAAATTAGCGATGAAGCGACGGTAAAAATTAGCAAAGCCCAGGAACTTCTGCAGGCTCTTCACAGATGTCGGCTGAGTCCAATCATAAATGGCCTGAACTTTAACAGGGTCCATCTCGATAGTAGAAGGGGAAAAAATGAAACCTTCTGAACTCCAAAGAGACATTTCGACCCCTTCACAAACAAGGAATTCGCACGAAGGACCTGGAACACCATTCTGACCTGCTTCACATGAGACTCCCAATCATCCGAAAAGACCAAAATGTCATCCAAATATACAATCATGAATCTATCCAGATACTCTCGGAAGATGTCATGCATAAAGGACTGAAACACAGATGGAGCATTAGAAAGCCTGAATGGCATAACCAGGTACTCAAAATGGCCCTCGGGCGTATTAAATGCTGTTTTCCATTCATCGCCCTGTTTAATTCGCACAAGATTATACGCCCCTCGAAGATCTATCTTGGTGAACCAACTAGCCCCCTTAATCCGAGCAAACAAATCAGACAGCAGCGGCAAAGGGTACTGAAATTTGACTGTGATCTTATTAAGAAGGCGGTAATCAATACAGGGTCTCAAAGAGCCATCCTTCTTGGCCACAAAAAAGAACCCTGCTCCCAACGGTGATGACGACGGGCGAATATGACCTTTCTCCAAGGATTCCTTTATATAACTCCGCATAGCGGCGTGCTCTGGCACAGATAAATTAAACAGTCAGCCCTTAGGAAACTTACTACCAGGAATCAAATTAATAGCAAAAATGCAAACCCTATGAGGAGGTAGGGCACCGGATTTGGGCTCTTCAAATACATCCCGGTAATCTGAAAAAAACTCAGGGACTTTAGAAGGAGTGGAAGGCGAAATTGACAGCAATGGAACATCACCATGTACCCCCTGACAACCCCAGCCGGACACAGACATAGATTTCCAATCTAATACTGGATTATGGACCTGTAGCCATGGCAACCCCAAAACGACCACATCATGCAGATTATGCAACACCAAAAAGCGAATATCTTCCTGATGTGCAGGAGCCATGCACATGGTCAATTGAGTCCAGTACTGAGGCTTATTCTTGGCCAAAGGCGTAGCATCAATTCCTCTCAATGGAATAGGATACTGCAAGGGCTCCAAGAAAAAACCACAGCGCCTGGCAAACTCCAAGTCCATCAAATTCAGGGCAGCGCCTGAATCCACAAATGCCATAACAGAATAGGACGACAGAGAGCAAATCAGAGTAACGGACAAAAGAAATTTAGACTGTACCGTGTTATGTTTGCTAATGACAGGTGTTATGAAGGCAATCCAGAAACACAGTGTGCTTAGCGATCAGAGCGCACACAGTGATCTGACAAATACCCAAAAATACAAGAACGAGCTCTGAGACGTGGAAACTCTGTAGACTGCACACCTGATCCTATCCTAAACACAACTAAAAGCGGCTGTGGATTGCGCCTAACAACTACCTAGGCAACTCGGCACAGCCTAAGAAACTAGCTAGCCTGAAGATAGAAAAATAGGCCTGACTTGCCCCAGAGAAATTCCCCAAAGGAAAAGGCAGCCCCCCACATATAATGACTGTGAGTAAGATGAAAAGACAAAACGTAGGGATGAAATAGATTCAGCAAAGTGGGGCCCGATATTCTAGGACAGAGCGAGGACAGTAAAGCGAACTTTGCAGTCTACAAAAAACCCTAAAGCAAAACCACGCAAAGGGGGCAAAAAAACCCACCGTGCCGAACTAACGGCACGGCGGTACACCCTTTGCGTCTCAGAGCTTCCAGCAAAACAAAAGACAAGCTGGACAGAAAAAAAGCAACAAAAAAGCAAAAAGCACTTAGCTATACAGAGCAGCAGGTCACAGGAACAATCAGGAGAAGCTCAGATCCAACACTGAAACATTGACAAGGAGCAAGGATAGCAGCATCAGGCGGAGTTAAGTAATGAAGCAGTTAATGAGCTCACCAGAACACCTGAGGGAGGAAGCTCAGAAGCTGCAGTACCACTTGTGACCACAGGAGTGAATTCAGCCACAGAATTCACAACAGTACCCCCCCTTGAGGAGGGGTCACCGAACCCTCACCAGAGCCCCCAGGCCGACCAGGATGAGCCGCATGAAAGGCACGAACAAGATCGGAAGCATGAACATCAGAGGCAAAAACCCAGGAATTATCTTCCTGAGCATAACCCTTCCATTTAACCAGATACTGGAGTTTCCGTCTAGAAACACGAGAATCCAAAATCTTCTCCACAATATACTCCAATTCCCCCTCCACCAAAACCGGGGCAGGAGGCTCAACAGATGGAACCATAGGTGCCACGTATCTCCGCAACAACGACCTATGGAATACATTATGTATGGAAAAGTAGTCTGGGAGGGTCAAACGAAAAGACACAGGATTGAGAACCTCAGAAATCCTATACGGACCAATAAAACGAGGTTTAAATTTAGGAGAGGAAACCTTCATAGGAATATGACGAGAAGATAACCAAACCAGATCCCCAACACGAAGTCGGGGACCCACACGGCGTCTGCGATTAGCGAAAAGTTGAGCTTTCTCCTGGGACAAGATCAAATTGTCCACTACCTGAGTCCAGATCTGCTGCAACCTATCCACCACAGAATCCACACCAGGATAGTCTGAAGACTCAACCTGTCCTGAAGAGAAACGAGGATGGAACCCAGAATTGCAAAAAAATGGAGAGACCAAGGTAGCCGAGCTGGCCCGATTATTAAGGGCGAACTCAGCCAACGGCAAAAAGGACACCCAATCATCCTGGTCTGCAGAAACAAAACATCTCAGATATGTTTCCAAGGTCTGATTGGTTCGTTCGGTCTGGCCATTAGTCTGAGGATGGAAAGCCGAGGAAAAGGATAGGTCAATGCCCATCCTACCACAAAAGGCTCGCCAAAACCTTGAAACAAACTGGGAACCTCTGTCAGAAACAATATTCTCAGGAATGCCATGCAACCGAACCACATGCTGAAAGAACAAAGGTACCAAATCAGAGGAGGAAGGCAATTTAGCCAAGGGCACCAGATGGACCATTTTAGAAAAGCGATCACAGACCACCCAAATGACTGACATCTTTTGAGAAACGGGAAGGTCAGAAATGAAATCCATCGAAATATGTGTCCAAGGCCTCTTTGGGACCGGCAAGGGCAAAAGCAACCCACTGGCACGAGAACAGCAGGGCTTAGCCCTAGCACAAATCCCACAGGACTGCACAAAAGTACGTACATCCCGTGACAGAGATGGCCACCAGAAGGATCTAGCCACTAACTCTCTGGTACCAAAGATTCCAGGATGACCAGCCAACACCGAACAATGAAGTTCAGAGATAAGTTTATTAGTCCACCTATCAGGGACGAACAGTTTCTCTGCTGGACAACGATCAGGTTTATTCGCCTGAAATTTTTGCAGCACCCGCCGCAAATCAGGGGAGATGGCAGACACAATGACTCCTTCCTTGAGGATACCCGCTGGCTCAGATAAACCCGGAGAGTCGGGCACAAAACTCCTAGACAGAGCATCCGCCTTCACATTTTTAGAGCCCGGAAGGTACGAAATCACAAAGTCGAAGCGGGCAAAAAATAACGACCAACGGGCCTGTCTAGGATTCAAGCGCTTGGCAGACTCGAGATAAGTCAAGTTCTTATGATCAGTCAATACCACCACGCGATGCTTAGCTCGTTCAAGCCAATGACGCCACTCCTCGAATGCCCACTTCATGGCCAGCAACTCTCGATTGCCCACATCATAATTACGCTCAGCGGGCGAAAACTTCCTGGAAAAGAAAGCACATGGTTTCATCACTGAGCAATCAGAACCTCTCTGTGACAAAACCGCCACTGCTCCAATCTCAGAAGCATCAACCTCGACCTGGAACGGAAGAGAAACATCTGGCTGACACAACACAGGGGCAGAACAAAAACGACGCTTCAACTCCTGAAAAGCTTCCACAGCAGCAGAAGACCAATTAACCAAATCAGCACCCTTCTTGGTCAAATCGGTCAATGGTTTGGCAATGCTAGAAAAATTACAGATGAAGCGACGATAAAAATTAGCAAAGCCCAGGAACTTTTGCAGACTTTTCAGAGATGTCGGCTGAATCCAATCCTGGATGGCTTGGACCTTAACTGGATCCATCTCGATAGTAGAAGGGGTAAAGATGAACCCCAAAAATGAAACTTTCTGCACACCGAAGAGACACTTTGATCCCTTCACAAACAAAGAGTTAGCACGCAGGACCTGAAAAACCATTCTGACCTGCTTCACATGAGACTCCCAATCATCTGAGAAGATCAAAATGTCATCCAAGTAAACAATCAGGAATTTATCCAGATACTCACGGAAGATGTCATGCATAAAAGACTGAAACACAGATGGAGCATTGGCAAGTCCGAACGGCATCACTAGATACTCAAAATGACCCTCGGGCGTATTGAATGCAGTTTTCCATTCATCTCCTTGCCTGATTCTCACCAGATTATACGCACCACGAAGATCTATCTTAGTGAACCAACTAGCCCCCTTAATCCGAGCAAACAAGTCAGATAACAATGGCAAGGGATACTGAAATTTAACAGTGATCTTATTAAGAAGGCGGTAATCAATACACGGTCTCAGCGAACCATCCTTCTTGGCTACAAAGAAGAACCCTGCTCCCAGTGGTGATGACGATGGGCGAATATGTCCCTTCTCCAGGGATTCCTTCACATAACTGCGCATAGCGGCGTGTTCGGGCACGGATAAATTAAATAATCGACCTTTAGGGAATTTACTACCAGGAATCAAATTGATAGCACAATCACAATCCCTATGCGGAGGTAGAGCATCGGACTTGGGCTCTTCAAATACATCCTGATAATCAGACAAGAACTCTGGGACCTCAGAAGGGGTGGATGACGAAATCGACAAAAATGGAACATCACCATGTACCCCCTGACAACCCCAGCTGGATACCGACATGGAATTCCAATCCAATACTGGATTATGGGTTTGTAGCCATGGCAACCCCAACACGACCACATCATGCAGATTATGCAACACCAGAAAGCGAATAACTTCCTGATGTGCAGGAGCCATGCACATGGTCAGCTGGGCCCAGTATTGAGGTTTATTCTTGGCCAAAGGTGTAGCATCAATTCCTCCCAATGGAATAGGACACCGTAAAGGCTCCAAGAAAAACCCACAACGTTTAGCATAATCCAAATCCATCAGATTCAGGGCAGCGCCCGAATCCACAAACGCCATGACAGAAAACGACGACAAAGAGCATATCAAGGTAATGGACAGAAGGAATTTGGACTGTACAGTACCAATGACGGCAGACCTAGCGGACCGCTTAGTGCGCTTAGGACAATCAGAAATAGCATGAGTGGAATCACCACAGTAGAAACACAGACCATTCAGACGTCTGTATTCCTGCCGTTCAACTCTGGTCATAGTCCTATCGCACTGCATAGGCTCAGGTTTAACCTCAGGCAGTACCGCCAAATGGTGCACAGATTTACGCTCGCGCAAGCGTCGACCGATCTGAATGGCCAAAGACAAAGACTCATTCAAACCAGCAGGCATAGGAAATCCCACCATGACATCCTTAAGAGCCTCAGAGAGACCCTTTCTGAACAAAGCTGCCAGCGCAGATTCATTCCACTGAGTGAGTACTGACCATTTCCTAAATTTCTGACAATATACTTCTATATCATCCTGACCCTGGCACAAAGCCAGCAAATTTTTCTCAGCCTGATCCACTGAATTAGGCTCATCGTACAGCAATCCGAGTGCCAGGAAAAACGCATCGACACTACTCAATGCAGGGTCTCCTGGCGCAAGAGAAAATGCCCAGTCTTGAGGGTCGCCGCGCAAAAAAGAAATAATAATCAAAACCTGTTGAATAGGATTACCAGAAGAATGAGGTTTCAAGGCCAGAAATAGCTTACAATTATTTTTGAAACTTAGAAACTTAGTTCTATCTCCAAAAAACAAATCAGGAATAGGAATTCTTGGTTCTAACATAGATTTCTGATCAATAGTATCTTGAATTTTTTGTACATTTATAACGAGATTATCCATTGAAGAGCACAGACCCTGAATATCCATGTCCACACCTGTGTCCAGAATCACCCAAATGTCTAGGGGAAAAAAAAAAAGTGAACACAGAGCAGAAAAAAAAAAAAAAAAAAATGATGTCAGAACTTTTTCTTTCCCTCTATTGAGAATCATTAGTTTGGCTCCTTGTACTGTTATGTTTGCTAATGACAGGTGTTATGAAGACAATCCAGAAACACAGTGTGCTTAGCGATCAGAGCGCACACAGTGATCTGACAAATACCCAAAAATACAAGAACGAGCTCTGAGACGTGGAAACTCTGTAGACTGCACACCTGATCCTATCCTAAACACAACTAAAAGCGGCTGTGGATTGCGCCTAACAACTACCTAGGCAACTCGGCACAGCCTAAGAAACTAGCTAGCCTGAAGATAGAAAAATAGGCCTGACTTGCCCCAGAGAAATTCCCCAAAGGAAAAGGCAGCCCCCCACATATAATGACTGTGAGTAAGATGAAAAGACAAAACGTAGGGATGAAATAGATTCAGCAAAGTGGGGCCCGATATTCTAGGACAGAGCGAGGACAGTAAAGCGAACTTTGCAGTCTACAAAAAACCCTAAAGCAAAACCACGCAAAGGGGGCAAAAAAAACCACCGTGCCGAACTAACGGCACGGCGGTACACCCTTTGCGTCTCAGAGCTTCCAGCAAAACAAAAGACAAGCTGGACAGAAAAAAAGCAACAAAAAAGCAAAAAGCACTTAGCTATACAGAGCAGCAGGTCACAGGAACAATCAGGAGAAGCTCAGATCCAACACTGAAACATTGACAAGGAGCAAGGATAGCAGCATCAGGCGGAGTTAAGTAATGAAGCACTTAACGAGCTCACCAGAACACCTGAGGGAGGAAGCTCTGAGGCTGCAGTACCACTTGTGACCACAGGAGTGAATTCAGCCACAGAATTCACAACAGTACCGTACCAATGGTGGCAGACCTAGCGAACCGCTTAGTGCGCTTAGGACAATCGGAGATAGTATGAGTGGAATCACCACAGTAAAAACACAGCCCATTCTGACGTCTGTGTTCTTGCCGTTCAGCTCTTGTCAAAATCCTATCACACTGCATAGGCTCAGGCCTATGCTCAGAGAATACCGCCAAATGGTGCACAGCTTTGCGCTCACGCAAGCGCCGATAGATCTGAATGGCCAAGGACATAGACTCATTCAGACCAGCAGGCGTGGGAAATCCCACCATGACATCCTTAAGGGCTTCAGAAAGACCCTTTCTGAAAATTGCCGCCAGGGCACACTCATTCCACTGAGTAAGCACAGACCACTTTCTAAACTTCTGACAGTACACTTCCGCTTCATCCTGACCCTGACACAAAGCCAGCAAGATTTTCTCTGTCTGATCCACTGAATTAGGTTCATCATAAAGCAATCCAAGCGCCAGAAAAAACGCATCTACATCACGCAATGCAGGATCTCCTGGCGCAAGGGAAAATGCCCAGTCTTGAGGGTCACCACGCAACAAAGAAATAATGATTTTTACTTGTTGAACGGGGTCACCAGAGGAGCGGGGTTTCAAAGCTAGAAACAGTTTACAATTATTTTTGAAATTCAGGAACTTAGATCTATCCCCGGAAAACAAATCAGGAATTGGAATTCTAGGCTCTAACATCGGTTTCTGAACCACAAAATCTTGAATGTTTTGTACCCTTGCAGTGAGATGATCCACACGAGGACAGACCTTGAATGTCCATATCTACACCTGTGTCCTGAACCACCCAGAGGTTAAGGGGAAAAGAAAGACAAAACACACTGCAGAGAAAAAAAATGGTCTCAGAACTTCTCTTATCCCTCTATTGAGATGCATTAATACTTTGGGCCAGCTGTACTGTTATGGACCTGGTGGTTAGGAGCACCCGGAACGATCTGATGGTTAAACTCACACAGGACAAGCTCTGGGAAGTGGGATATCTGCTGACCGCAACCCCTAATCCTATCACACAACTAGAAATAGCCATGGAGCGTACCTAACTCGGCCTAGATGCCTCTTCACAGCCTAAGAGCTAACTAGCCCTAGAAATAGAAAATAAAGCCTACCTTGCCTCAGAGAAATTCCCCAAAGGAAAAGGCAGCCCCCCACATATATTGACTGTGAGTTAAGATGAAGTCACAAACACAGAAATGAAACAGGTTTCAGCAAAGGGAGGTCAGACTTACTAAACAGACTAAGGATAGGAAAGGTATCTTTGCGGCCAGCACAAAAACTACAAAAAGACCACGCAGAGTGTGCAAAAAGACCTCCGCACCAACTCACGGTGCGGAGGTGCCACTCTGCATCCCAGAGCTTCCAGCTAGCAAGGCAAAATCATGATAGCAAGCTGGACAAGAAAACAATGAACAAATAATTAACTAGCAGGGACTTAGCTTCTGCTGGAGTAGACAGGTCACCAGAAAGATCCAAGAGCGAACTGAACCAGTACAAGAACATTGACAGCTGGCATGGAGTAATGATCTGAATGGAGTTAAATAGAGCAGCCAGCTAAAGAATAAACTCCGTCACCTGTGGAAGGAACCTCAGAAGCAGCAGCTCCACTCACAGCCACCAGAGGGAGTCCATGGACAGAACTCGCCGAAGTACCATTCATGACCACAGGAGGAAGTTCGATAACAGAATTCACAACAAATGCCACTGCAACAATCTGGAACCTGTGGTGTTACAATAGGACCACAGGATAAAATTAATTGATCCTCTAAGTATATGCAGCGCCCCAGAGACCTGGTCGTTGCAGTATGGCCCCAAGGCGAGTAGCGGTACGTCCGATGGCACTAAAGAGTTCTCCTGACCAGGTGTCACCAGAACACATTACACTTCACACTCCGGCCACTAGGGGGAGAAAAAGGCTTCATTTATTGGGCCACTCCTCACACTGGTAAAACTAGGGGCTGGGGAGGAAGTTAGTCAGAAGCTGACTGGGTTGGAACCAGGCAACATCCCATGGCAGGGGGTGTTGCGGGGAGAAGACACAGGGGGGTCCTTGTCAGGTGTGGGAACCTGGCAGGTGCCTAGCGACAGAACAGAACGTTACGGAACCGCGCCTGCACACCTTGCGGCGGTATCCTAAGGAAGAGACAAGAGGGGAAGAATATTGTGGAACAGTGTAAACGAGATCAGCACAAAGGAGAGCCAGTAAGAGTCGTGCCGAGAGAGGAAGGCAACATCTTACTGAGGCGCGTAGTCGGTGGCCGGATCACCGTAGGAGTAACCGACTTCAGGCCTTACTTCAAATTCTGCTGGACAGTTGATTATAGGTTGGCTGTCTACCTTTTACACCTACGAAGACATAGGGGGCAACATTGGGAGAGGGGCATCTCTAGGGTCCCGGAAGACCTCCAAGCCTTCCCGTCAAACGGGTGACGTCCTAGCCATAACATATCTGGGGGACGTTAGAAACTAGCAACATCTGGAACCAAAGAACGAGAGAGAGAGAGAGAGCTGTAGAGAACGAACGAAGAGAAACAGCAGTTGTGAGGACTATTCCGAATGCTCAGCAGGGTAGGACTACAACACACAGGCGCTATTGGTAGGCAACGATTTCCATCTGCGAGGGAAACTCTGGATGTGCCCATCGGACCGGCCGGTCTCTGATAGCCCGGTTGAACGTGCTCTGGACTGAGTGTACTGAAGCCTTCAGTAAAAGGTAAAGAGACTGCAACCCTGTGTCCTCGTTATTGCCTGCACCTCACATCATCACCATCCCCCCTACTGGGAAGCCCTGGGGACATACTTCACCTGTGGGAAGGTATACCATTCAGCTGCCATTCCATCACCCCAGCGGACCCCACAGCAGCGTCAGTCACCCTGACCGAACACCACAGGTGGCGTCACGAACTCCTGACAGACTATACCACCACCTTCATTGGACGCCCCTTAGCAGGGTCGCGGACCGGGTCTAGCCACCGTGACAGCCTCAGAATTGAACCAGAGAGGCCCGGTACCGAAACGTCGTGGCCCTGTGTCTGGGGGCGCTCCATATACCTGCCACAAGTATATAAAGGTACTAATTATAAATTATAATCAAATTCACATAGGAGACAACTTACACAGAATAAAGTGTTATTAAAAGGTCATGGATAGGTAGAGGCTAGCCAAGGAAAAAAGAATGTATGACATATAAAGGTTCTGTATATAATAAAGTGCCAATGCATAGGAAAAAGCAGCAGTATACTGACCAGCAGATGGACCCCACAACAGCCCGCACCTGCCCGACGCACTTTTCACCTGCGCTTTAACGAGGTCCCTAAAAAAGAATGGTTTTATAAATTTGTTTTTTTTTTAAATAAGAAATCGCTGGTCAACTTTTAACCCTTATAACTTTCTAGCAAAAACAAATTACGGTATGTTTCTAAAAATTGTACTGAAGTAGTAGACATGTAGGGAATGTTATTTATTAACTATTCTGTATGACATATCTCTCTGATTTAAAGGTATAAAAAAGTTTGAAAATTGCTAAAGTTTTACCAAGTTTCCGATTTCTCGCAAGTAAACACAAGTCATAGTAATTTTTTTTACCATTATCATGAATTACAATGTGTCACGAAAAACAATCTCAGAATCAGTAGGATCTGTTAAAGCGTTCCAGAGTTATTACCACATAAAGTGACACTCATCAGAGTTGTAAAATTTGGCCTGGTCCGGAAGGTTCAAATAGCTTTGGGGGGTAAAGGGGTTAAACCAATTGAAACCAGATTGTGATAATTTTTTACAATCTGTATTTCTGATTGCAGATTGTTGTATTCTGTTTTCTGTACATTTATGGAAGCTCCTCTTGCCGGTTTGGAGATACGGACATTAGACATATGCATGTATATATATCACAAGACATTACAGGGGACTCATCACTTTCGGGTCCTCAATTCCTGCATATAATTTGCATCAAGGGCGCGGGGCATACCAGCAGCTTAGGAACAGACACACTGATGTCAGACGGGGCTGACCCCTAGGCTGCAGCCAAACAATGTAAGTTACTTCGGCTGTGAGTGACTGGGGTCCCGATGTTTAACAAAACAAATTAAAGTGATTAGACCAGGCCATGCACTCTCCCAGGATGTTTATACAGTGGCTCGGCTGTGACACACCAGTAATGTCCTGAATGCGGGCCCCCTCTATAAGTACACCAAGATGCTTCTCTATAAGTGATTTTCCTAATTTTACTGCTCCTAGAATGAATGATGCTTGATTTTTACTAGTGTCCATGTGCTTAACTTTAGATGACTGCATTTTTAATCTCATTTTCCACATGGATGCTCATACATTGAGTTTGTCCAAGTCAGTTTGTAAATTATAAACATCCGTTTTTGGTCCTCTGCAAAACATAGAAATACCACTATATATCCCATAGTTTATCTATTTAACAAATAATAGCAGGCCCAGCACTGAACCTTTGGGTACACAACTTAGAACTGGAGAAAATTCAGAATAGGAGTCATACACCACAAATATATAGCCGGGTCTTTCAGACATAAGTGGAGAAAATTCAGAATAGGAGTCATACACCACAAATTTATAGCGGGGTCTTTCAGTTTTCGATAAAATTACAATCCTTAGGCTGCTTTCACACATCAGGTTTTTGGTTTCAGGCTAAATCCGGCAAATTTGCAAAAAAACGGAACCGGCGTAAATGAGAGAGAGAGAGATTTTCCCATGCCAGAATCAAAAACAAAGCTTCTGGGCATGCTCAATGTGAAACAAAAAACCTGATGTGTGAAAGCAGCCTTACTTTTTAAAGCAGCCACACTCAAACTAGGGTTTCTTTATACTCTTGGCCAAAGTAAGAGACCACTACTGGTCCTTGGCAGATAATGAACGTGGGTGCCTGATGAGTCACTGGATGAGGACTCTCCACTCCTTCTGCTGACTCTAACTCCAGGGAATGAGGGGCTTGGGGGTTTGGGAGCAGCTTCCACCCAAGTCTCTGGCGCCACCTTCTGGGCAACCGGGTCTTGAGGTCTAGAGATGGTGGCCTTTGCATCAGTGATTTCAGTCGTTCCACCCTGCTGCAGAGCTTCTTCCACACAGACAAGGCCGCTTCTGCCTTGTGGTCTTGCTCCTGACTTGGGACCTCCAAATTCATCAGTATTCCCGGCCGCACCTCCTCCGACTGTTGCGTCCTCTCAGACCTTGCTGGTCCCCCATGGAGTGCTACCATACCGCCGCCTTCCTCTCTCCAGAGGAAATCCATGACACTCCATCTTTACCTGTTTACTCTTAATGTCTGTCTCGTCCAGCAATAGCACTTAGCTGCTCAGCATGAGGGGTTCTTCTTCCAGACACCATCTCTCTTTGGGTGGGGTCACTTACAGCAGCTCCACTCATTCTTCAGGGACTTGCAGCAAAGGGCGGGGATACTTTTCCGTAGCGCCCATCTGGGTCGGACACCACTCACAATGGGTGACCTTCTGGGCACAGATTACATTTAAAAAACCTGACCGGCACATCCAAACATAGACTCAGTGTGAACAGGTGCTGAACCTAGAGTCGCCAACTCGTATATAGTTAAGTAAATAAGGCTGCCTTATTTACTTAACTTCTGGGCACAGGCCAGACAGATTTTCATGCCCCTTTGCCGTTTCGACACCCATGATGGGCACAGCTTTTGCCTGCCTCTGCATCAACATCCCTTATCTTGGGACTTCTAACAGCCGCCAACTTGATCGTTTCAGGAGTTCCTCCGCTCTCTTTACACAAGAACTCTTGATCCTGCTGACTACATTTGTCGCCCCCCGTCCGATCCCCTAGAAGCCGGTTGATTTTTTTTGCCATCCTGCAACTTGTCTGCTGGCTGAATTCCACTGTGTGTGACAGCTGAAGACTTCTCTTTCACAGACACAGGAAAAAGAGGGGCTGTCCTAATTTGAGGGCTTAGTCCCGTCACTTCTAATACCTCTCTCAAAAGTTATCATCCTTACCGATTTCCTCCTCCTTGGGGGGTGAGGCCATATCTCTCTGCTTTGACATAAATTAAATTAACTATTCACTTCTCTTGTTATCAGAATGTTGGACACTATTACTGGAAGGGGTACAGAATGGGGAACATTCTTACTGGAAGGATGGAAGACATTATACCAGCAAGGGGCCCAGGATGGAGGACATTAGTACAGAATGGAGGACATTATTACATTATAGTGGGGGAAACACGTATGTTTTTATAGGACTAGGACTAATACATCTGACCAACATGTAGGTGGGGCTTAGGGCCAAATTTTGCACAAGAGCCCATCGGACTCTAGTTACGCCACTGCGTGTAGATATTGTCCAAGTAGTGGTGTACCTTCAATGGCGGCAGAGTGACGATGCTGCCGCTATGGGACCTGTGAATCGAGGGGAAGGGTGCCATGTCAGCGCCGACACTAGGCCTCCCTCTTCATTATACTTTCAACTGTATCGGCATCCTGGCATAGGATGCCAATACAGTTGAAAATAATGATGGTAGAGGGAGCAGTCAGCTGACAGTCCTCCCATCATTCCCCCTTGTGTCTAAGCTTTGTGACATCTCAGTGGAGAGGGTGCAATGACGTCACTACAGTGCGCCATCTGTGCTGAGCAGTGGAGAGTATCAAAAGACATGCTGCAGAGACTGGAACAGTGGGGAACGGGGAGAGGTGAGCATTCATTTTTTTATGTATGAAGGACTATATGGGACCCATAACACTGTATGGAGGACTATGTGGTGCCCATAATACTGTATGGAGGACTATATGGTGCCCATTACACTATATGGAGGACTATATGGGACTATATAGGGCATCTTTACTGAATGGAGGACTATATGAGGGCTATTATACTGTTTGCAGGATTATATGGGGGCCGTTATACTGTTTGCCGGACTATGTAGTGGATGCCATTATATTGTTTGCTGGACAATGTGGAGGGGGCAATATACTGTTATATGAGAGGAACATTATACTGTTTGGAGGGCTATGTGGGGCTATTATACTGTTTGGAGGGCTATAGAGGGGATATTATATTGTTTGGAGAACTATTTGGGGGCTTGTATGTAAGCAATTATACAGCATTAAGGTTTTTGCATGGGTCATAATACTGCGCAGATGGCTTTATGGGGCTCAGTATGCTGTTTGGAGGGCTGGGTGGAGGCCATTATACTCTATGGAGGGCTAGTGGGGGCCATTATACAGTGTGAATGGTTGAATTGGGGTCATCATGCAGAGTGTATTTTTCAAAAACCTGACCTGCACATCCAAACATAGACTGAGTGTGAACAGGTGCTGAACCCAGAGTCGCCAACTCGTATATAGTTAAGTAAAAAGGGCAGCACACTGCAGCGCCAAAACATGCAAACTTGAAAACACGAAATTTGAACTACATTACTGCACTAGAAATATGAAAAATTAGAGCTTTTAGCGCATAAAAATGGCCATATTTATGTGTACCTCGTAGCCACTTTACGGCATCTCTCTTATACGAGGTCCTACGCTTGACCTACCTCGCTGAGAATAAACGTCTCCATCTGAATGGGTACATGTGAAACCTCTTCTTGGACTCATGCAGAGTGTAGGCATGTGGGGACCATATTACTATTTTGAGGGCTAGTGGCGGCCATTATACAGTGTGGGTGGTTATGTTGGGGCCATCATACTGAGTTCCCATTATACTGTATGAAGGGCTGTGTGGTGATCACAGTTGGGGTCACCATACTGTGTTGGGGTCACCATACTTTGCCGGGGAAGGGTTGATAGGGAGGGGAGTACAGTGTGGTCTTCATACCATATGTGTGAAGAGTACTGTGGAATAATTCACTGCGGAGTGTAAGGTCACTGTCAGATGCCTAGTGGATGGGAGATAAACCTGCAGTAATGCTCTAGTACATATGGGACTAAAAGGAGTTGTTGGTTGAAGCTCACCGCCAGCAGGAGGCTCACGTGCGGAACACTCGTACTAAGCGACAGCGCCGCATGTGGACCAGACAGTGGCTGCAGAAGAGGAATCAATTGTCCCATATGGGCCTAATAAGGGAACTGCAGGAGAACAACCCGCATGATTTCAGGAACTACCTGCGAATGTCGGAGGATTCCTTTAATGTGCTACTTGCTGCTGTGGAACCTTCTCTCAGGCGGCAAAATACCAGGATGCGAGCTGCTGTCCCTGTGGATGAGAGACTGGCTGTCACGCTGCGGTTCCTGGCGACTGGCAGGTATATGCAAGACTTGCATTACTGCGCAGCTATTTCCCGATCCCTGCTCAGCGTCATCATCCCAGAGACATGTAATGCAATCGTCTCAGCTTTACACCGCACTTACATGCCTTTCCCGGAGACCCAGGATGATTGGAAACAGATTTCCCATGGATTTCAGCAGCAATGACAGTTCCCAAATTGCGGTGGGGCCTTGGATGGGAAACATGTCCGAATCACCCAACCACCACACTCCGGCTCATTTTTCGACAATTACAAGGGTTATTTCAGCGTTATTCTCATGGCCCTCGTTAATGCAAACTATGAATTTATAAGTGTGGCTGTAGGGATCAACGGGACAGTATTTGATGGCAGAGTTTTGGAGCACACGGATTTTGGGGACTGCTTGAAAGAACACAAACTGGCCTTGCCGCCCAACAGCGACACAACTGGAAACATGAACTTTGTGTTTGTCGGAGATGAGGCGTTCCCACTGCATCCCAACCTTCTGAAGCCCTTCTCCCAGAAAACTCTGACACCGGAGCGACACATTTTTAATTACAGACTTTCCAGAGCTTGACGCATTGTGGAGAATGCTTTTGGTATTATGGCAAACCGATTTCGGGTTTTCCACACTGCACTCAGCATGAAACTCTCATCTATTGACTCTGTGGTGCTTGCCTGTTGCGTCCTGCACAACTTTCTACGCCGCTGTGATGCCAGTGCATACAGCCCTTCACAATATGTTGACTCTGTTGACCCTGCAAACGGAGATGTAACCCAGGGTGAATGGCGTCTAGACAAGCACAGGGTTTCAGGCTTGGAAAGTCTTTGATCCGGAAGGAACTCTGATGATGCGACGATTTGCAGGGAGAAGTACTGTGACTTTTTCAATGGGCCAGGGGCTGTCCCATGGCAGCGTCTCCAACAGTAGCGTAACTGTTGCCATTTCCTTGTACCATGTATTATGGAATACATTTTTTTGGGTTGATGTGCTCTCGTGTACCATTTGTTGATGACCCATGCAATTCCTTTTTCTGTCTCAATGTCTACATAAATATATCTATCTATGCTATCTATGCACATACTCTAGTTCTGTATCAAACATATGAATCCTGGGAGTCCGCAGGATCCTCTGCCCTAGCGTTTTCCTGATTTTTTATATATATATATATATATATATATATATATATATATATATATATATATATTTACATATATATATATATATATATATATATATATATATATATATATATATATATATATATATATATATATATATATATATACACTAGATGGTGGCCCAATTCTTAACGCATCGGGTATTCTAGAATATGCATGTCCACGTAGTATATTGCCCAGCGACGTAGTATATTGCCCAGCGACGTAGTATATTGCCCAGAGATGTAGTATATTGCCCAGCCACGTAGTGTATTGCCCAGTCACGTAGTATATTGCCCAGCCACGTAGTATTTTGCCCAGTGACGTAGTATATTGCCCAGCGATGTAGTATGTTGCCCAGCCACGTAGTATGTTGCCCAGCCACGTAGTATATTGCCCAGCCACATAGTATATTGCCCAGCCATGTAGTATATTGCCCAGTCACGTATTGCCCAGCCACATAGTATATAGCACAGCCCACGTAGTATGGTATATTGCCCAGTCACTTAGCATATTGCCCAGCCACATAGTATATAGCAGAGCCACGTAGTACATATATTGCCCAGTCACGTAGTATATTGGCCAGCACAGAGCCACGTAGTATAGAGACTTAAAAAAATAAATAAACATATACTCACCTTCCGAAGGCCCATTGAAGTCCTGCTATACTCACCATCCGCCGCCTTTCCCGTTCCTCGGGACGCTCCCGGGATCGCTCCATTGCAAGCGTCAGCTTCCGGTCCCAGGGCTGGTATGAGCAGGACCTGTGATGACGTTGCGGTCACATGACCGTGACGTCACGGCAGGTCCTTGTCGCACACCAGCCCTGGGACCTGAAGCTGCCGCTTGCAATGGAGCGGTCCCGGGAGCATCCCGAGGAGCGGGAAAGGCGGCGGAGGGTGAGTATAGCAGGTTTTTTGTTTTTTTTTTTATTATTTTTAACATGACATATTTTTACTATTGATGCTGCATAGGCAGCATCAATAGTAAATAGTTGGGGACACACCGGGTTAATAGCAGCGGTAACGGAGTGCATTACACCGCGGGCCGTTACCGCTGCCATTATCCCTGTGTGAGCGGTGAGCAGAGGGGATTACGGAGCGGGCGTCGGGCAGTGAGTGCAGGGGAGTAGGGGAGGGACTAATCGGACTTTGCCCATCGCTGATTGGTCGCGGCAGCCATGACAGGCAGCTGCCGCGACCAATCAGCGAAAGAATAACCGTGACAGAAAGACAGACGGAAGTACCCCTTAGACAATTATATATATATATATATATATATATATATATATATATATATATATATATATATATATAATATATTCACTTATACATTAGGTGACTATGTAAACAATAAATCAAAAGATAAGAGACCATGTGAAGCTTATAAAGTTTATTAACATATTACAACAGTAACTAGTGAAAAATGTGGCCCAGAAAGCTAACGGTAAATGAAGAACAAAAAAAAAAACGGCAGTGTGAACGCATGAAGTGCTTATGAAACAGAAGTCTCTATCGTTTTCAAGCCAAGAACCCTACAGATGTTGATAGTAGGTGTCCATCTCGCTGTACTGGTGTGTGGCCGTAGAAGGTCCTTGCGAAAAGTCACCAAAAGAATGGGGTGGAGGTGGTGTCCGGAACTGCAAATGATGTGGGGCCGGTCTGCGGACAGGAGTGCTGTGCATGGGCTCTTGCTGGTGTCCCCAATAAAACTGGCCACTGGTCTGACGGTCGCTGCTCGTCACCGTTGATGTCTCAGTCAGTTTACCTGCGGCTGCCGCGTTCAAGACCTCGAACATTACTCTCTCCGCGTGCGTTCGCTGGGTAATGTCGAATCTGTTTAACCATTCCGCAACGAAGGATGGGAATCCGGTGAGCTGGGTTGTGGCATGCTGGGTCATAATGTTGTTGGCCAGTGCCAGGAGATCCACAGGTGTGCCCGCTGTCACCTTTCTTTTGCGAGATGGGCGCTGTGGACATGTCTGCTCCTCGACACACTGGCTTATGGAGGACTGAGGGGTCTCGACATCATTGCCTTCCGGTGTTTGCAGCTGTTGAGGAGGCACCTGCGAGTACAGGAAAAATAAGAAAAAGTCAATAATATACAAACAAATCAGCCCTAGAGAGCCCCCCCCCCCCCACCTCCCCAACACCTCTATGCCCGTCCGTGGGAAGCTATGAGGAACAGTTATCTAGGTAGCAAGAGCTTACAGAGCTGGGCTGATCTACTTTTGCCGGCTATACTGTACGAATGTGCAGAAGACACAAAATTTAAATTTATTTTAGACTTTTGAAATAAGACAGCATTTAAAGGTAGGGAAGGACTGTTTGGACATACTTTTCTGAACAGGAAGTGGCAACTGTTATTATCTGCTGGATTAAACATGAAAAACATGAATTATTCTTATTGGAAACCGTGCAGTATCATAAACATACAAGACACAGGGCATGCTACAAGAAGGGAAGCTAGGGGGTACTTATGGAGCGCCCCCAGACACAGGGCCACAAGTCACTCGGTAGCGGTCCCTTCTCCTTCGGTTCTGCGGTTGTCCCGGTGGCTGGACCCGGTCGTGACCCTGCTAAGGGGCGTCCAATGAAAATGGTAGTACAGTCTGTCAGTAGTTCGTGACGCCACCTGTGGTGTTCGGTCAGGGTGACCTACGCTGCTGTGGGGTCCACTGGGGTGATGGAATAGCAGCCGGATGGTGTACCTTCCCACAGGTGAAGTATATCCCCAGGGCTTCCCAGTAGTGTGGATGGAGATGGTGTGAGGTGCAGGCAATAACGAGGACACAGGGTTGCAATCTCTTTACCTTTTACTGAAGGCTTCAGTACACTCAGCAAAAACTTATATAGAAAAGGATGCCAGATATAAAATACTATATGGTCAATGAAAAGATATACAAATCATAACCTCCTAAAAAATTCATCAGACCAAAAAATATTTATAAAATATTTTATTTAAACAATATCATAATAATAAAAACATAGTAATATTACTATAACCATACACATATAAAAAGGAAATCTTTATTGAGATCATACAATAAAAAAATATAACAAATAACAAAGTATAAAATATCAATAAAAAATGCAGGACAGGGCAAACCCCAAATGATTTTCCAATCATTTGGGGTTTGCCCTGTCCTGCACATACAGGGACTGTGTTTAAATAGAGTATTAATTAAGATAATGAAATAAATTAAAGAATAACATCAAATAATAAACACTTAATCCCTAAACAAATAATTTTTCTGTCATTAAGATTGACATCTACGCATCGATTAATAAGTATTCAAATATATTGTTTTTTTATATCATATATATTTTTTATTGATATTTTATACTTTGTTATTTGTTATATTTTTTTATTGTATGATCTCAATAAAGATTTCCTTTTTATATGTGTATGGTTATAGTAATATTACTATGTTTTTATTATTATGATATTGTTTAAATAAAATATTTTATAAATATTTTTTGGTCTGATTAATTTTTTAGGAGTTTATGTTCAGTACACTCAGTCCAGAGCACGTTCAACCGGGCTATCAGAGACCGGCCGGTCCGATGGGCACATCCAGAGTTTCCCTCGCAGATGGAAATCGTTGCCTACCAATAGCGCCTGTGTGTTGTAGTCCTACCCTGCTGAGCATTCGGAATAGTCCTCACAACTGCTGTTCTCCTTTGTTCGTTCTCTACAGCTTTCTCTCTCTCTCTCGTTCTTTGGTTCCAGATGTTGCTAGTTTCTAACGTCCCCCAGATATAGTATGGCTAGGATGCCACCCGTTTGACGGGAAGGCTTGGAGGTCTTCCGGGACCCTAGAGACGCCCCTCTCCCAATGTTGCCCCCTATGTCTTCGTAGGTGTAAAAGGTAGACAGCCAACCTATGATCAACTGTCCAGCGGAATTTGAAGTAAGGCCTGAAGTCAGTTACTCCTACGGTGATCCGGCCACCGACTACGCGCCTCAGTAAGATGTTGCCTTCCTCTCTCGGCACAACTCTTACTGGCTCTCCTTTGTGCTGATCTCGTTTACACTGTTCCACAATATTCTTCCCCTCTTGTCTCTTCCTTAGGATACCGCCGCAAGGTGTGCAGGCGCGGTTCCGTTACGTTCTGTTCTGTTCGCTAGGCGCCTGCCAGGTTCCCACGCCTGACAGGGACCCCCCTGTGCCTTCTCCCTGCAACACCCTTCTGCCATGGGATGTTGCCTGGTTCCAACCCAGTCAGCTTCTGACTAACTTTCTCCCCAGCCGCTAGTTTTACCAGTGTGAGGAGTGGACCAATAAATAAAGCCTTTTTCTCCCCCTAGTGGCCGGAGTGTGAAGTGTAATGTGTCCTGGTGATGCCTGGTCAGGAGAACTCTTTAGTGCCATTGGACGTACCGCTACTCGCCTTGGGGCCATACTGCAACGACCAGGTCTCTGGGGCGCTGCACTTACATGCTCGTCAGGAGACTCGGGCAGGATCTCTTCAGCGGATGGGGCACAAAGGCTTATCACGGTCTGGCACGGGCGAGGGATTTCCTGGTCCCGAGTGAACGCCAGCAGGTCATAGTACCACAACTTGGGCACATAGATGTCGTCGGTTCCGGCCCCAGACTTCATGGACTTTTCCACCTTGTTGACTTCTTTTTTGTAGACTGTGCGGAGAGCCTGGATCTTCTTCCGCACAATGTTTTCATCCACCGTCTCAGTGGGATGATGCTGCTTGTAGAGGGCCACCAGTTTCTCGTACGCAACTTTCTTCTTGTAACGGTTGCTGTAATCCGCAGACTTGATCTTCCACAAGCAGGGCAGGGAGCGGTACATGTCGATGAGTGCCCGAACAAACTCCTGGTCATTGGCAGACATCTGAAAGAAAGAAATAGTTAAGTTACAGCAAGCAAGAAAGTGAACGCTCTAAATGGCTGCCAGCCAGCGCAAAAGCGTATTTGTTTACCTTTTCATAAAGCGAAAGCTCAAAATGGCTGCCAGCCACCGCAAAAGTGTATTTGTTTACCTTTCCATAAAGCAAACACTCAAAACGGCTCGTGAAAGGAAGAGTCATGTTAAACAATGTAAAAGGCTGATGAAGTTGTGTGGAATGCCAGAAGGGGGGAGTTTACAGCCCCTGGAGTAGAAGATTGTCTTGAAAAAAAAAAGGTATCCTAGAAGATAATGGATTGTTGTCTACTGCTAGGGCATGAGAAAAAGTCTCTGAAAGTCTATATAGAGAAAATTGGGTAGAAGAGAAAAGGAATAAAAAGAAAAGAGTTTTGAGTTGTGTATTACAAAAATATATCCTGTGAGGGGCCACCACCGTATAATGGTGGCCCAGAGCCATGTGCTTAATCTGATGGCAGCCATTTTGTGGGTGGGCCGTGTGCTTTTTCCCTATTGTTAGCAGCCATTTTGTGGATGGGCCGTGTGCTTTTTTCCTATTGTTAGCAGCCATTTTGTGGATGGGCCGTGTGCTTATTTCCTATTGATAGCCATTTTGTGGATGGAAAAAGTGTTAATTCTAATGGTGGCTATTTTGTGGATGGCAAATGTAAATTTGGTGGTGGCCATTTTGTTGGTGAACATCTTAAGGCTACACACCACATCACCAAATACTTGTTACTCAGTAATGGCCACTAACGGCCAATACAACAGCTCAAAAGCGTATTTGTTTACAAACTTGCAAGCTCAAACAGATCTCTGCAGAGATGTAGTATACATCACTCTACAATATACTTTCCATAAAGCAAAAGCTCAAAATGGCTGCCAGCCAGCGCAAAAACGTATGTGTTTACAAACTTGCAAGCTCAAACAGATCTCTGCAGAGATGTAGTATACATCACTCTACAATACACATAAATTAGCATTGCTGCATGGCAGATGAAACAAACAGCACTAAGATATTACTTACCATTGATAAGCTGAAAGAGATAGAGAACGAAGACGATGCAGAGTTCTGGATTTCCAAACAGGACGCTCACGTGAGGCTCGTAGGTGGCGGAGGACGCACAAGTAATTCCAAAGGAAAGACTGAGTAGACTGAGTAGAGTCGCGGTTTATATTTCGGAACGCAGCTACAGATGATCCCGCTGTGGCCTATCAGCGTTCACAGGGAGATGGCGTCACAGCCACTCATTTCAGGCCGTCGTGACTGAGGGCGTCTCCTTTTGTAATGTAAAGGCGTCTCCTTTTGTGTTGTAACACGCCACCTCCCAGGCCGTCGCGACTGAGGGCGTCTCCTTTTGTAATGTAAAACGCCTACCTGGCTAGAAGGAGACGCTGCAACGCCCCCTATGCTCGTTGCTGGCGTCGTTGCTTTTGATGTCAAACATGATGATACACGCCGACCTGACGACGAAATAAAGTTCTGGACTTCTAGCTCCGACCAGCAATGGCACAGCGGGATCCAGATCGTTGCTGCGTGTCAAACACAACGAGATCGCTATCCAGGACGCTGCAACATCACGGATCGTTGTCGTTCTCGTTGCAAAGTTGCTGAGTGTGAAGGTACCTTAAGAAAAGTTAAAATATTGTCCTTAAGTGCCAGCTGCATGAATTCGGGTCTGTTCTGCATCCCTCAGGGCAGGAAGCCCTGAATGTATCGGAAATGACCGGTACTAACCAGCACATCCACAGTTGAAAAAAATGTAGTTTTGGGCATAAAGGGCCGATTTAATAAAGAACTTGAACTTTTTTGTTCCAGGGTCCCAATCGAGGGTTATCGGGACCCATCCTTACCAGTACAAGGGGCAGTGATGGATGGCAAGAAAAAGAAGCTTTCTGTTTACTAAGAAAGTAACTGTTGCTTTAAAGGTGGTGTAAGACTCATGCTGGTGTGGTAGTTGGAGGCAGGTATATCTCGCCCAGGTGTTTGTCCTATGTGAATTAGGCCACTCAGTATCTTCAGGATGCTAATGGGTTAATGATTGCAGGAATAAAAGATGACCAGCTGGGGGTTTCCAGCGTCTGCCTGGGGCACACAGATTGCCTGTCTGTGTGAGACAAACGTGAGTGAGAGCTCTGCTCAAGAATTGTCTGATGTTAGCTGGGTGGGAGAAGCCCCCCCCCCAGTTGTTAAGTTAGCAACGTGTTTGTTTAGTTAGTGCCGGACAGGCTAGGATTTATTTTTATGTTTTGTTTTTCTGTGTTGCTTTCACTTTAATAAATCTGACCTGAGGTCAGCCTACTTGGAAACCTGCTGTACGCCTCAGAAATTCAATGCACAAACCACGTGACCTTTGACCCCAGCAAAGGCGATCCCGGAGTGTTTTGTCACATTGTGGTGGAAAACGCGGGCATACCGTGGCACAGGCGACAGCATGGAAGACGTGGTGAAAGCCTTAGTACAGTCCACTGCCGTACAGCAGCAGGCCACTGCCGCACAGCACGAAGCTAATCGCTTGATGGCCGCACAGCTGAAGGAGTTAGTGGACATGACGGTTGCAGACCGCCAACTTCTCCAACAGGTGGTGCAGCGCCTGGTGAGCATGCCTGACGCTGACCCGGAAGCAGAGTCCAGGAGGATCCATGTGAGTCGATACTGGCAAAAGCTGACTGCAGAAGATGACGTCGAGGCATACCTGACAACGTTTGAGCGGACGGCATTGAGAGAGAAGTGGCCGAAGGCACGATGGGCCGATTTGATTGCCCCGTTTCTCTCCGGTGAGGCCCAAAAAGCTTACCATGATTTGGACCCGGAGGTCGCTCAGGACTTTGAGAAACTGAAAGCTGAGATCCTGGCCCGGCTGGGTGTGACGACGGCTGTCCGGGCACAGAGAATACATCAGTGGACATACCAGCAAGATAAACCGGCGCGGTCTCAGATGTTCGACCTGATCTACTTAACAAAGAAATGGCTGCAACCCGAGGTACTGACAATACCCGAAATAATCCAGCGGGTTGTCCTGGACAAGTACCTGAGAGTACTACCCCCAGCGCTGAAAAGGTGGGTAAGCCAAGGAAATCCCACGACAGCGGATCAACTTGTGGAGTTGGTCGAGCGTTATTCCGTGGCAGAAGGACTTCCCGACGACACCGCCAACCCCCGGTCTGTGCCTCCTCCTCGTGGAACCGGTAAGACTGTTCCAGGGACCACGGGTGAAGGAAAATCGCTTAAAACTGTGGGGGAGGAGTCCGGGACTGCTCGCACTCCGAGACCAAGAGTATTGGACGGTGGTCTCAGTAGGGGACCTGTTAGGTGTTTCCGCTGCCATGAGAAGGGTCATGTTTCTGCGAACTGTCCTGTTACCGCTGAACCCATGCAGTGCGACGTTATAGACTCTAGAAAACGCATGTCTTTGGTTACACAGCTAGTGAGTGTGAATGCGGGTCAAAATGATACAGTGAAACACCTGTGTGAATTATCTGTTGATGGGAAAAATGTTGTGGCATTACTAGACTCTGGAAGTGTGGTGACTCTGGTGAAAGCTAGTCTGGTGGCACTTCCGTCTGGTCCATCTGACAAGTTTTCTGTGACGTGTGTGCATGGTGACACCCGCTCGTACTTAACAGCGGTCATATGGATTTCTACTCCCTATGGGTCACTGCAGCACAAAGTGGGACTCGTTCCCGCATTGTTACAGGATGTAATCCTGGGCAGGGATTTTCCCTATTTCTGGCAGTTGTGGGAGAATCAGTTGCTCCTTCACGGTAGCTGTACCCGTGAATCTTCTCCCATGCCATCTGGAGGGCCCGAGTCCCTAGAGGAGACCCCACAGGAAGATGTTGCTGGGGAGGTTAGTGAATCTAACCTTCAGTACCCCTTCTCCGTCATGGCGGGGGAAACAGAGGAAACTGAGGAACCTCAGCGAGAGGCGGAGGCAGACAGCCATCCGGCACCCTGCCTGCCAGATTTGGGAGTCCAGGTGGATGACTTCCACAGCGAGCAAATGAAAGATCCTACCCTGACTCCGGCTAGGAAAAATGTAAAAATGATAGATGGGGTACCCGTAGAACCTGACACTAGGCTAGCGTACCCGTATATGGTTCTGGAAAATGATTTGCTCTACCATGTAGAAAAAAAAGGGGAAGACACAGTGCAACAGTTAGTGGTACTCAAACCTTATCGGCGGAAGGTACTGGATTTGGCCCACGGACATATAATGGGGGGACATCTGGGGGTACAGAAAACCACAGAAAGGATATTGCATTGTTTTGTGTGGCCTGGAATACATTATGATGTGCGTAACTATTGTGAGTCCTGTCCAGAGTGCCAAATCGCGGCCCCTAAATCTCAGTTCCGTAGCCCTTTGGTACCCCTTCCTATCATCGGGGTCCCTTTTGAGAGAATTGGGATGGATTTGGTTGGGCCCCTTCCCCGATCCGCACGTGGGCACCAACATATCCTCGTCATCGTGGACTATGCCACTCGTTACCCGGAAGCCGTCCCTTTACGTAACACAGCTACCAAGACGATCGCCAAGGAATTGGTACAAGTGTTTAGTCGGGTCGGAATTCCAAAACAGATACTCACCGACCAGGGGACTCCCTTTATGTCGAGGGTAATAAAGGAGCTCTGCAGGCTCTTACAAATAGACCCGTTGCGTACGTCTGTCTATCACCCTCAAACAGATGGCCTGGTTAAGCGCTTCAACAAAACCTTAAAACAGATGCTCCGGAAGGCGATAGACAAAGATGGGAAGAACTGGGATTACTTGTTACCCTATTTGCTGTTTGCCATTAGGGAAGTTCCCCAGTCTTCCACAGGGCTTTCGCCTTTCGAACTGTTGTACACCCGTCGTCCCCGGGGACTGCTGGACGTCGCAAAAGAAACCTGGGAAGGTCAAGTCACTCCCTTTAAAACGGTGATCGACCATGTAACACAAATGCAGGATCGTATTGCCGCTGTCATGCCCATTGTTAGGGACCATATGTTACAGGCCCAGGGAGCCCAGAGGCAAAGTTATGATAGAGGCGCTAAGGTCTGTACATTTGCACCCGGCGATAGGGTGTTGGTCCTAATCCCTACGGTGGATAGTAAATTCCTGGCGAAATGGCAGGGCCCATTTGAGGTCCGAGAAAAAGTTGGCGAAGTGAACTATAAAGTGTACCAGCCGGGTAAGAGAAAACCGGAACAGATTTATCATGTGAATCTGATAAAATCCTGGAAAGACCGCTCTGCCCTAACGGCGGATCTGCCCCGTCCGGTTTGTTCACCTACTGTACCGGAGGTGCAGGTTGCCGAGACTCTCTCAGAACGACAAAAATCTGAGGTTAAGCAATTTTTGTTACAGAACCGACAGTTTTTCTCTGAAAAACCTGGCCGGACTAAGTTGGTGAAACATGAGATTGTCACAGAGCCTGGCGTCACTGTTCATGTGAAGCCCTACCGGATTCCGGAAGCCCGCCGTGAAGCCGTCTCCCGGGAAGTGATGGCAATGTTGGACTTAGGAGTCATTGAAGAGTCGCACAGCGCCTGGTCCAGTCCAATTGTGTTGATACCTAAACCGGATGGCTCCATCCGGTTTTGTAATGACTTTAGGAAACTGAATGCAGTTTCTAAATTTGATGTGTACCCTATGCCCCGGGTCGATGAGTTGATCGACCGGCTTGGTAAAGCCCGATACATTACGACCCTGGATTTAACAAAGGGGTACTGGCAGATTCCTCTGGCCGAGGCGGCCAGAGAGAAGACGGCATTTGCTACACCGGAAGGTCTGTTCCAGTATGTCTATATGCCGTTTGGACTTCACGGAGCTCCTGCAACGTTCCAGAGATTGATGGATCGAGTCTTGAGGCCTCACAGACAGTACGCTTCTGCCTACCTGGATGACATCGTAATTTACAGCATGGACTGGGAAACTCATCTCCAGAAGGTACAAGCGGTGATTGATGACCTGCGAGATACAGGTTTAACGGCAAACCCCAAGAAATGCCACATCGGGCTTGAAGAAGCCCGATACTTGGGCTACGTGATTGGCCGAGGAGTGGTTAAACCCCAGATCGACAAAATACAGGCAATTCAGGGCTGGCCACAACCAGTGAACAAAAAACAAGTACAGGCTTTCCTGGGGATTGCCGGCTATTATCGCCGGTTCATACCCAATTTTGCAGCCATGGCTACTCCCTTGACGGATCTTACGAAGGGGAAGGGTTCCGTCATGGTAAAATGGACCTCAGCTGCTGAAGAGGCCTTCCACAGCCTGAAACAGACTTTGTGCTCTCAGCCCGTACTAGTGACTCCTGATTTCAGCAGCGAGTTTGTGGTACAAACTGATGCCTCTGATACTGGTGTCGGAGCTGTACTTTCCCAGGTGAGGGACGGAGTCGAACACCCGGTCCTCTACCTCAGTCGGAAACTGAATGTACATGAGCAGAGGTATGCAGTGGTTGAAAAAGAGTGCCTAGCCATTAAATGGGCTCTCGACTCCCTCAAGTATTACCTGGCCGGTAGGAAGTTTAGGCTGGTCACAGCCATGCCCCTCTCAAGTGGATGCACCTCCACAAAGACCGTAATAGTCGGGTAACCCGGTGGTTCCTTGCCCTGCAGGCTTACTCTTTTACGGTGGAGCACCGACCTGGGGTGCAGATGGGGAACGCCAATGCCCTATCCCGAGTGCACTGTTTCAAGAGTGTTCTTGCTTGACCGGAGTGGTCTGAGCAAGGGGGGGGATATGTAAGACTCATGCTGGTGTGGTAGTTGGAGGCAGGTATATCTCGCCCAGGTGTTTGTCCTATGTGAATTAGGCCACTCAGTATCTTCAGGATGCTAATGGGTTAATGATTGCAGGAATAAAAGATGACCAGCTGGGGGTTTCCAGCGTCTGCCTGGGGCACACAGATTGCCTGTCTGTGTGAGACAAACGTGAGTGAGAGCTCTGCTCAAGAATTGTGTGATGTTAGCTGGGTGGGAGAAGCCCCCCCCAGTTGTTAAGTTAGCAACGTGTTTGTTTAGTTAGTGCCGGATGTTGTGAGTTCTGTTTTTGGGCTCCCTCTGGTGGTTACTGATGGTACTGGGTGACTTGTCTTTCCTGGGTCTCTGGGTTCCACCTGTTCCATCAGGATATGGGAGTTTCCTATTTAACCTGGCTTTGCTGGCATTTCCTCGCCGGTTATCAATGTATCCAGTGTGTCTTGTTACCTCTGCTCCCTGCTCCTAGAATCTTCTGGTCAAGCTAAGTTTGGATTTTCCTGTTTTGGTGTTTTGCTTTATTTGGTTTTTAGTCCAGCCTGCAGATATGTGATTATTGCAGCCTGGCTACTTCCTCCTCCTCTTAATCTTTGAATGGCTCTGATCCCAGCTGCTTATCATGGACGTCCAGAGTTTGGCTTCCAGCCTGAATAACCTTGCCGCTAAGGTTCAAAATATACAGGATTTTGTTGTACATGCTCCTATGTCTGAACCTAGAATTCCTGTCCCAGAGTTTTTTTCTGGAGATAGATCTCGTTTTCTGAATTTTAGGAACAATTGCAAGTTGTTTCTTTCTTTGAAATCTCGCTCCTCTGGAGACCCTGCTCAGCAAGTAAAGATTATTATATCTTTCCTGAGGGGTGACCCTCAGGATTGGGCATTTGCATTGGCACCAGGGGACCCTGCGTTGCTTAATGCGGATGCGTTTTTTCTGGCATTGGGTTTGCTCTACGAGGAACCTAACCAAGAGATTCAGGCTGAAAAAGCTTTGTTGGCCCTCTCTCAGGGGCAAGATGAAGCAGAAATTTATTGTCAAAAATTTCGGAAGTGGTCAGTGCTTACTCAGTGGAATGAGTGCGCTCTGGCTGCAAAGTTCAGAGATGGCCTTTCTGAGGCCATTAAAGATGTTATGGTTGGGTTCCCTGCGCCTACTGGTCTGAATGAGTCTATGACTATGGCTATTCAGATTGATCGGCGTTTACGGGAGCGCAAACCTGTGCACCATTTGGCGGTGTCGTCTGAACCGTCACCTGAGATAATGCAATGTGATAAAATTCAGTCCAGAAGTGAACGGCAAAATTATAGGCGGAAAAAAAGGTTGTGCTTTTATTGTGGTGATTCAGCTCATGTTATATCAGCATGCTCTAAACGCACAAAAAAGGTTGATAAGTCTGTTGCCATTAGTACTTTACAGTCTAAGTTCATTCTGTCTGTGACTCTGATTTGTTCATTATCATCCATTTCCGTCGATGCCTATGTGGATTCAGGCGCTGCCCTGAGTCTTATGGATTGGTCATTTGCCAATCGCTGTGGGTTTAGTCTGGAGCCTCTGGAAGTCCCTATTCCTTTGAAGGGAATTGACTCTACAACTTTGGCTATGAATAAACCTCAGTACTGGACACAAGTGACCATGCGTATGACTCCTGTTCATCAGGAGGTGATTCGCTTCCTGGTACTGTATAATTTGCATGATGTCCTAGTGCTTGGTCTGCCATGGTTACAAACTCATAATCCAGTCCTTGACTGGAAATCGATGTCTGTGTTAAGCTGGGGTTGTCAGGGGGTTCATGATGATGCACCTCCGATTTCTATCGCTTCATCTACTCCTTCTGAGATTCCTGTGTTTTTGTCTGACTATCGGGATGTTTTTGAGGAGCCTAAGCTCAATTCGCTTCCTCCTCACAGGGATTGCGATTGTGCTATAAATTTAATTCCAGGCAGTAAATTTCCTAAAGGTCGTTTGTTCAATCTGTCAGTGCCAGAGCATACTGCTATGCGGGATTATGTTAAGGAGTCCTTGGAAAAGGGACATATCCGTCCATCTTTGTCCCCTTTGGGAGCAGGTTTTTTTTTTCGTGGCCAAAAAAGATGGTTCCTTGAGGCCTTGTATAGATTATCGTCTTTTGAATAAGATTACCGTAAAATATCAGTATCCTTTGCCATTGTTGACTGATTTGTTTGCTCGCATTAAGGGGGCTAAATGGTTCACTAAGATTGATCTTCGGGGTGCGTATAATCTTATACGAATAAAGCAAGGTGATGAGTGGAAAACCGCATTTAATACGCCTGAGGGCCATTTTGAGTATTTGGTAATGCCTTTCGGACTTTCTAATGCTCCTTCAGTCTTCCAGTCCTTTATGCACGATATTTTCCGTGAATATCTGGATAAATTTATGATTGTGTATTTGGATGATATTTTGGTTTTTTCTGATGACTGGGAGTCTCATGTTCAGCAGGTCAGGAAGGTGTTTCAGGTCCTGCGGGCCAATTCCTTGTTTGTAAAAGGCTCAAAGTGTCTCTTTGGAGTCCAGAAGATTTCTTTCTTGGGGTATATTTTTTCCCCTTCTACTATTGAGATGGATCCCGTCAAGGTTCAGGCTATTTGTGACTGGACGCAGCCTACATCTCTTAAGAGTCTACAGAAGTTCTTGGGCTTTGCTAATTTCTATCGTCGTTTTATAACTAATTTTTCTAGTGTTGTTAAGCCTTTGACGGATTTGACTAAGAAGGGTGCTGATGTTGCTAATTGGTCTCCTGCGGCTGTGGAGGCCTTTCAGGAACTTAAGCGCCGGTTTTCTTCTGCTCCTGTGTTGCGTCAGCCAGATGTTTCGCTCCCTTTTCAGGTTGAGGTTGATGCTTCCGAGATTGGAGCGGGGGCGGTTTTGTCACAGAGAAGCTCCGATGGCTCAGTGATGAAGCCATGCGCGTTTTTTTCTAGAAAGTTTTCGCCGGCTGAGCGGAATTATGATGTTGGTAATCGGGAACTTTTGGCCATGAAGTGGGCATTTGAGGAGTGGCATCATTGGCTAGAGGGTGCTAGACATCGTGTGGTGGTCTTGACTGATCACAAAAATTTGATTTACCTTGAGTCTGCCAGGCGTCTGAATCCTAGACAGGCTCGTTGGTCACTGTTTTTCTCTCGTTTCAATTTTGTGGTTTCATACCTGCCAGGTTCAAAGAATGTGAAGGCGGATGCTCTTTCTAGGAGTTTTGTGCCTGACTCCCTTGGAAATTCTGAGCCCTCTGGTATCCTTGGGGATGGGGTGATTTTGTCTGCTGTCTCCCCAGACTTGCGACGTGCTTTGCAGGAGTTTCAGGCGGGTAAACCTGATCGTTGTCCGCCTGAGAGACTGTTTGTTCCGGATAATTGGACCAGTAGAGTCATCTCCGAGGTCCATTCTTCTGCGTTGGCAGGTCATCCTGGAATATTTGGTACAAGAGACTTGGTGGCCAGGTCTTTTTGGTGGCCTTCCTTGTCGAGGGATGTGCGTTCTTTTGTGCAGTCTTGTGAGGTTTGTGCTCGGGCTAAGCCTTGCTGTTCTCGGGCCAGTGGATTGTTGTCACCTTTGCCTATCCCGAAGAGGCCTTGGACGCACATTTCCATGGACTTTATTTCGGATCTCCCTGTCTCTCAAAAAATGTCCGTCATCTGGGTTGTGTGTGATCGCTTTTCTAAAATGGTTCATCTGGTACCCTTGCCTAAGTTACCTTCCTCCTCTGAGTTGGTCCCTCTGTTTTTTCAGAATGTGGTTCGTTTGCATGGGATTCCTGAGAACATCGTTTCTGACAGGGGATCCCAGTTTGTGTCTAGATTTTGGCGGACGTTCTGTGCTAAGATGGGCATTGATTTGTCCTTTTCGTCTGCATTCCATCCTCAGACGAATGGCCAGACTGAACGAACTAATCAGACCTTGGAAACTTATTTAAGGTGTTTTGTTTCTGCTGATCAGGATGACTGGGTTACCTTTTTGCCGCTGGCCGAGTTTGCCCTTAATAATCGGGCTAGTTCTGCTACCTTGGTTTCTCCTTTCTTTTGTAATTCGGGGTTTCATCCTCGTTTTTCCTCTGGTCAGGTGGAACCTTCTGATTGTCCTGGAGTGGACATGGTGGTGGATAGGTTGCATCGGATTTGGAGTCATGTGGTGGACAATTTGAAGTTGTCCCAGGAGAAGGCTCAGCAGTTTGCTAATCGCCGTCGCCGCGTGGGTCCTCGACTTCTTGTTGGGGACTTGGTGTGGTTGTCTTCTCGTTTTGTTCCTATGAAGGTCTCTTCTCCTAAGTTCAAGCCTCGGTTCATCGGTCCCTATAGGATCTTGGAAATTCTTAACCCTGTGTCGTTTCGTTTGGATCTCCCGGCATCGTTTGCTATTCATAATGTATTCCATCGGTCGTTGTTGCGGAAGTATGAGGTACCTGTTGTTCCTTCGCTTGAGCCTCCTGCTCCAGTGCTGGTGGAGGGAGAATTGGAGTATGTTGTGGAGAAGATCTTGGATTCTCGTGTTTCCAGACGGAAACTCCAGTATTTGGTCAAGTGGAAGGGTTATGGTCAGGAGGATAATTCTTGGGTGGTTGCCTCGGATGTTCATGCTGATGATTTGGTTCGCGCTTTTCATAGGGCTCATCCTGGTCGCCCTGGTGGTTCTCGTGAGGGTTCGGTGACCCCTCCTCAAGGGGGGGGTACTGTTGTGAGTTCTGTTTTTGGGCTCCCTCTGGTGGTTACTGATGGTACTGGGTGACTTGTCTTTCCTGGGTCTCTGGGTTCCACCTGTTCCATCAGGATATGGGAGTTTCCTATTTAACCTGGCTTTGCTGGCATTTCCTCGCCGGTTATCAATGTATCCAGTGTGTCTTGTTACCTCTGCTCCCTGCTCCTAGAATCTTCTGGTCAAGCTAAGTTTGGATTTTCCTGTTTTGGTGTTTTGCTTTATTTGGTTTTTAGTCCAGCCTGCAGATATGTGATTATTGCTGCTGGTTGCTCTAGTGGGCTGAAATTGCTCCTCATGTACCATGAGTTGGCACATGAGTTCAAGTAATTTCAGGATGGTTTTTTGAAGGGTTTTTCGCTGACCGCGCAGTTCACTTTTGTATCCTCTGCTATCTAGCTTTAGCGGGCCTCATTTTGCTGAAACTGTTTTCATACTGCGTATGTGCTTTCCTCTCATTTCACCGTCATTATATGTGGGGGGCTGCTATTTCTGTGGGGTATTTCTCTGGAGGCAAGAGAGGTCTGTGTTTCTTCTAATAGGGGAAGTTAGATCTTCGGCTGGAGCGAGACGTCTAGGATCATCGTAGGCACGTTCCCCGGCTACTTTTATTTGTGTTTTAGGTTCAGGGTCGCGGTCAGCTCAGGTTCCATCGCCCTAGAGCTTGTTTGTATCTGTGCTTGTCCTTTAGTGATCCCCTGCCATTGGGATCATGACAGCCGGACAGGCTAGGATTTATTTTTATGTTTTGTTTTTCTGTGTTGCTTTCACTTTAATAAATCTGACCTGAGGTCAGCCTACTTGGAAACCTGCTGTACGCCTCAGAAATTCAATGCACAAACCACGTGACCTTTGACCCCAGCAAAGGCGATCCCGGAGTGTTTTGTCACAGTGGTGTTATACTTATGTGAATGTTTTGGTGTCTTAAAGGTACCGTTATGGTTGTGGATGACCATATTTTAGGAGGGAGGTATGTATGCCTGTCCCTCTCTAACCAGTGTTTCTACCAAGTGTATGGTTTTATTGTATTTTTTGTGACCGTATTAATATGTGAATCTGCCTAGAGTTTCATAGGCACTAATGTAACCAGTTTGTCACGCTGCAGCTATGCACGTAGCTTAAAGCTCCACTTGATGGCAATAGAGTGGAAGGAGGACAGCACATCTGCAAGAGCAGATCTGCAATGATGCAGTTAGGCTACCACCAGGTGGCAGCAGAATAGTCAAACAAGCCGAGTCAAAACCTAGACTGTCACGCAGTACAAAGGGATAAAACAAGCACAGAGTCAGAGGAGAGCCAGAGGGTCAAAATCAGTCCAAAGCAGCTGTACCAGAAACAAGAGGCCAAGTCAGGTCAAAGCTAAGGCTGACTCAAACACGGCGAAATTAAAAACACGGGGAAACACTAAGACGGAACGGAAAGAGAGGAAGGAACAGACAATGGCTAAGTCAGAAAGGGAAGCAGAACAAATCGGGGTACTACCAGAGTCAGATATTCATGCCGTAGGCAGAAAATATAACTGATATCGTCTGCCTGACGAAGCAGGAAGAAATAGCAGACCTGAACCCAAAACGAGGCTAGTCAAAGTTAACCCTTGCCATGATCATGCCAGGAAAGTGCAGACAGGGTTCAAAACCCAGACTGGATCATGACAGTACCCTCCTCTCTAGGAGAGGCCACTGGACGCCAGAACCAGACGGTCAGCATGGACGGATCGCGCTGGAACCTAAGATCGCTCCTCAGGACTGTAACCCCTCCAATGGACCAAGTACTGAAGTGAACTGCGAACCCTCTGGGAATCGACAATGTGTTCAACTTTATACTCAGTCTGACTGTCCACCGAGATGGGATGCGGAGGGGTGGAGACCCAGCAGAAGAAGGTACACATTGGCTTAAGAAGGGACTTATGGAATACATTGGGGACCCGAAGCGACGGAGGTAAGTGTAAACGGAAGGCAACTGGATTGACAGCCTCAATGATCTCATAAGGACCAATAAATTTAGGACCCAACTTAACAGAAGGAACCTTCAGATGTATGTTCCTGGTACACAACCACACCTTGTCTCCCACCAGCAACATAGGCCCCACAGATCGTTGCTTATCAGCAAAATGTTTTTGTTTTCCCTGAGCCACCGCAATTGTTCATTTGAACCTCCATCCACACCTCCTCCAACCGTTGGACCGCCGAATCAACCCCAGGACACCCCGAATCCAGCCTGGAAAATTCATCAAACTGGGGGTGAAAGCCAAAGTTACAGAAAAACGGAGAGGACCTGGTGGACTGAGTAACCCGATTATTAAATGTGAACTCAGCCACCGGCAGGAGGAGCACAATCATCTTGCCAAGACATGGCAAGACCGCAAAATTTGTTCGAGAGACTGGTTGGTCCTCTCCGTCTGCCCGTTGGTTTCAGAATGGTAGGCCAAGGAGAAATTCAAGTCAATACCCAATCTCTTAGGCTAGGTTCACATTAGCGTTTGAGTCCGCAGCGTATCATCCGCATATGCAAACGCATGGAAAAACGCATGCAAACGCATGTTTACGCAGCGATTTTATCCGCATCATCTTACGCATGACGACAAAAAAACGCATTTGTGTTGTTTATGTGCATGCGTTCGATATTTCCAATGTTTTCCAGTAGATTTTCCTTGACATCAGACACCCAATGGGCGTGTCTCATGGGATTTATATATATATATATGTATATATATATATATATATATATATATATATATATATATATATATATATATATATATATATACATACATATATACACACTGCACTGAGGAAATCCTCATCTTTTGCTGCTGTATCCTGCTGCAAGATGGATCTTGACATGTAGAGCTTCTATGCTAATCTGGATTTACAATTGAAATTGGCTGTTGCCTTTGCTTTTGCTTGTCAAGAAGAAAGAAGAAGACAAAGATTGAGAAGATGTCATCGTCACTACTGGCAACACTCCATCCTTGAACTCCTAGAGAGCCGTGGAGCCTACCACTCGTTATACATTGAGCTGTGTGCAAACCCTCAGAAGTTTTTTGACTACATGAGGATGTCTGAACAGAGTTTTGATGACTTGCTGCAACGTGTCCGAGGATCCATTACCAGGCATGACACACAACCCCCCTGACGAAGGAATATCCGAAACGAGCATCGGGATGCGTTGTACTTGGGACACCGGGCACAATCGTTTATTTATTTTTTGTATGCATTTGGTGTGTGCACTAGGTATATAGATGTGATGCATAGGTACGTATATATAATATATATATATATATATATATATATATATATATATATATATATATATATATATATATATATATATATATATATAGTGCCGCTTTCTTGTTTTTTGGCACATATTCATTTTTATTTTTATATATTGTACACATATATATTATTGCACTTTTCAATTCACTCACATTGCCCTTTTATGGTATTTTTGAACACTAGTTGTATTTGTAGATATATATACAGTTTTTCTACACATTTTATATTCCCCTTTTTGTATACACAATTGACATATACACAGTATTTATGAATTGACTATGTACGCATGATATTATTGTCTTTTTTATTTTTAGATTGATTTCTTTCACATTTTCTGTTCATACATATATATATATATATATATATATATATATATATATATATATATATATATATATATATATATATATGTTTATATACACCATTGTATATCCTTTTCAGATGATTGTATAATATTCTATATTTCTCTAGTAACCCCCGACGACAGCACACCTGGAGGATGTTACCCCTTTCCTAATAGGGACAGGAAATGACAAGAGGTTAAATAACCCCTCCCTCATCCTCCCCTCAGTGTTCTTTCCTGTCCCTACTAGGGATGAAGAGGTCATCCCAGGTGCACTGTGCCGGCAGCGGTCACCGGGGGGAATACAGATAATCTGGCCGGGCAGCTGGGATCAGACTTACGTCCATTCCCTGTCGCTGCTCCCGTCTCCTCCGACTCGGGACTCCTTTGCCACCATTCCGCGCCTGCGGGTAAGGTCTGGGGCGTTCTTCGGCTGGAGGCCTCTCGGAGCTCTCCAGCCCTTCTCCTCCTCCGCGCGCGCGTGTGTGGGTACTTCCGGTCTGAAGCCGGCGGCCGGATGTGACGTCAGACGCCGGCCGGCTTCTCTGAATCAGGAAGTTCCTCGTGCGTTCCAGCCAGGAACCCTAGGAGATAGCATGGAAGACGTCGGCGTTCTCCCCCCACGTACTTCCGGACACCGGAGGAGGAGGTCCTCATCCAGGAGGACAGGTGCTGCGTCCGGTCGCCTATATATTCAGGCCCTGGACAGGAAGACATCGCAGGTAGGACCACTGTGTGGTGAAGACTATGGAGATGTCTGCTTCCTCGCGCTCTGCACCTGCAGAACACAGCACCATCCCGGCCCCAGTGAGTAGTCTGGCCCCGGGTGTCCATTCCCTGATGTGGGTTGTAGTCTTATGATTCCTTCTCCCCTTTCTTTTTAGGGGGACAAGGAACCCACATCAGGAAGCAAAACAAAAACTACCCGCAAATGCGCAGTTTGTATGAAGAAGCTGTCCTCTTCATACAAGAAATCATTGTGCAAAGAATGCACAGACAAAATTATCAGCGAGGAACGGCCATCCCTGATAGAGGAGATTAAAACCTTAATCCAGCAGGAGATTAAAACATCTCTGGCCACTCTTTCCCAGCCTACACCATCTCCTAGTGCCCCTCCTGAGGCTAAGAAAAGGAAACTTAATCCACAGGAGGAAGAGCAGGAGGACTCTCAGGGAGAGACGTCGGACGAACCCCCAGAGGAGGGTGAATTATCCCTGGACTCTGAAACTGTCCAGCAAGAGAGATACTACTTCTCTTCATCTGATATAGAAGAACTCCTTACGGCTGTAAGGAAAACTATGGAGGTTGAGGAAGAGAAGACGGCACAGTCAGTGCAAGAAGAGATGTTTGGAGGACTTCGTTCTAGGAAGCGTCAGGTGTTTCCTATTCACCAAAACATCCGAGATTTAGTTCTGGACGAGTGGGAATCCCCAGAAAAGAAGCGGACTACTCCAGCGGAAATTAAAGACAGATTTCCTGTGGATGCCGAGACAGCGTCATGCTGGTCAGAAGTCCCAAAAGTGGACGTCCAGATTGCCAGAGTAGCCAAAAAGACCACGCTACCATTCGAGGATGCCTCCCAACTGAGAGACCCTCTGGAACGTAAGATGGACGGACTACTAAGGAAGTCGTGGGAAACGTCAGCATCTTTACTGAACATCAATTCAGTATCCACTTGCGTGGCTAGATCGATGCATCGCTGGCTGGGGCAGCTAGAGGAGCACTTGTCCTCAGGTACTCCGAGAGAAGATATTCTGGCCTCCTTGCCTATCTTCCAGAAAGCAACAGGCTTTTTAGCAGATGCTTCTGCAGAATCCGTGAGAGTGACGGCGAGATCATCCGCACTGTCAAACTCGGTAAGGCGTGCACTCTGGCTAAGATCCTGGTCTGGGGATATGACTTCCAAGATGAGGCTGTGTTCTATTCCCTTTAAAGGAAAGTATATGTTTGGACCAGCCTTGGATGACCTTTTGGAGAAGGCTTCAGACAAGAAAAAGACCTTACCAGAACCTAGAAACCCTAGGAAAAGACCCTTCCGCACTCAGCAGGAGCATACTCCTCAATACAGAGGAAAGGGTAAAACAGGTCGCTGGAGCTATCCGAAAGGAGGGAAAGACAGGAATCTTTTTCTTTCACAACCCCAAAACCAGAGAAAGCAATGACGCCGTCATAGTGGGGGGTCGGATTTCGAACTTCCTCCCAGTCTGGCAAGAGATCGGTGTGGATCAGTGGACCTTAAGATTGGTCAAAGAGGGGATGAAAATAGAGTTTACATCATATCCCCAAAAAAGAATGAAAACTACAACGTTATCAACACCGAAGCTACAGTCCACCCTGATAACTGGGATAGAAGATCTCTTAATCAACAATGTGATCTCCACAGTCCCAAAAGACGAAAGAAACAAGGGCCATTATTCCAGCCTATTTCTGATAAGGAAACCAAACGGAACCCATCGGATGATAATCAATCTGAAACCGCTGAATCAATATGTAACCTACAGAAGATTCAGAATGGAGTCCGTCAGATCGACAGTACCCTTAATAGGGCAAGACTTCGTCATGGCAACCATCGACTTACAGGACGCATATTATCACGTCCCAGTCCATCCAACCTATCGGAAATTTCTAAGGTTTGCAGTCACCAGAGGAGAAGTTATAGACCACTTCCAGTTCAATGTCCTCCCATTCGGACTATCATCAGCTCCAAGGATCTTTACAAAGGTCATGTCCGAGGTGATGGCGTACATCAGAAGTCGACGGATATGCATAATCCCATACCTCGACGACCTCTTGGTAGTGGCTCCCACGGTTCCAATTCTACAGGAACATCTTCAAACAACAGTCCAGATCCTGTCATCTCTGGGTTGGGTGATAAACCCCAAAAAATCGGATATGGTTCCGTCCACAACGAAGATCTTTTTAGGGGTCTTATTAGACTCCCACAGACAAACATCTTTCTTGCCCGAACAAAAACGGTCCCTGCTTACATCAAGGATAAGAACATTGCGGGACAAGAAGAGAGTATCTCTAAGATGGGCCATGTCGGTTCTAGGTACCATGACATCTTGCATCCAGATGGTGGCATGGGCTCAAGCCCACACCAGGATACTTCAGACTCATATTCTGTCAAGCTGGGACGGATCCCCAGGTTCTCTAGACAAAAAGATCCGGATACCACCGCATGTAAAGTCCTCATTAACATGGTGGCTACAAAAAGAGAACTTAATGAGAGGAGTTCCCTGGTTGCAGGTCCCAGCAGTGACCATAACAGTAGATGCCATTGGAAAAGGTTGGGGAGCTACGGTAGACCAGCACATATTCCAGGGATTCTGGTCAGCCGAAATAGCACAACAATCCTCGAATTACAAAGAGCTAAAAGCAGTAGAAGAAGTTCTCAAAGCGGCGGTAACTCTTGTACAAAATTCCCACTTAAAAATATACTCGGACAACATGACAACAGTTGCCCACCTTCGCCACCAGGGAAGTACAAGACACGAAGATCTAAAAAGAATATCAGCAAGAATATTTTCGTGGGCCGAAGAACATGTTCTCTCCATATCCGCCCTACACATAAAAGGGGAGATAAACGTACAAGCCGACTTCCTGAGCAGAACAGAGGTCCATCCAGGAGAATGGAGCCTAAACCCAGAAGTCTTTCAGATACTAGTCAAAAGATGGGGACAGCCAGAAGTGGACTTGTTCGCGAACAGTCAGAACGCAAAGGTAGACCAGTTCTTCTCGCTAGATCCGATGAATCCGGGGTTAGCTGTGGACGCATTGGTCCAGCCATGGACATTCTCGCTAGCATACGCGTTCCCGCCATTGCCGATCCTACCAAAAGTCCTGCAGAAAATAAGGGCAGAAAAACTCAAGGTGATCCTAGTGGCTCCACTTTGGCCCAAAAGAGGTTGGTTTGGGGCCCTCATCAGTCTAAAGATAGATGGGCCAATAGCACTTCCACCGGTCAAAGACCTTCTCTACCAGGGGCCAATACTGCATCCAGATCCCGAGAGGCTACACCTAAATGCCTGGCTTCTGAATTCTCAATTATGAGAACTAGAGGACTATCAAAGAGAGTAATTGAAACATTACAAAAAAGTCGCAAAACGGTAACTAATTCTATTTACCAAAAGATCTGGAAGACGTTCATCACGTGGTGTGCTCCTGAGCAACCTAACCCAGATAAACCAAACCTAGCCAAGATCCTGGATTTTCTACAAGATGGGCTGGAGAAGGGTCTCAGACCCAGCACCCTCAAGGTACAAGTGGCAGCCTTGAGCTCTTATTTTGACCAGTCTTTAGCCAACCATAGATGGGTAAGAAGATTCATGACGGCGGCATCCCGCATATCTCCAAGACCCATAAATATAGTTCCATCCTGGGACCTGAATATAGTCCTGAAAGGACTTACACTGCCACCATTTGAACCCTTATCTTCCATAACCATGGATAAACTCGCTTGGAAAACCACCTTCCTGGTAGCTATAACAACAGCCAGAAGAGTGGGTGAACTACAAGCCCTATCAATCAACGAGCCCTACATGAAGATTCTTCAGGACAGGCTTATCCTACGATTAGACCCATCCTTTCTCCCAAAGGTCGTCTCCGATTTCCACAAATCGCAAGAGATAATTCTTCCATCATTCTATCAAGAACCAAAGAATGAGGAAGAGGAACATTTCCATACTTTGGATGTTCGAAGAATGGTACTCTATTATCTTCATGCATCAGAAAAGATTAGAAAAGATCAAAATCTGTTTATTCATCTTCTCGGCCAGAATAAGGGGAAGAAGACTTCCAGATCCACAATTGCAAATTGGATCAAAAGAGCAATCCTGGAGGCTTATCAAATTCAAGGCCTTCCACCACCAGGAAAGCTTACAGCCCATTCTACTAGAGCAACAGCTGTCTCCTGGGCCGAGAAAGCCAGTGCTTCCATCGAGCAAATATGCAGAGCGGCCACGTGGTCCTCGGTCCATACGTTCTCCAAACATTACAGGCTTGACCTGATGTCAAAAGAAGACTTAGCCTTCGGAGAAAAAGTCCTTAGTGCTGTAGTCCCTCCCTAAAAATTACTCTTGGGTACTGCTCCAGGTGTGCTGTCGTGGGGGGTTACTAGAGAAAATAGAATTATTCTTACCGTTAATTCGGTTTCTAGTAACCCACCACGACAGCAGGAGTAATCCCTCCCTTTGCTTAATATACGTTCTGAAAAGAATAAATATAATTTGAAGCATTCATTCTCCTGTGGTCCTTTATAATAACACTGAGGGGAGGATGAGGGAGGGGTTATTTAACCTCTTGTCATTTCCTGTCCCTATTAGGAAAGGGGTAACATCCTCCAGGTGTGCTGTCGTGGTGGGTTACTAGAAACCGAATTAACGGTAAGAATAATTCTATTTTTGACTTTTTACCTTTTGTCCATTTTATCGCTACTACTTTTATACCCTATCGTTAAAATATATATTTTAATTAACCCTTGTGGTAATATTTCCAAGTACATGTGGAGCGCCCCCAGGGGCCATGGGGTACTCGGTACCGGGTCCTGCGGTCCACAGGGGGGATGTCACAGTGGCTGACCCGGTCCGTGGCCCTCGAACGTCCATATTAAAGGGATAGAATTTATGTTCGTGACGCCACCTGTGGTATTTGGTCAGGGTGACCGACGCTGCTTTAAGGGGTCCGCTGGGGTGATGTTATGGCAGCTAGATAGTATACCTTCCCACAGGTGAAGTATGTCCCCAGGGCTTCCCAGTATGTAGATGGTGAATGGTGAATGGTGCAGTGAAGAACGAGGACACAAGGTTGCAGTCTCTTTACCTTTACTGAAGACTTCAGCATCCACAGTCCAGAGCACCAGACCACAGGGCAGGCAGAGTCCAGTCGGTTTGGAGGCAAGTCCAGAGTCCCCTTGTCCAGGTGGAAATCAGTAGCCTTCTGTTATGACCTGGTGGTCAGGACAATAATGGACCTGGTGGTTAAGAGCACACGGAATGACCTGATAGTTACTGATAATAAGGACAAGCTCTGGGACGTGGGAACTCTGCTGACCGCAATCCCTAATCCTATCACGCACACTAGAAATAGCCGTGGATTGCTCCTAACACTCCCTATGCAACTCGGCACAGCCTAAGGAACTAGCTTAGCCCTGAAGATAGAAAAATAAAGCCTACCTTGCCTCAGAGAAATTCCCCAAAGGAAAAGGCAGCCCCCACATATAATGACTGTGAGTAAAGATGAAAATACAAACACAGAGATGAAATAGATATAGCAAAGTGAGGCCCGACTAACTGAACAGACTGAGGATAGGAAAGGTTACTTTGCGGTCAGCACAAAAACCTACAAAAAGACCACGCAGAGGGCGCAAAAAGACCCTCCGCACCGACTCACGGTGCGGAGGTGCTCCCTCTGCGTCCCAGAGCTTCCAGCAAGCAAGACAACAATAAAAATAGCAAGCTGGACAGAAAAATAGCAAACCAAAGAAAAACAAGCAGGAACTTAACTTCTGCTGGGAAGACAGGTCACAAGAACGATCCAGGAGTGAACTAGACCAATACTGGAACATTGCCAGGTGGCATGGAGCAAAGATCCAAGTGGAGCTAAATAGAGCAGCCAGCTAACGAATCAACCTCGTCACCTGTGGAAGGAAACTCAGAAACACCCACCAGAGGAAGTCCATGGACAGAACCAGCCGAAGTACCATTCATGACCACAGGAGGGAGCCCAACAACAGAATTCACAACAGTACCCCCCCTTGAGGAGGGGTCATCGAACCCTCACCAGAGCCCCCAGGCTGACCAGGATGAGCCAAATGAAAGGCACGAACCAGATCGGCAGCATGAACATCAGAGGCAAAAACCCAGGAATTATCTTCCTGACCATAACCCTTCCACTTGACCAGGTACTGGAGTTTCCGTCTCGAAATACGAGAATCCAAAATCTTCTCCACCACATACTCCAACTCCCCCTCAACCAACACCGGGGCAGGAGGATCAACGGATGGAACCACAGGCGCCACGTATCTCCGCAACAACGACCTATGGAACACATTATGGATGGCAAAAGAAGCAGGAAGGGCCAAACGAAATGACACAGGATTGATAACCTCAGAAATCTTATACGGACCAATGAAACGAGGCTTAAACTTAGGAGAGGAAACCTTCATAGGAACATAACGAGACTACAAATTGTCCACCACATGAGTCCAAATCTGCTGCAACCTATCCACCACAGTATCTACACCAGGACAGTCCTAAGACTCAACCTGCCCTGAAGAGAAACGAGGATGGAAACCAGAATTGCAGAAAAACGGCGAAACCAAAGTAGCCGAGCTGGACCGATTATTAAGGGCGAACTCAGCCAACGGCAAAAAGAACACCCAATCATCCTGATCAGCAGAAACAAAGCATCTCAGATATGTTTCCAAAGTTTGATTAGTTCGTTCGGTTTGGCCATTTGTCTGAGGATGGAAAGCCGAGGAAAAAGACAAATCAATGCCCATCCTAGCACAAAAGGACCGCCAAAACCTCGAAACAAACTGGGAACCTCTGTCAGAAACGATGTTCTCCGGGATACCATGTAAACGAACCACATGCTGGAAAAATAATGGCACCAAATCAGAGGAGGAAGGCAATTTAGACAAAGGTACCAAATGGACCATCTTAGAAAAGCGATCACAAACCACCCAAATGACCGACATTTTTTGAGAGACGGGGAGATCCGAAATAAAATCCATAGAAATATGCGTCCAGGGCCTCTTCGGGACCAGCAAGGGCAAAAGCAACCCACTGGCACGAGAACAGCAGGGCTTAGCCCGAGCACAAGTCCCACAGGACTGCACAAAAGAACGCACATCCCGTGACAAAGCCGGCCACCAAAAGGATCTAGCCACCAAATCTCTGGTACCAAAGATTCCAGGATGCCCAGCCAACACTGTTGTGAGTTCTGTTTTTGGGCTCCCTCTGGTGGTTACTGATGGTACTGGGTGATTTGTGTTCTGCTGTCTCTGGTGTCCACCTGTTCTATTAGGATTTGGGAGTTTCCTATTTAACCAGGCTTTCTTGTCATTTCCCCGCCGGCTATCAAGGTTATCAGAGTGTTTTGTTACCTCAGCTTCTGGCTTCAGTAATCTTCAGGACAAGCTAAGTTTTGATTTTCTTGTTCCACGTTTTGCTTTATTTTTGTCTTGTCCAGCTTGCATATAATTGTCTCTTTGCTGCTGGTTGCTTTAGTGGGCTGTAATTGCTCCTCATGTTCCATGAGTTGGAACATGAGTTCAAGTAATTGCAGGATGGTTTTTTGAAGGGTTTTCTGCTGACCGCGCAGTTTACTTTTGTATCCTCTGCTATCTAGTTTTAGCGGGCCTCATTTTGCTGAATCTGTTTTCATACTGTGTATGTGCCTTCCTCTCATTTCACCGTCATTATATGTGGGGGGCTGCTATTTCTGTGGGGTATTTCTCTGGAGGCAAGAGAGGTCTGTGTTTCTTCTAATAGGGGAAGTTAGATCTTCGGCTGGTGCGAGACGTCTAGGATCAACGTAGGCACGTTCCCCGGCTATTGTTATTTGTGTGTTCAGATTTAGGGTCGCGGTCAGCTCAGGTTCCATCACCCTAGAGCTCATTGGTGCTTGTCCTTTTGTGATTCCCTGCCATTGGAATCATGACACAACACTGAACAATAAATCTCAGAGATAACTCTACTAGTCCATCTATCAGGGACAAACAGTTTCTCCGCTGGGCAACGGTCAGGTCTATCAGCCTGAAATTTTTGCAGCACCCGCCGCAAATCAGGGGAGATGGCAGACAAAATTACCCCCTCTTTGAGAATACCCGCCGGCTCAGGAACACCCGGAGAGTCAGGCACAAAACTCCTTGACAGGGCATCAGCCTTCACATTCTTAGAGCCCGGAAGGTACGAAACCACAAAATCAAAACGGGAGAAAAATAACGACCATCGAGCCTGTCTCGGATTCAACCGTTTGGCAGACTCAAGATAAGTCAAATTCTTATGATCTGTCAAGACCACCACGCGATGCTTGGCTCCTTCAAATCAATGATGCCACTCCTCGAATGCCCACTTCATGGCCAACAACTCTCGATTACCAACATCATAATTACGCTCAGCAGGCGAAAACTTTCTAGAAAAGAAAGCACATGGCTTCATCACCGAGCCATCAGAACTTCTTTGCAACAAAACAGCCCCTGCTCCAATCTCAGAAGCATCAACCTCAACCTGAAACGGGAGCGAAACATCTGGCTGGCACAACACAGGGGCAGAAGAAAAACGACGCTTAAACTCCTGAAAAGCCTCTACAGCCGCAGAAGACCAATTGACCACATCAGCACCCTTCTTGGTCAAATCAGTCAACGGTTTAGCAACACTAGAAAAATTAGCGATGAAGCGCCGATAAAAATTAGCAAAGCCCAGGAACCTTTGCAGGCTCTTTACAGATGTCGGCTGAGTCCAATCGTAAATGGCCTGGACTTTAACAGGGTCCATCTTGATAGTAGAAGGGGAAAAAATGAACCCCAAAAATGAAACCTTCTGAACTCCAAAGAGAAACTTTGACCCCTTCACAAACAAGGAATTCGCACGAAGGACCTGGAACACCATTCTGACCTGCTTCACATGAGACTCCCAATCATCCGAAAAGACCAAAATATCATCCAAATACACAATCAGGAATTTATCCAGGTACTCTCGGAAGATGTCATGCATAAAGGACTGAAATACTGATGGAGCATTGGAAAGCCCGAATGGCATAACCAGGTACTCAAAATGGCCCTCGGGCGTATTAAATGCTCTTTTCCATTCATCGCCTTGTTTAATACGCACAAGATTATACGCCCCTCGAAGATCTATCTTGGTGAACCAACTAGCCCCTTTAATACGAGCAAACAAATCAGACAGCAACGGCAAAGGATACTGAAATTTGACTGTAATTTTATTAAGAAGGCGGTAATCAATACAAGGTCTCAAAGAACCATCCTTCTTGGCCACAAAAAAGAACCCTGCTCCTAACGGTGATGACGACGGGCGAATATGGCCTTTCTCCAAGGATTCCTTTATATAACTCCGCATAGCGGCGTGTTCTGGCACAGATAAATTGAACAATCGGCCCTTAGGAAACTTACTACCAGGAATCAAATTAATTGCACAATCGCAATCCCTATGAGGAGGTAGGGCACTGGCTTTGGGCTCATCAAATACATCCTGATAATCCGACAAACTCTGGAACTTCAGAAGGAGTGGAAGACGAAATAGACAAAAATGGAACATCACCATGTACCCCCTGGCAACCCCAGCTGGACACAGACATAGATTTCCAGTCCAATACTGGATTATGAACCTGTAGCCATGGCAACCCCAAAACGACCACATCATGCAGATTATGCAACACCAGAAAGCGGATATCCTCCTGATGTGCAGGAGCCATGCACATGGTCAATTGGGTCCAGTACTGAGGCTTATTCTTGGCCAAAGGCGTAGCATCAATTCCTCTCAATGGAATAGGATACTGCAAGGGCTCCAAGAAAAAAATCACAGCGCCTAGCATACTCCAAGTCCATCAAATTCAGGGCAGCGCCTGAATCAACAAATGCCATAACAGAATAGGATGACAAAGAGCAAATCAGAGTAACGGACAATAGAAATTTAGACTGTACCGTACCAATGGTGGCAGACCTAGCGAACCGCTTAGTGCCCTTAGGACAATCGGAGATAGCATGAGTGGAATCACCACAGTAAAAACATAGCCCATTCCGACGTCTGTGTTCTTGCCGTTCAGCCCTGGTCAAAGTCCTATCACATTGAATGGGCTCAGGCCCATGCTCAGATAGTACCGCCAAATGGTGCACAGCTTTACGCTCACGCAAGCGTCGATTAATCTGAATGGCCAAAGACATAGACTCATTCAGACCAGCAGGCATGGGAAATCCCACCATGACATCCTTAAGGGCTTCAGAGAGACCCTTTCTGAAGATTGCTGCCAGGGCACATTCATTCCACTGAGTGAGCACAGACCACTTTCTAAACTTCTGACAATATATCTCCGCTTCATCCTGACCGTGACACAGAGCCAGCAAGATTTTCTCTGCCTGATCCACTGAATTAGGTTCGTCATAAAGCAATCCAAGCGCCAGGAAAACGCATCAACATCACGCAATGCCGGATCTCCTGGCGCAAGGGAAAATGCCCAGTCTTGAGGGTCACCACGTAACAGAGAAATAATGATCTTTACTTGTTGAACAGGGTCACCTGAGGAGCGAGGTTTCAAGGCAAGAAACAATTTACAATTATTTTTGAAATTCAAGAACTTAGATCTATCACCAAAAAACAAATCAGGAATTGGAATCCTAGGCTCTGACATCGGATTCTGAACCACAAAATCTTGAATGTTTTGTACCCTTGTAGTGAGATTATCCATCCAAGAGGACAGACCTTGAATGTCCATGTTTACACCTGTGTCCTGAACCACCCAGAGGTAAAGGGGAAAAGAGAGACAAAACACACTGCAAAGAAAAAAAAATGGTCTCAGAACTTCTCTTATCCCTCTAATGAGATGCATTAGTACTTTGGGCCACCTGTACTGTTATGACCTGGTGGTCAGGACAATAATGGACCTGGTGGTTAAGAGCACACGGAATGACCTGATAGTTACTGATAATAAGGACGAGCTCTGGGACATGGGAACTCTGCTGACCGCAATCCCTAATCCTATCACGCACACTAGAAATAGCCGTGGATTGCTCCTAACGCTCCCTATGCAACTCGGCACAGCCTAAGGAACTAGCTAGCCCTGAAGATAGAAAAATAAAGCCTACCTTGCCTCAGAGAAATTCCCCAAAGGAAAAGGCAGCCCCCCACATATAATGACTGTGAGTAAAGATGAAAATACAAACACAGAGATGAAATAGATATACAGTTAAGTCCATATATATTTGGACAGAGACAACATTTTTCTAATTTTGGTTATAGACATTACCACAATTAATTTTAAACAAAACAATTCAGATGCAGTTGAAGTTCAGACGTACCCATATTAAAATTGGATGAAGGGTTTAGGAGTTTCAGCTCCTTAACATGTGCCACCCTGTTTTTAAAGGGACCAAAAGTAATTGGACAATTGACTCCAAGGCTATTTCATGGACAGGTGTGGGCAATCCCTTCATTATGTCATTCTCAATTAAGCAGATAAAAGGACTGGAGTTAATTTGAGGTGTGGTGCTTGCATTTGGAAGGTTTTGCTGTGAAGTAAACATGCGGTCAATGGAGCTCTCCATGCAGGTGAAACAAGCCATCCTTGTGCTGCGAAAACAGAAAAAACCCATCCGAGAAATTGCTGCATTATTAGGAGTGGCAAAATCTACGGTTTAGTACATCCTGGGAAAGAAAGAAAGCACTGGTGAACTCATCAATGCAAAAAGACATGGGCGCCCACGGAAGACAACAGTGGTGGATGATCGCAGAATAATCTCCATGGGGAAGAGAAACCCCTTCACAACAGCCAATCAAGTGAACAACACTCTCCAGGAGGTAGGCGTATCAATATCCAAATCTACCATAAAGAGAAGACTGCATGAAAGTAAATATAGAGGGTTCACCGCACGGTGCAAGCCACTCATAAGCATCAAGAATAAAAAGGCTAGACTGGACTTTGCTAAAAAACATCTAAAAAAGCCAGCACAGTTCTGGAAGAACATTCTTTGGACAGATGAAACCAAGATCAACCTCCACCAGAATGATGGAAAGAGAAAAGTATGGTGAAGGCGTGGTACAGCTCATGATCCACAGCATACCACATCATCTGTAAAACACGGCGGAGGCAGTGTGATGGCTTGGGCATGCATGGCTGCCAGTGGCACTTGGTCACCAGTGTTTATTGATGTGACACAGGACAGAAGCAGCCGAATGAATTCTGAGGTATTCAGAGTCATGCTGTATGCTCAGATCCAGCCAAATGCAGCAAAATTGATTGGTCGTCGTTTCATACTACAGATGGACAATGACCCAAAACATAAAGCCAAAGCAACCCAGGAGTTTATTATAGCAAAGAAGTGGAATATTTTTGAATGGCCAAGTCAGTCACCTGATCTCAACCCAATTGAACATGCATTTCACTTGATAAAGACTAAACTTCAGACAGAAAGGCCCACGAACAAACAGCAACTGAAAACCATCGCAGTGAAGGCCTGGCAGAGCAAGAAAAAGGAGGAAACACAGCGTCTGGTGATGTCCATGAGTTCAAGACTTAAAGCAGTCATTGCCAAGAAAGGGTTTTCAACCAAGTACTAGAAATGAACATTTTATTTAAAATTATTGAATCTGTCCAATTACTTTTTGTCCCTTTAAAAACAGGGTGGCACATGTTAAGGAGCTGAAACTCCTAAACCCTTCATCCAATTTTAATGTGGATACCCTCAAATGAAAGCTGAAAGTCTGAACTTCAACTGCACCTGAATTGTTTTGTTTAAAATTCATTGTGGTAATGTCTATAACCAAACTTAGAAAAATGTTGTCTCTGTCCAAATATATATGGACTTAACTGTAGCAAAGTGAGGCCCGACTAACTGAACAGACTGAGGATAGGAAAGGTTGCTTTGCGGTCAGCACAAAAACCTACAAAAAGACCACGCAGAGGGCGCAAAAAGACCCTCCGCACTGACTCACGGTGCGGAGGCGCTCCCTCTGCATCCCAGAGCTTCCAGCAAGCAAGACAACAATAAAAATAGCAAGCTGGACAGAAAAATAGCAAACCAAAGAAAAACAAGCAGGAACTTAACTTCTGCTGGGAAGACAGGTCACAAGAACGATCCAGGAGTGAACTAGACCAATACTGGAACATTGCCAGGTGGCATGGAGCAAAGATCCAAGTGGAGCTAAATAGAGCAGCCAGCTAACGAATCAACCTCGTCACCTGTGGAAGGAAACTCAGAAACATCCACTAGAGGAAGTCCATGGACAGAACCAGCCGAAGTACCATTCATGACCACAGGAGGGAGCCCGACAACAGAATTCACAACAGCCTTCCCTTGCGCTGCAGTGGTGTAGTCCCTTACTGCCTATGGCTTCACATAAGGGTCTCACAGATGCGATGGTTTGCTCTCTCTGTCGCACATATAAGATAGGTCAAAACCCATATGACTGGTGACTTGAGCCTGTTTATAGGGTCTATTAGATAACCCAGCTCTGTAGGTGTCACCATTCCTCCTGGGTGTAGGTGCGGACAGGTAACCTGCAATTAGCTGTCCTGCCGGTCTCTGAAATAAGGCGTAGAGGTCCTTACTCCCTCGGTGTTCCAGCTACCAGGATTTTGCGCCTCGGAATGAGGCAGCCTGAGCGGGGCTGGTCCCCTTCTGGTATACTCTCCTTTGCTTCACACTCGCTGCAATAAAATTCTGCCTTTCAATGCCTCTTTCTGGGAGCTGCAGCTCTGAGAGCATGCACAGCTCCGTTGACCTTCTGTCCTCCTCAGACTCTGGTCTGGAACTCACTAACAGAACTCCTGCCTGGAGCTCTGTCAAGAACTGACTCCGGTCTGGACCTAACAAACTCTCCCTATAGACTACCAGTTATATATATATATGTATATGTGTATATATATATATATATATATATATATATATATATATATATATATATATATATATATATATATATATAGGGAGTGACCTAATAAATTGGAACAGAAGCTCCCCCTGGTGGCCTGGAGTGTGAATGTGTTGCATGTTTGTGATACCTGGATGCAGTTACACTTCCTTGCCTCCAAACGTAGCATCACTCTCCCCAAGAGGAAGGCAATACCACTGCGAAGACCAGGACCCTGGGGCGCCGCCGCCCCCCATTAAATTCAGTACTCCCGGACTGGGAAAAGAAAAACAGCAGTTACAAATTAGCAAAGGACATACAAATTTTTGAAATGCTACAAAAGAAGTTAATACTATATCTAGGCTTCCCTTTATGGGAGGTGAGGACATTTGAACGTTGCATTAACTATTTACATTATGGGCCCAGTTTGATAAGAATGGAAAACAATATAACAATTAACTAACTATGAAATACGATGACACTTACAGGTATACTATCTCTTAAGTGCTAAGGTAAACATTCTATCTTTATTCAAGTGCAAAGTTTTCAACTAACCCCCAAGGGTTTGCTATAGTCTCTTCCTAATTTTATTCAAAAGTGCATCAGGATATCAGCTAAACATTATCGACCATTTATATATAAAACACCATTCTAATTAAATTTAAATCTCAGCTTCCATTACTATTGACTATATTAATTCTTTAATATATTAACCTGCTATCTTGTAACACACAAGTCTATTTATCATAGTGCAACTAGCAAACATTCCCTTTAAGGGTTCAAACAATATTCAAGTCTTATTAATGAGGTAGTGCAAATGTATCAATCACGTTAATATTCAAGTCAATCAAAACTTTAGAACAGCAGCAACGAAGCGAGGGACCCGTCATTAACCCCCAATGTTGGACTTGGGCGGGCTACAAGGCGTGTCCTGGAATCCTGCCATGCCAAACGGGTTTTTCTTCAGGTCTCTGGAAAACAAAGCAGTTCTCACAACAATGTTAGAAGCAGTCTTTTGAAACTTCTTTTGTAAAACCAGTAGGAAGCACCTTTAAGAAGGTGCAAACTATTTACAAGTGAAAGTTTTTGAGCCATTCACTGTCCATGACTCTAGCGCCTTTAATAAAGGTAACTTGTGCAAAACATAGGATCCCTTTTAAAATGGGACCCCTTTAAGTGGCAACCCTGGTCGGGTTCAGTGAACTTTTCACATGGTAGCTGCAAAGAGTTAACCGTAAACTATATACAGTTATTTTCAAATTTTCTTTGTTCTACTGGGGTAGCACTGGTAAAGGCAATCACTTTGGATACGGGCGGCTACCAGGTGCTACGTACTTTGCACCTGCACTCCTGACGGGGGTTTGGGTGCCTACTGACCTCTGCTCCACAACAGCTTGGGTGCAGGTGATGGTTGGCTTAGTGGCTACTGCAGTCTCCGTAGTGGTGATGGTACACACCATAGTCTTAGTGGTGGTGCAGGCAGGGGTTACAGTGGGAGTTGTGGTGGTGCAGGCAGGGGTTACAGTGGGAGTAGTAGTGGTTGTGGCTGCTTTGGCACAAGGGGGTGCTTTTACAGCAAGAGGCGGCATGGCTGGTGTCTTGGAGCTGGGCGGCTTGAATGTAGAGTCTTTACACATGTGTACATTTAAGGCGTACCACCCCTTTTCGCCAAAGTGCCTAGTGTACGTGACTTCGTCTCCTGGGTACAGATCCCTATCAGGGTGTCCTTCCCAGAGATGGGATTCCACGTCCCTTTGATTAACGAACACTTTGGTATACAACCCCGGCTCCTTTATGAAGCCCCAGCCTCCTTTCAGTTTAAAAGTTACCACGGTGCCCTGATAAAGCGGGGCCTGGTTTACATGGCGGTCCTTGCGGGCTTGGGCCTTGGCTTGCAGATCCCTTTTGTCAAAGCCTCTGCGTCGGGCCTGGTGTTCCTACTCTCTTTCTTCTAATCTGCGGGCGAGTTGCTGCTGGTATTCATCCCAGCGAAGGACCTCTAGGGTTTCTCCCTCCTGTTTGGTCGTCACGGGGAACCCCATGAGATTTGACTCGGGATTCACCCAGAGGTAGATGGTTTTCTCCGCATATACCTCTCCAGGTAGGCTGGCGGGTTGGATAGGGGTCTACAGGAACTGTTCCATCCCTGTGGCCTGGTCCCACTCCCCTAGGATCTGGAGTCGGGCAAACCCATAACAGGGTGGTGCAGCTACGGGGCCCAATAGGAGGTCTTTAGCTACCGGGGCAGGGTTGTTGTTCCTACCTCCTGCAGCATCTCCTGTGCCGGGCTCCTCCTTCGGTGTCAAGGGCTGCTGGACGGGACACGGCTCCTGCATGTCTTCCGCAGGTGCTAGCTTGCAGATGGTCCCGGCGTCTAACTGCATCTGCAGGAGCTGGTCGATCAGAGCTTCCACTCCGGTCTGCAGGAGTGCAGGTTCGACTAGTGACGGCTTGCTGCGGCTCCTTTCCAGGTCTCTGGGGGAGTCCTCCTCTTCCACCCCATGCGCTGGTTCCGGGCTGCTGGCCATGGCGTCTTCCACGTGGCTCTCTGCGTCCAGGCCTCCTTCCCGCTCTCTCCTTCCTCTCCCGCGATTTCTTCTTCTAGGTCTCCCGCCATTTAGGATCAGAAAGCAGATCTCAGTTGCTGACAGACATGTCCTCAGGGTACAGAGATACTTGGACTGGGCGGCCATTATTTTTCGCGCTTCTCAGTTACTTCCCACCCACGATGGCACACCCTTCTTCTCCAGCGCTCCTCGTGGCACTGTAATGGCGGTGGTTTTGGCGACAATTTTGGTGGTCTTTTTGCAATACACAGTTGTTGTGAATTCAGCTTTTGGGCTCCCTCCGGTGGTTGTAGAGGGTAATGCAGTTGTGCCTGGACTGCAGGAGTGGACAGGTGTATCTACTAATTGCAAAACTGACTGGGGTATATAGCTTTGCTGGATCCTTTAGTCAGTGCCAGTTGTCCATTGTTCTTGAAGGATTCACTTCCCTGCTGGTCTCTCCAGTTTGCTGTGTTTTTCTACAAAGATAAGTCCTGGCTTTGTTTTTGCTGTCCACCTGCAGTGGACCTTATAGTTCTGTGCATTTTCATGTTTTTGTTTTGTCCAGCTTGGTCTGTGAAGGATTTTTTGCAGCCTAGCTATTTCTCTGGAGATGCAGATATACCCCCCATGTCTTTAGTCAGATGTGGTGATCCTTATTTTCTGCGGTGGATATTTTCTAGTGTTTTTATACTGACCGCATAGTTCTATTCTTTCTTTTTAGCTAGTATGGCCTCCTATGCTAAAATCTGATTTCATATCTGAGTATGTTATTTCCCTCTCCTCTCACAGTCAATATTTGTGGGGGGCTATCTATCCTTTGGGGATTTTCTCTGAGGCAAGATAAGTTTCCTGTTTCTGTCTTTAGGGGTAGTTAGTTCTTAGGCTGTGCCGAGGGGTCTAGGGAGTGTTAGGTACCCCCCACGGCTGCTTTTAGTTGCGCTGCTAGGTTCAGGGTTTGCGGTCAGTACAGGGACCACCTTCTCCAGAGTACGTCTCATGCTGCTCCAGGGCCACCAGATCATAACACACAGTCTCACAATAAAGTATGGTTCAGACACAGTTCTGGCACAGTCACTAGGCGCACATGACCCGATTCACGGGGTTTAGTGGATCCTGTTCATGACGCCAAAGTTTGGAGCGCCCCCAGGGGCCGTGAGGTACTCGGTACTGGGTCCTGTGGTTCACAGGGGGATGTCACTGTGGCTGACCCGGTCCGTGGCACTGGGACATCCATATTAAAGGGAAAGGTCTTTAAAGGGATAGAGTTTATGTTCGTGAAGCCACCTGTGGTATTCGGTCAGGGTGATGTTATGGCTGCTAGATGGTATACCTTCCCACAGGTGAAGTATGTCCCCAGGGCTTCCCAGTATGTAGATGGTGAATGGTGAATGGAACGAGGACACAAGGTTGCAGTCTCTTTATCTTTACTGAAGACTTCAGCATCCACAGTCCAGAGCACCAGACCACAGGGCAGGCAGAGTCCAGTCGGTTTGGAGGCAAGTCCAGAGTCCCCTTGTCCAGGTGGAAATCAGTAGCCTTCCCTTGCGCTGCAGTGGTGTAGTCCCTTACTGCCTTTGGCTTCACATAAGGGTGTCACAGATGTGATGGTTCGCTCTCTGTGCCCTCCATATAGGATAGGACAAAACCTGTATGACTGGTGACTTGAGCCTGTTTATAGGGTCTATTAGATAACCTAGCTCTGTAGGTGTCACCATGCCTCCTGGGTGTAGGTGCGGACAGGTAACCTGCAATTAGCTGTCCTGCCGGTCTCTGAAATAAGGCGTAGAGGTCCTTACTCCCTCGATGTTCTGGCTACCGGGATTTTGCGCCTCAGAAGGAGGCAGCCTGAGCTGGGCTGGTCCCCTTCTGGTATCCTCTACTTGCTTTGCTTTCCTTCACGCTCGTTGCAATACAATTCTTCCTTTCAGTGTCTCTTTCTGGGAGCTGCAGCTCTGAGGGCATGCACAACTCTGTTGACCTTCTGTCCTCAGACTCTGGACTGGAACTCACCAACAGAACTCCTGCCTGGAGCTCTGTCAGGAACTGACTCCTGTCTGGAACTAACTAACTTTCCCTATAGACTACTAGTTATATATATATATATATATATATATATATATGTATATAGTGATCTAATAAATAGGAACAGAAGCTCCCCCTGGTGGCCTGGAGTGTGAATGTGTTGCATGTTTGTGATACCTGGATGCAGTTGTCCTTCCTTGCCTCCAAACGTAGCATCACTCTCCCCGAGAGGAAAGCAATACCACTGCGACGACCAGGACCCTGGTGTGCTGCACATGCACAGTTGTGCCACTGTTTGCCATAGTGTATAATAAAGGCATTTTCATTATACCCATTGCATTTTGTCTTATATATCTATCTTGCATATAATTATTTTTTTTTAACTCCTATATGACAGTTTTGTGTTTGTTGTACAAATCCCGAGTTAGCCACTCTTCTTTTTAGTAATTTCAATTTCCTATATAATTGTCTGTCCTTCTGTCTGTCACGGATATTCATTGGTCGTGGCCTCTGTCTGTCATGGAAATCCAAGTCGCTGATTGGTCGTGGCAAAACGCCCACGACCATTGCCACGACCAATCAGCGACGGGCACAGTCTGGCGTCAAAATGGCAGCTCTTTCCACCCCGCAGTCAGTGCCCGCTCCATACTCCCCTCCAGTCAGCCCTCACACAGGGTTAATGCGCAGCTATTAACCCTGTGTGACCAACTTTTTACTATTGATGCTGCATATGCAATATTCTGTGTGGGCAGTGCAATATACTGAATGGGCTGTGCAATATACTGCGCGGGCTGTACAATATACTGCGTGGCCTGTGCAATATACTACGTGGGCTGTGCAATATACTATGTGGGCTGTGCAATATACTGCGTGGGCTGTGCAATATTCTGCGTGGGCTGTGCAATATACTGCATGGGCTGTGCAATATACTACGTGGGCTGTGCAATATACTACGTGGGCTGTGCAATGTACTACGTGGGCTGTGCAATGTACTGCGTGGGCTGTGCTATATACTACGTGGGCTGGGCAATATAGTACTTGGGCTGTGCAATATACTGCGTGGGCTGTGCAATATACTGCGTGGGCTGTGCAATATACTGCGTTGCCTGTGCAATATACTGCATGGGCTGTGCAATATACTGCGTTGCCTGTGCAATATACTGCGTGGGCTGTGCAATATACTATGTGGGTTGTGCAATATACTAGGTGGGCTGTGCAATATACTACGTGGGCTGTGCAATATACTGCGTGGGCTGTGCAATATACTGCGTTGCCTGTGCAATATACAACGTGGGCTGTGCAATATACTATGTGGGTTGTGCAATATGCTACGTGGGCTATGCAATATACTGCGTGGGCTGTGCAATATACTGCATGGGCTGTGCAATATACTGCGTGGGCTTTGCAATATACTGCGTGGGCTGTGCAATATACTGCGTGGGCTGTGCAATATACTACGTGGCTGTGCAATATACTACGTGGCTGTGCTATTTACTACGTGGGCTGTTATATACTACGTGGCTGTGCTATATACTACGTGGCCGGCCGCGAACAATCAGCGACAGGCGCTAATTGGTTGCGGCCGGCCAAATCCTGTGTATTCAATGTATTATTCTAAAATCTTCATAAACTACACTACATACATATTCTAGAATACCCGATGCGTTGGAATCGGGCTACCATCTAGTATGTGTATATATATATATATATATATATATATATATATATATATATATATAGTTATTAATATTATGTTTGGCTGGGAAATAGGGTTGCTATTACAAATTATTTAAAAAAAAAAATTAATGACACACAACTCCGTAAAGCAATTCCTGTTGAGGAATGTCTGTTGGTGACCCAGAGGTATGTAATTGTGAAAACAAACACATGTTCATAGTATTATTGTTAGAAAACCCAAGTATTAATTCTTTTATTTTCATTTCCTGTTCGGCAGATTCCTGGCTACCGGAGAGACCTTATCATCTCTCCATTTCCAGTTCCGTATTGGAGTGTCCACTCTTTCTGGGATTGTTGGAGACACCTGCAGGACTTTATGTGACGTTCTGCGTCAAGAATTCCTCTCCCAATCCACAACTGAACTCTGGCTTGAAAATGCTGAAAAATTCAAGGACATTTGTAATTTTCCTAACTGTGTGGGAGCTGTGGATAGAAAATACATTCAGCTTATGAAACCTGCTGGAAGTGGAACTGAGTATTTTAATTACAAAAAATGCTTTTCTATTGTTCTCATGGAGATTGCAGATGCTGAATGTCGATTTGTCGGTGTGGACGTTTGCTCATTTGGATGAGGAAATGACTCTCAGACTTTCAAAAACTCTGACATGGGCCAACGTTTGTACCATAATAATTTCAATTTTCAACAGCCACAACCTCTTCCCAACACTGAAGGCCCGCCAATGCCATTTGTTGTGGTTAGGGATGAGGCCTTTCAAATGTGTGCCAACCTCCTAAAACCTTACTCAATTAGGGACTTTAATCACACCAAATGTATTATCAATTACCGACTGACAAAGGCATGAAGAACTGTGGAGTGTGTCTTTGGCTTGCTGGTATCTAAATGGTGCATTTTGGGAACACCAATCAATCTAAAAATTGAGACAGTTGATGAGGTTGTGAAAACATGTGTGGTTATGCACAATTACATCCTGGCAAAAGAGCAACCCAACTTAGAACCTGAGGAACCTGTTACATTGCATGATTACCAAGATCACCCTCTGAGGACTACAGTGGAAGTTGCCCAGATGAGGGATAAGTTTGCTGCATACTTTATTTCTGATAATGGACGTGTGGCATTGCAAGACAGAATGGTTTAAGGCACTAAGTATGTACAGTCATGGCCAAAAGTATTGACACCCCTGCAATTCTGTCAGATAATACTAATTTTCTTCCTGAAAATGATTGCAAACACAAATTATTTGGTATTATTATCTTCATTTAATTTGTCTTAAATGAAAAAACACAAAAAGAATTGTCCTAAAGCCAAATTGGATATAATTCCACACCAAACACAAAAAAGGGGGTTGACAAAAGTATTGGCACTGTACGAAAAATCATGTGATGCTTCTCTAATTTGTATAATTAACAGCACCTGTAACTTACCTGTGGCACCTAACAGGTGTTGCCAATAACTAAATCACACTTGCAGCCAGTTGACATAGATTAAAGTTGACTCAACCTCTGTCCTGTGTCCTTGTGTGTACCACATTGACCATGGAGAAAAGAAAGAAGACCAAAGAACTGTCTGAGGACTTGAGAAACCAAATTGTGAGGAAGCATGAGCAATCTCAAGGCTACAAGTCCTTCTCCAAAGACCTGAATGTTCCTGTGTCTACCATGCGCAGTGTCATCAAGAAGTTTAAAGCGCATGGCACTGTGGCTAACCTCCCTAGATGTGGACTGAAAAGAAAAATTGAGAAGAGATTTCAACGCAAGATTGTGCGGATGTTGGATAAAGCACCTTGACTAACATCCAAACAAGTTCAAGCTGCCCTGCAGTCCGAGGGTACAACAGTGTCAACCCGTACCATCCGTCGGGGTCTGAATGAAAAGGGACTGTATGGTAGGAGACCCAGGAAGACCCCACTTCTTACCCCGAGACATAAAAAAGCCAGGCTGGAGTTTGCCAAAACTTACCTGAAAAGCCTTAAATATTTTGGAAGAATGTTCTCTGGTCAGATGAGACAAAAGTAGAGCTTTTGGGGCAAAGACATCAACATAGAGATTACAGGAGAAAAAAAGAGGCATTCAAAGAAAAGAACACGGTCCCTACAGTCAAACATGGCGGAGGTTCCCTGATGTTTTGGGGTTGCTTTGCTGCCTCTGGCACTGGACTGCTTAATCGTGTGCATGGCATTATGAAGTCTGAAGACTACCAACAAATTTTGCAGCATAATGTAGGGCCCAGTGTGAGAAAGCTGGGTCTCCCTCAGAGGTCATGTTTCTTCCAGCAGGACAATGACCCAAAACACACTTCAAAAAGCACTAGAAAATGGTTTGAGAGAAAGCACTGGAGACTTCTAAGGTGGCCAGCAATGAGTCCAGACCTGAATCCTATAGAACACCTGTGGAGAGATCTAAAAATGGCAGTTTGGAGAAGGCACCCTTCAAATATCAGGGACCTGGAGCAGTTTGCCAAAGAAGAATGGTCTAAAATTCCAGCAGAGCATTGTAAGAAACTCATTGATGGTTACCGGAAGTGGTTGGTCGCAGTTATTTTTTTTTTTAAAGGTTGTGCAACCAAGTATTAGGCTGAGGGTGCCAATACTTTTGTCTGGCCCATTTTTGGAGTTTTGTGTGAAATGATCAATGTTTTGCTTTTTGCTTCATTCTCTTTTGTGTTTTTTCATTTAAGACAAATTAAATGAAGATAATAATACCAAATAATTTGTGTTTGCAATCATTTTCAGGAAGAAACTGAGTATTATCTGACAGAATTGCAGGGGTGTCAATACTTTTGGCCATGACTGTACCTGTAATGTAAAAATGTACCCGTAATGTAAAAATGTACCTGTAAGGCTGAAATGTACCTTTAATGTTTAAATGTACCTGTAATGTTTGCTGAATTAAATAATAAGGAACCTGTAGTAAAACACCCATTACAAGTTCCCTCAACAATATAATACACACGTGGGTGTTTGCGGTGGCAGAGCTTAAAGAGGCAAAGAAAACACAGATATTGTGCAAAGAAAATAAACATTTATTTAACAAAAAATAACTGGGTTTAGGATCGGGGTCTATCTGAGGTTGAGATGTTGTGGAACTTGGGGGTGTGGAGCTGTAAGGATTGGGTGGTAGTTGATGAAGGGGTTACAGGGGAAGGGGCAACAAGTTGAAGGATTGGAACATGGATTGGACTGGACACATTGGGAGTAGACAACACAGTGGATTCATGGAAATGGATAGACAAACTGGAAGGGACAGACACAGGGGAAGGTAGTGACACATTTGACAACAGAGACACATTGGTAGGTGAGGGTAGAGGTGGTGGGTCCAATTTTAGCAGGGTTTTTTGACTCCGGTTCGTCGTCCTGGTGGGAATGTTTTTAGTTTTGGACCTTTGCTTTCTTGGCCAAGTTTGAGTGGTGGCCTCTGAAGCAGTCTTCTGGCGTGGTGCACGACTGGGCAGCGTGGTGGATGCTGTTGGCTGCAAGGGTGCTGAACTTGGGAAAGTAGTGGTGGATGCTGCTGGCTGCAGGGGTGCTGAACTTGGTAGTGTGGTGGATGCTGCCGGCTGCAGGGGTGCTGAACTTGGGAGTGTCGTGGATGCTGCTGGCTGCAGGGATGATGAAGTTGGCAGTGTGGTGGATCTGTGAACTGGAGGTGGTGGTGGTGGTGGAAAGTTCGGTGCTGAAGGGAGTTTGAAAGTAGATGTTCTGCTGGTAATATCCTCCGGCCTGTGGACTGTAGCATTGGGACTGCTGCTGCTGCAATGCGTGGCTGTAAGTAGCCTGGCAGGCCTGCATGACATTGATCTGGAATTGAGGCGTAAGGTTTTTCGACACTTCCCGCTCTATTGAAGAAAAAAATGTTGTGCCGGTTTCTCAAGGTTGGCTTCCAGGCGGTTAAGGCGTTTGTTGACATCCTGTAGAAGTGTGTTCACATGGGTGAACTCACTCTTCAGTCTATCACCAAGCACATTAATCCCATCCTGGAAGACCGAGCTTAAGTGCATAAACTTGGGCATGAGTGACCTCTCCCAGGCCCTCTGCCGCTGGACGAGAAGACCCAACAAAAGCAGCTTAAGAGGGCTGGGAGAGGGGAAAACCTGATGGACCGGCAGCTGCCTTTTCCTCAGCCTGTAAGGCCTGACAGGTTGCTACGTCGCTGGTGGATGATTGGGATTGTGCCTGTTCATTGGCTGGTGGGTGAGGGTCCGCTCCAACAGAGGACGATCCAGGTTGTGTGGTGCTGCACCAGGTTCTGTGGTGGAAAAAAAAAAGAAAAACATTTATCTTAATTCCCGCAGCATTTCCACAACTCCCTGCCGTGGGTAAAACAAGTGCGGAATTCGCATGTGTTTTCCCACAAAACACAAGCGTTTTGCAAGTGTTTTTAGCTTGCAGAATGCTTGCGTTTTCCAAGCGATTTGAAGCATCGCTTGGAAAAGTGATTGACAGGTTGGTCACACTTGTCAAGCATAGTATGACCAACTCTTTACTATTGATGCTGCCTATGCAGCATAAATATTAAAAAATAGAATGTTAAATATCATTACAAAAAAATATGGTTATTCTTACCTTCTGACGACCCCGATCTCCTCAGCGGCGCTCCCGGTACTTTACGTTCCCAGGGATGCTTTTCGCGAAGGACATTTGTGATGTCACGGTCGCGAGACCGCGACGTCATCTCAGGTGATTCGCGCAATACATCCCTGGGAACGGAAACCGCTGCGTGCACCGTTGAGAGTCGGGAGGACTCCGGGGGCCATCAGAAGGTAAGTATTTCACTGGCGCGTCACACCACATTGCAATACTTACCAAAATCATTTCTGGTACGTGACAGGGCACGGTCCCAATCATGCAGCAGCGATCTGGCCACTTCTTCCCAGAGCAGTCGAATCACAGCAATGTTGGAGTGCTGACGATCACAGGTATCCCACAACAGTACTCGCTCTTGCACAAGGTGAATTAGTTGCTCGTTTTCAATGTCCTGTTTGGCTTCTTCCCATTGTGGAACCTACAGATCCAATAAAACAAAATAATTTTAAGTAAAATTTAAACAAAAATCAATTACAACTCTGATGAAAAAAATACTTACACCACATGTTTCCTCCTGAGACACATGAGCCTGACGACCCTGGGAAGATTCATTGCAGCACCAGGAGAGACGGCAGTACCAGGAAACAACCATTCTAAAGGAAAAGGAAAAAAAAAATTAAGAGACAGACATTTTCAAAGGTTCTATACTTACGTAGCCAGTGTTGTCTTCACCAGGACAGCACCAGAAGAGACACCAGCATCAGAGACAGCAGCACCAGGACAGATGGCAGCACCAGGAGAGACACCAGCACCAGGAGAGATGGCAGCACCAGGAGACAACCAGTCTTGTGCTTCCGTCCAGAGTCTTGTGCTTCCATCCAGAGTCTTCTGATTCCATCCAGAGTCATGAGAGTAATGGACTACTTGACTCCACACCCCCTTGTATACATCAGTGATTTTGCAGGTGGTAACATAGTTTCCTGGACATGATTAGTGTGAAGTACGCATTGCGTATCGAACGCATGCGTACGCATGTCCTTGCGTACTAATGCGTTCCCATAGACAGTAATGCCTTTTTTATGCAACCATCCGCATGCGGATGATTGCACAATATTTGACACCTCCAAAAATGCAACATGTTGCATTCGCCGCCTCCCTCCGCACTCTGTGAAATGACGCATGCATACGCAAAAGCATGCAAATGCATGTACTTGCGTACACCATGTTAAATATATGTATGCATGATGCATGCAGATCTATGCTGATGAAACGCTGCACGCACAGACGCAAATGTGAAACCAGCCTTACAAAATGCCCTCCAGAACTTGGACACAAATTGCACCCCTCTATCAGACACCAAATTCAGAGGCACACCATGCAACCGCATAACATGCTCAATAAATAACTTGGATAAAGTTTCCGCATTAGGTAATCCTGCCAATGGTGCAAAATGCGCCTGTTTACTAAATCTGTCAACCACCACCCAAACCACAGACTTGACACGCAGATTCATTGATAGAGGATACAGCAAGAGATCAATCAAAAGAGGCTACTTGAGAGCCAAAAGAACAACAAGAAATCAGCTTCTGTTGGTCCATCTACATCTTCTAAACAAGAAAATTCGAACCAGGTACACTTTATTTCTACCTATAGCAACCAATGGGACAATCTGAAAAGCATTATTCGTAGACACTGGGGGGTCCTTCAAACGGATCCCGTCTTAAGTCGTGTATTACCAAAACAACCATCATTTGTAGCAAAGAGATCAGCCAACTTGAAGGATATTCTAGTGCATAGTCATTATGAATCCCCAAAAAAACTAAAGGTCTTGTTGCACATCCTGGATTGCCAGGTTTCTTTCCCTGTGGCCTTTGTAAGGAATGCCTCAATCATGTCAAGTCTAAAACCTTTATAAATTATGATGGGTCCCGTGTTTACCAGATACGGAAATATTTGAACTGCGCCTCTCGAGGAGTAATCTACCATGCTCAATGTCCCTATGGAAAGGTGTATATTGGCATGACTACCAGGGAATTAAAGGTAAGAACGCGTGAGCACATTCGGGACATTGAAAAGGCCAAAACATGTGAAGATGATTCTACTCTTAAATCTCTTCCCAGACACTTTAAATCCTCTCATGGATGTATTACTAGGGGTTTAGTTATTAAAGCCATTGATCAGGTGAACTTGGGTGTCCGTGGAGGTGATCTATCCAGGACCCTTCCACAGGTAGAGAGTAGATGGATTTTTTTATAAAATTAGGGGTATGGTTTGGGGTTTTTATATTAGTGTATGTACTGTTTAATTTTAAGTTCTATTCAGGATTTAATTTTGTTTGTTTATTATTCTATTTAGATTTTGGATTTCTATAGGGGCAAACAGAGAAGCCTTTCTGCCAGCGGATCTAACATATTTGAAGCGTTGGAGATATTATGGAAAAGGATCCATATAACTGGCACATAGGATCCTTTTCTTCCTCTTTGATTGGACTTCTTCCCAACAACTATATATGTGGACTATTTCTACTTATTTGAATGAAGTGCCACTTCGGTCTATTAGGATATGTTTCCATGTTCAGGAAACACTGCGTGTTTGACGCTGCTTAGAGCCGCAGCGTCAAACACGCAGCGTCCAGATGTTACAGCATAGTGGAGGGGATTTCATGGAATCCCGTCTCCACTATGCGGTAAAACATGCAGGCGGCAGACCCGCGTAAACGGACATTTTCAGAAAGCAGCATGTCTTTTTACAATGCGGCGACGCTCCATCGCCGCGCCGTAAATTTGCCATAGACTATCATTAGATGCAGTAAAACTGCATCTAATGATTAGTCACATACGTAGAAACTGCGTAAATGCAGCTTACTATGCATGTCTGCCGGCTCACCTGTCCCGCCGCTGGAAGTCCCTCGTCCACTGCAGTTCTCGCGATAACTTATCTTATCGCGAGAACTGCCATGCACGTGACCGGGACTCATTTCCGATCACTAGTCTGGTTCTCACAAACAGCTGATCAACTGATTGTGAGAACGCTGTAGTGTAGGTGATCGCTGGAGAGTTATCTCCGGCCATCATCTACAGGCTCTGCTACATCTGGATGTCAGGCATCCAGATGTAGCAGAGCCGGACTCGTCTAGACTGTAAGCACATACAACACACAACATACACCATACAACATACACCATACAACATACACCATGCGACATACAACATGCGACATGTGACATGCACCATGCGACATACAACATGTACCATGCGACATACAACATGCGACATGCAACATGCACCATGCAACATGCGGCATACAACATGCACCATGCGACATGCGACATACAAAATGCACGATGCGACATACAAAATGCACCATGCGACATACAACATGTACCATGCAACATACAACATGCACCATGCGACATACGACATGCAACATGCGACTTGCACCATGCAACATACACCATACAACACATACATACACTACATAAATATAGACATACAGTACATATAACATAGAGTACATACTCACCATCACCTTGATCCCCAAAGCCATTGTCACCTGTAAAAAATATTAAAATAATAAACAAACACTATACTCCCTGAGTCCACAGACATCCAATTAAAATGAGTGTCCCATGACGATCTCCCATGGAGAACAGCCACATCAGCTGATGCAACCACTCTCCAGGGGCTCCAGGAATACAATGACAGATGGTTGTTATGAATAGGTAATTCAGAACCACAATGGACCTTGAAGTTCAGAGCACACAAGTGACCTGACAAAAACCACAAAACATAGCACGAGCTCTGAGACGTGGGAACTCTGTTGACCGCAATCCCTAAACCTATCAAACCACACTAGAGGTAGCCGTGGAATGCGCCTAACGCTCCCTATGCAACTCGGCACAGCCTGAGAAACTAGCTAGACCTGAAGATAGAAAAATAAGCCTACCTTGCCTCAGAGAAATTCCCCAAAGGAAAAGGCAGCCCCCCACATATAATGACTGTGAGTAAGATGAAAACACAAACACAGAGATGAAATAGATTTAGCAAAGTGAGGCCCGACTTACTGAATAGACCGAGGATAGGAAAGATAGCTTTGCGGTCAACACAAAAACCTACAAACAACCACGCAGAGGGGCAAAAAGACCCTCCGCACCGACTAACGGTACGGAGGTGCTCCCTCTGCGTCTCAGAGCTTCCAGCAAGCAAGCAAAACCAAAAAAGCAAGCTGGACAGAAAATATAGCAACAAAAGTAACACAAGCAGAACTTAGCTTATGCTGAGCAGACAGGCCACAGGAACGATCCAGGAGGAAGCAAGACCAATACTAGAACATAGACTGGAGGCCAGGATCAAAGCACTAGGTGGAGTTAAATAGAGCAGCACCTAACGACTTAACCTCATCACCTGAGGAAGGAAACTCAGAAGCCGCAGTACCACTCGTGACCACAGGAGGGAGCTTGATCACAGAATTCACAACAGTACCCCCCCCTTGAGGAGGGGTCACCGAACCCTCACCAGAGCCCCCAGGCCGACCAGGATGAGCCATATGAAAGGCACGAACAAGATCGGCAGCATGGACATCAGAGGCAAAGACCCAGGAATTATCTTCCTGACCATAACCCTTCCACTTAACCAGATACTGGAGTTTCCGTCTCGAAACACGAGAATCCAAAATCTTGTCCACCATATACTCCAACTCCCCCTCCACCAAAACCGGGGCAGGAGGATCAACAGATGGAACCACAGGCGCCACGTATCTCCGCAACAATGACCTATGGAATACGTTATGGATGGAAAAAGAATCTGGAAGGGTCAAACGAAAAGACACAGGATTAAGAACCTCAGAAATCCTATACGGACCAATGAAACAAGGCTTAAACTTAGGAGAGGAAACCTTCATAGGAATATAACGAGATGACAACCAAACCAAATCCCCAACACGAAGTCGGGGACCCACACAGCGTCTGCGATTAGCGAAACGTTGAGCCTTCTCCTGGGACAAGGTCAAATTGTCCACTACATGAGTCCAAATCCGCTGCAACCTGTCCACCACAGTATCCACACCAGGACAGTCCGAAGACTCAACCTGCCCTGAAGAGAAACGAGGATGGAACCCAGAATTGCAGAAAAACGGTGAAACCAAGGTAGCCGAGCTGGCCCGATTATTAAGAGCGAACTCAGCCAACGGCAAAAAGGACACCCAATCATCATGATCAGCAGAAACAAAACATCTCAGATATGTTTCCAAGGTCTGATTGGTTCGTTCAGTCTGGCCATTTGTCTGAGGATGGAAAGCCGAGGAAAAAGCCAAATCAATGCCCATCCTAGCACAAAAGGCTCGCCAAAACCTTGAAACAAACTGGGAACCTCTGTCAGAAACGATGTTCTCTGGAATGCCATGTAAACGAACCACATGCTGGAAGAACAATGGCACCAAATCAGAGGAGGAAGGTAATTTAGACAAGGGTACCAAATGGATCATCTTAGAGAAGCGATCACAAACTACCCAAATGACCGACATTTTTTGAGAGACGGGGAGATTCAAAATAAAATCCATTGAGATATGTGTCCAAGGCCTCTTCGGGATCGGCAAGGGCAAAAGCAACCCACTGGCACGAGAACAGCAGGGCTTAGCCCGAGCACAAATCCCACAGGACTGCACAAAAGAACGCACATCCCGCGACAGAGATGGCCACCAAAAGGATCTAGCCACCAAATCTCTGGTACCAAAGATTCCAGGATGACCAGCCAACACCGAACAATGAACCTCAGAGATAACTTTATTCGTCCACCTATCAGGGACAAACAGTTTCTCTGCTGGGCAACGATCAGGTTTATTAGCCTGAAATTTTTGCAGCACCCGCCGCAAATCAGGGGAGATGGCAGACACAATTACTCCCTCTTTGAGAATACCCGCCGGCTCAGGCAAACCCGGAGAGTCGGGCACAAAACTCCTAGACAGGGCATCCGCCTTCACATTTTTAGAGCCCGGAAGGTACGAAACCACAAAGTCAAAACGGGAGAAAAACAGCGACCAACGAGCCTGTCTAGGATTGAACCGTTTGGCAGACTCGAGATAAGTCAAGTTCTTGTCATCAGTGAAGACCACCACGCGATGCTTAGCTCCTTCAAGCCAATGACGCCACTCCTCGAATGCCCACTTCATGGCCAGCAACTCTCGATTGCCAACATCATAATTTCGCTCAGCAGGCGAAAACTTCCTGGAAAAGAAGGCGCATGGCTTCATCACCGAGCAATCAGCACCTCTTTGCGACAAAACAGCCCCCGCTCCAATTTCAGAAGCATCAACCTCAACCTGGAACGGAAGCGAAACATCTGGTTGACACAACACAGGGGCAGAAGAAAAGTGACGCTTTAACTCTTGAAAAGCTTCCACAGCAGCAGAAGACCAATTGACCACATCAGCACCCTTCTTTGTCAAATCGGTCAATGGTTTAGCAATACTAGAAAAATTACAGATGAAGCGACGATAAAAATTAGCAAAGCCAAGGAACTTTTGCAGACTCTTCAGAGATGTCGGCTGAGTCCAATCATAAATGGCCTGGACCTTAACAGGGTCCATCTCGATGGTAGAAGGGGAAAAAATGAACCCCAAAAATGAAACCTTCTGAACACCAAAGAGACACTTTGATCCCTTCACAAACAAAGAATTAGCACGCAGGACCTGGAACACCATTCTGACCTGCTTCACATGAGACTCCCAATCATCCGAGAAGACCAAAATATCATCCAAGTATACAATCAGGAATTTATCCAGGTACTCTCGGAAGATGTCATGCATAAAAAACTGAAATACTGATGGAGCATTGGCAAGTCCGAATGGCATAACTAGGTACTCAAAATGGCCCTCGGGCGTATTAAATGCAGTTTTCCATTCATCGCCCCGTTTAATACACACAAGATTATATGCACCACGAAGATCTATCTTGGTGAACCAACTAGCCCCCTTAATCCGAGCAAACAAATCAGATAGCAGCGGCAAGGGGTACTGAAATTTGACCGTGATTTTATTTAGAAGGCGGTAATCAATACAAGGTCTCTGCGAACCATCCTTCTTGGCCACAAAAAAGAACCCTGCTCCCAATGGCGATGACGACGGGCGAATATGACCCTTCTCCAAGGATTCTTTTACGTAACTCCGCATAACGGCGTGCTCAGGTACAGATAAATTAAACAGTCGACCCTTAGGAAACTTACTGCCAGGAATCAACTCGATAGCACAATCACAATCCCTATGTGGAGGTATGGCATTGGACTTGGGCTCATCGAATACATCCCGGTAATCAGACAAGAACTCTGGGAACTCAGAGGGGGTGGATGATGAGATAGACAGAAATGGAACATCACCATGTACCCCCTGACAACCCCAGCTAGACACAGACATTGATTTCCAATCTAATACTGGGTTATGGACTTGTAGCCATGGCAACCCCAACACGACCACATCATGCAGATTTTGCAACACCAGAAAGCGAATATCCTCCTGGTGCGCAGGAGCCATGCACATGGTCAGCTGGGTCCAATACTGAGGCTTATTCTTGGCCAAAGGCGTAGCATCAATTCCTCTCAATGGAATAAGACACTGCAAGGGCTCCAAGACAAACCCACAGCGCCTAGCAAACTCCAAGTCCATCAAATTCAGGGCAGCGCCTGAATCCACAAATGCCATGACAGAATAGGAAGACAAAGAGCAGATCAAAGTAACGGACAAAAGAAATTTCGACTGTACCATACCAATGGTGGCAGACTTAGCGAACCGCTTAGTGCGCTTAGGACAATCGGAGATGGCATGAGTGGAATCACCACAGTAGAAACACAGCCCATTCTGACGTCTGTGTTCTTGCCTTTCAGCTCTGGTCAAAGTCCTATCGCACTGCATAGGCTCAGGTTTATGCTCAGATAATACCGCCAAATGGTGCACAGATTTACGCTCATGCAAGCGTTGACCGATCTGAATGGCCAAAGACATAGACTCATTCAGACCAGCAGGCATAGGAAATTCCACCATGACATCCTTAAGGGCTTCAGAGAGACCCTTTCTGAAGATTGCTGCCAAAGCACATTCATTCCATTGAGTGAGCACAGACCACTTTCTAAACTTCTGACAATATATCTCCGCTTCATCCTGACGGTGACACAGAGCCAGCAAATTTTTCTCTGCCTGATCCACTGAATTAGGTTCATCGTACAGTAATCCGAGCGCCAGAAAAAACGCATCAATATTACATAATGCAGGATCTCCTGGCGCAAGGGAAAATGCCCAGTCTTGAGGGTCGCCACGTAATAAAGAAATAATGATCTTAACTTGTTGAACTGGGTCACCAGAGGAGCGAGGTTTCAACGCCAGAAACAGTTTGCAATTATTTTTGAAACTCAGAAATTTAGCTCTATCTCCAGAAAACAAATCAGGAATAGGAATTCTTGGTTCTAACATAGAATTCTGAGCCACAAAGTCTTGAATATTTTGTACTCTTGCAGTGAGAAGATCCACACATGAAGACAGACCTTTAATATCCATCACCACACCTGTGTCCTGAACCACCCAAATGTCTAGGGGAAAAAAAAGGCAAAACACAGTGCAAAGAAAAAAAAATGGTCTCAGAACTTCTTTTTTCCCTCTATTGAGAAGCATAGTACTTTGGGCCTCCAGTACTGTTATGAATAGGTAATTCAGAACCACAATGGACCTTGAAGTTCAGAGCACACAAGTGACCTGACAAAAACCACAAAACATAGGACGAGCTCTGAGACGTGGAAACTCTGCTGACCGCAATCCCTAAACCTATCAAACCACACTAGAGGTAGCCGTGGATTGCGCCTAACGCTCCCTATGCAACTCGGCACAGTCTGAGAAACTAGCTAGACCTGAAGATAGAAAAATAAGCCTACCTTGCCTCAGAGAAATTCCCCAAAGGAAAAGGCAGCCCCCCACATATAATGACTGTGAGTAAGATGAAAACACAAACACAGAGATGAAATAGATTTAGCAAAGTGAGGCCCGACTTACTGAATAGACCGAGGATAGGAAAGATAGCTTTGCGGTCAACACAAAAACCTACAAACAACCACGCAGAGGGGCAAAAAGACCCTCCGCACCGACTAACGGTACGGAGGTGCTCCCTCTGCGTCTCAGAGCTTCCAGCAAGCAAGCAAAACCAAAAAAGCAAGCTGGACAGAAAATATAGCAACAAAAGTAACACAAGCAGAACTTAGCTTATGCTGAGCAGACAGGCCACAGGAACGATCCAGGAGGAAGCAAGACCAATACTAGAACATAGACTGGAGGCCAGGATCAAAGCACTAGGTGGAGTTAAATAGAGCAGCACCTAACGACTTAACCTCATCACCTGAGGAAGGAAACTCAGAAGCCGCAGTACCACTCATGACCACAGGAGGGAGCTTGATCACAGAATTCACAACAGATGGTATCCTTCAGCAATGTATTCCTACGCCCCTGTGATAAATAGTCCCTAGTCTCACTTGTGGCACTGCTGTGTGGGAAAATTCCCACGCAGCTTTTGCCATAAAGTGAGACCTTGAACTAAGGTAATGCAGCGCCCCAGAGATCTGGTCGTTGCAGTATGACACTCTGCCACTAAGTGGAGTGATGGTACGTCTGATGGCACTGAAGGAATTCTACTGACCAGGTATCACCTTCACCAGCACACATTACACTTCACACTCCGGCCACTAGGGGGAAAAAAAGGCTTTATTTATTGGGCCACTCCTCACACTGGTAAAACTAGGGGTTGGATAGGAAGTTAGTCAGAAGCTGACTGGGTTGGATTCAGGCAACATCCCGTGGCAGGGGGTGTTGCAGGGAGAAGACACAGGGGGTCCCTGTCAGGCGTGGGAACCTGGCAGGTGCCTAGCGAACAGAGCAGAACGTAACGGAACCGTGCCTGCACACCCTGTGGCGGTATCCTAAGAGAGAGACACGAAGGGAAGGATATTGTGGAACAGTGAGAAACGAGATCAAGCACAAAGGAGAACCAGTAGGAGTCGTGCCGTGAGACCGAGGCAACATCCTACTGAGGCGCGTAGCCGGTGGCCAGAACACCGCGGGAGTAACTGACTCTAGGCCTTACTTCGAACTCCGCAATACAGTTAATTATAGGTTGGCTGTCTACCTTAAATTTCCTACGAAGACATAGGGGGCAACGCGTGGAGGGGGGCATCTCTAGGGTCCCGGAAGAGCTCCAAGCCTTCCCATCATACGGGTGCGTCCTAGCCATAACATACCTGGGGGACGAGAAACTAGTAACATCTGGAAGAAGCGAGAGAGAATTAGAAAGAATGAACGAACGAGAACAGCAGTTGTGAGGACTATTCCGAATGCTCAGCAGGGTAGCACTAAAACACACAGGCACTAGTGGTAGGCACTGATTTCCACCTGCAAAGGGAACTCTGGATGTGCCCATCGGACCGGCCTGTCTCAGATAGCCCTGTTAAGCGTTCTCTGGATTGAGGATCCTGAAGTCTTCAGTAAAGAGGTAAAGAGACTGCAACCTTGTGTCCTCGTTATTGACTGCACCTCACACCATCACCATCCACCTTACTGGGAAGCCCTGGGGACATACTTCACCTGTGGGAAGGTATACCATCCAGCTGCCATTCCATCACCCCAGCGGACCCCACAGCAGCGTCGGTCACCCTGACCGAACACCACAGGTGGCGTCACAAAACCTTGACAGACTCCTATCACCTTTTATTGGACGCCCCTTAGCAGGGTCACGGACCGGGTCTAGCCACCGAGACAGCCTCAGAACCGAATCAGAGAGGCCCGGTACCGAGAACTCGTGGCCCTGTGTCTGGGAGCGCTCCAGTAACCTCAGTGATACACAGCAGGAGCCATTGTCCCCAGGGCTTCCCAGTATGTAGATGGTGAATGGTGAATGGAACGAGGACACAAGGTTGCAGTCTCTTTATCTTTACTGAAGACTTCAGCATCCACAGTCCAGAGCACCAGACCACAGGGCAGGCAGAGTCCAGTCGGTTTGGAGGCAAGTCCAGAGTCCCCTTGTCCAGGTGGAAATCAGTAGCCTTCCCTTGCGCTGCAGTGGTGTAGTCCCTTACTGCCTTTGGCTTCACATAAGGGTGTCACAGATGTGATGGTTCGCTCTCTGTGCCCTCCATATAGGATAGGACAAAACCTGTATGACTGGTGACTTGAGCCTGTTTATAGGGTCTATTAGATAACCCAGCTCTGTAGGTGTCACCATGCCTCCTGGGTGTAGGTGCGGACAGGTAACCTGCAATTAGCTGTCCTGCCGGTCTCTGAAATAAGGCGTAGAGGTTCTTACTCCCTCGATGTTCTGGCTACCGGGATTTTGCGCCTCAGAAGGAGGCAGCCTGAGCTGGGCTGGTCCCCTTCTGGTATCCTCTACTTGCTTTGCTTTCCTTCACGCTCGTTGCAATACAATTCTTCCTTTCAGTGTCTCTTTCTGGGAGCTGCAGCTCTGAGGGCATGCACAACTCTGTTGACCTTCTGTCCTCAGACTCTGGACTGGAACTCACCAACAGAACTCCTGCCTGGAGCTCTGTCAGGAACTGACTCCTGTCTGGAACTAACTAACTTTCCCTATAGACTACTAGTTATATATATATATATATATATATATATATATATATATATATATATATATATATATATATGTATATAGTGATCTAATAAATAGGAACAGAAGCTCCCCCTGGTGGCCTGGAGTGTGAATGTGTTGCATGTTTGTGATACCTGGATGCAGTTGTCCTTCCTTGCCTCCAAACGTAGCATCACTCTCCCCGAGAGGAAAGCAATACCACTGCGACGACCAGGACCCTGGTGTGCTGCACATGCACAGTTGTGCCACTGTTTGCCATAGTGTATAATAAAGGCATTTTCATTATACCCATTGCATTTTGTCTTATATATCTATCTTGCATATAATTATTTTTTTTTAACTCCTATATGACAGTTTTGTGTTTGTTGTACAAATCCCGAGTTAGCCACTCTTCTTTTTAGTAATTTCAATTTCCTATATAATTGTCTGTCCTTCTGTCTGTCACGGATATTCATTGGTCGTGGCCTCTGTCTGTCATGGAAATCCAAGTCGCTGATTGGTCGTGGCAAAACGCCCACGACCATTGCCACGACCAATCAGCGACGGGCACAGTCTGGCGTCAAAATGGCAGCTCTTTCCACCCCGCAGTCAGTGCCCGCTCCATACTCCCCTCCAGTCAGCCCTCACACAGGGTTAATGCGCAGCTATTAACCCTGTGTGACCAACTTTTTACTATTGATGCTGCATATGCAATATTCTGTGTGGGCAGTGCAATATACTGAATGGGCTGTGCAATATACTGCGCGGGCTGTACAATATACTGCGTGGCCTGTGCAATATACTACGTGGGCTGTGCAATATACTATGTGGGCTGTGCAATATACTGCGTGGGCTGTGAAATATTCTGCGTGGGCTGTGCAATATACTGCATGGGCTGTGCAATATACTGCATGGGCTGTGCAATATACTGCGTGGGCTGTGCAATATACTACGTGGGCTGTGCAATATACTACGTGGGCTGTGCAATGTACTACGTGGGCTGTGCAATGTACTGCGTGGGCTGTGCTATATACTACGTGGGCTGTGCAATATAGTACTTGGGCTGTGCAATATACTGCGTGGGCTGTGCAATATACTGCGTGGGCTGTGCAATATACTGCGTTGCCTGTGCAATATACTGCATGGGCTGTGCAATATACTGCGTTGCCTGTGCAATATACTGCGTGGGCTGTGCAATATACTATGTGGGTTGTGCAATATACTAGGTGGGCTGTGCAATATACTACGTGGGCTGTGCAATATACTGCGTGGGCTGTGCAATATACTGCGTTGCCTGTGCAATATACAACGTGGGCTGTGCAATATACTATGTGGGTTGTGCAATATGCTACGTGGGCTATGCAATATACTGCGTGGGCTGTGCAATATACTGCATGGGCTGTGCAATATACTGCATGGGCTGTGCAATATACTGCGTGGGCTGTGCAATATACTACGTGGGCTGTGCAATATACTACGTGGGCTGTGCAATGTACTACGTGGGCTGTGCAATGTACTGCGTGGGCTGTGCTATATACTACGTGGGCTGTGCAATATAGTACTTGGGCTGTGCAATATACTGCGTGGGCTGTGCAATATACTGCGTGGGCTGTGCAATATACTGCGTTGCCTGTGCAATATACTGCATGGGCTGTGCAATATACTGCGTTGCCTGTGCAATATACTGCGTGGGCTGTGCAATATACTATGTGGGTTGTGCAATATACTAGGTGGGCTGTGCAATATACTACGTGGGCTGTGCAATATACTGCGTGGGCTGTGCAATATACTGCGTTGCCTGTGCAATATACAACGTGGGCTGTGCAATATACTATGTGGGTTGTGCAATATGCTACGTGGGCTATGCAATATGCTACGTGGGCTATGCAATATACTGCGTGGGCTGTGCAATATACTGCATGGGCTGTGCAATATACTGCATGGGCTGTGCAATATACTGCGTGGGCTGTGCAATATACTACGTGGGCTGTGCAATATACTACGTGGGCTGTGCAATGTACTACGTGGGCTGTGCAATGTACTGCGTGGGCTGTGCTATATACTACGTGGGCTGTGCAATATAGTACTTGGGCTGTGCAATATACTGCGTGGGCTGTGCAATATACTGCGTTGCCTGTGCAATATACTGCATGGGCTGTGCAATATACTGCGTTGCCTGTGCAATATACTGCGTGGGCTGTGCAATATACTATGTGGGTTGTGCAATATACTAGGTGGGCTGTGCAATATACTACGTGGGCTGTGCAATATACTGCGTGGGCTGTGCAATATACTGCGTTGCCTGTGCAATATACAACGTGGGCTGTGCAATATACTATGTGGGTTGTGCAATATGCTACGTGGGCTATGCAATATACTGCGTGGGCTGTGCAATATACTGCATGGGCTGTGCAATATACTGCGTGGGCTTTGCAATATACTGCGTGGGCTGTGCAATATACTGCGTGGGCTGTGCAATATACTACGTGGCTGTGCAATATACTACGTGGCTGTGCTATTTACTACGTGGGCTGTTATATACTACGTGGCTGTGCTATATACTACGTGGCCGGCCGCGAACAATCAGCGACAGGCGCTAATTGGTTGCGGCCGGCCAAATCCTGTGTATTCAATGTATTATTCTAAAATCTTCATAAACTACACTACATACATATTCTAGAATACCCGATGCGTTAGAATCGGGCTACCATCTAGTATGTGTATATATATATATATATATATATATATATATATATATATATATATATAGTTATTAATATTATGTTTGGCTGGGAAATAGGGTTGCTATTACAAATTATTTAAAAAAAAAAATTAATGACACACAACTCCGTAAAGCAATTCCTGTTGAGGAATGTCTGTTGGTGACCCAGAGGTATGTAATTGTGAAAACAAACACATGTTCATAGTATTATTGTTAGAAAACCCAAGTATTAATTCTTTAATTTTCATTTCCTGTTCTGCAGATTCCTGGCTACCGGAGAGACCTTATCATCTCTCCATTTCCAGTTCCGTATTGGAGTGTCCACTCTTTCTGGGATTGTTGGAGACACCTGCAGGACTTTATGTGACGTTCTGCGTCAAGAATTCCTCTCCCAATCCACAACTGAACTCTGGCTTGAAAATGCTGAAAAATTCAAGGACATTTGTAATTTTCCTAACTGTGTGGGAGCTGTGGATAGAAAATACATTCAGCTTATGAAACCTGCTGGAAGTGGAACTGAGTATTTTAATTACAAAAAATGCTTTTCTATTGTTCTCATGGAGATTGCAGATGCTGAATGTCGATTTGTCGGTGTGGACGTTTGCTCATTTGGATGAGGAAATGACTCTCAGACTTTCAAAAACTCTGACATGGGCCAACGTTTGTACCATAATAATTTCAATTTTCAACAGCCACAACCTCTTCCCAACACTGAAGGCCCGCCAATGCCATTTGTTGTGGTTAGGGATGAGGCCTTTCAAATGTGTGCCAACCTCCTAAAACCTTACTCAATTAGGGACTTTAATCACACCAAATGTATTATCAATTACCGACTGACAAAGGCATGAAGAACTGTGGAGTGTGTCTTTGGCTTGCTGGTATCTAAATGGTGCATTTTGGGAACACCAATCAATCTAAAAATTGAGACAGTTGATGAGGTTGTGAAAACATGTGTGGTTATGCACAATTACATCCTGGCAAAAGAGCAACCCAACTTAGAACCTGAGGAACCTGTTACATTGCATGATTACCAAGATCACCCTCTGAGGACTACAGTGGAAGTTGCCCAGATGAGGGATAAGTTTGCTGCATACTTTATTTCTGATAATGGACGTGTGGCATTGCAAGACAGAATGGTTTAAGGCACTAAGTATGTACAGTCATGGCCAAAAGTATTGACACCCCTGCAATTCTGTCAGATAATACTAATTTTCTTCCTGAAAATGATTGCAAACACAAATTATTTGGTATTATTATCTTCATTTAATTTGTCTTAAATGAAAAAACACAAAAAGAATTGTCCTAAAGCCAAATTGGATATAATTCCACACCAAACACAAAAAAGGGGGTTGACAAAAGTATTGGCACTGTACGAAAAATCATGTGATGCTTCTCTAATTTGTATAATTAACAGCACCTGTAACTTACCTGTGGCACCTAACAGGTGTTGCCAATAACTAAATCACACTTGCAGCCAGTTGACATAGATTAAAGTTGACTCAACCTCTGTCCTGTGTCCTTGTGTGTACCACATTGACCATGGAGAAAAGAAAGAAGACCAAAGAACTGTCTGAGGACTTGAGAAACCAAATTGTGAGGAAGCATGAGCAATCTCAAGGCTACAAGTCCTTCTCCAAAGACCTGAATGTTCCTGTGTCTACCATGCGCAGTGTCATCAAGAAGTTTAAAGCGCATGGCACTGTGGCTAACCTCCCTAGATGTGGACTGAAAAGAAAAATTGAGAAGAGATTTCAACGCAAGATTGTGCGGATGTTGGATAAAGCACCTTGACTAACATCCAAACAAGTTCAAGCTGCCCTGCAGTCCGAGGGTACAACAGTGTCAACCCGTACCATCCGTCGGGGTCTGAATGAAAAGGGACTGTATGGTAGGAGACCCAGGAAGACCCCACTTCTTACCCCGAGACATAAAAAAGCCAGGCTGGAGTTTGCCAAAACTTACCTGAAAAGCCTTAAATATTTTGGAAGAATGTTCTCTGGTCAGATGAGACAAAAGTAGAGCTTTTGGGGCAAAGACATCAACATAGAGTTTACAGGAGAAAAAAAGAGGCATTCAAAGAAAAGAACACGGTCCCTACAGTCAAACATGGCGGAGGTTCCCTGATGTTTTGGGGTTGCTTTGCTGCCTCTGGCACTGGACTGCTTAATCGTGTGCATGGCATTATGAAGTCTGAAGACTACCAACAAATTTTGCAGCATAATGTAGGGCCCAGTGTGAGAAAGCTGGGTCTCCCTCAGAGGTCATGTTTCTTCCAGCAGGACAATGACCCAAAACACACTTCAAAAAGCACTAGAAAATGGTTTGAGAGAAAGCACTGGAGACTTCTAAGGTGGCCAGCAATGAGTCCAGACCTGAATCCTATAGAACACCTGTGGAGAGATCTAAAAATGGCAGTTTGGAGAAGGCACCCTTCAAATATCAGGGACCTGGAGCAGTTTGCCAAAGAAGAATGGTCTAAAATTCCAGCAGAGCATTGTAAGAAACTCATTGATGGTTACCGGAAGTGGTTGGTCGCAGTTATTTTTTTTTTTAAAGGTTGTGCAACCAAGTATTAGGCTGAGGGTGCCAATACTTTTGTCTGGCCCATTTTTGGAGTTTTGTGTGAAATGATCAATGTTTTGCTTTTTGCTTCATTCTCTTTTGTGTTTTTTCATTTAAGACAAATTAAATGAAGATAATAATACCAAATAATTTGTGTTTGCAATCATTTTCAGGAAGAAACTGAGTATTATCTGACAGAATTGCAGGGGTGTCAATACTTTTGGCCATGACTGTACCTGTAATGTAAAAATGTACCCGTAATGTAAAAATGTACCTGTAAGGCTGAAATGTACCTTTAATGTTTAAATGTACCTGTAATGTTTGCTGAATTAAATAATAAGGAACCTGTAGTAAAACACCCATTACAAGTTCCCTCAACAATATAATACACACGTGGGTGTTTGCGGTGGCAGAGCTTAAAGAGGCAAAGAAAACACAGATATTGTGCAAAGAAAATAAACATTTATTTAACAAAAAATAACTGGGTTTAGGATCGGGGTCTATCTGAGGTTGAGATGTTGTGGAACTTGGGGGTGTGGAGCTGTAAGGATTGGGTGGTAGTTGATGAAGGGGTTACAGGGGAAGGGGCAACAAGTTGAAGGATTGGAACATGGATTGGACTGGACACATTGGGAGTAGACAACACAGTGGATTCATGGAAATGGATAGACAAACTGGAAGGGACAGACACAGGGGAAGGTAGTGACACATTTGACAACAGAGACACATTGGTAGGTGAGGGTAGAGGTGGTGGGTCCAATTTTAGCAGGGTTTTTTGACTCCGGTTCGTCGTCCTGGTGGGAATGTTTTTAGTTTTGGACCTTTGCTTTCTTGGCCAAGTTTGAGTGGTGGCCTCTGAAGCAGTCTTCTGGCGTGGTGCACGACTGGGCAGCGTGGTGGATGCTGTTGGCTGCAAGGGTGCTGAACTTGGGAAAGTAGTGGTGGATGCTGCTGGCTGCAGGGGTGCTGAACTTGGTAGTGTGGTGGATGCTGCCGGCTGCAGGGGTGCTGAACTTGGGAGTGTCGTGGATGCTGCTGGCTGCAGGGATGATGAAGTTGGCAGTGTGGTGGATCTGTGAACTGGAGGTGGTGGTGGTGGTGGAAAGTTCGGTGCTGAAGGGAGTTTGAAAGTAGATGTTCTGCTGGTAATATCCTCCGGCCTGTGGACTGTAGCATTGGGACTGCTGCTGCTGCAATGCGTGGCTGTAAGTAGCCTGGCAGGCCTGCATGACATTGATCTGGAATTGAGGCGTAAGGTTTTTCGACACTTCCCGCTCTATTGAAGAAAAAAATGTTGTGCCGGTTTCTCAAGGTTGGCTTCCAGGCGGTTAAGGCGTTTGTTGACATCCTGTAGAAGTGTGTTCACATGGGTGAACTCACTCTTCAGTCTATCACCAAGCACATTAATCCCATCCTGGAAGACCGAGCTTAAGTGCATAAACTTGGGCATGAGTGACCTCTCCCAGGCCCTCTGCCGCTGGACGAGAAGACCCAACAAAAGCAGCTTAAGAGGGCTGGGAGAGGGGAAAACCTGATGGACCGGCAGCTGCCTTTTCCTCAGCCTGTAAGGCCTGACAGGTTGCTACGTCGCTGGTGGATGATTGGGATTGTGCCTGTTCATTGGCTGGTGGGTGAGGGTCCGCTCCAACAGAGGACGATCCAGGTTGTGTGGTGCTGCACCAGGTTCTGTGGTGGAAAAAAAAAAGAAAAACATTTATCTTAATTCCCGCAGCATTTCCACAACTCCCTGCCGTGGGTAAAACAAGTGCGGAATTCGCATGTGTTTTCCCACAAAACACAAGCGTTTTGCAAGTGTTTTTAGCTTGCAGAATGCTTGCGTTTTCCAAGCGATTTGAAGCATCGCTTGGAAAAGTGATTGACAGGTTGGTCACACTTGTCAAGCATAGTATGACCAACTCTTTACTATTGATGCTGCCTATGCAGCATAAATATTAAAAAATAGAATGTTAAATATCATTACAAAAAAATATGGTTATTCTTACCTTCTGACGACCCCGATCTCCTCAGCGGCGCTCCCGGTACTTTACGTTCCCAGGGATGCTTTTCGCGAAGGACATTTGTGATGTCACGGTCGCGAGACCGCGACGTCATCTCAGGTGATTCGCGCAATACATCCCTGGGAACGGAAACCGCTGCGTGCACCGTTGAGAGTCGGGAGGACTCCGGGGGCCATCAGAAGGTAAGTATTTCACTGGCGCGTCACACCACATTGCAATACTTACCAAAATCATTTCTGGTACGTGACAGGGCACGGTCCCAATCATGCAGCAGCGATCTGGCCACTTCTTCCCAGAGCAGTCGAATCACAGCAATGTTGGAGTGCTGACGATCACAGGTATCCCACAACAGTACTCGCTCTTGCACAAGGTGAATTAGTTGCTCGTTTTCAATGTCCTGTTTGGCTTCTTCCCATTGTGGAACCTACAGATCCAATAAAACAAAATAATTTTAAGTAAAATTTAAACAAAAATCAATTACAACTCTGATGAAAAAAATACTTACACCACATGTTTCCTCCTGAGACACATGAGCCTGACGACCCTGGGAAGATTCATTGCAGCACCAGGAGAGACGGCAGTACCAGGAAACAACCATTCTAAAGGAAAAGGAAAAAAAAAATTAAGAGACAGACATTTTCAAAGGTTCTATACTTACGTAGCCAGTGTTGTCTTCACCAGGACAGCAGCACCAGAAGAGACACCAGCATCAGAGACAGCAGCACCAGGACAGATGGCAGCACCAGGAGAGACACCAGCACCAGGAGAGATGGCAGCACCAGGAGACAACCAGTCTTGTGCTTCCGTCCAGAGTCTTGTGCTTCCATCCAGAGTCTTCTGATTCCATCCAGAGTCATGAGAGTAATGGACTACTTGACTCCACACCCCCTTTTATACATCAGTGATTTTGCAGGTGGTAACATAGTTTCCTGGACATGATTAGTGTGAAGTACGCATTGCGTATCGAACGCATGCGTACGCATGTCCTTGCGTACTAATGCGTTCCCATAGACAGTAATGCCTTTTTTATGCAACCATCCGCATGCGGATGATTGCACAATATTTGACACCTCCAAAAATGCAACATGTTGCATTCGCCGCCTCCCTCCGCACTCTGTGAAATGACGCATGCATACGCAAAAGCATGCAAATGCATGTACTTGCGTACACCATGTTAAATATATGTATGCATGATGCATGCAGATCTATGCTGATGAAACGCTGCACGCACAGACGCAAATGTGAAACCAGCCTTACAAAATGCCCTCCAGAACTTGGACACAAATTGCACCCCTCTATCAGACACCAAATTCAGAGGCACACCATGCAACCGCATAACATGCTCAATAAATAACTTGGATAAAGTTTCCACATTAGGTAATCCTGCCAATGGTGCAAAATGCGCCTGTTTACTAAATCTGTCAACCACCACCCAAACCACAGACTTGACACGCAGATTCATTGATAGAGGATACAGCAAGAGATCAATCAAAAGAGGCTACTTGAGAGCCAAAAGAACAACAAGAAATCAGCTTCTGTTGGTCCATCTACATCTTCTAAACAAGAAAATTCGAACCAGGTACACTTTATTTCTACCTATAGCAACCAATGGGACAATCTGAAAAGCATTATTCGTAGACACTGGGGGGTCCTTCAAACGGATCCCGTCTTAAGTCGTGTATTACCAAAACAACCATCATTTGTAGCAAAGAGATCAGCCAACTTGAAGGATATTCTAGTGCATAGTCATTATGAATCCCCCAAAAAACTAAAGGTCTTGTTGCACATCCTGGATTGCCAGGTTTCTTTCCCTGTGGCCTTTGTAAGGAATGCCTCAATCATGTCAAGTCTAAAACCTTTATAAATTATGATGGGTCCCGTGTTTACCAGATACGGAAATATTTGAACTGCGCCTCTCGAGGAGTAATCTACCATGCTCAATGTCCCTATGGAAAGGTGTATATTGGCATGACTACCAGGGAATTAAAGGTAAGAACGCGTGAGCACATTCGGGACATTGAAAAGGCCAAAACATGTGAAGATGATTCTACTCTTAAATCTCTTCCCAGACACTTTAAATCCTCTCATGGATGTATTACTAGGGGTTTAGTTATTAAAGCCATTGATCAGGTGAACTTGGGTGTCCGTGGAGGTGATCTATCCAGGACCCTTCCACAGGTAGAGAGTAGATGGATTTTTTTATAAAATTAGGGGTATGGTTTGGGGTTTTTATATTAGTGTATGTACTGTTTAATTTTAAGTTCTATTCAGGATTTAATTTTGTTTGTTTATTATTCTATTTAGATTTTGGATTTCTATAGGGGCAAACAGAGAAGCCTTTCTGCCAGCGGATCTAACATATTTGAAGCGTTGGAGATATTATGGAAAAGGATCCATATAACTGGCACATAGGATCCTTTTCTTCCTCTTTGATTGGACTTCTTCCCAACAACTATATATGTGGACTATTTCTACTTATTTGAATGAAGTGCCACTTCGGTCTATTAGGATATGTTTCCATGTTCAGGAAACACTGCGTGTTTGACGCTGCTTAGAGCCGCAGCGTCAAACACGCAGCGTCCAGATGTTACAGCATAGTGGAGGGGATTTCATGGAATCCCGTCTCCACTATGCGGTAAAACATGCAGGCGGCAGACCCGCGTAAACGGACATTTTCAGAAAGCAGCATGTCTATTTACAATGCGGCGACGCTCCATCGCCGCGCCGTAAATTTGCCATAGACTATCATTAGATGCAGTAAAACTGCATCTAATGATTAGTCACATACGTAGAAACTGCGTAAATGCAGCTTACTATGCATGTCTGCCGGCTCACCTGTCCCGCCGCTGGAAGTCCCTCGTCCACTGCAGTTCTCGCGATAACTTATCTTATCGCGAGAACTGCCATGCACGTGACCGGGACTCATTTCCGATCACTAGTCTGGTTCTCACAAACAGCTGATCAACTGATTGTGAGAACGCTGTAGTGTAGGTGATCGCTGGAGAGTTATCTCCGGCCATCATCTACAGGCTCTGCTACATCTGGATGTCAGGCATCCAGATGTAGCAGAGCCGGACTCGTCTAGACTGTAAGCACATACAACACACAACATACACCATACAACATACACCATACAACATACACCATGCGACATACAACATGCGACATGTGACATGCACCATGCGACATACAACATGTACCATGCGACATACAACATGCGACATGCAACATGCACCATGCAACATGCGGCATACAACATGCACCATGCGACATGCGACATACAAAATGCACGATGCGACATACAAAATGCACCATGCGACATACAACATGTACCATGCAACATACAACATGCACCATGCGACATACGACATGCAACATGCGACTTGCACCATGCAACATACACCATACAACACATACATACACTACATAAATATAGACATACAGTACATATAACATAGAGTACATACTCACCATCACCTTGATCCCCAAAGCCATTGTCACCTGTAAAAAATATTAAAATAATAAACAAACACTATACTCCCTGAGTCCACAGACATCCAATTAAAATGAGTGTCCCATGACGATCTCCCATGGAGAACAGCCACATCAGCTGATGCAACCACTCTCCAGGGGCTCCAGGAATACAATGACAGATGGTTGTTATGAATAGGTAATTCAGAACCACAATGGACCTTGAAGTTCAGAGCACACAAGTGACCTGACAAAAACCACAAAACATAGCACGAGCTCTGAGACGTGGGAACTCTGTTGACCGCAATCCCTAAACCTATCAAACCACACTAGAGGTAGCCGTGGAATGCGCCTAACGCTCCCTATGCAACTCGGCACAGCCTGAGAAACTAGCTAGACCTGAAGATAGAAAAATAAGCCTACCTTGCCTCAGAGAAATTCCCCAAAGGAAAAGGCAGCCCCCCACATATAATGACTGTGAGTAAGATGAAAACACAAACACAGAGATGAAATAGATTTAGCAAAGTGAGGCCCGACTTACTGAATAGACCGAGGATAGGAAAGATAGCTTTGCGGTCAACACAAAAACCTACAAACAACCACGCAGAGGGGCAAAAAGACCCTCCGCACCGACTAACGGTACGGAGGTGCTCCCTCTGCGTCTCAGAGCTTCCAGCAAGCAAGCAAAACCAAAAAAGCAAGCTGGACAGAAAATATAGCAACAAAAGTAACACAAGCAGAACTTAGCTTATGCTGAGCAGACAGGCCACAGGAACGATCCAGGAGGAAGCAAGACCAATACTAGAACATAGACTGGAGGCCAGGATCAAAGCACTAGGTGGAGTTAAATAGAGCAGCACCTAACGACTTAACCTCATCACCTGAGGAAGGAAACTCAGAAGCCGCAGTACCACTCGTGACCACAGGAGGGAGCTTGATCACAGAATTCACAACAGTACCCCCCCCTTGAGGAGGGGTCACCGAACCCTCACCAGAGCCCCCAGGCCGACCAGGATGAGCCATATGAAAGGCACGAACAAGATCGGCAGCATGGACATCAGAGGCAAAGACCCAGGAATTATCTTCCTGACCATAACCCTTCCACTTAACCAGATACTGGAGTTTCCGTCTCGAAACACGAGAATCCAAAATCTTGTCCACCATATACTCCAACTCCCCCTCCACCAAAACCGGGGCAGGAGGATCAACAGATGGAACCACAGGCGCCACGTATCTCCGCAACAATGACCTATGGAATACGTTATGGATGGAAAAAGAATCTGGAAGGGTCAAACGAAAAGACACAGGATTAAGAACCTCAGAAATCCTATACGGACCAATGAAACAAGGCTTAAACTTAGGAGAGGAAACCTTCATAGGAATATAACGAGATGACAACCAAACCAAATCCCCAACACGAAGTCGGGGACCCACACAGCGTCTGCGATTAGCGAAACGTTGAGCCTTCTCCTGGGACAAGGTCAAATTGTCCACTACATGAGTCCAAATCCGCTGCAACCTGTCCACCACAGTATCCACACCAGGACAGTCCGAAGACTCAACCTGCCCTGAAGAGAAACGAGGATGGAACCCAGAATTGCAGAAAAACGGTGAAACCAAGGTAGCCGAGCTGGCCCGATTATTAAGAGCGAACTCAGCCAACGGCAAAAAGGACACCCAATCATCATGATCAGCAGAAACAAAACATCTCAGATATGTTTCCAAGGCCTGATTGGTTCGTTCAGTCTGGCCATTTGTCTGAGGATGGAAAGCCGAGGAAAAAGCCAAATCAATGCCCATCCTAGCACAAAAGGCTCGCCAAAACCTTGAAACAAACTGGGAACCTCTGTCAGAAACGATGTTCTCTGGAATGCCATGTAAACGAACCACATGCTGGAAGAACAATGGCACCAAATCAGAGGAGGAAGGTAATTTAGACAAGGGTACCAAATGGATCATCTTAGAGAAGCGATCACAAACTACCCAAATGACCGACATTTTTTGAGAGACGGGGAGATTCAAAATAAAATCCATTGAGATATGTGTCCAAGGCCTCTTCGGGATCGGCAAGGGCAAAAGCAACCCACTGGCACGAGAACAGCAGGGCTTAGCCCGAGCACAAATCCCACAGGACTGCACAAAAGAACGCACATCCCGCGACAGAGATGGCCACCAAAAGGATCTAGCCACCAAATCTCTGGTACCAAAGATTCCAGGATGACCAGCCAACACCGAACAATGAACCTCAGAGATAACTTTATTCGTCCACCTATCAGGGACAAACAGTTTCTCTGCTGGGCAACGATCAGGTTTATTAGCCTGAAATTTTTGCAGCACCCGCCGCAAATCAGGGGAGATGGCAGACACAATTACTCCCTCTTTGAGAATACCCGCCGGCTCAGGCAAACCCGGAGAGTCGGGCACAAAACTCCTAGACAGGGCATCCGCCTTCACATTTTTAGAGCCCGGAAGGTACGAAACCACAAAGTCAAAACGGGAGAAAAACAGCGACCAACGAGCCTGTCTAGGATTGAACCGTTTGGCAGACTCGAGATAAGTCAAGTTCTTGTGATCAGTGAAGACCACCACGCGATGCTTAGCTCCTTCAAGCCAATGACGCCACTCCTCGAATGCCCACTTCATGGCCAGCAACTCTCGATTGCCAACATCATAATTTCGCTCAGCAGGCGAAAACTTCCTGGAAAAGAAGGCGCATGGCTTCATCACCGAGCAATCAGCACCTCTTTGCGACAAAACAGCCCCCGCTCCAATTTCAGAAGCATCAACCTCAACCTGGAACGGAAGCGAAACATCTGGTTGACACAACACAGGGGCAGAAGAAAAGTGACGCTTTAACTCTTGAAAAGCTTCCACAGCAGCAGAAGACCAATTGACCACATCAGCACCCTTCTTTGTCAAATCGGTCAATGGTTTAGCAATACTAGAAAAATTACAGATGAAGCGACGATAAAAATTAGCAAAGCCAAGGAACTTTTGCAGACTCTTCAGAGATGTCGGCTGAGTCCAATCATAAATGGCCTGGACCTTAACAGGGTCCATCTCGATGGTAGAAGGGGAAAAAATGAACCCCAAAAATGAAACCTTCTGAACACCAAAGAGACACTTTGATCCCTTCACAAACAAAGAATTAGCACGCAGGACCTGGAACACCATTCTGACCTGCTTCACATGAGACTCCCAATCATCCGAGAAGACCAAAATATCATCCAAGTATACAATCAGGAATTTATCCAGGTACTCTCGGAAGATGTCATGCATAAAAAACTGAAATACTGATGGAGCATTGGCAAGTCCGAATGGCATAACTAGGTACTCAAAATGGCCCTCGGGCGTATTAAATGCAGTTTTCCATTCATCGCCCCGTTTAATACACACAAGATTATATGCACCACGAAGATCTATCTTGGTGAACCAACTAGCCCCCTTAATCCGAGCAAACAAATCAGATAGCAGCGGCAAGGGGTACTGAAATTTGACCGTGATTTTATTTAGAAGGCGGTAATCAATACAAGGTCTCTGCGAACCATCCTTCTTGGCCACAAAAAAGAACCCTGCTCCCAATGGCGATGACGACGGGCGAATATGACCCTTCTCCAAGGATTCTTTTACGTAACTCCGCATAACGGCGTGCTCAGGTACAGATAAATTAAACAGTCGACCCTTAGGAAACTTACTGCCAGGAATCAACTCGATAGCACAATCACAATCCCTATGTGGAGGTATGGCATTGGACTTGGGCTCATCGAATACATCCCGGTAATCAGACAAGAACTCTGGGAACTCAGAGGGGGTGGATGATGAGATAGACAGAAATGGAACATCACCATGTACCCCCTGACAACCCCAGCTAGACACAGACATTGATTTCCAATCTAATACTGGGTTATGGACTTGTAGCCATGGCAACCCCAACACGACCACATCATGCAGATTTTGCAACACCAGAAAGCGAATATCCTCCTGGTGCGCAGGAGCCATGCACATGGTCAGCTGGGTCCAATACTGAGGCTTATTCTTGGCCAAAGGCGTAGCATCAATTCCTCTCAATGGAATAAGACACTGCAAGGGCTCCAAGACAAACCCACAGCGCCTAGCAAACTCCAAGTCCATCAAATTCAGGGCAGCGCCTGAATCCACAAATGCCATGACAGAATAGGAAGACAAAGAGCAGATCAAAGTAACGGACAAAAGAAATTTCGACTGTACCATACCAATGGTGGCAGACTTAGCGAACCGCTTAGTGCGCTTAGGACAATCGGAGATGGCATGAGTGGAATCACCACAGTAGAAACACAGCCCATTCTGACGTCTGTGTTCTTGCCTTTCAGCTCTGGTCAAAGTCCTATCGCACTGCATAGGCTCAGGTTTATGCTCAGATAATACCGCCAAATGGTGCACAGATTTACGCTCATGCAAGCGTTGACCGATCTGAATGGCCAAAGACATAGACTCATTCAGACCAGCAGGCATAGGAAATTCCACCATGACATCCTTAAGGGCTTCAGAGAGACCCTTTCTGAAGATTGCTGCCAAAGCACATTCATTCCATTGAGTGAGCACAGACCACTTTCTAAACTTCTGACAATATATCTCCGCTTCATCCTGACGGTGACACAGAGCCAGCAAATTTTTCTCTGCCTGATCCACTGAATTAGGTTCATCGTACAGTAATCCGAGCGCCAGAAAAAACGCATCAATATTACATAATGCAGGATCTCCTGGCGCAAGGGAAAATGCCCAGTCTTGAGGGTCGCCACGTAATAAAGAAATAATGATCTTAACTTGTTGAACTGGGTCACCAGAGGAGCGAGGTTTCAACGCCAGAAACAGTTTGCAATTATTTTTGAAACTCAGAAATTTAGCTCTATCTCCAGAAAACAAATCAGGAATAGGAATTCTTGGTTCTAACATAGAATTCTGAGCCACAAAGTCTTGAATATTTTGTACTCTTGCAGTGAGAAGATCCACACATGAAGACAGACCTTTAATATCCATCACCACACCTGTGTCCTGAACCACCCAAATGTCTAGGGGAAAAAAAAGGCAAAACACAGTGCAAAGAAAAAAAAATGGTCTCAGAACTTCTTTTTTCCCTCTATTGAGAAGCATAGTACTTTGGGCCTCCAGTACTGTTATGAATAGGTAATTCAGAACCACAATGGACCTTGAAGTTCAGAGCACACAAGTGACCTGACAAAAACCACAAAACATAGGACGAGCTCTGAGACGTGGAAACTCTGCTGACCGCAATCCCTAAACCTATCAAACCACACTAGAGGTAGCCGTGGATTGCGCCTAACGCTCCCTATGCAACTCGGCACAGTCTGAGAAACTAGCTAGACCTGAAGATAGAAAAATAAGCCTACCTTGCCTCAGAGAAATTCCCCAAAGGAAAAGGCAGCCCCCCACATATAATGACTGTGAGTAAGATGAAAACACAAACACAGAGATGAAATAGATTTAGCAAAGTGAGGCCCGACTTACTGAATAGACCGAGGATAGGAAAGATAGCTTTGCGGTCAACACAAAAACCTACAAACAACCACGCAGAGGGGCAAAAAGACCCTCCGCACCGACTAACGGTACGGAGGTGCTCCCTCTGCGTCTCAGAGCTTCCAGCAAGCAAGCAAAACCAAAAAAGCAAGCTGGACAGAAAATATAGCAACAAAAGTAACACAAGCAGAACTTAGCTTATGCTGAGCAGACAGGCCACAGGAACGATCCAGGAGGAAGCAAGACCAATACTAGAACATAGACTGGAGGCCAGGATCAAAGCACTAGGTGGAGTTAAATAGAGCAGCACCTAACGACTTAACCTCATCACCTGAGGAAGGAAACTCAGAAGCCGCAGTACCACTCATGACCACAGGAGGGAGCTTGATCACAGAATTCACAACAGATGGTATCCTTCAGCAATGTATTCCTACGCCCCTGTGATAAATAGTCCCTAGTCTCACTTGTGGCACTGCTGTGTGGGAAAATTCCCACGCAGCTTTTGCCATAAAGTGAGACCTTGAACTAAGGTAATGCAGCGCCCCAGAGATCTGGTCGTTGCAGTATGACACTCTGCCACTAAGTGGAGTGATGGTACGTCTGATGGCACTGAAGGAATTCTACTGACCAGGTATCACCTTCACCAGCACACATTACACTTCACACTCCGGCCACTAGGGGGAAAAAAAGGCTTTATTTATTGGGCCACTCCTCACACTGGTAAAACTAGGGGTTGGATAGGAAGTTAGTCAGAAGCTGACTGGGTTGGATTCAGGCAACATCCCGTGGCAGGGGGTGTTGCAGGGAGAAGACACAGGGGGGTCCCTGTCAGGCGTGGGAACCTGGCAGGTGCCTAGCGAACAGAGCAGAACGTAACGGAACCGTGCCTGCACACCCTGTGGCGGTATCCTAAGAGAGAGACACGAAGGGAAGGATATTGTGGAACAGTGAGAAACGAGATCAAGCACAAAGGAGAACCAGTAGGAGTCGTGCCGTGAGACCGAGGCAACATCCTACTGAGGCGCGTAGCCGGTGGCCAGAACACCGCGGGAGTAACTGACTCTAGGCCTTACTTCGAACTCCGCAATACAGTTAATTATAGGTTGGCTGTCTACCTTAAATTTCCTACGAAGACATAGGGGGCAACGCGTGGAGGGGGGCATCTCTAGGGTCCCGGAAGAGCTCCAAGCCTTCCCATCATACGGGTGCGTCCTAGCCATAACATACCTGGGGGACGAGAAACTAGTAACATCTGGAAGAAGCGAGAGAGAATTAGAAAGAATGAACGAACGAGAACAGCAGTTGTGAGGACTATTCCGAATGCTCAGCAGGGTAGCACTAAAACACACAGGCACTAGTGGTAGGCACTGATTTCCACCTGCAAAGGGAACTCTGGATGTGCCCATCGGACCGGCCTGTCTCAGATAGCCCTGTTAAGCGTTCTCTGGATTGAGGATCCTGAAGTCTTCAGTAAAGAGGTAAAGAGACTGCAACCTTGTGTCCTCGTTATTGACTGCACCTCACACCATCACCATCCACCTTACTGGGAAGCCCTGGGGACATACTTCACCTGTGGGAAGGTATACCATCCAGCTGCCATTCCATCACCCCAGCGGACCCCACAGCAGCGTCGGTCACCCTGACCGAACACCACAGGTGGCGTCACAAAACCTTGACAGACTCCTATCACCTTTTATTGGACGCCCCTTAGCAGGGTCACGGACCGGGTCTAGCCACCGAGACAGCCTCAGAACCGAATCAGAGAGGCCCGGTACCGAGAACTCGTGGCCCTGTGTCTGGGAGCGCTCCAGTAACCTCAGTGATACACAGCAGGAGCCATTGTCCCCAGGGCTTCCCAGTATGTAGATGGTGAATGGTGAATGGAACGAGGACACAAGGTTGCAGTCTCTTTATCTTTACTGAAGACTTCAGCATCCACAGTCCAGAGCACCAGACCACAGGGCAGGCAGAGTCCAGTCGGTTTGGAGGCAAGTCCAGAGTCCCCTTGTCCAGGTGGAAATCAGTAGCCTTCCCTTGCGCTGCAGTGGTGTAGTCCCTTACTGCCTTTGGCTTCACATAAGGGTGTCACAGATGTGATGGTTCGCTCTCTGTGCCCTCCATATAGGATAGGACAAAACCTGTATGACTGGTGACTTGAGCCTGTTTATAGGGTCTATTAGATAACCCAGCTCTGTAGGTGTCACCATGCCTCCTGGGTGTAGGTGCGGACAGGTAACCTGCAATTAGCTGTCCTGCCGGTCTCTGAAATAAGGCGTAGAGGTTCTTACTCCCTCGATGTTCTGGCTACCGGGATTTTGCGCCTCAGAAGGAGGCAGCCTGAGCTGGGCTGGTCCCCTTCTGGTATCCTCTACTTGCTTTGCTTTCCTTCACGCTCGTTGCAATACAATTCTTCCTTTCAGTGTCTCTTTCTGGGAGCTGCAGCTCTGAGGGCATGCACAACTCTGTTGACCTTCTGTCCTCAGACTCTGGACTGGAACTCACCAACAGAACTCCTGCCTGGAGCTCTGTCAGGAACTGACTCCTGTCTGGAACTAACTAACTTTCCCTATAGACTACTAGTTATATATATATATATATATATATATATATATATATGTATATAGTGATCTAATAAATAGGAACAGAAGCTCCCCCTGGTGGCCTGGAGTGTGAATGTGTTGCATGTTTGTGATACCTGGATGCAGTTGTCCTTCCTTGCCTCCAAACGTAGCATCACTCTCCCCGAGAGGAAAGCAATACCACTGCGACGACCAGGACCCTGGTGTGCTGCACATGCACAGTTGTGCCACTGTTTGCCATAGTGTATAATAAAGGCATTTTCATTATACCCATTGCATTTTGTCTTATATATCTATCTTGCATATAATTATTTTTTTTTAACTCCTATATGACAGTTTTGTGTTTGTTGTACAAATCCCGAGTTAGCCACTCTTCTTTTTAGTAATTTCAATTTCCTATATAATTGTCTGTCCTTCTGTCTGTCACGGATATTCATTGGTCGTGGCCTCTGTCTGTCATGGAAATCCAAGTCGCTGATTGGTCGTGGCAAAACGCCCACGACCATTGCCACGACCAATCAGCGACGGGCACAGTCTGGCGTCAAAATGGCAGCTCTTTCCACCCCGCAGTCAGTGCCCGCTCCATACTCCCCTCCAGTCAGCCCTCACACAGGGTTAATGCGCAGCTATTAACCCTGTGTGACCAACTTTTTACTATTGATGCTGCATATGCAATATTCTGTGTGGGCAGTGCAATATACTGAATGGGCTGTGCAATATACTGCGCGGGCTGTACAATATACTGCGTGGCCTGTGCAATATACTACGTGGGCTGTGCAATATACTATGTGGGCTGTGCAATATACTGCGTGGGCTGTGAAATATTCTGCGTGGGCTGTGCAATATACTGCATGGGCTGTGCAATATACTGCGTGGGCTGTGCAATATACTGCGTGGGCTGTGCAATATACTACGTGGGCTGTGCAATATACTACGTGGGCTGTGCAATGTACTACGTGGGCTGTGCAATGTACTGCGTGGGCTGTGCTATATACTACGTGGGCTGTGCAATATAGTACTTGGGCTGTGCAATATACTGCGTGGGCTGTGCAATATACTGCGTGGGCTGTGCAATATACTGCGTTGCCTGTGCAATATACTGCATGGGCTGTGCAATATACTGCGTTGCCTGTGCAATATACTGCGTGGGCTGTGCAATATACTATGTGGGTTGTGCAATATACTAGGTGGGCTGTGCAATATACTACGTGGGCTGTGCAATATACTGCGTGGGCTGTGCAATATACTGCGTTGCCTGTGCAATATACAACGTGGGCTGTGCAATATACTATGTGGGTTGTGCAATATGCTACGTGGGCTATGCAATATACTGCGTGGGCTGTGCAATATACTGCATGGGCTGTGCAATATACTGCATGGGCTGTGCAATATACTGCGTGGGCTGTGCAATATACTACGTGGGCTGTGCAATATACTACGTGGGCTGTGCAATGTACTACGTGGGCTGTGCAATGTACTGCGTGGGCTGTGCTATATACTACGTGGGCTGTGCAATATAGTACTTGGGCTGTGCAATATACTGCGTGGGCTGTGCAATATACTGCGTGGGCTGTGCAATATACTGCGTTGCCTGTGCAATATACTGCATGGGCTGTGCAATATACTGCGTTGCCTGTGCAATATACTGCGTGGGCTGTGCAATATACTATGTGGGTTGTGCAATATACTAGGTGGGCTGTGCAATATACTACGTGGGCTGTGCAATATACTGCGTGGGCTGTGCAATATACTGCGTTGCCTGTGCAATATACAACGTGGGCTGTGCAATATACTATGTGGGTTGTGCAATATGCTACGTGGGCTATGCAATATACTGCGTGGGCTGTGCAATATACTGCATGGGCTGTGCAATATACTGCATGGGCTGTGCAATATACTGCGTGGGCTGTGCAATATACTACGTGGGCTGTGCAATATACTACGTGGGCTGTGCAATGTACTACGTGGGCTGTGCAATGTACTGCGTGGGCTGTGCTATATACTACGTGGGCTGTGCAATATAGTACTTGGGCTGTGCAATATACTGCGTGGGCTGTGCAATATACTGCGTGGGCTGTGCAATATACTGCGTTGCCTGTGCAATATACTGCATGGGCTGTGCAATATACTGCGTTGCCTGTGCAATATACTGCGTGGGCTGTGCAATATACTATGTGGGTTGTGCAATATACTAGGTGGGCTGTGCAATATACTACGTGGGCTGTGCAATATACTGCGTGGGCTGTGCAATATACTGCGTTGCCTGTGCAATATACAACGTGGGCTGTGCAATATACTATGTGGGTTGTGCAATATGCTACGTGGGCTATGCAATATACTGCGTGGGCTGTGCAATATACTGCATGGGCTGTGCAATATACTGCGTGGGCTTTGCAATATACTGCGTGGGCTGTGCAATATACTGCGTGGGCTGTGCAATATACTACGTGGCTGTGCAATATACTACGTGGCTGTGCTATTTACTACGTGGGCTGTTATATACTACGTGGCTGTGCTATATACTACGTGGCCGGCCGCGAACAATCAGCGACAGGCGCTAATTGGTTGCGGCCGGCCAAATCCTGTGTATTCAATGTATTATTCTAAAATCTTCATAAACTACACTACATACATATTCTAGAATACCCGATGCGTTAGAATCGGGCTACCATCTAGTATGTGTATATATATATATATATATATATATATATATATATATATATATATATATATATAGTTATTAATATTATGTTTGGCTGGGAAATAGGGTTGCTATTACAAATTATTTAAAAAAAAAAATTAATGACACACAACTCCGTAAAGCAATTCCTGTTGAGGAATGTCTGTTGGTGACCCAGAGGTATGTAATTGTGAAAACAAACACATGTTCATAGTATTATTGTTAGAAAACCCAAGTATTAATTCTTTTATTTTCATTTCCTGTTCGGCAGATTCCTGGCTACCGGAGAGACCTTATCATCTCTCCATTTCCAGTTCCGTATTGGAGTGTCCACTCTTTCTGGGATTGTTGGAGACACCTGCAGGACTTTATGTGACGTTCTGCGTCAAGAATTCCTCTCCCAATCCACAACTGAACTCTGGCTTGAAAATGCTGAAAAATTCAAGGACATTTGTAATTTTCCTAACTGTGTGGGAGCTGTGGATAGAAAATACATTCAGCTTATGAAACCTGCTGGAAGTGGAACTGAGTATTTTAATTACAAAAAATGCTTTTCTATTGTTCTCATGGAGATTGCAGATGCTGAATGTCGATTTGTCGGTGTGGACGTTTGCTCATTTGGATGAGGAAATGACTCTCAGACTTTCAAAAACTCTGACATGGGCCAACGTTTGTACCATAATAATTTCAATTTTCAACAGCCACAACCTCTTCCCAACACTGAAGGCCCGCCAATGCCATTTGTTGTGGTTAGGGATGAGGCCTTTCAAATGTGTGCCAACCTCCTAAAACCTTACTCAATTAGGGACTTTAATCACACCAAATGTATTATCAATTACCGACTGACAAAGGCATGAAGAACTGTGGAGTGTGTCTTTGGCTTGCTGGTATCTAAATGGTGCATTTTGGGAACACCAATCAATCTAAAAATTGAGACAGTTGATGAGGTTGTGAAAACATGTGTGGTTATGCACAATTACATCCTGGCAAAAGAGCAACCCAACTTAGAACCTGAGGAACCTGTTACATTGCATGATTACCAAGATCACCCTCTGAGGACTACAGTGGAAGTTGCCCAGATGAGGGATAAGTTTGCTGCATACTTTATTTCTGATAATGGACGTGTGGCATTGCAAGACAGAATGGTTTAAGGCACTAAGTATGTACAGTCATGGCCAAAAGTATTGACACCCCTGCAATTCTGTCAGATAATACTAATTTTCTTCCTGAAAATGATTGCAAACACAAATTATTTGGTATTATTATCTTCATTTAATTTGTCTTAAATGAAAAAACACAAAAAGAATTGTCCTAAAGCCAAATTGGATATAATTCCACACCAAACACAAAAAAGGGGGTTGACAAAAGTATTGGCACTGTACGAAAAATCATGTGATGCTTCTCTAATTTGTATAATTAACAGCACCTGTAACTTACCTGTGGCACCTAACAGGTGTTGCCAATAACTAAATCACACTTGCAGCCAGTTGACATAGATTAAAGTTGACTCAACCTCTGTCCTGTGTCCTTGTGTGTACCACATTGACCATGGAGAAAAGAAAGAAGACCAAAGAACTGTCTGAGGACTTGAGAAACCAAATTGTGAGGAAGCATGAGCAATCTCAAGGCTACAAGTCCTTCTCCAAAGACCTGAATGTTCCTGTGTCTACCATGCGCAGTGTCATCAAGAAGTTTAAAGCGCATGGCACTGTGGCTAACCTCCCTAGATGTGGACTGAAAAGAAAAATTGAGAAGAGATTTCAACGCAAGATTGTGCGGATGTTGGATAAAGCACCTTGACTAACATCCAAACAAGTTCAAGCTGCCCTGCAGTCCGAGGGTACAACAGTGTCAACCCGTACCATCCGTCGGGGTCTGAATGAAAAGGGACTGTATGGTAGGAGACCCAGGAAGACCCCACTTCTTACCCCGAGACATAAAAAAGCCAGGCTGGAGTTTGCCAAAACTTACCTGAAAAGCCTTAAATATTTTGGAAGAATGTTCTCTGGTCAGATGAGACAAAAGTAGAGCTTTTGGGGCAAAGACATCAACATAGAGTTTACAGGAGAAAAAAAGAGGCATTCAAAGAAAAGAACACGGTCCCTACAGTCAAACATGGCGGAGGTTCCCTGATGTTTTGGGGTTGCTTTGCTGCCTCTGGCACTGGACTGCTTAATCGTGTGCATGGCATTATGAAGTCTGAAGACTACCAACAAATTTTGCAGCATAATGTAGGGCCCAGTGTGAGAAAGCTGGGTCTCCCTCAGAGGTCATGTTTCTTCCAGCAGGACAATGACCCAAAACACACTTCAAAAAGCACTAGAAAATGGTTTGAGAGAAAGCACTGGAGACTTCTAAGGTGGCCAGCAATGAGTCCAGACCTGAATCCTATAGAACACCTGTGGAGAGATCTAAAAATGGCAGTTTGGAGAAGGCACCCTTCAAATATCAGGGACCTGGAGCAGTTTGCCAAAGAAGAATGGTCTAAAATTCCAGCAGAGCATTGTAAGAAACTCATTGATGGTTACCGGAAGTGGTTGGTCGCAGTTATTTTTTTTTTTAAAGGTTGTGCAACCAAGTATTAGGCTGAGGGTGCCAATACTTTTGTCTGGCCCATTTTTGGAGTTTTGTGTGAAATGATCAATGTTTTGCTTTTTGCTTCATTCTCTTTTGTGTTTTTTCATTTAAGACAAATTAAATGAAGATAATAATACCAAATAATTTGTGTTTGCAATCATTTTCAGGAAGAAACTGAGTATTATCTGACAGAATTGCAGGGGTGTCAATACTTTTGGCCATGACTGTACCTGTAATGTAAAAATGTACCCGTAATGTAAAAATGTACCTGTAAGGCTGAAATGTACCTTTAATGTTTAAATGTACCTGTAATGTTTGCTGAATTAAATAATAAGGAACCTGTAGTAAAACACCCATTACAAGTTCCCTCAACAATATAATACACACGTGGGTGTTTGCGGTGGCAGAGCTTAAAGAGGCAAAGAAAACACAGATATTGTGCAAAGAAAATAAACATTTATTTAACAAAAAATAACTGGGTTTAGGATCGGGGTCTATCTGAGGTTGAGATGTTGTGGAACTTGGGGGTGTGGAGCTGTAAGGATTGGGTGGTAGTTGATGAAGGGGTTACAGGGGAAGGGGCAACAAGTTGAAGGATTGGAACATGGATTGGACTGGACACATTGGGAGTAGACAACACAGTGGATTCATGGAAATGGATAGACAAACTGGAAGGGACAGACACAGGGGAAGGTAGTGACACATTTGACAACAGAGACACATTGGTAGGTGAGGGTAGAGGTGGTGGGTCCAATTTTAGCAGGGTTTTTTGACTCCGGTTCGTCGTCCTGGTGGGAATGTTTTTAGTTTTGGACCTTTGCTTTCTTGGCCAAGTTTGAGTGGTGGCCTCTGAAGCAGTCTTCTGGCGTGGTGCACGACTGGGCAGCGTGGTGGATGCTGTTGGCTGCAAGGGTGCTGAACTTGGGAAAGTAGTGGTGGATGCTGCTGGCTGCAGGGGTGCTGAACTTGGTAGTGTGGTGGATGCTGCCGGCTGCAGGGGTGCTGAACTTGGGAGTGTCGTGGATGCTGCTGGCTGCAGGGATGATGAAGTTGGCAGTGTGGTGGATCTGTGAACTGGAGGTGGTGGTGGTGGTGGAAAGTTCGGTGCTGAAGGGAGTTTGAAAGTAGATGTTCTGCTGGTAATATCCTCCGGCCTGTGGACTGTAGCATTGGGACTGCTGCTGCTGCAATGCGTGGCTGTAAGTAGCCTGGCAGGCCTGCATGACATTGATCTGGAATTGAGGCGTAAGGTTTTTCGACACTTCCCGCTCTATTGAAGAAAAAAATGTTGTGCCGGTTTCTCAAGGTTGGCTTCCAGGCGGTTAAGGCGTTTGTTGACATCCTGTAGAAGTGTGTTCACATGGGTGAACTCACTCTTCAGTCTATCACCAAGCACATTAATCCCATCCTGGAAGACCGAGCTTAAGTGCATAAACTTGGGCATGAGTGACCTCTCCCAGGCCCTCTGCCGCTGGACGAGAAGACCCAACAAAAGCAGCTTAAGAGGGCTGGGAGAGGGGAAAACCTGATGGACCGGCAGCTGCCTTTTCCTCAGCCTGTAAGGCCTGACAGGTTGCTACGTCGCTGGTGGATGATTGGGATTGTGCCTGTTCATTGGCTGGTGGGTGAGGGTCCGCTCCAACAGAGGACGATCCAGGTTGTGTGGTGCTGCACCAGGTTCTGTGGTGGAAAAAAAAAAGAAAAACATTTATCTTAATTCCCGCAGCATTTCCACAACTCCCTGCCGTGGGTAAAACAAGTGCGGAATTCGCATGTGTTTTCCCACAAAACACAAGCGTTTTGCAAGTGTTTTTAGCTTGCAGAATGCTTGCGTTTTCCAAGCGATTTGAAGCATCGCTTGGAAAAGTGATTGACAGGTTGGTCACACTTGTCAAGCATAGTATGACCAACTCTTTACTATTGATGCTGCCTATGCAGCATAAATATTAAAAAATAGAATGTTAAATATCATTACAAAAAAATATGGTTATTCTTACCTTCTGACGACCCCGATCTCCTCAGCGGCGCTCCCGGTACTTTACGTTCCCAGGGATGCTTTTCGCGAAGGACATTTGTGATGTCACGGTCGCGAGACCGCGACGTCATCTCAGGTGATTCGCGCAATACATCCCTGGGAACGGAAACCGCTGCGTGCACCGTTGAGAGTCGGGAGGACTCCGGGGGCCATCAGAAGGTAAGTATTTCACTGGCGCGTCACACCACATTGCAATACTTACCAAAATCATTTCTGGTACGTGACAGGGCACGGTCCCAATCATGCAGCAGCGATCTGGCCACTTCTTCCCAGAGCAGTCGAATCACAGCAATGTTGGAGTGCTGACGATCACAGGTATCCCACAACAGTACTCGCTCTTGCACAAGGTGAATTAGTTGCTCGTTTTCAATGTCCTGTTTGGCTTCTTCCCATTGTGGAACCTACAGATCCAATAAAACAAAATAATTTTAAGTAAAATTTAAACAAAAATCAATTACAACTCTGATGAAAAAAATACTTACACCACATGTTTCCTCCTGAGACACATGAGCCTGACGACCCTGGGAAGATTCATTGCAGCACCAGGAGAGACGGCAGTACCAGGAAACAACCATTCTAAAGGAAAAGGAAAAAAAAAATTAAGAGACAGACATTTTCAAAGGTTCTATACTTACGTAGCCAGTGTTGTCTTCACCAGGACAGCAGCACCAGAAGAGACACCAGCATCAGAGACAGCAGCACCAGGACAGATGGCAGCACCAGGAGAGACACCAGCACCAGGAGAGATGGCAGCACCAGGAGACAACCAGTCTTGTGCTTCCGTCCAGAGTCTTGTGCTTCCATCCAGAGTCTTCTGATTCCATCCAGAGTCATGAGAGTAATGGACTACTTGACTCCACACCCCCTTTTATACATCAGTGATTTTGCAGGTGGTAACATAGTTTCCTGGACATGATTAGTGTGAAGTACGCATTGCGTATCGAACGCATGCGTACGCATGTCCTTGCGTACTAATGCGTTCCCATACACAGTAATGCCTTTTTTATGCAACCATCCGCATGCGGATGATTGCACAATATTTGACACCTCCAAAAATGCAACATGTTGCATTCGCCGCCTCCCTCCGCACTCTGTGAAATGACGCATGCATACGCAAAAGCATGCAAATGCATGTACTTGCGTACACCATGTTAAATATATGTATGCATGATGCATGCAGATCTATGCTGATGAAACGCTGCACGCACAGACGCAAATGTGAAACCAGCCTTACAAAATGCCCTCCAGAACTTGGACACAAATTGCACCCCTCTATCAGACACCAAATTCAGAGGCACACCATGCAACCGCATAACATGCTCAATAAATAACTTGGATAAAGTTTCCACATTAGGTAATCCTGCCAATGGTGCAAAATGCGCCTGTTTACTAAATCTGTCAACCACCACCCAAACCACAGACTTGACACGCAGATTCATTGATAGAGGATACAGCAAGAGATCAATCAAAAGAGGCTACTTGAGAGCCAAAAGAACAACAAGAAATCAGCTTCTGTTGGTCCATCTACATCTTCTAAACAAGAAAATTCGAACCAGGTACACTTTATTTCTACCTATAGCAACCAATGGGACAATCTGAAAAGCATTATTCGTAGACACTGGGGGGTCCTTCAAACGGATCCCGTCTTAAGTCGTGTATTACCAAAACAACCATCATTTGTAGCAAAGAGATCAGCCAACTTGAAGGATATTCTAGTGCATAGTCATTATGAATCCCCCAAAAAACTAAAGGTCTTGTTGCACATCCTGGATTGCCAGGTTTCTTTCCCTGTGGCCTTTGTAAGGAATGCCTCAATCATGTCAAGTCTAAAACCTTTATAAATTATGATGGGTCCCGTGTTTACCAGATACGGAAATATTTGAACTGCGCCTCTCGAGGAGTAATCTACCATGCTCAATGTCCCTATGGAAAGGTGTATATTGGCATGACTACCAGGGAATTAAAGGTAAGAACGCGTGAGCACATTCGGGACATTGAAAAGGCCAAAACATGTGAAGATGATTCTACTCTTAAATCTCTTCCCAGACACTTTAAATCCTCTCATGGATGTATTACTAGGGGTTTAGTTATTAAAGCCATTGATCAGGTGAACTTGGGTGTCCGTGGAGGTGATCTATCCAGGACCCTTCCACAGGTAGAGAGTAGATGGATTTTTTTATAAAATTAGGGGTATGGTTTGGGGTTTTTATATTAGTGTATGTACTGTTTAATTTTAAGTTCTATTCAGGATTTAATTTTGTTTGTTTATTATTCTATTTAGATTTTGGATTTCTATAGGGGCAAACAGAGAAGCCTTTCTGCCAGCGGATCTAACATATTTGAAGCGTTGGAGATATTATGGAAAAGGATCCATATAACTGGCACATAGGATCCTTTTCTTCCTCTTTGATTGGACTTCTTCCCAACAACTATATATGTGGACTATTTCTACTTATTTGAATGAAGTGCCACTTCGGTCTATTAGGATATGTTTCCATGTTCAGGAAACACTGCGTGTTTGACGCTGCTTAGAGCCGCAGCGTCAAACACGCAGCGTCCAGATGTTACAGCATAGTGGAGGGGATTTCATGGAATCCCGTCTCCACTATGCGGTAAAACATGCAGGCGGCAGACCCGCGTAAACGGACATTTTCAGAAAGCAGCATGTCTATTTACAATGCGGCGACGCTCCATCGCCGCGCCGTAAATTTGCCATAGACTATCATTAGATGCAGTAAAACTGCATCTAATGATTAGTCACATACTTAGAAACTGCGTAAATGCAGCTTACTATGCATGTCTGCCGGCTCACCTGTCCCGCCGCTGGAAGTCCCTCGTCCACTGCAGTTCTCGCGATAACTTATCTTATCGCGAGAACTGCCATGCACGTGACCGGGACTCATTTCCGATCACTAGTCTGGTTCTCACAAACAGCTGATCAACTGATTGTGAGAACGCTGTAGTGTAGGTGATCGCTGGAGAGTTATCTCCGGCCATCATCTACAGGCTCTGCTACATCTGGATGTCAGGCATCCAGATGTAGCAGAGCCGGACTCGTCTAGACTGTAAGCACATACAACACACAACATACACCATACAACATACACCATACAACATACACCATGCGACATACAACATGCGACATGTGACATGCACCATGCGACATACAACATGTACCATGCGACATACAACATGCGACATGCAACATGCACCATGCAACATGCGGCATACAACATGCACCATGCGACATGCGACATACAAAATGCACGATGCGACATACAAAATGCACCATGCGACATACAACATGTACCATGCAACATACAACATGCACCATGCGACATACGACATGCAACATGCGACTTGCACCATGCAACATACACCATACAACACATACATACACTACATAAATATAGACATACAGTACATATAACATAGAGTACATACTCACCATCACCTTGATCCCCAAAGCCATTGTCACCTGTAAAAAATATTAAAATAATAAACAAACACTATACTCCCTGAGTCCACAGACATCCAATTAAAATGAGTGTCCCATGACGATCTCCCATGGAGAACAGCCACATCAGCTGATGCAACCACTCTCCAGGGGCTCCAGGAATACAATGACAGATGGTTGTTATGAATAGGTAATTCAGAACCACAATGGACCTTGAAGTTCAGAGCACACAAGTGACCTGACAAAAACCACAAAACATAGCACGAGCTCTGAGACGTGGGAACTCTGTTGACCGCAATCCCTAAACCTATCAAACCACACTAGAGGTAGCCGTGGAATGCGCCTAACGCTCCCTATGCAACTCGGCACAGCCTGAGAAACTAGCTAGACCTGAAGATAGAAAAATAAGCCTACCTTGCCTCAGAGAAATTCCCCAAAGGAAAAGGCAGCCCCCCACATATAATGACTGTGAGTAAGATGAAAACACAAACACAGAGATGAAATAGATTTAGCAAAGTGAGGCCCGACTTACTGAATAGACCGAGGATAGGAAAGATAGCTTTGCGGTCAACACAAAAACCTACAAACAACCACGCAGAGGGGCAAAAAGACCCTCCGCACCGACTAACGGTACGGAGGTGCTCCCTCTGCGTCTCAGAGCTTCCAGCAAGCAAGCAAAACCAAAAAAGCAAGCTGGACAGAAAATATAGCAACAAAAGTAACACAAGCAGAACTTAGCTTATGCTGAGCAGACAGGCCACAGGAACGATCCAGGAGGAAGCAAGACCAATACTAGAACATAGACTGGAGGCCAGGATCAAAGCACTAGGTGGAGTTAAATAGAGCAGCACCTAACGACTTAACCTCATCACCTGAGGAAGGAAACTCAGAAGCCGCAGTACCACTCGTGACCACAGGAGGGAGCTTGATCACAGAATTCACAACAGTACCCCCCCCTTGAGGAGGGGTCACCGAACCCTCACCAGAGCCCCCAGGCCGACCAGGATGAGCCATATGAAAGGCACGAACAAGATCGGCAGCATGGACATCAGAGGCAAAGACCCAGGAATTATCTTCCTGACCATAACCCTTCCACTTAACCAGATACTGGAGTTTCCGTCTCGAAACACGAGAATCCAAAATCTTGTCCACCATATACTCCAACTCCCCCTCCACCAAAACCGGGGCAGGAGGATCAACAGATGGAACCACAGGCGCCACGTATCTCCGCAACAATGACCTATGGAATACGTTATGGATGGAAAAAGAATCTGGAAGGGTCAAACGAAAAGACACAGGATTAAGAACCTCAGAAATCCTATACGGACCAATGAAACGAGGCTTAAACTTAGGAGAGGAAACCTTCATAGGAATATAACGAGATGACAACCAAACCAAATCCCCAACACGAAGTCGGGGACCCACACAGCGTCTGCGATTAGCGAAACGTTGAGCCTTCTCCTGGGACAAGGTCAAATTGTCCACTACATGAGTCCAAATCCGCTGCAACCTGTCCACCACAGTATCCACACCAGGACAGTCCGAAGACTCAACCTGCCCTGAAGAGAAACGAGGATGGAACCCAGAATTGCAGAAAAACGGTGAAACCAAGGTAGCCGAGCTGGCCCGATTATTAAGAGCGAACTCAGCCAACGGCAAAAAGGACACCCAATCATCATGATCAGCAGAAACAAAACATCTCAGATATGTTTCCAAGGTCTGATTGGTTCGTTCAGTCTGGCCATTTGTCTGAGGATGGAAAGCCGAGGAAAAAGCCAAATCAATGCCCATCCTAGCACAAAAGGCTCGCCAAAACCTTGAAACAAACTGGGAACCTCTGTCAGAAACGATGTTCTCTGGAATGCCATGTAAACGAACCACATGCTGGAAGAACAATGGCACCAAATCAGAGGAGGAAGGTAATTTAGACAAGGGTACCAAATGGATCATCTTAGAGAAGCGATCACAAACTACCCAAATGACCGACATTTTTTGAGAGACGGGGAGATTCAAAATAAAATCCATTGAGATATGTGTCCAAGGCCTCTTCGGGATCGGCAAGGGCAAAAGCAACCCACTGGCACGAGAACAGCAGGGCTTAGCCCGAGCACAAATCCCACAGGACTGCACAAAAGAACGCACATCCCGCGACAGAGACGGCCACCAAAAGGATCTAGCCACCAAATCTCTGGTACCAAAGATTCCAGGATGACCAGCCAACACCGAACAATGAACCTCAGAGATAACTTTATTCGTCCACCTATCAGGGACAAACAGTTTCTCTGCTGGGCAACGATCAGGTTTATTAGCCTGAAATTTTTGCAGCACCCGCCGCAAATCAGGGGAGATGGCAGACACAATTACTCCCTCTTTGAGAATACCCGCCGGCTCAGGCAAACCCGGAGAGTCGGGCACAAAACTCCTAGACAGGGCATCCGCCTTCACATTTTTAGAGCCCGGAAGGTACGAAACCACAAAGTCAAAACGGGAGAAAAACAGCGACCAACGAGCCTGTCTAGGATTGAACCGTTTGGCAGACTCGAGATAAGTCAAGTTCTTGTGATCAGTGAAGACCACCACGCGATGCTTAGCTCCTTCAAGCCAATGACGCCACTCCTCGAATGCCCACTTCATGGCCAGCAACTCTCGATTGCCAACATCATAATTTCGCTCAGCAGGCGAAAACTTCCTGGAAAAGAAGGCGCATGGCTTCATCACCGAGCAATCAGCACCTCTTTGCGACAAAACAGCCCCCGCTCCAATTTCAGAAGCATCAACCTCAACCTGGAACGGAAGCGAAACATCTGGTTGACACAACACAGGGGCAGAAGAAAAGTGACGCTTTAACTCTTGAAAAGCTTCCACAGCAGCAGAAGACCAATTGACCACATCAGCACCCTTCTTTGTCAAATCGGTCAATGGTTTAGCAATACTAGAAAAATTACAGATGAAGCGACGATAAAAATTAGCAAAGCCAAGGAACTTTTGCAGACTCTTCAGAGATGTCGGCTGAGTCCAATCATAAATGGCCTGGACCTTAACAGGGTCCATCTCGATGGTAGAAGGGGAAAAAATGAACCCCAAAAATGAAACCTTCTGAACACCAAAGAGACACTTTGATCCCTTCACAAACAAAGAATTAGCACGCAGGACCTGGAACACCATTCTGACCTGCTTCACATGAGACTCCCAATCATCCGAGAAGACCAAAATATCATCCAAGTATACAATCAGGAATTTATCCAGGTACTCTCGGAAGATGTCATGCATAAAAAACTGAAATACTGATGGAGCATTGGCAAGTCCGAATGGCATAACTAGGTACTCAAAATGGCCCTCGGGCGTATTAAATGCAGTTTTCCATTCATCGCCCCGTTTAATACACACAAGATTATATGCACCACGAAGATCTATCTTGGTGAACCAACTAGCCCCCTTAATCCGAGCAAACAAATCAGATAGCAGCGGCAAGGGGTACTGAAATTTGACCGTGATTTTATTTAGAAGGCGGTAATCAATACAAGGTCTCTGCGAACCATCCTTCTTGGCCACAAAAAAGAATCCTGCTCCCAATGGCGATGACGACGGGCGAATATGACCCTTCTCCAAGGATTCTTTTACGTAACTCCGCATAACGGCGTGCTCAGGTACAGATAAATTAAACAGTCGACCCTTAGGAAACTTACTGCCAGGAATCAACTCGATAGCACAATCACAATCCCTATGTGGAGGTATGGCATTGGACTTGGGCTCATCGAATACATCCCGGTAATCAGACAAGAACTCTGGGAACTCAGAGGGGGTGGATGATGAGATAGACAGAAATGGAACATCACCATGTACCCCCTGACAACCCCAGCTAGACACAGACATTGATTTCCAATCTAATACTGGGTTATGGACTTGTAGCCATGGCAACCCCAACACGACCACATCATGCAGATTTTGCAACACCAGAAAGCGAATATCCTCCTGGTGCGCAGGAGCCATGCACATGGTCAGCTGGGTCCAATACTGAGGCTTATTCTTGGCCAAAGGCGTAGCATCAATTCCTCTCAATGGAATAAGACACTGCAAGGGCTCCAAGACAAACCCACAGCGCCTAGCAAACTCCAAGTCCATCAAATTCAGGGCAGCGCCTGAATCCACAAATGCCATGACAGAATAGGAAGACAAAGAGCAGATCAAAGTAACGGACAAAAGAAATTTCGACTGTACCATACCAATGGTGGCAGACTTAGCGAACCGCTTAGTGCGCTTAGGACAATCGGAGATGGCATGAGTGGAATCACCACAGTAGAAACACAGCCCATTCTGACGTCTGTGTTCTTGCCTTTCAGCTCTGGTCAAAGTCCTATCGCACTGCATAGGCTCAGGTTTATGCTCAGATAATACCGCCAAATGGTGCACAGATTTACGCTCATGCAAGCGTTGACCGATCTGAATGGCCAAAGACATAGACTCATTCAGACCAGCAGGCATAGGAAATTCCACCATGACATCCTTAAGGGCTTCAGAGAGACCCTTTCTGAAGATTGCTGCCAAAGCACATTCATTCCATTGAGTGAGCACAGACCACTTTCTAAACTTCTGACAATATATCTCCGCTTCATCCTGACGGTGACACAGAGCCAGCAAATTTTTCTCTGCCTGATCCACTGAATTAGGTTCATCGTACAGTAATCCGAGCGCCAGAAAAAACGCATCAATATTACATAATGCAGGATCTCCTGGCGCAAGGGAAAATGCCCAGTCTTGAGGGTCGCCACGTAATAAAGAAATAATGATCTTAACTTGTTGAACTGGGTCACCAGAGGAGCGAGGTTTCAACGCCAGAAACAGTTTGCAATTATTTTTGAAACTCAGAAATTTAGCTCTATCTCCAGAAAACAAATCAGGAATAGGAATTCTTGGTTCTAACATAGAATTCTGAGCCACAAAGTCTTGAATATTTTGTACTCTTGCAGTGAGAAGATCCACACATGAAGACAGACCTTTAATATCCATCACCACACCTGTGTCCTGAACCACCCAAATGTCTAGGGGGAAAAAAAGGCAAAACACAGTGCAAAGAAAAAAAAATGGTCTCAGAACTTCTTTTTTCCCTCTATTGAGAAGCATAGTACTTTGGGCCTCCAGTACTGTTATGAATAGGTAATTCAGAACCACAATGGACCTTGAAGTTCAGAGCACACAAGTGACCTGACAAAAACCACAAAACATAGGACGAGCTCTGAGACGTGGAAACTCTGCTGACCGCAATCCCTAAACCTATCAAACCACACTAGAGGTAGCCGTGGATTGCGCCTAACGCTCCCTATGCAACTCGGCACAGTCTGAGAAACTAGCTAGACCTGAAGATAGAAAAATAAGCCTACCTTGCCTCAGAGAAATTCCCCAAAGGAAAAGGCAGCCCCCCACATATAATGACTGTGAGTAAGATGAAAACACAAACACAGAGATGAAATAGATTTAGCAAAGTGAGGCCCGACTTACTGAATAGACCGAGGATAGGAAAGATAGCTTTGGGGTCAACACAAAAACCTACAAACAACCACGCAGAGGGGCAAAAAGACCCTCCGCACCGACTAACGGTACGGAGGTGCTCCCTCTGCGTCTCAGAGCTTCCAGCAAGCAAGCAAAACCAAAAAAGCAAGCTGGACAGAAAATATAGCAACAAAAGTAACACAAGCAGAACTTAGCTTATGCTGAGCAGACAGGCCACAGGAACGATCCAGGAGGAAGCAAGACCAATACTAGAACATAGACTGGAGGCCAGGATCAAAGCACTAGGTGGAGTTAAATAGAGCAGCACCTAACGACTTAACCTCATCACCTGAGGAAGGAAACTCAGAAGCCGCAGTACCACTCGTGACCACAGGAGGGAGCTTGATCACAGAATTCACAACAGATGGTATCCTTCAGCAATGTATTCCTACGCCCCTGTGATAAATAGTCCCTAGTCTCACTTGTGGCACTGCTGTGTGGGAAAATTCCCACGCAGCTTTTGCCATAAAGTGAGACCTTGAACTAAGGTAATGCAGCGCCCCAGAGATCTGGTCGTTGCAGTATGACACTCTGCCACTAAGTGGAGTGATGGTACGTCTGATGGCACTGAAGGAATTCTACTGACCAGGTATCACCTTCACCAGCACACATTACACTTCACACTCCGGCCACTAGGGGGAAAAAAAGGCTTTATTTATTGGGCCACTCCTCACACTGGTAAAACTAGGGGTTGGATAGGAAGTTAGTCAGAAGCTGACTGGGTTGGATTCAGGCAACATCCCGTGGCAGGGGGTGTTGCAGGGAGAAGACACAGGGGGGTCCCTGTCAGGCGTGGGAACCTGGCAGGTGCCTAGCGAACAGAGCAGAACGTAACGGAACCGTGCCTGCACACCCTGTGGCGGTATCCTAAGAGAGAGACACGAAGGGAAGGATATTGTGGAACAGTGAGAAACGAGATCAAGCACAAAGGAGAACCAGTAGGAGTCGTGCCGTGAGACCGAGGCAACATCCTACTGAGGCGCGTAGCCGGTGGCCAGAACACCGCGGGAGTAACTGACTCTAGGCCTTACTTCGAACTCCGCAATACAGTTAATTATAGGTTGGCTGTCTACCTTAAATTTCCTACGAAGACATAGGGGGCAACGCGTGGAGGGGGGCATCTCTAGGGTCCCGGAAGAGCTCCAAGCCTTCCCGTCATACGGGTGCGTCCTAGCCATAACATACCTGGGGGACGAGAAACTAGTAACATCTGGAAGAAGCGAGAGAGAATTAGAAAGAATGAACGAACGAGAACAGCAGTTGTGAGGACTATTCCGAATGCTCAGCAGGGTAGCACTAAAACACACAGGCACTAGTGGTAGGCACTGATTTCCACCTGCAAAGGGAACTCTGGATGTGCCCATCGGACCGGCCTGTCTCAGATAGCCCTGTTAAGCGTTCTCTGGATTGAGGATCCTGAAGTCTTCAGTAAAGAGGTAAAGAGACTGCAACCTTGTGTCCTCGTTATTGACTGCACCTCACACCATCACCATCCACCTTACTGGGAAGCCCTGGGGACATACTTCACCTGTGGGAAGGTATACCATCCAGCTGCCATTCCATCACCCCAGCGGACCCCACAGCAGCGTCGGTCACCCTGACCGAACACCACAGGTGGCGTCACAAAACCTTGACAGACTCCTATCACCTTTTATTGGACGCCCCTTAGCAGGGTCACGGACCGGGTCTAGCCACCGAGACAGCCTCAGAACCGAATCAGAGAGGCCCGGTACCGAGAACTCGTGGCCCTGTGTCTGGGAGCGCTCCAGTAACCTCAGTGATACACAGCAGGAGCCATTGTCTCCTGTCAGTGTGTCACTGGAGGGCCTATAGAGCAGTGACATCACCCGATGTCACTGTTCTATAGGGGAGATCGTCGTGGGACATTCGTTATTAATTGGACTACGGCGGACAGGTAGTATACGGTTGGTTTATTATTTTAATTTTTTATGCAGGCGATAGAGTATGGTAAGTATGGTAAAATTAAGAATATTAAAATACTTTTTTCTGGCTGTGTCTTTATTTTTTTTAACCCTTTCACTACTCTAGGATTAATAATGGATAGGTGTCTTACTGACGCCTCTCCATTATTAACCAGGCTTAATGTCACCTTACAATAGCAAGGTGACATTAACCCCTTATTATCTCATATCCCATCGCTACAGGGGAGTGGGAAGAGAGGGGCTAAGTGCTTGAATTGGCGCATCTTACAGATGCGCCATTTCTGGGGCAGCTGGGGGCTGGTATTTGTAGCCGGGGGGGCAATAACCATGGCCCCTCTCTAGGCTATGAATATCAGCCCGCAGCTGTCTGCGTAGCCTTTCTGGCTATACAATAAAGGGGGAACCCACGTCATTTTTTTGGGGGGTCCCCTTAATTTAATAGCCAGTAAAGGCTATGCAGACAGCTGCGGGCTGATATTCATAACCTAGAGATTGGCCATGGGTATTACCCCCTTCCCAGGCTACAAATATTTCCCCCTCTGGCGCAGAAAATTGCGCGGGAGCCCAAGCCATTTTTTTCCCGTTTTTTTTTAAATGAAACGATCATTCAAAAAACATCGGCCTTGCTATTATATATCTACTAGATGGTGGCCCGATTAATTATTTTATTAGTTAATATCTTTATCTCCAAGCGCTGTTAGTTTTCCTCATTGTTCCCTATGGATAGTGCGCATGCGTGTGATGTCACCAATCCGTGTACTTCTGGAGGAGCTACATTTCCGAATCCATATGCGTTCCAGCGTGTGGACCAGGGTGCGCCTGTCCGGAAGTCCTGTTACGTACGGATGAAGGTATGATGTCCACATGCGCTGCTGTGTCTTAAGGTGAACTATGATTAATGGCAGAGGCGCGGCCGCTAGCAATAAACTGATTGGCCCCTATTCTATTTAAATACTTAACATTATTCCATATACGACACGGAAGAAGCTACGGGCAAAACGCGCTTCTGGGCACAGGGGAACCCTCGGATCACCACTACCCTAATCACCCAGCAGTCTCTAATATAATCTAAGTGTTCAGGTAATATGTCTTTTTAGAAATTGGATATCTTTCTGAGACGCTTACTTATGTAATTGGGGGCTCTCAATTGTGATGTACTAATAATGGGATACCTTTTTGGTACCTTACTATCATATGGATTGTACATTGTAAAGCTCCTAATAGAGATCATTATACTACATAGAGTATTTATGTATCCCACTTTTATTAATACGATTATTTTGCCTGACCTAGGGCTATTGGGTAGATTTATATTTGGATTTTTAGGTGGATTCCTATGTGGTTCCCCTTCAGGGTATCTCTGTAATCCTGTTCTGTGACCTTTTTAATTTTTGACTAATAAACTTGCAATTTTAACTACTGATTTGGGTTCCCTCCTTGGAGTGATTTGTTTAATTACATTTCAGCCTTCAGTGTTAGGCCATGTTCACACAGTGCGTTTTTTACTGCGGAACCGCAGCGTTTTTGCCGCTGCGGTTCCGCAGCTGTTTTCCATGCAGGGTACAGTACAATGTACCCTATGGAAAACAGGAACCGCTGTGCACATGATCCTGAATTTAAAAAAAAAAGCCGCGCTTAATAGCTGCGGAAAAAAGAAGGAGCATGTCACTTCTTTTTTCGGAGCCGCAGCGGTTCTGCACCCATAGACCTCCATTGTGAGGTCAAACCCGCAGTAAAACCCGCAGATCAAAAATATATCTGCGGGTTTTATTGCGGTTTGTGGTGCCGAACCGCTGCAGCAGGAAGTGCGGGGAAGCGGGCGGAAGTGCGTGGGCGGAGTGTGGCTGCCCCGATCCCACCCCCCCATGCTCCGATGCCCCACCCCCGTGCTCCGATGCCCCCCCCGTGCTCCGATGCCCCCCCGTGCCCTAATCTCCCCCCCTTATACTTACCCGGCCTCCCGGTGTCCGTCCGGCCGTCTTCTCCTTGGGCGCCGCCATCTTGCAAAATGGCGGGCGCATGCGCAGTGCGCCCGCCGAATCTGCCGGCCGGCAGATTCGTTCCAAAGTGCATTTTGATCACTGAGATATAACCTATCTCAGTGATCAAAATAAAAAAATAGTAAATGACACCCCCCCCTTGTCACCCCCATAGGTAGGGACAATAAAAAAATTAAGAATTTTTTTTTTCCCCACTAAGGTTAGAATAGGGTTAGGGTTAGGGGTAGGGTTAGGGTTAGGGGTAGGGTTAGGGGTAGAGTTAGGGGTAGGGTTAGGGGTAGGGGTAGGGTTAGGGGTAGGGTTAAGGGTAGGGTTAGGGTTAGGGTATTTTCAGCCATTTTAACCCTAAAAAACTTCCTAGAAAACACACAGACTCTGCATAGAAAACTGCATTAAAAAAAGGATCAAAAAACGCATCAAAAAACGCACCAAAAAAGCACAAAAAAGGACCAAAAAAAGGACCTGCGTTTTCTGCCAAGAGCTGCGGTTTCAGTCCTGAAAAAAAAAGGATGGAAATCAGGAACGTGTGAACATACCCTTATTGTTTTTGGAGTGCCTTTTTGTATGGATAGGACGTATTTATTTTAAAATTACATAACATTAAGCAAAAGACACAGAGGTACAAAGAGTCAATGACCTTAGTAGGTAACTTCATAAACATAGTAAAACCACATGGAAATAAATAGTACTAATAATATTACCTAATAGGAGGAGTTTATCCACCACACCTGACGCGCGTTTTGCATTGAAATGCTTCGTTCATGGTGTTATGTCCTCTGACAGTAGCTATATAGGTGTATTTATGCATTGAATAACTAGACACAAAGCAAAAACAATGAGAACAGAGAAGTGGTCTTGTTTGCTGATACATATAATAGAATGATATGAGCTTTTCACAATTGACACAGCAAAATTAATAGAAACATAAAATGCAAAGTTCATCTTGCTAAATCCAGAAATGCATCAAATGTGCTTTTTAGACCTAGTTTTATTTTTCTTGACACAATTATGAAGTGTTATTTGCTATTCTAACAATTAGCTATTGATGCAATGGAGACTTTATGTCTTGTTTTTTGTTGGAGAAAATGAAGACTTCACAAGATACTGCGTTAGTTTCTATAGCACTGCTGACCTCTATGGTTGCTGATAATAACTGCAAGTATCACAGTATTTTTGTTTATTATATTTGCAGGATAAAGTTCATAGTTTATCTACCAACAAAAAGCAAAAAGGTGAGTATTGCTAACATCTCTTTATTATATTTGATACTTTTGTGAAAAAACCATCCATGGATTGCCCCAATTCGATGTTTGCACATCCATAGAATTGAATGGGTGGGTCTTATCCAATTTACAGAAGAAACTAGTGCATTCTGTGATTTTTTCACATACAGATTCAGTTAGTGAAAAAAAATCGCTCATCTGCACTACTCCTTTGAATGACCATTTTTTTTCACGGGTAGCACTGAAAATACGGTCATGTGAACGATCCCTTAGAAAGTGACTTGTCCCTTTTTTTTTTCAACGCAGAACAGATTTCAAATACATGGCAGGAAACATCTGTTCTGTATGGACAATATTTACTTACTGTGCGTGTCAGGCCTCCAGGCAAATGTCCAGTTTGTCAAGCCTTGACTTGAGAAAGGTTCTATGAACTGAAACGTTGCCATTTCGGCTTAATAAAGTCCACCTTTTTTCAATTTGTATGACTTGGAGTGCTGCCTTTTTTTTATATTACTTGTTCTGTTTGGACAGCTATACAGATTTGCATTGAAGACAATTGGATGCGGTTTGTGGCCAGTTTTTATTCTGATATTACAGCATATGCATGGAAATCCATGTGAAAATTGTATTGAAGAAAGCAGAAAAATCCCAAAATCGCAAATGTTAAGTGATCCAAAATATCATAATATTATATACACCAAAATACTACCAAGAAAAGCAACTCAATCCACACAAAAAAGTCGCTACTCAGGTCTATCATCTGTAAACGGAAATATAAGGAGTTTCCATGTTACTGGTAGCACAAAGGGTATGGAAATGCAACATGGTTCCCCCAAAACAAGTACAGTAAAATCTGCGCTTCCAATTCCATATTTCCTCTTCCCTTCTGAGCCCCACAGTGTGCCTAAACCGCAGCTAGCATCCACATATTTCATTACTGTAGAAAGAACAGCCGACTTAATTTATGGGGTGAGTGTCTCCAGAAGCACGAGCTGGACAAAATGTATTGGGCACTACAATGTATTGGGCACAACAATGGCAAATTTGCAATTTTCACTCAGACATTTACTGCATATTAGTTTCTAGAAAACAGCCATGGAGTCAAAATCGTTGCTACACCTGTAAATGAATTGCTAGGAAGGGTATAACTTCCAAAATTGGGTCACTTGAGGGTGGTTTCTGCAGTTTTGCCTCTTTGGGGCAATGCAAATGGAGTCTTAGAAAATATTCAAAGAATATCTGCTCTTCAAAAGTCCTTCCATCCCAAGCCCTGCCTTGTGCCCTAACAATAAATTTGTGTAACAAATTTTTAACAACTTTTACCTAAAACAAGATTTTAGTGGAAAAAATGTAATTACAGTAGTTTTCTTCACCGCTCAATGGTGTATAATTAGATATACCTGTGATGTTAATATGCTCATTGAATCCCTAGATAAATTCATCGAGGGGGTGTCCTTTGTAAAATGGGGGCTCTGCCAATGTGACATGACACCTGCAAACCATTCCAATAAAATCTGCACACCAAAATGGTGGTCCTTCTAAGTTTTGCCTTGGGCCTGAATAATAGTTTTTGACCACGTATGGGGTATTGACGTACTCAGGAGGAATTGCACAACTAACTACGTGGTCTGTTTTCTCCTGTTAACTCTTTGGAAAATTGGTGCTAAATCATATTGGTGGAAAAATTTTAATTTTTAATTTTCATAGCCAGATGTTATACAATTCTGTGAATTACTTTGGGGTTTAAAATACACACCACACGTCTAGTTGAATTTGTTGAGAAGTGTAGCTTCAAAAATTGGGTTGCTTGTGGAGGGTGTCTAGTGTTTTAGCATTTCAAAGGCTCTCCTAAAAGGAGATGACATCTGCAATATAATTCAGCAAAATGTGTGCTGCAAAAGTCAAATAGTACACTGTTGTGAATTCTGTGGCAGAGCTCCCTCCTGTGGTCACAAGTGGTACTTCGGCTGATTCTGTCTGTGAGCTTCCGTTGGTGGAGGAGAGTGGTACTGCGGCTTCTGAGTTTCCTTCCTCAGGTGATGTGGTGAAGTCGTTAGGTGCTGCTCTATTTAACTCCACCTGGTGCTCTGATCCTGGCCTCCAGTCAATGTTCTAGTATTGGACTTGCTTCCTCCTGGGTCGTTCCTGTGGCCTGCTGCTCTGCATAGCTAAGTTTCGCTTGTGTTATTTTTGTTTGCTGTTTTTTCTGTCCAGCTTGCTTTTTTGGTTTTTCTTGCTTGCTGGAAGCTCTGGGACGCAGAGGGTGTACCTCCGTGCCGTTAGTCGGTACGGAGGGTCTTTTTGCCCCCTTTGCGTGGTTGTTTGTAGGGTTTTGTGTTGACCGCAAAGTTACCTTTCCTATCCTCGCTCTGTTCAGAAAGTCGGGCCTCACTTTGCTAAATCTATTTCATCTCTACGTTTGTCTTTTCATCTTAACTCACAGTCATTATATGTGGGGGGCTGCCTTTTCCTTTGGGGTATTTCTCTGAGGCAAGGTAGGCTTATTTTCTATCTTCAGGCTAGCTAGTTTCTCAGGCTGTGCCGAGTTGCATAGGGAGTGTTAGGCGCAATCCACGGCTGCCTCTAGTGTGGTTGGAGAGGATTAGGGATTGCGGTCAGCAGAGTTCCCACGTCTCAGAGCTCGTTCTATGTTTTTGGGTTATTGTCAGATCACTGTATGTGCTCTGACTTCTATGTCCATTGTGGTACTGAATTACCTAATCATAACAGTACTGGAGGCCCAAGGTACTAATGATTCCCAATAGAGGGAAAAAAGAAGTTCTGAGACCATTTTTTTTTCTTTGCACTGTGTTTTGCCTTTTTTTCCCCCTAGACATTTGGGTGGTTCAGGACACAGGTGTGGACATGGACATTCAGGGTCTGTGCTCTTCAATGGATAATCTCGTTATAAATGTACAAAAGATTCAAGATTTGGTGGTTCAGAATCCTATGTTAGAACCAAGAATTCCTATTCCTGATTTGTTTTATGGTGATAGAGCCAAGTTTGTGAATTTCAAAAATAATTGCAAACTGTTTCTGGCCTTGAAACCTCGCTCCTCTGGTGACCCAGTTCAACAAGTTAGAATTATTATTTCTTTTTTGCGTGGCGACCCTCAAGACTGGGCATTTTCCCTTGCGCCAGGAGATCCTGCATTAAGTAATATTGATGCGTTTTTCCTGGCGCTCGGATTGCTGTACGATTAACCTAATTCGGTAGATCAGGCAGAGAAAAATTTGCTGGCTCTGTGTCAGGGTCAGGATGAGATTGAGATTTACTGTCAGAAATTTAGAAGTTGGTCCGTGCTCACTCAATGGAATGAAGGTGCGCTCGCAGCTATTTTCAGAAAGGGTCTCTCTGAAGCCCTTAAGGATGTCATGGTGGGATTTCCTATGCCTGCTGGTCTGAATGAGTCTATGTCTTTGGCCATTCAGATCGGTCGACGCTTGCGTGAGCGTAAATCTGTGCACCATTTGGCGGTATTATCTGAGCATAAACCTGAGCCTATGCAGTGCGATAGGACTTTGACCAGAGTTGAACGGCAAGAACACAGACGTCAGAATGGGCTGTGTTTCTACTGTGGTGATTCCACTCATGCTATCTCCGATTGTCCTAAACGCACTAAGCGGTTCGCTAGGTCTGCCACCATTGGTACAGTACAGTCAAAATTTCTTTTGTCCGTTACTTTGATCTGCTCTTTGTCATCTTATTCTGTCATGGCATTTGTGGATTCAGGCGCTGCTCTGAATTTGATGGACTTGGAGTATGCCAGGCATTGTGGGTTTTTCTTGGAGCCCTTGCAGTGTCCTATTCCATTGAGAGGAATTGATGCTACGCCTTTGGCCAAGAATAAGCCTCAGTACTGGACCCAGCTGACCATGTGCATGGCTCCTGCACATCAGGAGGATATTCGCTTTCTGGTGTTGCATAATCTGCATGATGTGGTCGTGTTGGGGTTGCCATGGCTACAGGTCCATAATCCAGTATTAGATTGGAAATCCATGTCTGTGTCCAGCTGGGGTTGTCAGGGGGTACATGGTGATGTCCCATTCCTGTCTATTTCATCATCCACCCCTTCTGAGGTCCCAGAGTTCTTGTCTGATTACCGGGATGTATTTGATGAGCCCAAGTCCGATGCCCTACCTCCGCATAGGGATTGTGATTGTGCTATCGATTTGATTCCTGGTAGTAAATTTCCAAAAGGTCGACTGTTTAATTTATCTGTACCTGAGCACGCCGCTATGCGGAGTTACGTGAAGGAGTCCTTGGAGAAGGGGCATATTCGCCCGTCATCGTCGCCATTGGGAGCGGGGTTCTTTTTTGTGGCCAAGAAGGATGGTTCGCTGAGACCTTGTATAGATTACCGCCTTCTAAATAAGATCACGGTCAAACTTCAGTACCCCTTGCCGCTGTTATCTGATTTGTTTGCTCGGATTAAGGGGGCTAGTTGGTTCACCAAGATAGATCTTCGTGGTGCATATAATCTTGTGCGTATTAAGCGAGGCGATGAATGGAAAACTGCATTTAATACGCCCGAGGGCCATTTTGAATACCTAGTTATGCCATTCGGGCTTGCCAATGCTCCATCAGTGTTTCAGTCCTTTATGCATGACATCTTCCGAGAGTACCTGGATAAATTCCTGATTGTGTACTTGGATGATATTTTGGTCTTCTCGGATGATTGGGAGTCTCATGTGAAGCAGGTCAGAATGGTGTTTCAGGTCCTGCTTGCTAATTCTTTGTTTGTGAAGGGATCAAAGTGTCTCTTTGGTGTGCAGAAGGTTTCATTTCTGGGGTTCATTTTTTCCCCTTCTACTATCGAGATGGATCCTGTTAAGGTCCAGGCCATCCATGATTGGACTCAGCCGACATCTCTGAAGAGTCTGCAAAAGTTCCTGGGCTTTGCTAATTTTTATCGTCGCTTCATCTGCAATTTTTCTAGTATTGCTAAACCATTGACCGATTTGACCAAGAAGGGTGCTGATGTGGTCAATTGGTCTACTGCTGCTGTGGAAGCTTTTCAAGAGTTGAAGCGTCGTTTTTCTTCTGCCCCTGTGTTATGTCAGCCAGATGTTTCGCTTCCGTTCCAGGTCGAGGTTGATGCTTCTGAAATTGGAGCGGGGGCTGTTTTGTCGCAGAGAAGTTCTGATTGCTCGGTGATGAAACCATGCGCCTTCTTTTCCAGGAAGTTTTCGCCTGCTGAGCGAAATTATGATGTTGGCAATCGAGAGTTGCTGGCCATGAAGTGGGCATTCGAGGAGTGGCGTCATTGGCTTGAAGGAGCTAAGCATCGCGTGGTGGTCTTGACTGATCATAAGAACTTGACTTATCTCGAGTCAGCCAAACGGTTGAATCCTAGACAGGCTCGCTGGTCGCTGTTTTTCTCCCGTTTTGACTTTGTGGTTTCGTACCTTCCGGGCTCTAAAAATGTGAAGGCGGATGCCCTGTCTAGGAGTTTTGTGCCCGACTCTCCGGGTTTATCTGAGCCGGCGGGTATTCTCAAAGAGGGAGTAATTGTGTCTGCCATCTCCCCTGATTTGCGGCGGGTGCTGCAAAAATTTCAGGCTAATAAACCTGATCGTTGCCCAGCGGAGAAACTGTTTGTCCCTGATAGGTGGACGAATAGAGTTATCTCTGAGGTTCATTGTTCGGTGTTGGCTGGTCATCCTGGAATCTTTGGTACCAGAGAGTTAGTGGCTAGATCCTTTTGGTGGCCATCTCTGTCACGGGATGTGCGTTCTTTTGTGCAGTCCTGTGGGATTTGTGCTCGGGCTAAGCCCTGCTGTTCTCGTGCCAGTGGGTTGCTTTTGCCCTTGCCGGTCCCGAAGAGGCCTTGGACACATATCTCTATGGATTTTATTTCAGATCTTCCCGTCTCTCAAAAAATGTCAGTCATTTTGGTGGTTTGTGATCGCTTCTCTAAGATGGTCCATTTGGTACCCTTGTCTAAATTACCTTCCTCCTCTGATTTGGTGCCATTGTTCTTCCAGCATGTGGTTCGTTTACATGGCATTCCGGAGAATATCGTTTCTGACAGAGGTTCCCAGTTTGTTTCGAGGTTTTGGCGAGCCTTTTGTGCTAGGATGGGCATTGACTTGTCTTTTTCCTCGGCTTTCCATCCTCAGACTAATGGCCAGACCGAACGAACCAATCAGACCTTGGAAACATATCTGAGATGCTTTGTTTCTGCTGATCAGGATGACTGGGTGTCCTTTTTGCCTTTGGCTGAGTTCGCCCTTAATAATCGGGCCAGCTCGGCTACCTTGGTTTCGCCGTTTTTCTGCAATTCTGGGTTCCATCCTCGTTTCTTTTCAGGGCATGTTGAGTCTTCGGACTGTCCTGGTGTGGATACTGTGGTGGACAGGTTGCAGCAGATCTGGACTCATGTAGTGGACAATTTGACCTTGTCCCAGGAGAAGGCTCAACGTTTTGCTAATCGCAGACGCTCTGTGGGTCCCCGACTTCGTGTTGGGGATTTGGTTTGGTTGTCATCTCGTCATATTCCTATGAAGGTTTCCTCTCCTAAATTTAAGCCTCGTTTCATTGGTCCATATAGGATTTCTGAGGTTCTTAATCCTGTGTCTTTTCGTTTGACCCTTCCAGATTCTTTTTCCATCCATAACGTATTCCATAGGTCATTGTTGCGGAGATACGTGGCACCTATGGTTCCATCTGTTGATCCTCCTGCCCCGGTTTTGGTGGAGGGGGAGTTGGAGTATATTGTGGAGAAGATTTTGGATTCTCGTGTTTCGAGACGGAAACTCCAGTATCTGGTTAAGTGGAATGGTTATGCTCAGGAAGATAATTCCTGGGTCTTTGCCTCTGATGTCCATGCTCCCGATCTTGTTCGTGCCTTTCATATGGCTCATCCTGGTCGTCCTGGGGGCTCTGGTGAGGGTTCGGTGACCCCTCCTCAAGGGGGGGTACTGTTGTGAATTCTGTGGCAGAGCTCCCTCCTGTGGTCACAAGTGGTACTTCGGCTGATTCTGTCTGTGAGCTTCCGTTGGTGGAGGAGAGTGGTACTGCGGCTTCTGAGTTTCCTTCCTCAGGTGATGTGGTGAAGTCGTTAGGTGCTGCTCTATTTAACTCCACCTGGTGCTCTGATCCTGGCCTCCAGTCAATGTTCTAGTATTGGACTTGCTTCCTCCTGGATCGTTCCTGTGGCCTGCTGCTCTGCATAGCTAAGTTTCGCTTGTGTTATTTTTGTTTGCTGTTTTTTCTGTCCAGCTTGCTTTTTTGTTTTTTTCTTGCTTCCTGGAAGCTCTGGGACGCAGAGGGTGTACCTCCGTGCCGTTAGTCGGTACGGAGGGTCTTTTTGCCCCCTTTGCGTGGTTGTTTGTAGGGTTTTGTGTTGACCACAAAATTACCTTTCCTATCCTCGCTCTGTTTGCTAAATCTATTTCATCTCTACGTTTGTCTTTTCATCTTAACTCACAGTTATTATATGTGGGGGGCTGCCTTTTCCTTTGGGGTATTTCTCTGAGGCAAGGTAGGCTTATTTTCTATCTTCAGGCTAGCTAGTTTCTCAGGCTGTGCCGAGTTGCATAGGGAGCGTTAGGCGCAATCCACGGCTGCCTCTAGTGTGGTTGGAGAGGATTAGGGATTGCGGTCAGCAGAGTTCCCACGTCTCAGAGCTCGTTCTATGTTTTTGGGTTATTGTCAGATCACTGTATGTGCTCTGACTTCTATGTCCATTGTGGTACTGAACTACCTAATCATAACAGTACACCTACCCTTCCAAGCCCTGCCGTGTAACCAAACAATAGATTCCGATCACATATGGAGTATTATCGTACTCCGGATAAATTGGATAACAAATTGTGTGGTCCCCTTTTCTTCTTACCGCTGTGAAAATGAAAAATGTCTGGCTAATGCAACATTTTTGTGGAAAAAATGCAATTTTTCTTTCCTTTTTTTGCTGCTTTGTTTTAGTTCCAGTGAGGATTAACAAACTTCCTAAATGTTATTTTAACCCCTTCCTGACCTTTGACGCATACGCTGCTTCATGAAAGTCGGTGCCATTCCGACCCATGACGCAGCGTATGCGTCATGGCAGAATCGCGTTCCTGCAGGCCGGGTGAAAGGGTTAACTGTAATTTCACCCGGCGTGCAGGGACAGGAGGAGTTGTACTTTAGCCCAGGGGGGGGTGGCTTCACCCCCTCGTGGCTACGATCGCTCTGATTGGCTGTTGAAAGTGAAACTGCCAATCAGAGCGATTTGTAATATTTCACCTAAAAAACTGGTGAAATATTACAATCCAGCCATGGCCGATGCTGCAATATCATCGGCCATGGCTGGAAACACTAATGTGCCCCCACCCCACTGATCGCCCCCCCAGCCCTCCGATCTGTGGTCCGCTCCCCTCCATCCTGTGCTCCGCTCCTCCGTCCTCCTGTCCGCTCCCCCCGTGCTCCAATCCCACCCCCGTGCTCCAATCCCACCCCCATGCACTCCGATCAACCCCCCCACACTGCGATCCACACCCCCGCACACCGATCCACCCGACCGCACACCGATCCACCCGACCGCACACCGATCCACCCCCGTGCTCCGATCCCTCCTCCCCGTGCTCCGACGCCCCCCCGTGCTCCGACGCCCCCCCCGTGCTCTGACGCCGCCCCCCCGTGCCCTAATCTCCCCCCCTTATACTTACCGAGCCTCCCGGGGTCCGTCCGTCTTCTTTCCTGGGCGCCGCCATCTTCCAAAATGGCGGGCGCATGCGCAGTGCGCCCGCCGAATCTGCCGGCCGGCAGATTCGTTCCAGAGTGAATTTTGATCACTGTGATAAAACCTCACAGTGATCAAAATAAAAAAAAAAACAGTAAATGACCCCCTTCCCTTTGTCACCCCCATAGGTAGGGACAATAATAAAATAAAGATTTTTTTTTTTTTACCCCCACTAAGGTTGGAGTTAGAACTAGGGTTAGGGGTAGGGTTAGGGTTAGGGGTAGGGCTAGGGGTAGGGGTAGGGTTAGGGGTAGGGTTAGGGGTAGGGTTAGGGTTAGGGGTAGGGTTAGGGTTAGGAATGTGCACACGTATTCTGGTCCTCTGCGGATTTTTCCGCAGCAGATTTAATAAATCCGCAGTGCTAAACCGCTGTGGATTTATCGCGGATTTACCGCGGTTTTTCTGCGCATTTCACTGCGGTTTTACAACTGCGATTTTCTATTGGAGCAGTTGTAAAACCGCTGCGGAATCCGCAGAAAGAAGTGACATGCTGCGGAATGTAAACCGCTGCGTTTCCGTGCAGTTTTTCTGCAGCATGTGTACAGCGATTTTTGTTTCCCATAGGTTTACATTGAACTGTAAACTCATGGGAAACTGCTGCGGATCCGCAGCGTTTTCCGCAGCGTGTGCACATACCTTTAGAATTAGGCTATGTGCACATGGTGCGGATTTGGCTGCGGATCCGCAGCGGATTGGCCGCTGCAGATTCGCAGCAGTGTTCCATCAGGTTTACAGTACCATGGAAAACCAAAACCGCTGTGCCCATGGTGCGGAAAATACCGCGCAGAAACGCTGCGTTGTATTTTCCGCAGCATGTCAATTCTTTGTGCGGATTCCGCAGCGTTTTACACCTGTTCCTCAATAGGAATCCGCAGGTGAAATCCACACAAAAAACACTGGAAATCCACGGTAAATCCGCAGGTAAAACGCAGTGCCTTTTACCCGCGGATTTTTCAAAAATGATGCTGAAAAATCTCACACGAATCCGCAACGTGGGCACATAGCCTTAGGGTTAGGGTTGGGTTGGAATTAGGGTTGTGGTTAGGGTTAGGGGTGTGTTGGGGTTAGGGTTGTGGTTAGGGGTGTGTTGCGGTTAGGGTTGTGATTAGGGTTATGGCTACAGTTGGGATAAGGGTTAGGGGTGTGGGGGGGTTAGTGTTGGAGGTAGAATTGAGGGGTTTCCACTGTTTAGGCACATCAGGGGGTCTCCAAACGCAACATGGCGCCACCATTGATTCCAGCCAATCTTGTATTCAAAAAGTCAAATGGTGCTCCCTCACTTCGAGCCCCGACGTGTGCCCAAACAGTGGTTTACCCCCACATATGGGGTACCAGCATACTCAGGACAAACTGCGCAACAATTACTGGGGTCCAATTTCTCCTGTTACCCTTGAGAAAATAAAAAATTGCTTGCTAAAACATCATTTTTGAGGAAAGAAAAATGATTTTTTATTTTCACGGCTCTGCGTTGTAAACGTCTGTGAAGCATTTGGGGGTTCAAAGTGCTCACCACATATCTAGATAAGTTCCTTGGGGGGTCTAGTTTACAAAATGGGGTCACTTGTGGGGGGTTTCTACTGTTTCGGCACACCAGGGGCTCTGCAAACGCAATGTGATATCCGCAGACCATTCCATCAAAGTTTGTATTTCAAAAGTCACTACATCCCTTCTGAGCCCCGACGTGTGTCCAAACAGTGGTTTACTCCCACACATGGGGTATCGGCGTACTCAGGAGAAACTGGACAACAACTTTTGGCATCCAATTTCTCTTGTAACGCTTGGGAAAATAAAAAATTCTGGGCTAAAAAATTATTTTTGAGTAAAGAAAACGTATTTATTATTTTCACGGTTCTGCGCTATAAACTTCTGTGAAGCACTTGGGGGTTGAAAGTGCTCACCACATATCTAGATAAGTTCCTTTCAGGGTCTAGTTTCCAAAATAGGGTCACTTGTGGGGGGTTTCTACTGTTTAGCCACATCAGGGGCTCTGCAAACGCAACGTGACGCCCGCAGAGCATTCCATCAAAGTCTGCATTTCAAAACGTCACTATTTCACTTCCGAGCCCCGGCATGTGCACAAACAGTAGTTTACCCCCACATATGGGGTATCACCGTACTCAGGAGAAACTGGACAACAAATATTGGGGTCAAATTTCTCCTGTTACCCTTGGGAAAATAAAAAATTGCGGGCTAAAAAATCATTTTTGAGAAAAGAAATTTTTTTTTTCATGGCTCTGCGTTATAAACTTCTGTGAAGCACTTGAGGGTTCAAAGTGCTCACCACACGTCTAGATTAGTTCCTTTGGGGGTCTCGTTTCCAAAATGGGGTCATTTGTGGGAGATCTCCAATGTTTAGGCACACAGGGGCTCTCCAAACGCGACATGGTGTCCGCTAATGATTGGAACTAATTTTCCATTTAAAAAGCCAAATGGCGTGCCTTCCCTTCTGAGCCCTGCCGTGCGCCCAAACAGTGGTTTACCCCCACATATGGGTTATCTGCGTACTCAGAACAAACTGTACAACAAAATTTGTTTTCCAATTTCTCCTATTACCCTTGGCAAAATAGGAAATTCCAGGCTAAAAAATCATTTTTGAGGAAAGAAAAATTATTTTTTATTTTCATGGCTCTGCGTTATAAACTTCTGTGAAGCACCTGGGGGTTGAAAGTGCTCAGTATGTATCTAGATAATTTCCTTGGGGGGTCTAGTTTCCAAAATGGGGTCATTTGTGGGGGAGCTCCAATGCATAGGCACACAGGGGCTCTCCAAACGCGGCATGGTGTCCGCTAACAATTGGAGCTAATTTTCCATTCAAAAAGTCAAAAGGCGCGCCTTCCCTTCCAAGCCCTGCCGTGTGCCCAAACAGTGGTTTACCCCCACATATGAGGTATCGGCGTACTCGGGAGAAATTGCCCAACAAATTTTAGGATCTATTTAATCCTATTGCCCATGTGAAAATGAAAAAATTGAGGCGAAAATAAATTTTTTGTGAAAAAAAGTACTTTTTCATTTTTACGGATCAATTTGTGAAGCACCTGAGGGTTTAAAGTGCTCACTAGGCATCTAGATATGTTCCTTGGGGGGTCCAGTTTCCAAAATGCGGTCACTTGTGGGGGAGCTCCAATGTTTAGGCACACAGGGTCTCTCCAAACGCGACATGGTGTCCGCTAACGATGGAGATAATTTTTCATTCAAAAAGTCAAATGGCGCTCCTTCCCTCCCGAGCCTTACCATGTGCCCAGACAGTGGTTTACCCCCACATGTGAGGTATCATTGTACTCAGGAGAAATTGCCCAACAAATTTTAGGATCCATTTTATCCTGTTGCCCATGTGAAAATGAAAAAATTGAGGCTAAAAGAATTTTTTTGTGAAAAAAAAGTACTTTTTTATTTTTACGGATCAATTTGTGAAGCACCTGGGGGTTTAAAGTGCTCACTATGCATCTAGATAAGTTCCTTGGGGTGTCTAGTTTCCAAAATGGGGTCACTTGTGGGGGAGCTCCAATTTTTAGGCACAAGGGGGCTCTCCAAATGTGACATGGTGTCCGCTAAAGAGTGCAGCCAATTTTTCATTCAAAAAGTCAAATGGCGCTCCTTCCCTTCCAAGCCCTGCCGTTAGCCCAGACAGTGGTTTACCCCTACATATGAGGTATCAGCGTACTCAGGACAAATTGGACAACAACTTTCGTGGTTTAGTTTCTCCTTTTACCATTGGGAAAATAAAAAAATTGTTGCTCAAAGATCATTTTTGTGACTAAAAAGTTAAATGTTCATTTTTTCCTTCCATGTTGCTTCTGCTGCTGTGAAGCACCTGAAGGGTTAATAAACGTCTGGAATGTGGTTTTGTGCACCTTGAGGGGTGCAGTTTTTAGAATGGTGTCACTTTTGGGTATTTTCAGCCATATAGACCCCTCAAACTGACTTCAAATGCGAGGTGGTCCCTAAAAAAAATGGTTTTGTAAATTTCGTTGTAAAAATGAGAAATCGCTGGTCAAATTTTAACCCTTATAACTTCTTAGCAAAAAAAAATTTTGTTTCCAAAATTGTGCTGATGTAAATTAGACGTGTGGGAAATGTTATTTATTAACTATTTTGTGTCACATAACTCTCTGGTTTAACAAAATAAAAATTCAAAATGTGAAAATTGGTAAATTTTCAAAATTTTCGCCAAATTTCCATTTTTATCACAAATAAACACAGAATTTATTGACCTAAATTTACCACTAACATGAAGCCCAATATGTCATGAGAAAACAGTCTCAGAATCGCTAGGATCCGTTGAAGCGTTCCCGAGTTATTACCTCATAAAGGGACACTGGTCAGAATTGCAAAAAATGGCAAGGTCTTTAAGGTCAAAATAGGCTGTGTCATGAAGGGGTTAAATATCTTGAGGGGTGCAGGTCTTATAATTGGGTCGCTGTTGGGTGTTTTCTGACATATAGCCCCCTATAAGTCCTTTTAAATGTGAAGTGGTATGTAATAAAAAAGGTTTTGTAAATTTTGTTGGAAAAATGAAAAAATGTTGCTAAAACTTTTAACCCTTCTAAATTTCTATCAAAAATAATGTTTGAAAAATGATGCTGGTGTAAAGAATACTTATTTTTAGTGATGCGAAAATCTGTTTTAAGGGCATAAAAATAAATCTTTCAAAACTACTATTTTTTACATTTTCATTTTTTCATGAATAAACACAAATCAAATCAACCTAAAATTACCTCTAACATGAAGAATGTATCATTAAAAATACATGTCACTGGGAGAGTTATTACCACATAATTTGGCACTGATTAAATTGTTAAAAATTGGACTAGTCAGGGAGGTAAAAACAGGTCTTGGCATTAAGGGATTAACTGTAAATATGTATGATGCCTCATTGAAGCACAATAGTCTCCACTCGAAGTATTGCACCAATATGGGAATAACTGCCTAATACTGTTGCAGAGTGCGTCTTCTTGCAGTCACCGCTGTACTTAGGAGAGCTTCAATCAGCAAGATATCTTGAGTAAACAGTATTTACTTCATACTGGATAAACATGAGATACAATTCAGTGTCACACAGTCCATGCACTGAACACAACACATTCATGAAGAAAAGCAAAACAGAAAGTAAGAAAACAACCAACAACTGAGAGCTTCCCTCCCCACATTACAGCAAGTATATAACTTTACACACTATCGCCATCTGCTGTCTGGTTAGTATAAAGTCCTCCTTTCACTTATAATAAGTCCTAATCTGTTCCATATGCCAACAAATACTGCGTGTAATACAGTATGTTTAGCATTGTTTTGTAATAAAAAAAAAACCTTCATGTGCCTCTGTGTACGACTGGAAATATTATTATTAAAATATGTGTACTAAAAGTAATACAAATATAAAAAGGTAGCACATGTAGGTCAAAATAAAGGATGGGTAAATGGTTTGCTTATAAGCACACTTTACATTTATTTCATTAGGTTTCGACGGTATCATTTACACAGGGCCTGGTATGCTCTTGGAATCCAATGTCTCACCAAAACAGCAATCAGTGACTGTTACCGCCACTCACTCTAGTATGAGTCATAGCATGAAGGGTCAAAGTCTGAGTTTCCCAGTGCCTGAAATAGCTAGGTTGCTGAAATAACTTTTACGCACAAAATAAAGGAAGTCTTTCAAAACTGAAAGAATGACTAAACCAATTTGGAATGCATTTTACGCCTTGACATTATTCTATAATACATTGATTGCTTATTACTTCTAATATGTTGCACGTCACATATTTTATGAGAAAAATAAACTATACAAATACAAAACCTATGTTCTGTCTCAGCTGTTGTAGACCCAACACAAGTTCACATTCTGCAGCAGGTTATATTGCTACCTTGTCACTGGTGATACTGTGCAACTGGCTAAATGTTGTAAATTGAGTTGTTGGAAAAACAATAATACCTTATGCTTGGAAATGGGACATTAGAGCTCCACCAATAATCCAGATTTAAACTGATATGAGCTCTCCTAATCTCATTTAAATTTAGTATGACTGTATCTGTAAGCGTAAATCGTCAAACTGGAATGGGTAAAATTAAATCTGAATAAATTGGTAAAATGAAAGTGCTGTAAAAGTTGCCTTATAATGTGCAACATTAATCTATTATATCAAATAAATCATAGATTATTTACTTTTATTCAATATAAAAATTGCTAATGCAGTTATAACATGTTTTATCTGTTGTGTACTTTTATTACAATGACATTATCTTGTATTGGTAAATGATTAAAAGAGAATTGCCTACACAGGGGCACACTTTCTGTTAGTTGCAGCATTTTCTGCATGAACTTGAACACAAGAACAATTTCTATAATTTTGATAAGACTGAGTTTCATAGAAGATTTTTTAATGCATAACTTGAAAGTAAGGTTAATAACATAAATACAAAATCTTCAGTTTTCCTCAAATTATTTGATGGAAAGCCAAAGAAATGAGCTGCAAGACATTTTGGTATAAGTGCAATGAGTAGATGCACATTCACACTGTCGTCATTAACAAACATAATCTATGATAAAAACAAAATGAGCCAATACCATCCAGTAAGTAAATAGTAAGGGTATGTTCCCACAGTCAGCAAACGCTGCAGGTTGGACGCTGCGTACATCTGCAGCGTCCAACTCGCAGCGTTCAGATTTAAGAAATCCCATGTCCACTGTGTGTGCACCGACGCTGACGAATCACCCGCGGAGACAGACATGCGGCACGTCTTTCCAGACAGCAGCATGTTAGTTTATCTCTGCAAGATAAATATGACTCGTACAATGTATTGGGCGCGGTGTTTCCACACGGTTCAATGAACACATGCGGAATCACCTGCATTCAAAATCTGGAAGTGCTTTGGACACAGCGGACATGTGCTGCGTCCAAAGCGCTGCCGATTACTGACCGTGGGAATGTAGCCTTAATGTTACGGCGCAACTCTGCGACCTCCAATTGTCAGGACAATTGCGCAATTAACTGTCGAGTGATGGACAAGGCCGCAGCTGCTTCCATTACTAGACCGGTCATTGGGGAACTCAGAATGAGCACATGGTATATACAATCACATACAATAAAAGGGATAACAAAAGTGAAAGTACTAAACTTGTGTCAGGGAAATGGCTCAGAGCTTAGTGGAGGGAAGTGCTCCTTAGGAAATGTAGATAACCCACCTTACAGAACTGACAAAGTTCAAAAGCCCAAATTTTGCTTTTTATTAGATCAAGGTTTCACCCACTTACCTCCCCTTGGTGAGGTAATATGGGGGCTGGTTGTAGGATGTGCTAGGTCTTTTAGAAGTCTGTTGCACGGCTGAGGTGTTATGGAAGCCCTGGTTGCTTTGATAGCAGCATTCAGCTCGTCTGCATTGTGGGGTCTGGTGTCTCTCATCTTCCTCTTGACAATATCCCATAGATTCTCTATGGGGTTAAGGTCAGGCGAGTTTGCTGGTCATTCAAGCTCAGTGATACTGTTGTTTTTGAACCAGGTACTGGTACTTTTTGCAGTGTGGACAGGTGCAAATTCCTGCTGGAGAATGAAATTTCCATCTCCAAAAAGCTTGTAGGCAGCGGGAAGCATGAAGTGCTCTAAAATTTCCTGGTAGACGGCTGTGCTGACTTTGGTCTTGATAAAACACAGTGTACCTACACCAGCAGATGACATGGCTCCCCAAACCATCACTGATTGTGGAAACATCACACTAGACCTCAAGCAGCTTGGATTGTGTGCCTCTCCATTCTTCCTCCAGACTCTGGGACCTTGATTTCCAAGGTCTAGTGTTAAATATCCACAAACAGTGATGGTTTGGGGAGCCATGTCATCTGATGTTGTACGTCCACTGTGTTTTATCAAGACCAAAGTTAGCGCAGCCAAGACAGCGACAACCCTTGGACCGCACTGACCCACAAGTTAGTATTATAAAAGTTCTTTTTCTTCTCTTACAGGTCGAGATGAGGGCAGATATACAGCTTTACAGAATGCTTTATATGAGGGTTGAAAGGTGGCAGCCGAATCTTATATCGGCCGAACCTGGTGAACACTTTGCCTGTTAATGACCGGGCCAATTTTTGCAATTCTGACCACTGTCACTTTATAAGGTAATTACTCTGGAATGCTTCAACAGATCTCGATGATTCTGAGAATGTTTTTCGTGACATATTGTATTTCATGAAAGTGGTAAAATTTCTATGGTATGACTTGCGTTTATTTGTGAAAAAAATAGAAATTTGGTGAAAATTTGGAAAAGTTTACAACTTTGAAATTTCATGCCCTTAAATCACAGAGATATGTCACACAAAATAGTTAATAAGTAACATTTCCCACATGTCTACTTTTCATTAGCACAATTTTGGAACCCAAATTTTTGTTTTGTTAGGAAGTTATAGGGATAACAACTCCAACAAGAACGCTTCAATATAATGGATTTTAAAACAAATGAATTTTATTATTGCAATAAATATAAAAAACAACAACACAGGTTTATAAAAGCATAAATGAAAAAACTAATGGGGAAGAGAAACCACAATACAGGAAACAAGGGGTGAGTGTGGCTTAAAGTGGCATAGCATATAGTCTATATATAAAGCAAAACAAAGGAGGATACAAAGTTTCATGATATAAGGTGCAAGTGCACACATACTGTAGATTAATATGTAATATCTCAGTAAGTAAGTATGCAAACAAATGCTATTAATATGTAATCCACAAGCTCATTCCATGGATATGACCACCTCATCATATACTACAAACAGTGCAAGATTAATAATACATAAATAACTCATATATACATAGTAATAATGAAAGGTAAAAGGATATGGTACCATGAAAACACCATGGGCAGAGCAGAGAAAAACTTCACATGAGATAGTATGAAATGAACCCACAATGTATAGACAATAATCTAATATATAATTGCCTAGAATACTACTTCCTGCAATTTGTGCCAACTTCCGTGGCTTTGTCCGGAGCTAATGTCCGGAGCTAATGTCCGGAGCTAATGTCTGGAGATTAATTGCCTAGAATACTACTTCCTGCAATTTGTGCCAACTTCCGTGGCTTTGTCCTGAGCTAATGTCCGGAGCTAATGTCCGGAGCTAATGTGCGGAGCTAATGTCCGGAGCTAATGTCCGGAGCTAATGTCCGGAGCTAATGTCCGGAGCTAATGTCCGGAGATAAGTGACGTCAACAGTGTCCAGTGTCTGATTGGTTGCCGCCTGCTGCGAGCGACTAATCAGAAACGTGCCGTACTGTGACACACTCCGCCCGCCATTTTGGTGTGATTTTTGAATTTTTACCTCACAGCAAGTTTCTACTGCGTGGAGGCGGGCCCAGTGACGTTGCTCTTCAAGCTCCTGCCGAATTTCGTCAAAAAAATGATAATACCATTTACCAAAACTATATATATTTAGTTGTGAAGTGGTTCAGTGACATTTTCACACCAATTTTGAACTGTTTTCTCCATATACTGCCTATTATTCACTGACTGTTATACTGAGAGACTGCCGTTTATTAACCTCTTCTTTGCCACATTGGGTATATTGCTCTATTATTTGCCACATAAGGACATTGTCCATTATTGCCCAGCAATTTCTCTGCAATATAAACTGCCTATTTATTAATATCTGCATTACTGCAAAGAACTATTGCCTATTATTAACTGGCTATTTTCCTACTACCTGACACTGCCTCTTATTAACCTGTTGTTTGCCACCACCACGCTTAAAGCTGTTTAGCTTAGCCAACATGAGCTCTAATAGTAAGGATACTAATGACACAGAGCCCAAAGCTGCTAATGGCGCACGTAAGATTAGGTCTGATAGAAAGTATACTAATAATGCAGAGCAAAAAGACGCCGATGCCGCACGTAAGCGCAAACAGCGTGCTAACAAGAGTACAGAGGATAGATGCAAGCGCATGGACACTGTTAAGTATACTAATGGCACAGAGTCCAAAGCTTATGATGGTGCACGTAAGATCAGGTCTGATATAAAGTATGGTAATGATGCAGAGCGAAAAGCCGCCGATGCTGGACGTAAGCGCAAACAGCGTGTTAACAAGAGTACAGAGGATAGATGCAAGTGCCTGGATACTGTTAAGTATACTAATGACACAGAGCCCAAAGCTGCTGATGGCGCACGTAAGATCAGGTCTGATATAAAGTACGGTAATGATGCAGAGCGAAAAGCCGTCGATGCCGCACGTAAGCGCAAACAGCGTGTTAACAAGAGTACAGAGGATAGATGCAAGCGCCTGGATACTGTTAAGTATACTAATGACACAGAGTCCAAAGCTGCTGATGGCGCACGTAATATCAGGTCTGATATAAAGTATGGTAATGATGCAGAGCGAAAAGCCGCCGATGCCGCACGTAAGCGCAAACAGCGTGTTAACAAGAGTACAGAGGATAGATGCAAGCGCCTGGATACTGTTAAGTATACTAATGACACAGAGTCCAAAGCTGCTGATGGCGCACGTAAGATCAGGTCTGATATAAAGTATGGTAATGATGCAGAGCGAAAAGCCGCCGATGCCGCACGTAAGCGCAAACAGCGTGCTAACAAGAGTACAGAGGAGAAGTTGTCGTCTGATGTCTTTCATCCCTCCCCTCATAAGCATGTTCATGGATCCTGTGTAACTGTACCTTAAATAACAAGAATTGTCAAGAGCTGGTGAGTGCAGCCATTTTTTGTTCTTTCTTACTATTATTTATTAATTGTATTATTCTTACATTTGAATAAATAAAGTATATATGGATTCTAGACTCCCGATTCTTTAGAATCGGGCTGCCATCTAGTATAATTATAATTACCTAGTAAGAGCCACAAGCTAGGGACCCACCACACTGACGCACGATTCACTATGGAAAGCTTCATCCAGGGGTGGTAGGTAGCTGGTGGGTAGCTGTTAAATATGCTTATTTCGTATATTTATTTAATCAGGACTCTTTACCAGATGTCTCATTAAAATGCAGTGGTTTATTGGATTGTCCACCAGAAAGCATCATTGCAGCAAAACATAAAATAAGTGAAATAGTTACAAAGATTGTCCATTTGTTCATATCAAAGTTTGTTACCTATCTTTCCTCAGATTCTGAATGGTAAATGGCGTCTGTCCCTGTCATGGAGTATGGTAGTAGTCATTCTTGTTAACTCACATAGCAGCTGCTCATTCCAACCGTGTGAAGTCTGTAGAGAATGATGGAGAAGGCAGGAGGAGGCTCCAGAGTGACAGCCCCCCTCCTAAGAACCGTGATTATATATGTCCCATAGAGCACGTGTCCTCTCTATTTGGTGTAAAATTTTACTCTGAGCTAAATATACAGAAATAGCTAATGCAATGTCAGCAAAAGGCAATGTGCTCAGTACAGAATTAAGAATAAGTCAAGAATCAAAAATTAATATTTAACAGTAGCTGGGGGAAAGGCTTTTTATATTGTCATTGGCCAATGACAGAAAGGCATTTAGCCTCTCTTAATTGATTAAACATATTACACAGACCTGTATGCTTGTTACCCTAGGGAGGACTTTTAGGAAGTTATAAGGGTTAAAAGTTGCCAAGCGAGTTTTCATTTTACCAACACCATTTTTTTTAGTGACCACGTCACATTTGAAGTCACTTTGAGAGGGCTATATGTCAGAAAATACCTCAAAATGACACCATTCTAAAAACTGCATGCCTCAGGGTGCTCAAAACCACATTCAAGAATTGTATTAACCCTTCGTTAGGAGTCAAGTTCCCACCGCTGCACAGGGGGAATTTAAAGCAATGTCTGCTGCGGTCTCCCATTCTGCTTCAGCTGCAGTGGAGCCTGCTCAGCGGAGACGTCAGTCCCAGCATCTCGCTCAGCCTGATACTGTGCAAAGGGTTACTGCTGCCTTTCCAGGTTCTGCTTTTGTAGCCAGCACTGGTCAGCGGTGTGCAGGCTTTTCTGGGACTAAGTCCTGCTTTGCACATACTGAGCATGCCCAAGGGAGGGCCTCTCATTGGAGGTAGGGGGTCACACGCTCAGGCCCTGTAGCAGCTCCTATTCGACCACTTGGAAGGTCCTTGTCTGCTACAGCTATAAAAGGTTTGCATGGCCGCACGGCCATGCGCTAGTATCAAACCAAAGTCTATGAGCTCAGCGCCAGTGTGGTCATGTCTGGATGTGGTTAGTGTTTGGCTGAAATAAGCCCCTAGAATACCGGCACATCCGGTGAGGAGTTTGTATGTGTGTATTCAGGGCCTTGGCTGAAATAAGCCACTAGAATACCGGCACCTCTGGTGAGGAGTTGTTTGCCTGTTTCTCTGACTGCATGACCACAGTTTTGCTCTGTTTGGTAGCTGTGTACCTCTGTGAGGTTAACAGGGCACAAAATATTGCTTCTAGCGAATCTGTGGAGTTAACAGAGTTCGCTTAGGCTGCTTTCACACATCAGGTTTTTTGTTTCAGGCTAAATCCGGCTCTCGGGAGAAAAACTGGAATCGGAAAATGTAAACACCGGATCCGGCTTTTCCCCCATTGAATTGTATTGTCGCCAGATTGCGCCGGATGGCACAGCGTTCCTTCCAGTTTGAGGCCGGATCCGGCGGCAGCTCGATTCAGGCGTCGGAAAAAAAGTCTACTGTAAGGTTTTTTTTGTCTGCGGCGAAAAAGCCTGAAGGGCCGGATCCGGCCTTTCCGGCTTTTCGCTACAATGCATGTCTATGGACACCGGATTGCGCCGGATCCGTAAAAAGGGCGGATCCGGCGGTCTGATCCAGCTTTTTACACTCAGCATGCTCAGAAACTATGTGCCTGCCCCCAGGACTATACAGTTAGGGCCAGAAATATTTGGACAGTGACACAAGTTTTGTTATTTTAGCTGTTTACAAAAACATGTTCAGAAATACAATTATATATATAATATGAGCTGAAAGTGCACACTCCCAGCTGCAATATGATAGTTTCCACATCCAAATCGGAGAAAGGGTTTAGGAATCATAGCTCTGTAATGCATAGCGTCCTCTTTTTCAAGGGACCAAAAGTAATTGGTCAATGGACTCTAAGGGCTGCAATTAACTCTGAAGGCATCTCCCTCGTTAACCTGTAATCAATGAAGTAGTTAAAAGGTCAGGGGTGGATTCCAGGTGTGTGGTTTTGCATTTGGAAGCTGTTGCTGTGAGCAGTCAACATGCGGTCAAAGGAACTCTCAATTGAGGTGAAGCAGAACATCCTGAGGCTGAAAAAAAAGAAAAAATCCATCAGAGAGATAGCAGACATGCTTGGAGTAGCAAAATCAACAGTTGGGTACATTCTGAGAAAAAAGGAATTGACTGGTGAGCTTGGGAACTCAAAAAGGCCTGGGCGTCCACGGATGACAACAGTGGTGGATGATCGCCGCATACTTAATTTGGTGAAGAAGAACCCGTTCACAACATCAACTGAAGTCCAGAACACTCTCAGTGAAGTAGGTGTATCTGTCTCTAAGTCAACAGTAAAGAGAAGACTCCATGACAGTAAATACAAAGGGTTCACATCTAGATGCAAACCATTCATCAATACCAAAAATAGACAGGCCAGAGTTAAATTTGCAGAAAAACACCTCAAGAAGCCAGCTCAGTTCTGGAAAAGTATTCTATGGACAGATGAGACAAAGATCAACCTGTACCAGAATGATGGGAAGAAAAAAGTTTGGAGAAGAAAGGGAACGGCACATGATCCAAGGCACACCACATCCTCTGTAAAACATGGTGGAGGCAACGTGATGGCATGGGCATGCATGGCTTTCAATGGCACTGGGTCACTTGTGTTTATTGATGACATAAGAGCAGACAAGAGTAGCCGGATGAATTCTGAAGTGTACCGGGATATACTTTCAGCCCAGATTCAGCCAAATGCTGCAAAGTTGATTGGACGGCGCTTCATAGTACAGATGGACAATGACCCCAAGCATACAGCCAAAGCTACCCAGGAGTTCATGAGTGCCAAAAAGTGGAACATTCTGCAATGGCCAAGTCAATCTCCAGATCTAAACCCAATTGAGCATGCATTTCACTTGCTCAAATCCAGACTTAAGACGGAAAGACCCACAAACAAGCAAGACCTGAAGGCTGCGGCTGTAAAGGCCTGGCAAAGCATTAAGAAGGAGGAAACCCAGCGTTTGGTGATGTCCATGGGTTCCAGACTTAAGGCAGTGGTTGCCTCCAAAGGATTTGCAACAAAATATTGAAAATAAAAAGATTTTGTTTGGGTTATGTTTATTTGTCCAATTACTTTTGACCTCCTAAAATGTGGAGTGTTTGTAAAGAAATGTGTACAATTCCTACATTTTCTATCAGATATTTTTGTTCAACCCTTCAAATTAAACGTTACAATCTGCACTTGAATTCTGTTGTAGAGGTTTCATTTCAAATCCAATGTGGTGGCATGCAGAGCCCAACTCGCGAAAATTGTGTCACTGTCCAAATATTTCTGGCCCTAACTGTATATAAAGCAATGCCATTGAGGCCTTCACTCATTTCCAGCCATTCTGCCAGCCAGAGAGACCTCACCCTGCCAAGACAGAAGGACAAAGGAGCCAGAGAGCGGAGCCAGCTATAGCCTGCCACAGAGCCCAGCCAGCCAAGCCTGGAGTAGAGCCTGCCACAGAGGCCAGCCAGCTATAACCTGCCACAGAGCCCAGCCAGCTCTCCTGCCACAGAAGCCAGCCAGCTATAACCTGCCACAGAGGCCAGCCAGCTATAACCTGCCACAGAGCCCAGCCAGCTCTCCTGCCACAGAGGCCAGCCAGCTATAACCTGCCACTGATGCCAGGCAGCTCTCCTGCCACAGAGGCCAGCCAGCTATAACCTGCCACAGAGCCCAGCCAGCTCTCCTGCCACAGAACCCAGCCAGCTCTCCTGCCACAGAGGCCAGCCAGCTATAACCTGCCACTGATCCCAGGCAGATCTCCTGTGTTGTGAATTCTGTGGCTGAATTCACTCCTGTGGTCACAAGTGGTACTGCAGCTTCTGAGCTTCCTCCCTCAGGTGTTCTGGTGAGCTCGTTAACTGCTTCATTACTTAACTCCGCCTGATTCTGCTATCCTTGCTCCTTGTCAATGTTTCAGTGTTGGATCTGAGCTTCTCCTGATTGTTCCTGTGACCTGCTGCTCTGTATAGCTAAGTGCTTTTTGCTTTTTTGTTGCTTTTTTTCTGTCCAGCTTGTCTTTTGTTTTGCTGGAAGCTCTGAGACGCAAAGGGTGTACCGCCGTGCCGTTAGTTCGGCACGGTGGTTTTTTTTTGCCCCCTTTGCGTGGTTTTGCTTTAGGGTTTTTTGTAGACTGCAAAGTTCGCTTTACTGTCCTCGCTCTGTCCTAGAATATCGGGCCCCACTTTGCTGAATCTATTTCATCCCTACGTTTTGTCTTTTCATCTTACTCACAGTCATTATATGTGGGGGGCTGCCATTTCCTTTGGGGAATTTCTCTGGGGCAAGTCAGGCCTATTTTTCTATCTTCAGGCTAGCTAGTTTCTTAGGCTGTGCCGAGTTGCCTAGGTAGTTGTTAGGCGCAATTCACAGCCGCTTTTAGTTGTGTTTAGGATAGGATCAGGTGTGCAGTCTACAGAGTTTCCACGTCTCAGAGCTCGTTCTTGTATTTTTGGGTATTTGTCAGATCACTGTGTGCGCTCTGATCGCTAAGCACACCGTGTCTCTGGATTGCCTTCATAACACCTGTCATTAGCAAACATAACAGTACAAGGAGCCTAACTAATGATTCTCAATAGAGGGAAAGAAAAAGTTCTGACATCATTTTTTTTTTTTTCTGCTCTGTGTTCACTTTTTTTTTTTCCCCTAGACATTTGGGTGATTCTGGACACAGGTGTGGACATGGATATTCAGGGTCTGTGCTCTTCAATGGATAATCTCGTTATAAATGTACAAAAAATTCAAGATACTATTGATCAGAAATCTATGTTAGAACCAAGAATTCCTATTCCTGATTTGTTTTTTGGAGATAGAACTAAGTTTCTAAGTTTCAAAAATAATTGTAAGCTATTTCTGGCCTTGAAACCTCATTCTTCTGGTAATCCTATTCAACAGGTTTTGATTATTATTTCTTTTTTGCGCGGCGACCCTCAAGACTGGGCATTTTCTCTTGCGCCGGGAGACCCTGCATTGAGTAGTGTCGATGCGTTTTTCCTGGCGCTCGGATTGCTGTACGATGAGCCTAATTCAGTGGATCAGGCTGAGAAAAATTTGCTGGCTTTGTGCCAGGGTCAGGATGATATAGAAGTATATTGTCAGAAATTTAGGAAATGGTCAGTACTCACTCAGTGGAATGAATCTGCGCTGGCAGCTTTGTTCAGAAAGGGTCTCTCTGAGGCTCTTAAGGATGTCATGGTGGGATTTCCTATGCCTGCTGGTTTGAATGAGTCTTTGTCTTTGGCCATTCAGATCGGTCGACGCTTGCGCGAGCGTAAATCTGTGCACCATTTGGCGGTACTGCCTGAGGTTAAACCTGAGCCTATGCAGTGCGATAGGACTATGACTAGAGTTGAACGGCAGGAATACAGACGTCTGAATGGTCTGTGTTTCTACTGTGGTGATTCCACTCATGCTATTTCTGATTGTCCTAAGCGCACTAAGCGGTCCGCTAGGTCTGCCGTCATTGGTACTGTACAGTCCAAATTCCTTCTGTCCATTACCTTGATATGCTCTTTGTCGTCGTTTTCTGTCATGGCGTTTGTGGATTCGGGCACTGCCCTGAATCTGATGGATTTGGATTATGCTAAACGTTGTGGGTTTTTCTTGGAGCCTTTGCGGTGTCCTATTCCATTGAGAGGAATTGATGCTACACCTTTGGCCAAGAATAAACCTCAATACTGGGCCCAGCTGACCATGTGCATGGCTCCTGCACATCAGGAAGTTATTCGCTTTCTGGTGTTGCATAATCTGCATGATGTGGTCGTGTTGGGGTTGCCATGGCTACAAACCCATAATCCAGTATTGGATTGGAATTCCATGTCGGTATTCAGCTGGGGTTGTCAGGGGGTACATGGTGATGTTCCATTTTTGTCGATTTCGTCATCCACCCCTTCTGAGGTCCCAGAGTTCTTGTCTGATTATCAGGATGTATTTGAAGAGCCCAAGTCCGATGCTCTACCTCCGCATAGGGATTGTGATTGTGCTATCAATTTGATTCCTGGTAGTAAATTCCCTAAAGGTCGATTATTTAATTTATCCGTGCCCGAACACGCCGCTATGCGCAGTTATGTGAAGGAATCCCTGGAGAAGGGACATATTCGCCCATCGTCATCACCACTGGGAGCAGGGTTCTTCTTTGTAGCCAAGAAGGATGGTTCGCTGAGACCGTGTATTGATTACCGCCTTCTTAATAAGATCACTGTTAAATTTCAGTATCCCTTGCCATTGTTATCTGACTTGTTTGCTCGGATTAAGGGGGCTAGTTGGTTCACTAAGATAGATCTTCGTGGTGCATATAATCTGGTGAGAATCAGGCAAGGAGATGAATGGAAAACTGCATTCAATACGCCCGAGGGTCATTTTGAGTATCTAGTGATGCCGTTCGGACTTGCCAATGCTCCATCTGTGTTTCAGTCTTTTATGCATGACATCTTCCGTGAGTATCTGGATAAATTCCTGATTGTTTACTTGGATGACATTTTGATCTTCTCAGATGATTGGGAGTCTCATGTGAAGCAGGTCAGAATGGTTTTTCAGGTCCTGCGTGCTAACTCTTTGTTTGTGAAGGGATCAAAGTGTCTCTTCGGTGTGCAGAAAGTTTCATTTTTGGGGTTCATCTTTACCCCTTCTACTATCGAGATGGATCCAGTTAAGGTCCAAGCCATCCAGGATTGGATTCAGCCGACATCTCTGAAAAGTCTGCAAAAGTTCCTGGGCTTTGCTAATTTTTATCGTCGCTTCATCTGTAATTTTTCTAGCATTGCCAAACCATTGACCGATTTGACCAAGAAGGGTGCTGATTTGGTTAATTGGTCTTCTGCTGCTGTGGAAGCTTTTCAGGAGTTGAAGCGTCGTTTTTGTTCTGCCCCTGTGTTGTGTCAGCCAGATGTTTCTCTTCCGTTCCAGGTCGAGGTTGATGCTTCTGAGATTGGAGCAGGGGCGGTTTTGTCACAGAGAGGTTCTGATTGCTCAGTGATGAAACCATGTGCTTTCTTTTCCAGGAAGTTTTCGCCCGCTGAGCGTAATTATGATGTGGGCAATCGAGAGTTGCTGGCCATGAAGTGGGCATTCGAGGAGTGGCGTCATTGGCTTGAAGGAGCTAAGCATCGCGTGGTGGTATTGACTGATCATAAGAACTTGACTTATCTCGAGTCTGCCAAGCGCTTGAATCCTAGACAGGCCCGTTGGTCGTTATTTTTTGCCCGCTTCGACTTTGTGATTTCGTACCTTCCGGGCTCTAAAAATGTGAAGGCGGATGCTCTGTCTAGGAGTTTTGTGCCCGACTCTCCGGGTTTATCTGAGCCAGCGGGTATCCTCAAGGAAGGAGTCATTGTGTCTGCCATCTCCCCTGATTTGCGGCGGGTGCTGCAAAAATTTCAGGCGAATAAACCTGATCGTTGTCCAGCAGAGAAACTGTTCGTCCCTGATAGGTGGACTAATAAACTTATCTCTGAACTTCAATGTTCGGTGTTGGCTGGTCATTTTGGAATCTTTGGTACCAGAGAGTTAGTGGCTAGATCCTTCTGGTGGCCATCTCTGTCACGGGATGTACGTACTTTTGTGCAGTCCTGTGGGATTTGTGCTAGGGCTAAGCCCTGCTGTTCTCGTGCCAGTGGGTTGCTTTTGCCCTTGCCGGTCCCAAAGAGGCCTTGGACACATATTTCGATGGATTTCATTTCTGACCTTCCCGTTTCTCAAAAGATGTCAGTCATTTGGGTGGTCTGTGATCGCTTTTCTAAAATGGTCCATCTGGTGCCCTTGGCTAAATTGCCTTCCTCCTCTGATTTGGTACCTTTGTTCTTTCAGCATGTGGTTCGGTTGCATGGCATTCCTGAGAATATTGTTTCTGACAGAGGTTCCCAGTTTGTTTCAAGGTTTTGGCGAGCCTTTTGTGGTAGGATGGGCATTGACCTATCCTTTTCCTCGGCTTTCCATCCTCAGACTAATGGCCAGACCGAACGAACCAATCAGACCTTGGAAACATATCTGAGATGTTTTGTTTCTGCAGACCAGGATGATTGGGTGTCCTTTTTGCCGTTGGCTGAGTTCGCCCTTAATAATCGGGCCAGCTCGGCTACCTTGGTTTCTCCATTTTTTTGCAATTCTGGGTTCCATCCTCGTTTCTCTTCAGGACAGGTTGAGTCTTCGGACTGTCCTGGTGTGGGTTCTGTGGTGGATAGGTTGCAGCAGATCTGGACTCAGGTAGTGGACAATTTGATCTTGTCCCAGGAGAAAGCTCAACTTTTCGCTAATCGCAGACGCCGTGTGGGTTCCCGACTTCGTGTTGGGGATCTGGTTTGGTTATCTTCTCGTCATATTCCTATGAAGGTTTCCTCTCCTAAATTTAAACCTCGTTTTATTGGTCCGTATAGGATTTCTGAGGTTCTCAATCCTGTGTCTTTTCGTTTGACCCTCCCAGACTCCTTTTCCATACATAATGTATTCCATAGGTCGTTGTTGCGGAGATACGTGGCACCTATGGTTCCATCTGTTGAGCCTCCTGCCCCGGTTTTGGTGGAGGGGGAATTGGAGTATATTGTGGAGAAGATTTTGGATTCTCGTGTTTCTAGACGGAAACTCCAGTATCTGGTTAAATGGAAGGGTTATGCTCAGGAAGATAATTCCTGGGTTTTTGCCTCTGATGTTCATGCTTCCGATCTTGTTCGTGCCTTTCATGCAGCTCATCCTGGTCGGCCTGGGGGCTCTGGTGAGGGTTCGGTGACCCCTCCTCAAGGGGGGGGTACTGTTGTGAATTCTGTGGCTGAATTCACTCCTGTGGTCACAAGTGGTACTGCAGCTTCTGAGCTTCCTCCCTCAGGTGTTCTGGTGAGCTCGTTAACTGCTTCATTACTTAACTCCGCCTGATTCTGCTATCCTTGCTCCTTGTCAATGTTTCAGTGTTGGATCTGAGCTTCTCCTGATTGTTCCTGTGACCTGCTGCTCTGTATAGCTAAGTGCTTTTTGCTTTTTTGTTGCTTTTTTTCTGTCCAGCTTGTCTTTTGTTTTGCTGGAAGCTCTGAGACGCAAAGGGTGTACCGCCGTGCCGTTAGTTCGGCACGGTGGGTTTTTTTTGCCCCCTTTGCGTGGTTTTGCTTTAGGGTTTTTTGTAGACTGCAAAGTTCACTTTACTGTCCTCGCTCTGTCCTAGAATATCGGGCCCCACTTTGCTGAATCTATTTCATCCCTACGTTTTGTCTTTTCATCTTACTCACAGTCATTATATGTGGGGGGCTGCCTTTTCCTTTGGGGAATTTCTCTGGGGCAAGTCAGGCCTATTTTTCTATCTTCAGGCTAGCTAGTTTCTTAGGCTGTGCCGAGTTGCCTAGGTAGTTGTTAGGCGCAATTCACAGCCGCTTTTAGTTGTGTTTAGGATAGGATCAGGTGTGCAGTCTACAGAGTTTCCACGTCTCAGAGCTCGTTCTTGTATTTTTGGGTATTTGTCAGATCACTGTGTGCGCTCTGATCGCTAAGCACACTGTGTCTCTGGATTGCCTTCATAACACCTGTCATTAGCAAACATAACACTCCTGCCACAGAGGCCAGCCAGCTATAACCTGCCACAGAGCCCAGCCAGCTCTCCTGCCACAGAGCCCAGCCAGCTCTCCTGCCACAGAGGCCTGCAAGCTATAACCTGCCACAGAGCCCAGCCAGCTCTCCTGCCACAGAGGCCTGCAAGTTATAACCTGCCACAGAGGCCTGCAAGCTATAACCTGCAACAGAGCCCAGCCAGCTCTCCTGCCACAGAGCCCAGCCAGCTCTCCTGCCACAGAGCCCAGCCAGCTCTCCTGCCACAGAGGCCTGCAAGCTATAACCTGCCACAGAGCCCTGCCCGCTCTCCTGCCACAGAGCCCAGCCATCCACGGGCCTGCCACAGAGGCCAGTCAGCTATAATCTGCCACAGAGGCCAGCCAGCTATAACCTGCCACAGAACCCAGCCAGCTTTCCTGCCACAGAGGCCAGCCAGCTATAACCAGCTACAGAGCCAAGCCAGCTCTACTGCCAAAGAGCCCAGCAGTACCAGAGCAGCCATGTCTTCTGGGAGCCCTTCCTCCCATCGGCAGCGCACAGAGATAAATATGTTTTGTTCTCTTGCTCTCTCTCCCTCGCTATCTTTTGTGTGTGTGTGTGTGTATGTGTGTGTGTGTATGTATGTGTGTATGTATGTGTGTGTGTATTTGTGTATATATGTGTATATATTAATGTATTTTGCCATGTTTCATCTTTGTAGGAAGCTGATGAAGGTGCTGCCACAGCCCAAGAGGTGCTCCCCGAAGAAGAGGGAAGGGGTGGAGAAAGACATGGAGCGGGATCACAATTGGTATGTTTCTTTCATGTATCGTGGAACCACAACCGCACACTACACACAACACATAGCAACATAAGATAGTTACAGATAGAACATGACCATACCCCCTCTCTAGGGGGGCTAAAGGACCCCCAGGTTTCCCAGGAAATTTTAGATGGAAGGTCCTGACTAACCGATCGGCCTTCACATCTCGAGAAGGGACCCAGGATCTTTCCTCTGGTCCATATCCCCTACAGTGGATGAGATACTGGAAGGAATTACAGACCCTCCAAGAATCCAGAACCTTCTGAACCTCATTCTCCAGGCTCCATCTACTAAAATCGAAGGAAGCAGGAATGAGGGAGACAATGCACAAGGGACATACTCCTTTAATAGGGATTTATTGAATACGTTAGAGATGTGAAGGGATGGAGGAAGCTTTAATCTAAATGCCACAGGATTGACCACCTCCAGGATCTCATATGAATCAATAAACTTTGGACCCAATTTTGCCGACGGCACTTTAAGTTTAATGTTCTTAGAAGACAACCAAACCTTATCCCCAATCTTAAATCAGGACGCACTGAAGGTCTTCTATTGGCCTTTCGTTTTTGGCGAATCTGAGCAATCCCAATATTCTTTTGAACCTCCCTCCAGAGATCCCAAAGTCTTTGCATGGTGACCTCCACCCCAGAGCATTCAGAACTAACCCTGGAAAATCCACCAAAATGGGGATGAAAACCATAATTACTGAAGAAAAATGAGGTTCTGGCAGATGGATTTACTCGACTGTTAAAAGCAAAGTCAGCGAGAGGTAAAAGCGAAGACCAGTCCTCCTGCTGAGCTGCCACAAAGTACGTTAAAATTTGTTCCAAAGACTGATGTGTCCTCTCAGTCTGACCATTGGTTTCAGGGTGATAAGCAGATGAAAATGACAAGGTCCCCCTTCCTTACCAAAAACCATTACAGCGTGACATTTTCATGGGCCCCACATTTTGTATTTTGGTATGAATCCCATTGCTGTCCTTGCTAAACATTTTCAGGGTCTGTTGCTTGAACTATCAAACCTGCAATCTAGCGTCTCACAGCAGCAGACTGTTGGTCTGGCAGGCAGTTAGGCGGAACCAGAACCTAAGGTGGCCCTTCTGGATAGGTTTTCTATGGGATGGGATAAAATTGTTGTGTTCCGTGAAGCCTGTAAGCTTTATTTTAGGCTTTGTCATCTTTCATATGGGAGTGTGGAGCAATAGGTTGGCATTGTTATTTCTCTTCTTCGAGGAGATCTTTAATCCTGGGCATTTTCACTTCAGCCACACTCGAGTCGGTTGATGGATTTTTGAGGCTCTAGGCCAGGGGTGTCAAACTGCATTCCTTGAGGGCTGCAAACAGGTCATGTTTTCAGGATTTCCTTGTACTGCACAGGTGATAATTTAATCACCTACACAAATAATGAGTTGGTGATTAAATTATCACCCCTGCTCTAGGCCTTGTGTATGATGATCCAGGTGGTGTCTTCATTTCTGAGTTTAGGTTATGTAAGCTCCAGCAAGGAGACCGGTCGGCAGAAGAATTCTGCTTAGATTTCCGTAGATGGGCCACTGATCCCCGGTGGAACGATTCTGCTCTTAGGAGTCAGTTTTGTCAGGGCTGGTCTGAAAGATTAAAAGATGCACTAGCGCTTTACGAAACTCCTGAGCCGTTGAAGGTTGCCATGGATTTGGCCATACACATAGATAGACGCCTCAGGATAGACCTGTTATGACTCCGCCCCCCCAATGGCACTCCCTAAGGCCTCTTTTCCACTTGCGAAAAACACGTCCGTGTCTCGCATGTGGAAACGAAGCTCTGGCGCCGGCACTCCGGAGCGGAGCGTGCGGCCGCATAGCAACACATGCAGTCGCACGCTCTGCTCCGGGGTGCCGGCGCCAGAGCTTCGTTTCCACATGCGAGACATGGACGTGTTTCTCGCAAGTGGAAAAGAGGCCTAAAACTGAGGTTCTCCCTGTGTGCTCTGAAGAACTGATGCAGATAGGAGGGGCCTCCCCTCGGTATGAGTCTCTTGCAGTTTGCCGCAAAACGGGGTTGTGTTTTTACTGTCTCAAAAATAATTTGATTGTGGTAGGTCAAACACAAAACTAAAGCATATAAAAAACTAAAAATACCTATTTTATTAGATTACTTAAAACCAACAAATATCAAAAAGACTGATATAGAAAAAATATTATTTAAAGCCTGGTAATCACCTGAAGTTGCCCCTATCCTCTTGATCTGCCTAACATCAGAGGTTGGCACCCTAATATAATGACAAGAAATGGCGCCACCGCTCCTCTGCGGCTGTCCCTCAAACGCCCTAGAAAACTCTATATTTTGTTTAGCAAGATTTAGGGAGAATAACACTCATACCTCATACAATGTGTAGCCTAATAGCTGAATAGAGAAGTATGAAAAAATGTCATACTTATATCCTCTTATTTTTTCATACTTCTCTATTCAGCTATTAGGCTATGAGGTATGAGCGTTGTTCTGCTTTTACACAGTAAAAACTATTTAAAAAAAATAATTATTATTTTTGCATCAGTTTATTCTGAGAGCTATAGCTTTTTTATTTTACGCTGGTGGAGCTGTATGGCAGCTTGTTTTTTTGCGGAACAAGCCATTTGATTGTGTTTTATTCTACTTTTTGTTCGGTAGTATGATGAAAAAGCATTGTTTTTTGCCTCCTATTTTTTTGTATTTTTTAAACTTTTGTTAAAACTTTTTACTTAGTTTCTATGTGGGACTTTAACTTTTACCACTCTGATCTCTGGTATAAAGCATTGCAATGCACCCTCATTGCAATGTTTTATACCTGTCAGTGTTGCACTAACACAAGCCTCTTAGACCATGCTTTCCATAGTCTGGGGACCCCAATATCAACATGGCGACCTTGGGTCACCATGGCAATGATCAGGCCCCTGCGTTGACGTTGCGGGGGCACCATTCGAAGGTGAGAGGGAGTCCCCTCCATCTCCTTGCTTTCTAAATGCTGCGATCAATATCAATCACAGCATTTAGGAGGTTAAACAGCTGGGGTGGTGAGGGTACCAATCCTGCCAGAGAGAGCCAAGTGTTAGCTATCATGTGAGCACAGCTTCTGTGTCCGTGCGATAGCCAGGATGTAGCCAAATGTCCTACGTTAGGAACCCCTTCCCAGGCAAGACATATGAATATTTCCTAGGTCGTGAAGGTGTTAAAGTTTAAAACCAGATTTATAATCTCTCCAAGTTTGATGATTTTTTAAAGATATATAAACTGTATATGGGATGAACCACACTTCGCAGCCCCGCCTGACATTACAATTACATTGGAGGGATCACGCGATACGATCTCTTCACTTTTACCAAGTGTAATGCAGCGGTAGGACTATATACAGTGAAACGGCAGTGACCCAAGCAAGTTCAAACAAAACGTTCTTTTATTGTGTTACTTCACACAGTCAATATAATATACGGCTTCTTCATACAGTCCATTAATAATGCATGGCTATATGATGCAGTCAATACACGGGCCGAACTTCCCTCTGTCCAGTTTCCTTGGGTGACCGCACGCTGGTAACAAGTCTCTGTACTCACTCAGCGCACTGCACTCTTTATCCTCTGGAGTGCAGCTGGGTACACATAAGACAGCCCAAGACACAGGGTGTCAGTCTCTCTGGTTCCTTTAGCCTCTGTGCTGCTCCACACAGAGAGAGCGCTGCAGACAACTGCCCTGTCTGCTTCCAAGAACACACTGACACACCTCCCCCAGTACTACAGGGCTTTTTAATCAGTCACTGCTTCACTATCCTAATTACAGCCACATCTGTGTCTGTAGTACGCCCTCATGGCCTCACTACGCTTCCTTGCACATTCTGGAGAGCACATACAGCGCCCCCTAGCTGTAACAGGGGTCACTGCCTCACATATCCTCCCCCCTGTTCATACCTGTGGGCTTGAACATTTGTTACCCCGTAAGGGCGAAAGACAGGGCTTCGGTATGCCCCCCTGACATCCCCGCTCACTACCTTAAGAAACCAAAGTAGGGACCGGAACCATCGCTCTACGCACGCATCCCTCCCCTTTGCGTTTCTCCTCCATATTTCATTACGGGACCACCCACCCTGATCTCCATTGCAGAAGCCAAACCCTCTTTTCTGATTAACCGCAGATTTGGGCCAGTTTTGGGTGGTCTTTACTTTGTTTACTTCAGGTTCACTAACCCCACGGGTCATCCTGTCACCTAAGTATCTGCTTTCGGGCCCCTGGTACCGCTTCCTCTGTACCCGTGCCTCAGGGACTATATCACGCTGAAACGCCACGGACCGTGCTGGCAACTCTGGGCATATATCCGTACTACGCCTCACCCGAACCGGAGTCTACCGACAATGCTGTCTAGCGAGCACTCTATCAAATTTACTCTGACCCCCAGCCCCTTCCTTGATCGGTGCCAGAGGGTTCCTTGTGCGCACGTCCCCAGTCGCCTCTGCGATCGTACACTCTCGGCTCTTCTAATACCTGCGTCTTTTATATCTGCATCTCCGAAAGAGACCCGGGATCTGAGCGGTCCCAACCTTACCAGGGAACACCTCCAGCTCAGGGTTCAATGGGGACCCCACAACCTCTACTGCCACAACCTCTAGAGGGAGGCTATCGGGATTACACTCTAATCCTAAATTGGCAACCCCTGTGGCATACATCTTATGATCTTCGGGTTCCACGCCCGAAACATCTTTAGCTTCTCCTGCCATTACCTCTAGGGGGAGCCTATCGGGATTACACTCTGTCCCTAGGTTGGCGACCCCTATGGCAGGTATTTTAACATCTTTGGGTTCTGCACCCGGTATAACTTTTTCCATGAGAGGATTTACCCTGGTCTCCCACAGGGACCAAAACTGGGGATAATCTCTTCCCAACATAGTCCCATAGGGAAGGGTCTTTGCCACTCCCACCACATGTCTAATGTCTCCACATCGTGTGGAAACATTGACCTCCACGGTTGGGTACTCCCGGATTTCCCCATGGATACCCATCACCTCCACTTTCTGTCCGTTGGTGTTGTCCACAGCAATGGACCAGAGTCACTTTACTCCCCATGTCCAGGAGAGCCTCTGTTTGGCACCCATTCACAAGTACCTGGCACAGCTCTGGTTCGCCGCTAGCTGTGCCCCTAGTGGTGATACAGACAGGCTGGGCACATATAGACTCCTGACCAGTGTTCCCACAGTCCACGGGCTTAGATGTTACTGAACAGTTACTAGCCCCATGCCCGGGCTCTGGTGCAACGTCCTGAGTGGACTTATACCGCTCAATCAATTCTATCAGCAGTGTTATGACCCAGTGACCTAGGAGCTGCATGAGAACTTTCACTGGAGAAGGTGTCCACTATACTGACCGCAATCCTGAACTTAACACAGCGACTAGAAGTAGCCGTGGAGTGTACCTAACACACCTAGACACCTCGTCACAGCCGGAGGACTAAATACCCCTAAAGATGGAAATAGGAATACTATCTTGCCTCAGAGAAAATCCCCAAAGGACAGACAGCCCCCCACAAATATTGGCGGTGAGTCGGAGAGGAAAAAACATACACAGGCAGAAAAACAGGATTTAGCACAGGAGGCCAATCTAGCTAGATAGGACAGGATAGGACAGAGTTCTGTGAGGTCAGTATTAAAACCCTTCAAAACATACACAGCAGAATATACAAAAAACTTCCTACATCTACTAAAAGATGTAGGAGCGTAAATCTGCAACTCCAGTGAATCCTACAATCAGAGCAGGAATAAAACTGAAACAAGCACACAGCAGTGTGCCACAGATACAAAAACCAAACACTTATCTTTGCTGAATTTGGCAGCCAGCAGGAGAAGCCAGAAAGTGATCCAACACTTCACATGGAACATTGACTACTGGCAAGGGCTAAAGGATCCTGCACACCTAAATATCCCAGTCAGAATTGTAATCATCCGATACACCTGGCCAGGACTGCAAGTCAGAGACAACTGCATTCCCACCTACAACCACTGGAGGGAACCCAAGAGCAGAATTCACAACAGTAGCCCCCCTTGAGGAGGGGTCACCGAACCCTCACCAGGGCCCCCAGGACGATCAGGACGAGCCAGATGAAAGGCATGGACCAAATCAGCAGCATGGACATCAGAGGCAAAAACCCAAGAATTATCCTCCTGGCCATAACCCTTCCATTTGACCAGGTACTGAAGCTTCCGCCTCGAAAAACGGGAATCCAAAATCTTCTCAACAACATATTCGAACTCCCCATCAACCAACACAGGGGCCGGAGGATCAACAGAGGGAACAACGGGCTCCACATATTTCCGCAACAAAGATCTATGGAAGACATTATGGATAGCAAAAGAGGCTGGAAGCACCAGTCAAAAAGACACCGGATTAATAATCTCAGAAATCCTATAAGGACCAATAAACCGAGGCTTAAACTTAGGAGAAGAAACTTTCATAGGAACATGACGGGAAGACAACCAGACCAGATCCCCAACCCGAAGCCGGGAACCAACACACTGACGACGATTAGCAAAACATTGAGCCTCCTCTTGAGACAACACCAATTTGTCCACCACATGAGCCCAAATCTGCTGCAACCTGTCCAACACAGAATCCACACCGGGACAGTTAGGAGGCTCAACCTGCCCAGAAGAAAAACGAGGATGAAAACCAAAATTACAAAAGAAAGGCGAAACCAAGGTAGCAGAACTAGCCTGATTATTTAGGGCAAACTCGGCCAATGGCAAGAAGGCCACCCAATCATCCTGATCAGCAGACACAAAGCATCTCAAATAAGTCTCCAAGGTCTGATTAGTTCGCTCGGTCTGGCCATTTGTCTGAGGATGAAATGCAGAAGAAAAAGACAAATCAATGCCCAGCCTAGCACAAAAGGCCCTCCAAAACCTAGAAATAAACTGGGAACCTCTGTCGGACACGATATTCTCCGGAATACCATGCAAACGAACCACATGCTGAAAGAACAACGGAACCAAATCAGAAGAGGAAGGCAATTTAGGTAAGGGCACCAAATGAACCATCTTAGAGAACCGGTCACAAACAACCCAGATAACAGACATCTTCTGGGAAACCGGAAGATCAGAAATAAAATCCATCGAAATATGCGTCCAGGGCCTCTCAGGGACTGGCAATGGCAAAAGCAACCCACTAGCACGGGAACAACAAGGCTTGGCCCGCGCACAAGTCCCACAGGACTGCACAAAAGAACGCACATCACGTGACAATGAAGGCCACCAAAAGGACCTACCAACCAAATCCCTGGTACCAAAAATGCCAGGATGACCGGCCAACACGGAACAGTGAACCTCAGAAATCACTCTACTAGTCCATCTGTCAGGAACAAACAATTTCCCCACAGGACAGCGGTCAGGTTTGTCAGCCTGAAATTCCTGAACAACCCGTCATAAATCAGGGGAAATGGCAGAAAGGACCACCCCCTCTTTCAGAATACCGACCGGCTCTAAGACCTCAGGAGAATCAGGCAAAAAACTCCTAGAGAGGGAATCAGCCTTAATATTCTTAAAACCCAGAAGGTACAAGACCACGAAATCAAAACGGGAAAAAAACAAGGACCATCGAGCCTGTCTAGGATTCAGCCGTTTAGCAGACTCGAGGTAAATCAAATTCTTATGATCGGTCAAGACTAGGGTTGAGCGAAACGGGTCGTTCATTTTCAAAAGTCGCCGACTTTTGGCAAAGTCGGGTTTCATGAAACCCGATCCGACCCCTGTGCGGGGTCGGCCATGCGGTACGCGACTTTCGCGCCAAAGTCGCGTTTCAATGACGCGAAAAGCGCCATTTCTCAGCCAATGAAGGTAAACGCAGAGTGTGGGCAGCGTGATGACATAGGTCCTGGTCCCCACCATCTTAGAGAAGGGCATTGCAGTGATTGGCTTGCTGTCTGCGGCGTCACAGGGGCTATAAAGGGGCGTTCCCGCCGACCGCCATGTTACTGCTGCTGATCTGAGCTTAGGGAGAGGTTGCTGCCGCTTCGTCAGAAGCAGGGATAGCGTTAGGCAGGGTCCATTAGCCACCAAACCGCTTGTGCTGTAGCGATTTCCACTGCCCAACACCACCTTCGGTGTGCAGGGACAGTGGAAGCTACATTTTTTTTTTTTTCCCTCAGCGCTGTAGCTCATTGAGCTGCCCTAGAAGGCTCCCTGATAGCTGCATTGCTGTGTGTACGCCGCTGTGCAAACCAACTGCTTTTTTCAAAGCACAAATCCTCTTGTTCCTTCCTTTCTGCACAGCTATCTTTTTGGTTTGTACACACTTTTTATTTAATTTGTGCATCAGTCCACTCCTTATTGCTGCCTGCCATACCTGGCTGAGATTACTGCAGGGAGATAGTAATTGAAGGACACTCCCTGTTTTTTTTTTTTTTTTGTGGGAGATTAAGATTGACATTTCTGCTAGAGTGCCATCCCTGTCTGTGTCATCTCTCACTCAGTGGGCCATAGAAAGCCTATTTATTATTTTTTTTATTGGGTTTATAAATTTTCCCTGGAACAAAAAAAAAAAAGTGGGAGATAAATATTGGCCTCTGGGCTTGTGTGCCACTCCTGACTCCTGTGTGCGTCATCTCTCACTCAGTGGGCCATAGAAAGCCTTTTTTTGTTTTATTTGTTTTCTAAATTCTCCCTGAAAAAATCATTTTATTTTCTTTGGTTTCTAAATTCTTCCTGAAAAAATCATTTTATTCTATTTTTTTTTTCCTAAAGTCTCCCTGAAAAAAAACAAAACAAAAAACAAATCAGTGGGAGATTAATATTGCCCTTTCTGCTTGTGTGCCAGTCTTGACTCCTGGGTGTGCCATCTCTCTCTCTCTCTCTCCAATTGTGGGCCATAGAAAGCCTATTATTTTTTTAGCTTGATTTGGGTTCCAAAATCTACCTGAAAAAATCACTACATCAATCAGTGGGAGATAAATATTGGCCTCTGGGCTTGTGTGCCACTCCTGACTCCTGTGTGCGTCATCTCTCACTCAGTGGGCCATAGAAAGCCTTTTTTTGTTTTATTTCTTTTCTAAATTCTCCCTGAAAAAATCATTTTATTTTCTTTGGTTTCTAAATTCTTCCTGAAAAAATCATTTTATTCTATTTTTTTTTTTCCTAAAGTCTCCCTGAAAAAAACAAAAAAAAAAAAACAAATCAGTGGGAGATTAATATTGCCCTTTCTGCTTGTGTGCCAGTCTTGACTCCTGGGTGTGCCATCTCTCTCTCTCTCTCCAATTGTGGGCCATAGAAAGCCTATTATTTTTTTAGCTTGATTTGGGTTCCAAAATCTACCTGAAAAAATCACTACATCATTCAGTGGGAGATAAATATTGGCCTCTGGGCTTGTGTGCCACTTCTGACTCCTGTGTGCGTCATCTCTCACTCAGTGGGCCATAGAAAGCCTTTTTTTGTTTTATTTGTTTTCTAAATTCTCCCTGAAAAAATCATTTTATTTTATTTGGTTTCTAAATTCTTCCTGAAAAAATCATTTTATTCTATTTTTTTTCCTAAAGTCTCCCTGAAAAAAACAAAAACAAAAACAAATCAGTGGGAGATTAATATTGCCCTTTCTGCTTGTGTGCCAGTCTTGACTCCTGGGTGTGCCATCTCTCTCTCTCTCCAATTGTGGGCCATAGAAAGCCTATTATTTTTTTTAGCTTGATTTGGGTTCCAAAATCTACCTGAAAAAATCACTACATCAATCAGTGGGAGATAAATATTGGCCTCTGGGCTTGTGTGCCACTCCTGACTCCTATGTGCGTCATCTCTCACTCAGTGGGCCATAGAAAGCCCTTTTTTGTTTTATTTGTTTTCTAAATTCTCCCTGAAAAAATCATTTTATTTTATTTGGTTTCTAAATTCTTCCTGAAAAAATCATTTTATTCTATTTTTTTTCCCTAAAGTCTCCCTGAAAAAAACAAAACAAAAACAAATCAGTGGGAGATTAATATTGCCCTTTCTGCTTGTGTGCCAGACTTGACTCCTGGGTGTGCCATCTCTCTCTCTCTCTCCAATTGTGGGCCATAGAAAGCCTATTATTTTTTTTAGCTTGATTTGGGTTCCAAAATCTACCTGAAAAAATCACTACATCAATCAGTGGGAGATAAATATTGGCCTCTGGGCTTGTGTGCCACTCCTGACTCCTGTGTGCGTCATCTCTCACTCAGTGGGCCATAGAAAGCCTTTTTTTGTTTTATTTGTTTTCTAAATTCTCCCTGAAAAAATCATTTTATTTTATTTGGTTTCTAAATTCTTCCTGAAAAAATCATTTTATTCTATTATTTTTTTTTCCTAAAGTCTCCCTTAAAAAAAAAAAAAAATCAAATCAGTGGGAGATTAATATTTACATTTGTGCTTCAGTGACAGTCCTGCGTGTGTGGCATCTCTCTCATTTGTTGCCACCAACAACAGAGTGTGTAACATTGTGCCTGATTTTCGTTGTGGTCTCACTCACCTGTAAAGGGATAGCTAAATCATACTGAAGTTATAGCTCACCGTGTAATTTGTGTGACAGCAACAAATACCGTTAGTTTGTTTACGTTTTTAAAACAATGAGGAAGTATGGTGGAAGAGGTCGTGGCCGGGGGCGTTCATTGTCAGCTGGTAATGAGGGTAGTGGTAGTGGTGGAGCATCAGCTGGTCGTGGGAAAAAAAATATTGCACCTAAGTCTGGAGCTGTGGAGCCAGGTTCGTCGTCTGGCTACACAAGGCCTCGAACGCTCCCTTTTCTGGGAGTAGGAAAACCGCTTTTAAAGCCGGAGCAGCAAGAGCAAGTTTTGGCTTATCTTGCTGACTCAGCCTCTAGCTCTTTTGCCTCCTCTCGTGAAACTGGTAAATGTCAAAGCAGCGCGTCGTTAGTGGATGTTCACGGTCAGGGACAAGTCGCTTCCTTGTCCTCTTCAGCAAAAACAACAACAGAGAAGAATGCAGCAGGCGACACAACGGGTTACTCCATGGAGCTCTTTACACATACCGTCCCTGGCTTAGAAAGTGAAGCAGTTAACAGTCCATGCCCATTACAAGTTGAATCTGACATGGAGTGCACTGATGCACAGCCACAGCCAGACTACTATGCTGGTCCTTTGACTCAGACCACAACATTGCCCTCACAGGGTGCTGATCAAGAATCAGACCCTGATGAGACTATGTTGCCCCATCACGAACGCTATACCACCGACCGACACGGTGACACAGACGAAGTTGCACACGAGCTACAAGAAGAGGTAATAGATGACCCAGTTCTTGACCCCGATTGGCAGCCATTGGGGGAACAGGGTGCAGGCGGCAGCAGTTCTGAAGCGGAGGAGGAGGGGCCGCAGCAGGCATCAACATCGCAACAGGTTACATCTGCCGGGCCCGTATCTTGCCCAAAACGCGTGGCAAAGCCAAAACCTGTTGGAGGACAGCGTGGCCATCCGGTTAAAGCTCAGTCTGCAATGCCTGAAAAGATATCCGATGCTAGAAAGAGTGCAGTCTGGCATTTTTTTAAACAACATCCAATTGATCAGCGCAAAGTCATCTGTCAAAAATGTTCAACTACCTTAAGCAGAGGACAGAATCTGAAAAGTCTCAATACAAGTTGCATGCATAGACATTTAACCACCATGCATTTGCAAGCCTGGACTAACTACCAAACGTCCCTTAAGGTTGTAGCACCCTCGGCCAATGAAGCTAGTCAGCAACGCAACATCCCTTCCGGCAGTGTAAGGCCACCATTTTCCGCACCACCTGCAGTATCTGTGCAGGTTTCTTTGCCAGGCCAAAGCAGTCAGGGTCAGGGAATCACCAGTTTCGTAGTAGGAAACACTGCATCTAGGGCACCGGTGGCAACAATACCATCTCCCACCGTCTCTCAGTCTGCCATGTCCACCGGCACCCCCGCTAGTTCCACGATCTCCAGCTCTCCAGTCCAGCTCACCCTACATGAGACTATGGTTAGAAAAAGGAAGTACTTAGCCTCGCATCCGCGTACACAGGTTTTGAACGCACACATAGCTAGACTAATCTCGTTAGAGATGATGCCCTACCGGTTAGTTGAAAGCGAAGCTTTCAAAGCCCTGATGGACTACGCTGTACCACGCTACGAGCTACCCAGTCGACACTTTTTTTCCAGAAAAGCCATCCCAGCCCTCCACCAGCATGTTAAAGAGCGCATCGTCCATGCACTCAGGCAATCTGTGAGCACAAAGGTGCACCTGACAACAGATGCATGGACCAGTAGGCATGGCCAGGGACGTTACGTGTCCATCACGGCACACTGGGTAAATGTGGTGGATGCAGGGTCCACAGGGGACAGCAAGTTTGGGACAGTTCTGCCTAGCCCACGGTCTAGGAAACAATTGGCTGTAGCCGTTCGCACCCCCTCCTCCTCCTCTTCGTCCTTTTGCAGAAGCGAGAGCTCGTCCACAGACCGCAGTCGCACAACCACTCCATCCGCAGCTGCCACTGTTGCACACCAGGTCTCCCATTATGGGGCAGCTACTGGCAAACGTCAGCAGGCTGTATTGGCTATGAAGTGTTTGGGCGACAACAGACACACCGCGGAAGTTCTGTCCGAGTTCTTGCAGAAAGAAACGCAGTCGTGGCTGGGCACTGTAGATCTTGAGGCAGGCAAGGTAGTGAGTGATAACGGAAGGAATTTCATGGCTGCCATCTCCCTTTCCCAACTGAAACACATTCCTTGCCTGGCTCACACCTTAAACCTGGTGGTGCAGTGCTTCCTGAAAAGTTATCCGGGGTTATCCGATCTGCTCCTCAAAGTGCGTGGACTTTGCTCACATATCCGCCGTTCGCCCGTACACTCCAGCCGTATGCAGACCTATCAGCGTTCTTTGAACCTTCCCCAGCATCGCCTAATCATAGACGTTGCAACAAGGTGGAACTCAACACTGCACATGCTTCAGAGACTGTGTGAACAGAGGCGGGCTGTTATGTTTTTGTGGGAGGATACACATACACGGGCAGGCAGTAGGATGGCAGACATGGAGTTGTCAGGTGTGCAGTGGTCGAAGATTCAAGACATGTGCCAAGTCCTTCAGTGTTTTGAGGAATGCACACGGCTGGTTAGTGCAGACAACGCCATAATAAGCATGAGCATCCCCCTAATGCGTCTGCTGATGCAAAGTTTGACGCACATAAAGGATCAGGCGTCTGCAGCTGAGGAAGAGGAAAACCTTGATGACAGTCAGCCATTGTCTGGCCAGGGCAGTGTACAGGACGAGGTATCGGGCGAAGAGGAGGAGGAGGACGAGGAGGATGATTGTTGTGAGTTCTGTTTTTGGGCTCCCTCTGGTGGTTACTGATGGTACTGGGTGACTTGTCTTTCCTGGGTCTCTGGGTTCCACCTGTTCCATCAGGATATGGGAGTTTCCTATTTAACCTGGCTTTGCTGGCATTTCCTCGCCGGTTATCAATGTATCCAGTGTGTCTTGTTACCTCTGCTCCCTGCTCCTAGAACCTTCTGGTCAAGCTAAGTTTGGATTTTCCTGTTTTGGTGTTTTGCTTTATTTGGTTTTTAGTCCAGCCTGCAGATATGTGATTCTTGCTGCTGGTTGCTCTAGTGGGCTGAAATTGCTCCTCATGTACCATGAGTTGGCACATGAGTTCAAGTAATTTCAGGATGGTTTTTTGAAGGGTTTTTCGCTGACCGCGCAGTTCACTTTTGTATCCTCTGCTATCTAGCTTTAGCGGGCCTCATTTTGCTGAAACTGTTTTCATACTGCGTATGTGCTTTCCTCTCATTTCACCGTCATTATATGTGGGGGGCTGCTATTTCTGTGGGGGATTTCTCTGGAGGCAAGAGAGGTCTGTGTTTCTTCTAATAGGGGAAGTTAGATCTTCGGCTGGAGCGAGACGTCTAGGATCATCGTAGGCACGTTCCCCGGCTACTTTTATTTGTGTGTTAGGTTCAGGGTCGCGGTCAGCTCAGGTTCCATCGCCCTAGAGCTTGTTTGTATCTGTGCTTGTCCTTTAGTGATCCCCTGCCATTGGGATCATGACAGTATAACCGGCCCACAAAGTGTTAATTGCATTGGCACCAGGGGACCCTGCGTTGCTTAATGCGGATGCGTTTTTTCTGGCATTGGGTTTGCTCTATGAGGAACCTAACCAAGAGATTCAGGCTGAAAAAGCTTTGTTGGCCCTCTCTCAGGGGCAAGATGAAGCAGAAATTTATTGTCAAAAATTTCGGAAGTGGTCAGTGCTTACTCAGTGGAATGAGTGCGCTCTGGCTGCAAAGTTCAGAGATGGCCTTTCTGAGGCCATTAAAGATGTTATGGTGGGGTTCCCTGCGCCTGCTGGTCTGAATGAGTCTATGACTATGGCTGTTCAGATTGATCGGCGTTTACGGGAGCGCAAACCTGTGCATCATTTGGCGGTGTCGTCTGAACCGTCACCTGAGATAATGCAATGTGATAGAATTCAGTCCAGAAGTGAACGGCAAAAGTATAGGCGGAAAAATGGGTTGTGCTTTTATTGTGGTGATTCAGCTCATGTTATATCAGCATGCTCTAAACGCACAAAAAAGGTTGATAAGTCTGTTGCCATTAGTACTTTACAGTCTAAGTTCATTCTGTCTGTGACTCTGATTTGTTCATTATCATCCATTTCCGTCGATGCCTATGTGGATTCAGGCGCTGCCCTGAGTCTTATGGATTGGTCATTTGCCAATCGCTGTGGGTTTAGTCTGGAGCCTCTGGAAGTCCCTATTCCTTTGAAGGGAATTGACTCTACACCTTTGGCTATGAATAAACCTCAGTACTGGACACAAGTGACCATGCGTATGACTCCCGTTCATCAGGAGGTGATTCGCTTCCTGGTACTGTATAATTTGCATGATGTTCTAGTACTTGGTCTGCCATGGTTACAAACTCATAATCCAGTCCTTGACTGGAAATCAATGTCTGTGTTAAGCTGGGGTTGTCAGGGGGTTCATGATGATGCACCTCCGATTTCTATCGCTTCATCTACTCCTTCTGAGATTCCTGTGTTTTTGTCTGACTATCGGGATGTTTTTGAGGAGCCTAAGCTCAGTTCGCTTCCTCCTCACAGGGATTGCGATTGTGCTATAAATTTAATTCCAGGCAGTAAATTTCCTAAAGGTCGTTTGTTCAATCTGTCAGTGCCAGAGCATACTGCTATGCGGGATTATGTTAAGGAGTCCTTGGAAAAGGGACATATCCGTCCATCTTTGTCCCCTTTGGGAGCAGGTTTTTTTTTCGTGGCCAAAAAAGATGGTTCCTTGAGGCCTTGTATAGATTATCGTCTTTTGAATAAGATTACCGTAAAATATCAGTATCCTTTGCCATTGTTGACTGATTTGTTTGCTCGCATTAAGGGAGCTAAATGGTTCACTAAGATTGATCTTCGGGGTGCGTATAATCTTATACGAATAAAGCAAGGTGATGAGTGGAAAACCGCATTTAATACGCCTGAGGGCCATTTTGAGTATTTGGTAATGCCTTTTGGACTTTCTAATGCTCCTTCAGTCTTCCAGTCCTTTATGCACGATATTTTCCGTGAATATCTGGATAAATTTATGATTGTGTATTTGGATGATATTTTGGTTTTTTCTGATGACTGGGAGTCTCATGTTCAGCAGGTCAGGAAGGTGTTTCAGGTCCTGCGGGCCAATTCCTTGTTTGTAAAAGGCTCAAAGTGTCTCTTTGGAGTCCAGAAGATTTCTTTCTTGGGGTATATTTTTTCCCCTTCTACTATTGAGATGGATCCCGTCAAGGTTCAGGCTATTTGTGACTGGACGCAGCCTACATCTCTTAAGAGTCTACAGAAGTTCTTGGGCTTTGCTAATTTCTATCGTCGTTTTATAACTAATTTTTCTAGTGTTGTTAAGCCTTTGACGGATTTGACTAAGAAGGGTGCTGATGTTGCTAATTGGTCTCCTGCGGCTGTGGAGGCCTTTCAGGAACTTAAGCGCCGGTTTTCTTCTGCTCCTGTGTTGCGTCAGCCAGATGTTTCGCTCCCTTTTCAGGTTGAGGTTGATGCTTCCGAGATTGGAGCGGGGGCGGTTTTGTCACAGAGAAGCTCCGATGGCTCAGTGATGAAGCCATGCGCGTTTTTTTCTAGAAAGTTTTCGCCGGCTGAGCGGAATTATGATGTTGGTAATCGGGAACTTTTGGCCATGAAGTGGGCATTTGAGGAGTGGCGTCATTGGCTAGAGGGTGCTAGACATCGTGTGGTGGTCTTGACTGATCACAAAAATTTGATTTACCTTGAGTCTGCCAGGCGTCTGAATCCTAGACAGGCTCGTTGGTCACTGTTTTTCTCTCGTTTCAATTTTGTGGTTTCATACCTGCCAGGTTCAAAGAATGTGAAGGCGGATGCTCTTTCTAGGAGTTTTGTGCCTTACTCCCTTGGAAATTCTGAGCCCTCTGGTATCCTTAGGGATGGGGTGATTTTGTCTGCTGTCTCCCCAGACTTGCGACGTGCTTTGCAGGAGTTTCAGGTGGGTAAACCTGATCGTTGTCCGCCTGAGAGACTGTTTGTTCCGGATAATTGGACCAGTAGAGTCATCTCCGAGGTCCATTCTTCTGCGTTGGCAGGTCATCCTGGAATATTTGGTACTAGAGACTTGGTGGCCAGGTCTTTTTGGTGGCCTTCCTTGTCGAGGGATGTGCGTTCTTTTGTGCAGTCTTGTGAGGTTTGTGCTCGGGCTAAGCCTTGCTGTTCTCGGGCCAGTGGATTGTTGTCACCTTTGCCTATCCCGAAGAGGCCTTGGACGCACATTTCCATGGACTTTATTTCGGATCTCCCTGTCTCTCAAAAAATGTCCGTCATCTGGGTTGTGTGTGATCGCTTTTCTAAAATGGTTCATCTGGTACCCTTGCCTAAGTTGCCTTCCTCCTCTGAGTTGGTTCCTCTGTTTTTTCAGAATGTGGTTCGTTTGCATGGGATTCCTGAGAACATCGTTTCTGACAGGGGATCCCAGTTTGTGTCTAGATTTTGGCGGACGTTCTGTGCTAAGATGGGCATTGATTTGTCCTTTTCGTCTGCATTCCATCCTCAGACGAATGGCCAGACTGAACGAACTAATCAGACCTTGGAAACATATTTAAGGTGTTTTGTTTCTGCTGATCAGGATGACTGGGTTACCTTTTTGCCGCTGGCCGAGTTTGCCCTTAATAATCGGGCTAGTTCTGCTACCTTGGTTTCTCCTTTCTTTTGTAATTTGGGGTTTCATCCTCGTTTTTCCTCTGGTCAGGTGGAACCTTCTGATTGTCCTGGAGTGGACATGGTGGTGGATAGGTTGCATCGGATTTGGAGTCATGTGGTGGACAATTTGAAGTTGTCCCAGGAGAAGGCTCAGCAGTTTGCTAATCGCCGTCGCCGCGTGGGTCCTCGACTTCTTGTTGGGGACTTGGTGTGGTTGTCTTCTCGTTTTGTTCCTATGAAGGTCTCTTCTCCTAAGTTCAAGCCTCGGTTCATCGGTCCCCATAGGATCTTGGAAATTCTTAACCCTGTGTCGTTTCGTTTGGATCTCCCGGCATCGTTTGCTATTCATAATGTGTTCCATCGGTCGTTGTTGCGGAAGTATGAGGTACCTGTTGTTCCTTCGCTTGAGCCTCCTGCTCCAGTGCTGGTGGAGGGAGAATTAGAGTATGTTGTGGAGAAGATCTTGGATTCTCGTGTTTCCAGACGGAAACTCCAGTATTTGGTCAAGTGGAAGGGTTATGGTCAGGAGGATAATTCTTGGGTGGTTGCCTCGGATGTTCATGCTGATGATTTGGTTCGCGCTTTTCATAGGGCTCATCCTGGTCGCCCTGGTGGTTCTCGTGAGGGTTCGGTGACCCCTCCTCAAGGGGGGGGTACTGTTGTGAGTTCTGTTTTTGGGCTCCCTCTGGTGGTTACTGATGGTACTGGGTGACTTGTCTTTCCTGGGTCTCTGGGTTCCACCTGTTCCATCAGGATATGGGAGTTTCCTATTTAACCTGGCTTTGCTGGCATTTCCTCGCCGGTTATCAATGTATCCAGTGTGTCTTGTTACCTCTGCTCCCTGCTCCTAGAACCTTCTGGTCAAGCTAAGTTTGGATTTTCCTGTTTTGGTGTTTTGCTTTATTTGGTTTTTAGTCCAGCCTGCAGATATGTGATTCTTGCTGCTGGTTGCTCTAGTGGGCTGAAATTGCTCCTCATGTACCATGAGTTGGCACATGAGTTCAAGTAATTTCAGGATGGTTTTTTTAAGGGTTTTTCGCTGACCGCGCAGTTCACTTTTGTATCCTCTGCTATCTAGCTTTAGCGGGCCTCATTTTGCTGAAACTGTTTTCATACTGCGTATGTGCTTTCCTCTCATTTCACCGTCATTATATGTGGGGGGCTGCTATTTCTGTGGGGGATTTCTCTGGAGGCAAGAGAGGTCTGTGTTTCTAGGATCATCGTAGGCACGTTCCCCGGCTACTTTTATTTGTGTGTTAGGTTCAGGGTCGCGGTCAGCTCAGGTTCCATCGCCCTAGAGCTTGTTTGTATCTGTGCTTGTCCTTTAGTGATCCCCTGCCATTGGGATCATGACAGATGATGGGGATGATTATATTTTTAATGAGGAAGCTTTTCCGGGGCCACTGGAAATTGGTGGCGCGGCAAGGCCGGGTTCTGGTTTTTTGAGGGACACAAGTGACGTGGATTTGCCTGAAACTGCCCCTCAACCAAGCACAACCGCAGATTTGAGAACTGGAACTTTGGCCCACATGGCGGATTATGCCTTACGTATCCTCAAAAGGGACACACGCATAACTAAAATGATGAATGATGATGATTACTGGTTGGCCTGCCTCCTTGATCCTCGCTATAAAGGCAAATTGCAAAATATAATGCCACATGAGAACTTGGAACTAATATTAGCAACCAAACAATCAACTCTTGTTGACCGTTTGCTTCTGGCATTCCCTGCACACAGCGCCCGTGATCGTTCTCACACGAGCTGCAGGGGCCAGCAGACCAGAGGAGTTAGAGGGGCAGAAATCAGAAGTGGCGTTGGCCAGAGGGGTTTTCTGACCAGGTTGTGGAGTGATTTTGCTATGACCGCAGACAGGACAGGTACTGCAGCATCAATTCAAAGTGACAGGAGACAACATTTGTCCAGTATGGTTACAAACTATTTTTCATCCCTTATCGATGTTCTCCCTCAACCGTCATTCCCATTTGATTACTGGGCATCAAAATTAGACACCTGGCCAGAATTGGCAGAATATGCATTGCAGGAGCTTGCTTGCCCGGCAGCTAGTGTCCTATCAGAAAGAGTATTCAGTGCTGCAGGTTCAATACTAACAGAAAAAAGGACTCGTCTGGCTAGCCAAAATGTAGATGATCTAACCTTCATTAAAATGAACCACAACTGGATTTCGAAATCTTTTGCCCCACCTTGCCCGGCTGACACCTAGCTTTCCTATGAAAAGGTCTTGCCTGTGGACTATTCTGAATGCCTTTTCCAATCTCGTAATTTTCTGCACCTGATTGTCCAGCATACGACATGTTTACACCTCACTAAATGGCCAAACTCCCCACACGGGGCCGTGGTATCGACACTTGGCGACAGCACCCGTGAGAGTGCAGTTTGTCTGAAGAGGTGGGTGAGCCCGCTTTTGGTCGACGGCACTGCCACTGGGTCCCTCCTAGTACAATAAAGTGTCTCTGGCGGTGGTGGTGCGCACCCAACGTCAGACACACTGTTGTAATATGAGGGGCCCTGGGCCTGTACCGCCGGCCACAAGACAGTTTCCCCCCACCCCAGCTCAAACAGTGCTCTACCACTTGCAAAATTATCTCACAGCTCCACCAATGTTTAGTCTATGCGCTGACATCCTTCAATGCCTGCCACTGACAATACCATTGTATTGACATTTTTGTTATGTTAGGCCTTCGATGCCTGTCTGTGGTCACTCCTTCCACTAGGCCTCCACTGACCACACCACTGCTGCCCGTGTACCCCTGTAACCAATTTAAAATTGCCTACAGCCATGTGTTATTATTTTAGGCCTTCGATGCCTGTCTGCGGTCACTCCTTCCACTAGGCCTCCACTGACCACACCACTGCTGCCCGTGTACCCCTGGAACCAATTTAAAATTTCCTACAGCCATGTGTTATTATTTTAGGCCTTCGATGCCTGTCTGCGGTCACTCCTTCCACTAGGCCTCCACTGACCACACCACTGCTGCCCGTGTACCCCTGGAACCAATTTAAAATTGCCTACAGCCATGTGTTATTATTTTAGGCCTTCGATGCCTGTCTGCGGTGACTCCTTCCACTAGGCCTCCACTGACCACACCACTGCTGCCCGTGTACCCCTGGAACCAATTTAAAATTGCCTACAGCCATGTGTTATTATTTTAGGCCCTCGATGCCTGTCTGCGGTCACTCCTTCCACTAGGCCTCCACTGACCACACCACTGCTGCCCGTGTACCCCTGGAACCAATTTAAAATTGCCTACAGCCATGTGTTATTATTTTAGGCCTTCGATGCCTGTCTGCGGTCACTCCTTCCACTAGGTCTCCACTGACCACACCACTGCTGCCCGTGTACCCCTGGAACCAATTTAAAATTGCCTACAGCCATGTGTTATTATTTTAGGCCTTCGATGCCTGTCTGCGGTCACTCCTTCCACTAGGCCTCCACTGACCACACCACTGCTGCCCGTGTACCCCTGGAACCAATTTAAAATTGCCTACAGCCATGTGTTATTATTTTAGGCCTTCGATGCCTGTCTGCGGTGACTCCTTCCACTAGGCCTCCACTGACCACACCACTGCTGCCCGTGTACCCCTGGAACCAACATCAGAAAATATAAAAATAAGTATTTTGCTTATAAAAAAGAAAATACTGGAGAGATATCAAATGCAGACATTTTAACATTAAAAACAAACACATACAACAAAAATCTGGTACAGTACTAAAAATGGCCACCAGCTACAATAACTTTCTCCTGCAAGTAGTTAACTGAAAGGTTTTTTCAATTTTAAACACAGATATGGCATCCACCGAGTGTTGTCCTGTCGCGTCTTCTTTATATTATTGCCAAGAAGATGCAAAACAATGAAAATAATAAAATCATTATTTACCAAAAAAATAGAGTAAGTCAAAACCACATTGCAAATAAACATTCATTACAAATAAAGAAGCAGGGCGCGTCCGAGGGTGAGTATATACCTAATAAGAATATAATCACCCTCGGACGCGCCCTGCTTCTTTCCGACAGCCTTCCTTCCTAAGAATCAGCCCTTCCGTGGTGTAGAGAGAGGGTTTGTTACACTCCAAGGTGTTCCCCAGGTTGCCTTTCCTGAGCTTCGATCTTCCGGCTCTCGTTTAGTAGTTGTTGGAAACTACGCTGCATTAGGCCTACAAATTGGGTATGGGGTGTAGAGAGATGGTGTGTTACACTCCAAGGTGTTCCCCAGGTTTCCTCTCCATTGCTTCGATCTTCCGGCTCTCGTTTAGTAGTTGTTGGAAACTACGCTGCATTAGGCCTACAAATTGGGTATGGGGTGTAGAGAGATGGTGTGTTACACTCCAAGGTGTTCCCCAGGTTTCCTCTCCATTGCTTCGATCTTCCGGCTCTCGTTTAGTAGTTGTTGGAAACTACGCTGCATTGGGCCTACAAATTGGGTATGGGGTGTAGAGAGATGGTGTGTTCCACTCCAAGGTGTTCTCCAGGTTGCCTTTCCTGAGCTTCGATCTTCCGGCTCTCGTTTAGTAGTTGTTGGAAACTACGCTGCATTAGGCCTACAAATTGGGTATGGGGTGTAGAGAGATGGTGTGTTCCACTGTAGAGAGATGGTGTGTTCCACTCCAAGGTGTTCCCCAGGTTTCCTCGCCAATGCTTCGATCATCATGCTCTCGTTTAGTAGTTGTTGGAAACTACGCTGCATTAGGCCTACAAATTGGGTATGGGGTGTAGAGAGATGGTGTGTTACACTCCAAGGTGTTCCCCAGGTTTCCTCTCCATTGCTTCGATCTTCCGGCTCTCGTTTAGTAGTTGTTGGAAACTACGCTGCATTAGGCCTACAAATTGGGTATGGGGTGTAGAGAGATGGTGTGTTACACTCCAAGGTGTTCCCCAGGTTTCCTCTCCATTGCTTCGATCTTCCGGCTCTCGTTTAGTAGTTGTTGGAAACTACGCTGCATTAGGCCTACAAATTGGGTATGGGGTGTAGAGAGATGGTGTGTTACACTCCAAGGTGTTCCCCAGGTTTCCTCTCCATTGCTTCGATCTTCCGGCTCTCGTTTAGTAGTTGTTGGAAACTACGCTGCATTAGGCCTACAAATTGGGTATGGGGTGTAGAGAGATGGTGTGTTACACTCCAAGGTGTTCCCCAGGTTTCCTCTCCATTGCTTCGATCTTCTGGCTCTCGTTTAGTAGTTGTTGGAAACTACGCTGCATTAGGCCTACAAATTGGGTATGGGGTGTAGAGAGATGGTGTGTTCCACTGTAGAGAGATGGTGTGTTCCACTCCAAGGTGTTCCCCAGGTTTCCTCGCCAATGCTTCGATCATCATGCTCTCGTTTAGTAGTTGTTGGAAACTACGCTGCATTAGACCTACAAATTGGGTATGGGGTGTAGAGAGATGGTGTGTTCTACTCCAAGGTGTTCTCCAGGTTGCCTTTCCTGAACTTCTATCTTCAGGCTCTCATTAAATTGTGGTTAAACGGAACAACTGCATTTGGCGTACTAGTTGGTTTGGGGCCTACCATCGGTGTCTGCCGCTCCTTGCTGTTCTCCTGGTTTCCTGTCCTGAAATTCCGTTTTCAGGCGCTCGTTAAGTAGTTGTTAATGTTAGACTGCATTTGGCCTACTAGTTGGGTTGGGGCCTACTATCGGTGTCTGCCACTCCTTGCTGTTCTCCTCCACTGAACAAAGCTGTGCCGCCTGTTTACTACTGTTGCCAATTTTGAACTGCATTTCGACTACTTACTGATTTGGGCCTACTCTCTGTGTCAGCCTCTCATTCCAGTTGTCCTCCACTGCAATGCCCCCTGATTAGTCCTGTGTTACCAATTTTGAACTGCATTTAGCCCACTTTATTCTTTGGGCCTATATCTGTGTTTCCTCCTCATCCTGCCCATTGCCCAGCCAGTGATAGATGAGTCTGCTGGTACATTGACCCATAACGCAACATTTCCCGTGCACGCTACACTGCAAGATTGTGACCCTGCTGAAAGTCAGGTCCCCCTTCCCGCATACCATACCACCTTACACGGGGACAAACAGGAAGGTGCAGATGAAAGTGCAGGTTCCTTCATCAGGTGGGGGGAGGAATACTAGTTGGCGACGTCACTGGCACAGGGCCTCTCATGGTACGCAAAAGTGTTGCTGCCGGTGGGAGGCGCCCCCGCCGTGCAAACACACCGCTGTACTTTGAGGGGCCCTGTGCCAGTGCCAATGCCAACGAGTGGGCCCCCCCTGCTTGCTCAGGTTCACAGCACTTGCAAAGTTGAAATACTTACCTCTCCCTGCTCCACTGCCGTGATGTGGTCCAGATTTCCTGGGCCCACTAATTACTTGAACCAGCCCTACCCACCACAACTTTAGCCAAATGACCCCCAATTTCAAATGCCTTCCAATTATTATAAGGTAAATTACGCTTGACAAGCTTCATTAAGAAGAATGGATGGTTTTGACATTAAAATGGGCACTCTAGGTGTTTTCCTGGCCCCCACTCACTGCCGACTATGCTGCCCCATTGACTTGCATTGGGTTTCGTGTTTCGGTCGATCCCGACTTTACGTCATAATCGGCCGATTTCACTCGACCCGACTTTTGAGATAGTCGGGTTTCGCGAAACCCGGCTCGACTCTAAAAAGGTCAAGGTCGCTCAACTCTAGTAAACAGTTCTTGACTAAGTCTCTTTTGAGTCAGTCCTGGTCACAAAGGCTGGATAGCATCCAGTATACCGGCTCAGTCTAGAGATAATACACAGAAATGTTATAAATATATATTTGCGCTAAAATTTCAGTGAAAGAATAAATAAATAAAACATGACACCGTATGAACCTTTAGTATGTAATAACGGGGGTGTACGGCTATGGTACCTCAATCCTGTAGACTGTATATGGATAGTAACCCTTGCGTCCTGGAAGGTCCTTCAGGTGGCTTCCATTTGTTTTCAGTGTCCCGATTAAGCCAAATGTAAAAGGCTGTAGGTAGTGATATTACAAAAAAGAACAGAGGTGGGGTATGTGGACAGCCAGACCCACCCATCTCTCAGGCTGCCCATAAATCCTGACCCAAATGCCCAATACAAGCCTCTTAGTACTGTGTAAACTAGAGCAATAATCCAGGTTTTTATCACAGATGACAACCACCTCTATGATGCATACATCCCATCACCTATGTGTCTGGTAGCCACCTTAGATAAATCCCCCCCACTGCCTAAATTTCCCCTTTTCCTCCCTCACCCACCTGAGTGGGGCATGATCTCATGCTTATTTAAATTTTCTTTCACCCTAACAGATAGAACCGTAAAGTGTCCACTGCCCACTTTATGGCCAAGCATTCATTTTCTACGATGGAATAATTCTTTTCACATGCCGACACCTTCTTACTCAGGTAGAGAACGGGGTGCTCCTCCCCGTGTATCATCTGAGAAAGGACTGCTCCTAAACAGATTTCTGAGGCTTCTCTTTGGACTACAAATTCCTTCTTGAAGTCCGGTGCAACCAGGATCGGCTGTGTACACAGAGCCACTTTCAGTTCTTGAAAGGCTGTCTCTGCATACAGAGACCATTTGGCTGTAGTTTATTTTGTTCCCTTAAGGAGGTCAGTCACGGGTTTGGCCATCATGGCAAAGTTTGGATGAATCTCCTGTAGTACCCCACGATTCCTAGAAAGGATCTAACTTGCTTCTTTGAGAGTGGTCTCAACCAGTTTTGGATTGCATCCACTTTACTGATCTGGGGTTTTATCTTGCTTCTACCTACTACATATCCTAGGTATTTTGGCCTATTCTTTCCACATGGCACATTTTTGGGAATTTATCGAAAACCCTGCATTCCTATAAGTTTCAAAATCCTTCTGGATCTTTTGGAGATTAAATCCCCAATATGCCTTGAAGATCACAATATCATTCAGGTATGCAGCAGTGTAATTCTTATGGGGTTCAAGGGTGCAGTCCATGAACCTCTGGAAGGTAGCCGTGACTCCCCGCAGTTCAAACAACATAGGGATCTATTGGAAGCATCCGTCGGGCGTTAAAAAAGCAGTTTTCTCATTCACTTCTTGTTGCATGAGTATTTGCCAATATCCCTTTGTTAAATCCAAGGTGGTTATGTACCTTGCCGGCCCAAGTCTCTCAATCAGCTCAACGAAGCATCGGATATGCGTCTAACTTGGAGACTTCATTCAGCTTCCTATAGTCGATACAGGACCTCCATTCACCATCGAGTTTTGGAACCTAGACAATAGGGCTAGACCATCCGCTCTTTGGGTATGTGCACACGTAGAAAGGAGCTCTGCGGATTTTTCCGCAGCGGATTTTAGAAATCCGCAGGTAAAAGGCACTGCGTTTTACCTGTGGATTTACCGCGGTTTTTATGCGGATTCCATCTGCGGTTTTACACCTGCGGATTCCTATTACAGAGCAGGTGTAAACCGCAGTGGTATCCGCACAAAGAATTAACATGCTGCGGAATGTAAACCGCAGCATTTCCGCGCGTTTTTTTCCACAACATGGGCACTGCGAATTGCGTTTTCCATAGATTTAAATTGTACTGTAAACACATGGAAAGCTGCAATGTGTGGACATAGCCTTTGATTCCTCAGTGACTCTGAGTATCAACATATGACTTACTTTCTTGGAGATCAGCCCTCATTGGGCCTCTGGAATTCGATAGGGATTCAAGTTCAACTTTGCACGGGGTTCCATTAGAACTTTGTGTTTTATAACCTTTTGCACACCATGTCAAATCTGAGAACAGGTCCCTGTTCTGCTGCAGCAATTCCAGACAAGGCTGTTTTTGGGCCTTCGACAGCATCTCCAATATTTTGACTCCTTTAACATCTGCTCTCTATTTTGCCACAGCTTGATGAGATCGACAAGGTAGACCTGGTATGGCCTATGTCTTCCTGGTTGATGAATCCTGTAGTTAACTTCACCAAGCTTTGCCACCACCTCATAAGGACCTTAATCTCCAATGGGGGAATTAGTACGAGGCTGAACTGCCTTACCCTGGCTAACCAGTTGTAGACCATAGCTTGAGCTCTTTATGCATGGCGTAAATGTCCTTTTACAATGGGCATCACCTTTGCAATCCTCTCCTGCATCTGAGCGACGTGCTTGATGACGTTCCAGTAGGGCGTGACTTCTGCTTCCCATGTTTCCTTCGCTACAGTATATCAATGAGACCCTGCAAATGTTAGCCATACTGAAGTTCGAATGGTAAGAATCCATTAGAGGCCTGTGGAGCCTCCCAGTTAGAGAACAGCAGATATGGTATGAGATAGTCCCAGTCTCGACCCTCCTTTATGACCTTCCTAAGTATACTCAATGTTTTATTGCATCTTTAAACAAGGCCGTCCATCTCGGGATGGTACTAATAATAATAATAATAATAATAGTAGTTTTTATTTTTATTTTATTTTATTTTACATTTTAGATGGGACTTTTACAAACAATAAAGGCAATTACAGAATAAGCATAACTTAGATTCCAAAAGGAATGAGGGGCCTGTTTGCAAGCTTACAATATATAAGGAAATAGGGGAGACACAAAAAGTAAATTATAAAATGTGCTTATATTGTACAACACAGCCATAATATACTAAATGGGGTATTCACATAACGCTGCACGAACTGGTTGCCAGCCATAATGTGTACAGTAAAGACACAGAGTGCTGTTAAGTGCATGGACAGTATGTGAACAGATGCTACGAGAGACATGATTTTGAAGAAAATTTTGAATGGGTGAAACAGGGATAGTTAGATAAGTGAGGTGAGGCGAAAGGCCAGTCTACATGCGTTTTTATGTGTTGATATTGGGAATTAAATGAATTGTCCTGAGTAGTGCATTCTAAATAATTGGCACAGTCCTCAAGAAGTCTTGGAGACGGGAGTGGAAGGTACAGTGTCACGTGCTTACCGCTACAGAGAGGAGCCAGAAGACCTCAGAGTCTGACTTCTCCTACTCCTACACTGATTAGAAGCACTTCACCTTCATATTAAACGGTGTAAATTTCTTTTAGCAGTGCAGGGGTAAATCTACTCAGTTGAAAACTCCTGGAAGCTTTCCTGCCTTAAGGCTTTCAGCTGTACACTGTTATCCACTCTCATCTCCTATATAACTCTTTTTGCCAGCTGATGGAATACTACGTCAGCTGGCAGTATTCCCCGCTTTGAGGTGGGCTCCGGCGGGAGCCCACCTCAAAGCCGCGACAAGTCAGCTGTTTTCAACAGCTATTAGATAGAAACAAGAGTGACTCCAACATGGTGTTAATCCGCACAGCGGTGAAGCCCAATCAGTGCACAGGTAATTGCATGAGCTGATGCTGCAAGCATATATACAGCAGTACGTGCTCCGTGAGCCACACAACCTATTTTGACGTCTGAAACCTTGTCGTTCCATTCTAGACAGAATTCTATCACATTGCATAGGCTCAGAAATTTGCTCTGAGGATAACGCCACAGTGCGCACAGTTCTGCGCTCCCGCAGGCGTCGGTCAATCTGAATGGCCAGAGACATAGAATCACTCAGACCGGAAGGCGTGGGAAACCCCACCATCACATCTTTAACTGATTCAGAAAGCCCCCTTCTGAAAATTGCCGCTAAAGTATCATTATTCCATTTAGTCAACACAGACCATTTTCTGAATTTCTGACAATACAATTTTGCTGCCTCTTGACCCTGAGACAGGGCCAACAAGGTCTTCTCAGCTTGATCCACAGAATTAGGTTCATCTTATAATAGTCCTAAAGCCTGAAAAAAGGAATCAATATTAAGCAAAGCCGGATTCCCAGATTCCAGGGAAAATGCCCAATCCTGCGGGTCGCCACGCAGCAGGGAGATTACGATCTTTATCTGCTGAATGGAATCACCAGAGGATCGAGGTCTCAGGTCAAAAAACAGTTTACAGTTGTTTTTAAAACTCAAAAATTTAGACCTGTCACCAGAAAACAAATCAGGAGTAGGAATCTTCGGTTCTAAAGCAGGAGTCTGAACAAAATAATCAGAAATACCTTGCACCCTAGCAGCAAGCTGGTCTACACGAGAAGCTAATTCCTGAACATTCATGCTTGCACCAGGCTCCTCAGCCATCCAGATATTAAGAGGGAAGAGAACACAAAACAGACTGGAGAAAAAAAAATGGCTCGAGCTTCCTTCCCTTCTTCTGAGATGCATTTAACTCATTGTTGGCCAGTAGTACTGTTATGACCCGTTGACCTAGGAGCTGCATGAGAACTTTCACTGGAGAAGGTGTCCACTATACTGACCGCAATCCTGAACTTAACACCGCACTAGAAGTAGCTGTGGAGTGTACCTAACACACCTAGACACCTCGTCACAGCCGGAGGACTAAATACCCCTAAAGATGGAAATAGGAATACTATCTTGCCTCAGAGAAAATCCCCAAAGGACAGACAGCCCCCCACAAATATTGGCGGTGAGTCGGAGAGGAAAAAACATACACAGGCAGAAAAACAGGATTTAGCACAGGAGGCCACTCTAGCTAGATAGGACAGGATAGGACAGAGTTCTGTGCGGTCAGTATTAAAACCCTTCAAAACATACACAGCAGAATATACAAAAAACTTCCTACATCTACTAAAAGATGTAGGAGCGTAAATCTGCAACTCCAGTGAATCCTACAATCAGAGCAGGAATAAAACTGAAACAAGCACACAGCAGTGTGCCACAGATACAAAAACCAAACACTTATCTTTGCTGAATTTGGCAGCCAGCAGGAGAAGCCAGAAAGTGATCCAACACTTCACAAGGAACATTGACTACTGGCAAGGGCTAAAGGATCCTGCACACCTAAATATCCCAGTCAGAATTGTAATCATCCGATACACCTGGCCAGGACTGCGAGTCAGAGACAACTGCATTCCCACCTACAACCACTGGAGGGAACCCAAGAGCAGAATTCACAACACAGCAGTTCCAGGTGGCCTAGGTCCCTCAGCCCGACCCAACGCTGCATGGGGGCCCGGCAGAGCTCTCACCATCCGATCAGCCACGATTCTCTCCATCATCTCATACGGAGAACAGAACTCAGGCTGGAGCCACTCCTCCACCAATTGCAACAAGTCACTTGCTTGAGACCTGGCAGACCGAGTCTCTACATAGGACCACTGGTCCACCCAATGATCACCCCTTACCTTTGGGGTCTCTTCAGGACTCTGCTATTCACCCCTCACATTAGAGGTCTCCACTTTTTTTTTTTTTTAATTCGTTTATTGGTTCAGAATAAACAAACATTACACACATTTGCATTATCATCATTATTTATACCATGGAATACAAATAGATGCAAAACATCGTTATACCAAAGATTACAAAGGTTGCGTAGTGTGCATGTTAAATCATTAGATCCTTATAAGAAAATACCTAATATACAACTTTAACAACTTTAACCATTAATAGTGAGTCGCCAAAAGAAAAATAGATTTAAATCCTGCTCTATAAGCGATGCCCCCGAAAACCACAAGCCCACCTTCCTATGTAGATGTCTAATCAGTGCAGATTATAGAGTACGATAAGAGGAATTCCATCTGCCCCATATCTTTTCGAATTTACCCGGACAACCTCTATTGTGATACATTGTTTTTTCATATGGGATAATCGAGTTCACCAGATCAATCCAAACTCTAAGGGTCGGGGGGGAGCCACCCATCCATCTTAACGCCAACACTTTCCGTGCCAGAAAGAGTGTCTCACGGAGAAAGATCCCAGTATAGTGATCCCAGGACTCCTCATCCCACACCCCGAACAAACAGGTCAATGGTCTGAGCGGGACAGGGAAGAGGTCTCCACTTTACATCGTTGAAGCTCTGCTAGCTCCCTCTGCATTGTCTCCTGCTGCCGCTGCTGCTGAAAAATCTCTTGCTGGGAATGTTGAAACTGCAGTGTCTCTTGTTGAAGTCTTTGATGACTGAGCACAACCTGCTCCAAAAGTTCCTCCATTTTTCCAGCTGGCTCAAACTGTAGCCTTGCAGGCTTAATCAGTGACATGCTGCACGCTCTGGGTATGCCTCAGTTCACATGCCCGCATTCTCCACCATATGTGATGCAGCGGTAGGACCATATACAGTGAAACAGCAGTGACCCAAGCAAGTTCAAACAAAACATTCTTTTATTGTGTTACTTCACACAGTCAATATAATATACGGCTTCTTCATACAGTCCATTAATAATGCATGGCTATATGACGCAGTCAATACACAGGCCGAACTTCCCTCTGTCCAGTTTCCCTGGGTGACCGCACGCCGATAACAAGTTTCTGTACTCACTCAGCGCACTGCACTCTTTATCCTCTGGAGTGCAGCCGGGTACACATAAGACAGCCCAAGACGCAGGGTGTCAGTCTCTCTGGTTCCTTTAGCCTCTGTGCTGTTCCACACAGAGAGAGCTCTGCAGACAACTGCCCTGTCTGCTTGCAAGAACACACTGACACACCTCCCCCAGTACTACAGGGCTTTTTAATCAGTCACTGCTTCACTATCCTAATTACAGCCACATCTGTGTCTGTAGTACGGCCTTATGGCCTCACTACGCTTCCTTGCACATTCTGGAGAGCACATACAGCGCCCCCTAGCTGTAACAGGGGTCACTGCCTCACACAAGGGAATATGTATGGTCAACTTAGCACAATTTGACCCAGCCACACCCTGTCCACATGGGCCCAGTGAGGTATGGGGAGTGAGAGAATGTGGATAACATGGCCACTGGCATGGCACAACACTAACACTTCCTTTACCTAGCACCAGTGAAGCATAGCCTTTCAGGTCGGTAGGACTGCTACCAGTTAGATATATGGCCAGTCAGTTAAAGGGATTATATCGGGCTAGAAAATAGCACTGGTAGCATGTGAAGTTAAACTGAGAACACTGACATGCGGATTCATGGATCGAGATAAAAGAGCAACCCAAGGTTAAATTAGATATCTAATCATCTTAAGGGCACACTAGACAAAACACTATATACACAATGGATATTGTTATGAACTGGTGGTTTAGAAACACAATGGACCTGGTGGTTAAGAGCACACAAAGTGACCTGATAGTTACTAATAACATAGGACGAGCTCTGAGACGTGGGAACTCTGCTGACCGCAATCCCTAATCCTATCACACCACACTAGAGGTAGCCGTGGAGCGCTCCTGACCAGACCTAGGCGCCTCGGGCACAGCCTGAGAAACTAGCTAGCCCTGAAGATAGAAAAATAAGCCTACCTTGCCTCAGAGAAATTCCCCAAAGGAAAAGGCAGCCCCCCACATATAATGACTGTGAGTAAAGATGAAAATACAAACACAGAGATGAAATAGATTTTAGCAAAGTGAGGCCCAACTTACTGAATAGACCGAGGATAGGAAAGATAGCTTTGCGGTCAGCACAAAAACCTACAAACAACCACGCAGAGGGCGCAAAAAGACCCTCCGCACCGACTAACGGTACGGAGGTGCTTCCTCTGCGTCCCAGAGCTTCCAGCAAGCAAGACAAACCAAAATAGCAAGCTGGGCAGAAAAAATAGCAAACCAAGAAACACAAGCAGAACTTAGCTTATGCAGGGCAGACAGGCCACAAGGACGATCCAGGAGAGAGCAAGACCAATACTGGAACATTGACTGGAGGCAAGGAACAAAGAACTAGGTGGAGTTAAATAGAGCAGCACCTAACGACTTAACCTCGTCACCTGAGGAAGGAAACTCAGAAGCCGCAGCCCCACTCACATCCACCAGAGGAAGCTCATAGACAGAACCAGCCGAAGTACCACTCATGACCACAGGAGGGAGCTTGACCACAGAATTCACAACAGTACCCCCCCTTGAGGAGGGGTCACCGAACCCTCACCAGAGCCCCCAGGCCGACCAGGATGAGCCAAATGAAAGGCACGAACCAGATCGGCAGCATGAACATCAGAGGCAAAGACCCAGGAATTATCTTCCTGACCATAACCCTTCCACTTAACCAGGTACTGGAGTTTCCGTCTCGAAATACGAGAATCCAAAATCTTCTCCACTATATACTCCAACTCCCCCTCAACCAAAACCGGGGCAGGAGGATCAACGGATGGAACCACAGGTGCCACGTATCTCCGCAACAATGACCTATGGAATACATTATGGATGGAAAAAGAAGCTGGAAGGGTCAAACGAAAAGACACAGGATTAAGAACCTCAGAAATCCTATACGGACCAATGAAACGAGGCTTAAACTTAGGAGAGGAAACTTTCATAGGAATACAACAAGACGACAACCAAACCAAATCCCCAACACGAAGTCGGGGACCCACACAGCGCCTGCGGTTAGCGAAACGTTGAGCCTTCTCCTGGGACAATGTCAAATTGTCCACTACATGAGTCCAAATCTGCTGCAACCTATCCACCACAGTATCTACACCAGGACAGTCTGAAGACTCAACCTGCCCTGAAGAGAAACGAGGCTGGAAACCAGAATTGCAGAAAAACGGCGAAACCAAAGTAGCCGAGCTGGCCCGATTATTAAGGGCGAACTCAGCCAAAGGCAAAAAGGACACCCAATCATCCTGATCAGCAGAAACAAAACATCTCCGATATGTTTCCAAGGTCTGATTGGTTCGTTCAGTTTGGCCATTTGTCTGAGGATGGAAAGCCGAGGAAAAAGACAAATCAATGCCCATCCTAGCACAAAAGGCTCGCCAAAACCTCGAAACAAACTGGGAACCTCTGTCAGAAACGATGTTCTCCGGAATGCCATGTAAACGAACCACATGCTGGAAAAACAATGGCACCAAATCAGAGGAGGAAGGCAATTTAGACAAGGGTACCAAATGGACCATCTTAGAGAAGCGATCACAAACCACCCAAATGACCGACATCTTTTGAGAGACGGGGAGATCCGAAATAAAATCCATAGAGATATGTGTCCAGGGCCTCTTCGGGACCGGCAAGGGCAAAAGCAACCCACTGGCACGAGAACAGCAGGGTTTAGCCCGAGCACAAATCCCACAGGACTGCACAAACGAACGCACATCCCGCGACAGAGACGGCCACCAAAAGGATCTAGCCACTAAATCTCTGGTACCAAAGACTCCAGGATGACCAGCCAACACCGAACAATGAACCTCAGAGATAACTCTACTCGTCCATTTATCAGGGACAAACAGTTTCTCCGCTGGGCAACGGTCAGGTCTATTAGCCTGAAATTTTTGCAGCACCCGCCGCAAATCAGGGGAGATGGCAGACAAAATTACCCCCTCTTTGAGAATACCCGCCGGCTCAGGCAAACCCGGAGAGTCGGGCACAAAACTCCTAGACAGGGCATCCGCCTTCACATTCTTAGAGCCCAGAAGGTACGAAACCACAAAGTCAAAACGGGAGAAAAACAGCGACCAACGAGCCTGTCTAGGATTCAACCGTTTGGCAGACTCGAGATAAGGCAAGTTCTTGTGATCAGTCAAGACCACCACGCGATGCTTAGCTCCTTCAAGCCAATGACGCCACTCCTCGAATGCCCACTTCATGGCCAACAACTCTCAATTGCCAACATCATAATTACGCTCAGCAGGCGAAAACTTCCTGGAAAAGAAGGCACATGGTTTCATGACCGAGCCATCAGAACTTCTTTGCGACAAAACAGCCCCTGCTCCAATCTCAGAAGCATCAACCTCGACCTGGAACGGGAGCGAAACATCTGGCTGGCACAACACAGGGGCAGAAGAAAAAGGACGCTTCAACTCCTGAAAAGCTTCTACAGCAGCAGAAGACCAATTGACCACATCAGCACCCTTCTTGGTTAAATCAGTCAACGGTTTAGCAATACTAGAAAAATGATTGATGAAGCGACGATAAAAATTAGCAAAGCCCAGGAACTTTTGCAGACTCTTCAGAGATGTCGGCTGAGTCCAATCATAAATGGCCTGAACTTTAACAGGATCCATCTCGATAGTAGAAGGGGAAAAAATGAAACCCAAAAATGAAACCCTCTGAACACCAAAGAGACACTTTGACCCCTTCACAAACAAAGAATTCGCACGCAGGACCTGGAACACCATTCTAACCTGTTTCACGTGAGACTCCCAATCATCCGAGAAGACCAAAATATCATCCAAGTATACAATCAGGAATTTATCCAGGTACTCTCGGAAGATGTCATGCATAAAGGACTGAAATACTGATGGAGCATTGGAATGCCCGAATGGCATAACCAGGTACTCAAAATGGCCCTCGGGCGTATTAAATGCTGTTTTCCATTCATCGCCCTGTTTAATACGCACAAGATTATACGCACCACGAAGATCTATCTTGGTGAAGCAACTAGCCCCCTTAATCCGAGCAAACAAATCAGACAGCAGCGGCAAGGGGTACTGAAATTTGACTGTGATTTTATTTAGAAGGCGGTAATCAATACAAGGTCTCAACGAACCATCTTTCTTGGCCACAAAAAAGAACCCTGCTCCCAATGGCGACGACGACGGGCGAATATGACCCTTCTCCAAGGATTCCTTTACGTAACTCTGCATAGCGGCGTGCTCAGGCACAGACAAATTAAACAGTCGACCCTTAGGAAACTTACTACCGGGAATCAAATCGATAGCACAATCGCAATCCCTATGCGGAGGTAGGGCACTGGACTTGGGCTCATCAAATACATCCCGGTAATCCGACAAGAACTCTGGGACCTCAGAAGGGGTGGATGATGAAATAGACAGAACTGGAACATAACCATGTTCCCCCTGACAACCCCAGCTGGACACAGACATAGATTTCCAATCCAATACTGGGTTATGGACTTGTAGCCATGGCAACCCCAACACGACCACATCATGCAGATTATGCAACACCAAAAAGCGAATATCCTCTTGATGCGCAGGAGCCATGCACATGGTCAGTTGGGTCCAGTACTGAGGCTTATTCTTGGCCAAAGGCATAGCATCAATTCCTCTCAATGGAATAGGATACTGCAAGGGCTCCAAGAAAAACCCACAGCGCCTAGCAAACTCCAAGTCCATCAAATTCAGGGCAGCGCCTGAATCCACAAATGCCATGACAGAATAGGATGACAAAGAGCAGATCAAAGTAACGGACAAAAGAAATTTCGACTGTACCGTACCAATGGTGGCAGACCTAGCGAACCGCTTAGTGCGCTTAGGACAATCGGAGATAGCATGAGTGGAATCACCACAACAAAAACACAGCCCATTCCGACGTCTGTGTTCTTGCCGTTCAGCTCTGGTCAAAGTCCTATCACATTGCATAGGCTCAGGTTTATGCTCAGATAATACCGCCAAATGGTGCACATTTTTACGCTCATGTAAGCGTCGATCGATCTGAATGGCCAAAGACATAGACTCATTCAAACCAGCAGGCATAGGAAATCCCACCATGACATCCTTAAGGGCTTCAGAGAGACCCTTTCTGAAAATTGCTGCCAGCGCACATTCATTCCATTGAGTGAGCACAGACCACTTCCTAAACTTCTGACAATATATCTCTACCTCATCCTGACCCTGACACAGAGCCAGCAAATTTTTCTCTGCCTGATCCACTGAATTAGGTTCATCATACAGCAATCCGAGCGCCAGAAAAAACGCATCAATATCGCATAATGCAGGATCTCCTGGCGCAAGGGAGAATGCCCAGTCTTGAGGGTCGCCACGTAATCAAGAAATAATGATCTTAACTTGTTGAACTGGGTCACCAGAGGAGCGGGGTTTCAAAGCCAGAAACAGTTTACAATTATTTTTGAAATTCAGAAACTTAGCTCTATCTCCAGAAAATAAGTCAGGAATAGGAATTCTAGGTTCTAACATAGATTTCTGAACCACAATGTCTTGAATATTTTGTACTCTTGCAGTGAGATGATCCACACAAGAAAACAGACCTTTAATGTCCATCACTACACCTGTGTCCTGAACCACCCAAATGTCTAGGGGAAAAGAAAGACAAAACACAGTGCAGAGAAAAAAAAATGGTCTCAGAACTTCTCTTTTCCCTCTATTGAGAAGCATTAGTACTTTGGGCCTCCAGTACTATTATGAACTGGTGGTTTAGAAACACAATGGACCTGGTGGTTAAGAGCACACAAAGTGACCTGATAGTTACTAATAACATAGGACGAGCTCTGAGACGTGGGAACTCTGCTGACCGCAATCCCTAATCCTATCACACCACACTAGAGGTAGCCGTGGAGCGCTCCTGACCAGACCTAGGCGCCTCGGGCACAGCCTGAGAAACTAGCTAGCCCTGAAGATAGAAAAATAAGCCTACCTTGCCTCAGAGAAATTCCCCAAAGGAAAAGGCAGCCCCCCACATATAATGACTGTGAGTAAAGATGAAAATACAAACACAGAGATGAAATAGATTTTAGCAAAGTGAGGCCCGACTTACTGAATAGACCGAGGATAGGAAAGATAGCTTTGCGGTCAGCACAAAAACCTACAAACAACCACGCAGAGGGCGCAAAAAGACCCTCCGCACCGACTAACGGTACGGAGGTGCTTCCTCTGCGTCCCAGAGCTTCCAGCAAGCAAGACAAACCAAAATAGCAAGCTGGACAGAAAAAATAGCAAACCAAGAAACACAAGCAGAACTTAGCTTATGCAGGGCAGACAGGCCACAAGGACGATCCAGGAGAGAGCAAGACCAATACTGGAACATTGACTGGAGGCAAGGAACAAAGAACTAGGTGGAGTTAAATAGAGCAGCACCTAACGACTTAACCTCGTCACCTGAGGAAGGAAACTCAGAAGCCGCAGCCCCACTCACATCCACCAGAGGAAGCTCATAGACAGAACCAGCCGAAGTACCACTCATGACCACAGGAGGGAGCTTGACCACAGAATACACAACAGGATATACACATACAATAGTCAGATATGGAAATACAGGTGGTAGTACACAGGGCTTCACTACCTGGCTCCTACTAGCAGTTTTATGTATCTCCCCACACTGGAGTGATAGAGTGGATCGAGACCTTGGCAGGCATTCGTCTGTTCCCGGGATTTCAAACATGTAACTGGTGTACATCTAGGACATATGATAATTCCATAGAGGCTGGACCACGTGCTGAGCCAGGTGTCCTGTTTCAGCTTCACATTTTGAAGGAGGATTGTAATCTCTGACTGGATATGATACAGTTGATGGGCATGACAGTAACTCCCTCCATATTCTTCACACCTTCCCCTTCAGAGGGCACTAAGGGGCAGCACTTTCTTGTTTCCCCACGTGCCCATTCGCAACCCCCCTCGTTAGGATAACTTGTCAGTGTTACCATCACGGCCCTTCTTATGGCGATTGGCGAAGTGGTACTGCCTGCTGGAATGCAAGGCTCCAGTGTAGCAACCTCCCATTTGTTCGGGATATGGTGTTTAACCAGCTTAGGTGGTTTTGCTCATTTTCCACAGTGAATTGGCTCCCGTACAAGTAGGGCTGCAAAAGCAGCAGGGCCCACACTATTGCCAGGAATTCCTTTTCCATCATGGGTAGGCCATCTCCCTCGTCAGGAGCTTCTGGCTCAGATACAAAACGGGGTGTTCCTGGTCCATAGAGTAGACCTGGCTGAGAAGAGCACCAAGGCCAAAGTCACTAGCGTCGGTCTGTACCAAAATGGCTGTGTAAAGTCAGTTGCTTGTTGTACTGAGAAGCTGGAAAGGGCGGTGTCACCATGGGTGGATTAAGGGTAGCCAGCGCCCCGGGCTGTTCAGACTCTGTGGGCCCCCTGGTTATGTTACAGGGTCATGCGACGGGGTCATCATATACCTGAACCAGATTATTCCAGAAAAATAGATGCTGAGTGAAACTCCACTTCTCACCTATCACACATTAACAGTTCCCACCACCAGATCACACATATAACCAGCAGCTTTTGTTTTGGCCAAAAGATTTTTCAAGCCGCCACCTGTCATGATTCCAATGGCAGGGAATCACAAAAGTACAAGCACCAATGAGCTCTAGGGTGATGGAACCTGAGCTGACCGCGACCCTAAACCTGAACACACAAATAACAATAGCCGGGGAACGTGCCTACATTGATCCTAGACGTCTCGCACCAGCCGAAGATCTAACTTCCCCTATTAGAAGAAACACAGACCTCTCTTGCCTCCAGAGAAATACCCCACAGAAATAGCAGCCCCCCACATATAATGACTGTGAAATGAGAGGAAGGCACATACACAGTATGAAAACAGATTCAGCAAAATGAGGCCCGCTAAAACTAGATAGCAGAGGATACAAAAGTAAACTGCGCGGTCAGCAAAAAACCCTTCAAAAAACCATCCTGCAATTACTTGAACTCATGTTCCAACTCATGGAACATGAGGAGCAATTACAGCCCACTAGAGCAACCAGCAGCAAAGAAACAATTATATGCAAGCTGGACAAGACAAAAATAAAGCAAAACGTGGAACAAGAAAATCAAAAACTTAGCTTGTCCTGAAGATTACTGAAGCCAGAAGCTGAGGTAACAAAACACTCTGATAACCTTGATAGCCGGCGGGGAAATGACAAGAAAGCCCGGTTAAATAGGAAACTCCCAAATCCTAATAGAACAGGTGGACACCAGAGACAGCAGAACACAAATCACCCAGTACCATCAGTAACCAGAAGACACAAAAGAGAATAGTAAAACCAAAAACACTCAGTTTGAAAAAATGTTGCAGTAATCCGCAAGTGCTAGTAAAAGATGTAAAAAACAGGGTATTTGGTTGATACGTTTTTTGCAAAAAATGTATACTAAGCTGCTCTACCAATCTTCACGGTATACCCTTATCAGAGCAGTCCTAACTAATGTATGCAATCCCTATCTGATGTATTTAAAAACCTGATCATCTGTATATAACCTGTGTGAACAGGGTTCAGAGAGGAAAAATCCATGTGTGCATACAGGGTAGAACAGCTTTTGTGCAGATAGCCCAAGAGGAGTGGTGGAACTCCCCAGTCTTGTAGACACAAGAGAACAATTATGGAAACAGGAACACATGGGCTACTTGCACAGTGAACAAGTCTGTATGATCATGTTCACACACCACCAAGAAACCTGAAGACACAAAAGAGAATAGTAAAACCAAAAACACTCAGTTTGAAAAAATGTTGCAGTAATCCGCAAGTGCTAGTAAAAGATGTAAAAAACAGGGTATTTGGTTGATACGTTTTTTGCAAAAAATGTATACTAAGCTGCTCTACCAATCTTCACGGTATACCCTTATCAGAGCAGTCCTAACTAATGTATGCAATCCCTATCTGATGTATTTAAAAACCTGATCATCTGTATATAACCTGTGTGAACAGGGTTCAGAGAGGAAAAATCCATGTGTGCATACAGGGTAGAACAGCTTTTGTGCAGATAGCCCAAGAGGAGTGGTGGAACTCCCCAGTCTTGTAGACACAAGAGAACAATTATGGAAACAGGAACACATGGGCTACTTGCACAGTGAACAAGTCTGTATGATCATGTTCACACACCACCAAGAAACCTGAAGACACAAAAGAGAATAGTAAAACCAAAAACACTCAGTTTGAAAAAATGTTGCAGTAATCCGCAAGTGCTAGTAAAAGATGTAAAAAACAGGGTATTTGGTTGATACGTTTTTTGCAAAAAATGTATACTAAGCTGCTCTACCAATCTTCACGGTATACCCTTATCAGAGCAGTCCTAACTAATGTATGCAATCCCTATCTGATGTATTTAAAAACCTGATCATCTGTATATAACCTGTGTGAACAGGGTTCAGAGAGGAAAAATCCATGTGTGCATACAGGGTAGAACAGCTTTTGTGCAGATAGCCCAAGAGGAGTGGTGGAACTCCCCAGTCTTGTAGACACAAGAGAACAATTATGGAAACAGGAACACATGGGCTACTTGCACAGTGAACAAGTCTGTATGATCATGTTCACACACCACCAAGAAACCTGAAGACACAAAAGAGAATAGTAAAACCAAAAACACTCAGTTTGAAAAAATGTTGCAGTAATCCGCAAGTGCTAGTAAAAGATGTAAAAAACAGGGTATTTGGTTGATACGTTTTTTGCAAAAAATGTATACTAAGCTGCTCTACCAATCTTCACGGTATACCCTTATCAGAGCAGTCCTAACTAATGTATGCAATCCCTATCTGATGTATTTAAAAACCTGATCATCTGTATATAACCTGTGTGAACAGGGTTCAGAGAGGAAAAATCCATGTGTGCATACAGGGTAGAACAGCTTTTGTGCAGATAGCCCAAGAGGAGTGGTGGAACTCCCCAGTCTTGTAGACACAAGAGAACAATTATGGAAACAGGAACACATGGGCTACTTGCACAGTGAACAAGTCTGTATGATCATGTTCACACACCACCAAGAAACCTGAAGACACAAAAGAGAATAGTAAAACCAAAAACACTCAGTTTGAAAAAATGTTGCAGTAATCCGCAAGTGCTAGTAAAAGATGTAAAAAACAGGGTATTTGGTTGATACGTTTTTTGCAAAAAATGTATACTAAGCTGCTCTACCAATCTTCACGGTATACCCTTATCAGAGCAGTCCTAACTAATGTATGCAATCCCTATCTGATGTATTTAAAAACCTGATCATCTGTATATAACCTGTGTGAACAGGGTTCAGAGAGGAAAAATCCATGTGTGCATACAGGGTAGAACAGCTTTTGTGCAGATAGCCCAAGAGGAGTGGTGGAACTCCCCAGTCTTGTAGACACAAGAGAACAATTATGGAAACAGGAACACATGGGCTACTTGCACAGTGAACAAGTCTGTATGATCATGTTCACACACCACCAAGAAACCTGAAGACACAAAAGAGAATAGTAAAACCAAAAACACTCAGTTTGAAAAAATGTTGCAGTAATCCGCAAGTGCTAGTAAAAGATGTAAAAAACAGGGTATTTGGTTGATACGTTTTTTGCAAAAAATGTATACTAAGCTGCTCTACCAATCTTCACGGTATACCCTTATCAGAGCAGTCCTAACTAATGTATGCAATCCCTATCTGATGTATTTAAAAACCTGATCATCTGTATATAACCTGTGTGAACAGGGTTCAGAGAGGAAAAATCCATGTGTGCATACAGGGTAGAACAGCTTTTGTGCAGATAGCCCAAGAGGAGTGGTGGAACTCCCCAGTCTTGTAGACACAAGAGAACAATTATGGAAACAGGAACACATGGGCTACTTGCACAGTGAACAAGTCTGTATGATCATGTTCACACACCACCAAGAAACCTGAAGACACAAAAGAGAATAGTAAAACCAAAAACACTCAGTTTGAAAAAATGTTGCAGTAATCCGCAAGTGCTAGTAAAAGATGTAAAAAACAGGGTATTTGGTTGATACGTTTTTTGCAAAAAATGTATACTAAGCTGCTCTACCAATCTTCACGGTATACCCTTATCAGAGCAGTCCTAACTAATGTATGCAATCCCTATCTGATGTATTTAAAAACCTGATCATCTGTATATAACCTGTGTGAACAGGGTTCAGAGAGGAAAAATCCATGTGTGCATACAGGGTAGAACAGCTTTTGTGCAGATAGCCCAAGAGGAGTGGTGGAACTCCCCAGTCTTGTAGACACAAGAGAACAATTATGGAAACAGGAACACATGGGCTACTTGCACAGTGAACAAGTCTGTATGATCATGTTCACACACCACCAAGAAACCTGAAGACACAAAAGAGAATAGTAAAACCAAAAACACTCAGTTTGAAAAAATGTTGCAGTAATCCGCAAGTGCTAGTAAAAGATGTAAAAAACAGGGTATTTGGTTGATACGTTTTTTGCAAAAAATGTATACTAAGCTGCTCTACCAATCTTCACGGTATACCCTTATCAGAGCAGTCCTAACTAATGTATGCAATCCCTATCTGATGTATTTAAAAACCTGATCATCTGTATATAACCTGTGTGAACAGGGTTCAGAGAGGAAAAATCCATGTGTGCATACAGGGTAGAACAGCTTTTGTGCAGATAGCCCAAGAGGAGTGGTGGAACTCCCCAGTCTTGTAGACACAAGAGAACAATTATGGAAACAGGAACACATGGGCTACTTGCACAGTGAACAAGTCTGTATGATCATGTTCACACACCACCAAGAAACCTGAAGACACAAAAGAGAATAGTAAAACCAAAAACATTTTTTAAATACATCAGATAGGGATTGCATACATTAGTTAGGACTGCTCTGATAAGGGTATACCGTGAAGATTGGTAGAGCAGCTTAGTATACATTTTTTGCAAAAAACGTATCAACCAAATACCCTGTTTTTTACATCTTTTACTAGCACTTGCGGATTACTGCAACATTTTTTCAAACTGAGTGTTTTTGGTTTTACTATTCTCTTTTGTGTCTTCAGGTTTCTTGGTGGTGTGTGAACATGATCATACAGACTTGTTCACTGTGCAAGTAGCCCATGTGTTCCTGTTTCCATAATTGTTCTCTTGTGTCTACAAGACTGGGGAGTTCCACCACTCCTCTTGGGCTATCTGCACAAAAGCTGTTCTACCCTGTATGCACACATGGATTTTTCCTCTCTGAACCCTGTTCACACAGGTTATATACAGATGATCAGGTTTTTAAATACATCAGATAGGGATTGCATACATTAGTTAGGACTGCTCTGATAAGGGTATACCGTGAAGATTGGTAGAGCAGCTTAGTATACATTTTTTGCAAAAAACGTATCAACCAAATACCCTGTTTTTTACATCTTTTACTAGCACTTGCGGATTACTGCAACATTTTTTCAAACTGAGTGTTTTTGGTTTTACTATTCTCTTTTGTGTCTTCAGGTTTCTTGGTGGTGTGTGAACATGATCATACAGACTTGTTCACTGTGCAAGTAGCCCATGTGTTCCTGTTTCCATAATTGTTCTCTTGTGTCTACAAGACTGGGGAGTTCCACCACTCCTCTTGGGCTATCTGCACAAAAGCTGTTCTACCCTGTATGCACACATGGATTTTTCCTCTCTGAACCCTGTTCACACAGGTTATATACAGATGATCAGGTTTTTAAATACATCAGATAGGGATTGCATACATTAGTTAGGACTGCTCTGATAAGGGTATACCGTGAAGATTGGTAGAGCAGCTTAGTATACATTTTTTGCAAAAAACGTATCAACCAAATACCCTGTTTTTTACATCTTTTACTAGCACTTGCGGATTACTGCAACATTTTTTCAAACTGAGTGTTTTTGGTTTTACTATTCTCTTTTGTGTCTTCAGGTTTCTTGGTGGTGTGTGAACATGATCATACAGACTTGTTCACTGTGCAAGTAGCCCATGTGTTCCTGTTTCCATAATTGTTCTCTTGTGTCTACAAGACTGGGGAGTTCCACCACTCCTCTTGGGCTATCTGCACAAAAGCTGTTCTACCCTGTATGCACACATGGATTTTTCCTCTCTGAACCCTGTTCACACAGGTTATATACAGATGATCAGGTTTTTAAATACATCAGATAGGGATTGCATACATTAGTTAGGACTGCTCTGATAAGGGTATACCGTGAAGATTGGTAGAGCAGCTTAGTATACATTTTTTGCAAAAAACGTATCAACCAAATACCCTGTTTTTTACATCTTTTACTAGCACTTGCGGATTACTGCAACATTTTTTCAAACTGAGTGTTTTTGGTTTTACTATTCTCTTTTGTGTCTTCAGGTTTCTTGGTGGTGTGTGAACATGATCATACAGACTTGTTCACTGTGCAAGTAGCCCATGTGTTCCTGTTTCCATAATTGTTCTCTTGTGTCTACAAGACTGGGGAGTTCCACCACTCCTCTTGGGCTATCTGCACAAAAGCTGTTCTACCCTGTATGCACACATGGATTTTTCCTCTCTGAACCCTGTTCACACAGGTTATATACAGATGATCAGGTTTTTAAATACATCAGATAGGGATTGCATACATTAGTTAGGACTGCTCTGATAAGGGTATACCGTGAAGATTGGTAGAGCAGCTTAGTATACATTTTTTGCAAAAAACGTATCAACCAAATACCCTGTTTTTTACATCTTTTACTAGCACTTGCGGATTACTGCAACATTTTTTCAAACTGAGTGTTTTTGGTTTTACTATTCTCTTTTGTGTCTTCAGGTTTCTTGGTGGTGTGTGAACATGATCATACAGACTTGTTCACTGTGCAAGTAGCCCATGTGTTCCTGTTTCCATAATTGTTCTCTTGTGTCTACAAGACTGGGGAGTTCCACCACTCCTCTTGGGCTATCTGCACAAAAGCTGTTCTACCCTGTATGCACACATGGATTTTTCCTCTCTGAACCCTGTTCACACAGGTTATATACAGATGATCAGGTTTTTAAATACATCAGATAGGGATTGCATACATTAGTTAGGACTGCTCTGATAAGGGTATACCGTGAAGATTGGTAGAGCAGCTTAGTATACATTTTTTGCAAAAAACGTATCAACCAAATACCCTGTTTTTTACATCTTTTACTAGCACTTGCGGATTACTGCAACATTTTTTCAAACTGAGTGTTTTTGGTTTTACTATTCTCTTTTGTGTCTTCAGGTTTCTTGGTGGTGTGTGAACATGATCATACAGACTTGTTCACTGTGCAAGTAGCCCATGTGTTCCTGTTTCCATAATTGTTCTCTTGTGTCTACAAGACTGGGGAGTTCCACCACTCCTCTTGGGCTATCTGCACAAAAGCTGTTCTACCCTGTATGCACACATGGATTTTTCCTCTCTGAACCCTGTTCACACAGGTTATATACAGATGATCAGGTTTTTAAATACATCAGATAGGGATTGCATACATTAGTTAGGACTGCTCTGATAAGGGTATACCGTGAAGATTGGTAGAGCAGCTTAGTATACATTTTTTGCAAAAAACGTATCAACCAAATACCCTGTTTTTTACATCTTTTACTAGCACTTGCGGATTACTGCAACATTTTTTCAAACTGAGTGTTTTTGGTTTTACTATTCTCTTTTGTGTCTTCAGGTTTCTTGGTGGTGTGTGAACATGATCATACAGACTTGTTCACTGTGCAAGTAGCCCATGTGTTCCTGTTTCCATAATTGTTCTCTTGTGTCTACAAGACTGGGGAGTTCCACCACTCCTCTTGGGCTATCTGCACAAAAGCTGTTCTACCCTGTATGCACACATGGATTTTTCCTCTCTGAACCCTGTTCACACAGGTTATATACAGATGATCAGGTTTTTAAATACATCAGATAGGGATTGCATACATTAGTTAGGACTGCTCTGATAAGGGTATACCGTGAAGATTGGTAGAGCAGCTTAGTATACATTTTTTGCAAAAAACGTATCAACCAAATACCCTGTTTTTTACATCTTTTACTAGCACTTGCGGATTACTGCAACATTTTTTCAAACTGAGTGTTTTTGGTTTTACTATTCTCTTTTGTGTCTTCAGGTTTCTTGGTGGTGTGTGAACATGATCATACAGACTTGTTCACTGTGCAAGTAGCCCATGTGTTCCTGTTTCCATAATTGTTCTCTTGTGTCTACAAGACTGGGGAGTTCCACCACTCCTCTTGGGCTATCTGCACAAAAGCTGTTCTACCCTGTATGCACACATGGATTTTTCCTCTCTGAACCCTGTTCACACAGGTTATATACAGATGATCAGGTTTTTAAATACATCAGATAGGGATTGCATACATTAGTTAGGACTGCTCTGATAAGGGTATACCGTGAAGATTGGTAGAGCAGCTTAGTATACATTTTTTGCAAAAAACGTATCAACCAAATACCCTGTTTTTTACATCTTTTACTAGCACTTGCGGATTACTGCAACATTTTTTCAAACTGAGTGTTTTTGGTTTTACTATTCTCTTTTGTGTCTTCAGGTTTCTTGGTGGTGTGTGAACATGATCATACAGACTTGTTCACTGTGCAAGTAGCCCATGTGTTCCTGTTTCCATAATTGTTCTCTTGTGTCTACAAGACTGGGGAGTTCCACCACTCCTCTTGGGCTATCTGCACAAAAGCTGTTCTACCCTGTATGCACACATGGATTTTTCCTCTCTGAACCCTGTTCACACAGGTTATATACAGATGATCAGGTTTTTAAATACATCAGATAGGGATTGCATACATTAGTTAGGACTGCTCTGATAAGGGTATACCGTGAAGATTGGTAGAGCAGCTTAGTATACATTTTTTGCAAAAAACGTATCAACCAAATACCCTGTTTTTTACATCTTTTACTAGCACTTGCGGATTACTGCAACATTTTTTCAAACTGAGTGTTTTTGGTTTTACTATTCTCTTTTGTGTCTTCAGGTTTCTTGGTGGTGTGTGAACATGATCATACAGACTTGTTCACTGTGCAAGTAGCCCATGTGTTCCTGTTTCCATAATTGTTCTCTTGTGTCTACAAGACTGGGGAGTTCCACCACTCCTCTTGGGCTATCTGCACAAAAGCTGTTCTACCCTGTATGCACACATGGATTTTTCCTCTCTGAACCCTGTTCACACAGGTTATATACAGATGATCAGGTTTTTAAATACATCAGATAGGGATTGCATACATTAGTTAGGACTGCTCTGATAAGGGTATACCGTGAAGATTGGTAGAGCAGCTTAGTATACATTTTTTGCAAAAAACGTATCAACCAAATACCCTGTTTTTTACATCTTTTACTAGCACTTGCGGATTACTGCAACATTTTTTCAAACTGAGTGTTTTTGGTTTTACTATTCTCTTTTGTGTCTTCAGGTTTCTTGGTGGTGTGTGAACATGATCATACAGACTTGTTCACTGTGCAAGTAGCCCATGTGTTCCTGTTACCATCAGTAACCACCAGAGGGAGCCCAAAAACAGAACTCACAACAGCCACCATAACATGGTAGACACTTTTGGCCGGGCCCTACTCTATTGTAACCTATTAAATATTTGTTAAAATATGCAATACAATTTAGGTATATTTTAATTTACTTTTCAATTTTTAAAATGACCAATAATATCACATACAAGGAACAAATACCGCCACACCATGACCAGACCACATATTACCACCAGTGACCGAATAATATTACACACAAAGAACAAATACCACCGCACCATGACCAGACCACATATTACCACCACAAAGTGACCAAATAGCACATACAAGGGACAAATACCGCAACACCATGACCAGACCACATATTACCTGTTGTGAATTCTGTTATCGAACTCCCTCCTGTGGTCATGAATGGTACTTCGGCGAGTTCTGTCCATGGACTCCCTCTGGTGGCTGTGAGTGGAGCTGCTGCTTCTGAGGTTCCTTCCACAGGTGACGTAGCTTATTCTTTGGCTGGCTGCTCTATTTAACTCCACTCAGATCGTTACTCTGTGCCAGCTGTCAATGTTCTTGTACTGGTTCAGTTCGCTCTTGGATCTTTCGGGTGACCTGTCTACTCCAGCAGAAGCTAAGTCCCTGCTAGTTTATTATTTGTTCATTGTTTTCTTGTCCAGCTGGCTATCATGATTTTTCCGTGCTAGCTGGAAGCTCTGGGATGCAGAGTGGCACCTCCGCACCGTGAGTCGGTGCGGAGGTCTTTTTGCACACTCTGCGTGGTCTTTTGTAGTTTTTTGTGCTGACCGCAAAGATACCTTTCCTATCCTCAGTCTGTTTAGTTAGTCTGGCCTCCCTTTGCTGAAACTTGTTTCATTCCTGTGTTTGTGACTTTCATCTTAACTCACAGTCAATATATGTGGGGGGCTGCCTTTTCCTTTGGGGAATTTCTCTGAGGCAAGGTAGGCTTTATTTTCTATCTCTAGGGCTAGTTAGCTCTTAGGCTATGAAGAGGCGTCTAGGCCTGTTAAGTACGCTCCACGGCTATTTCTAGTGTGTGTGATAGGATTAGGGGTTGCGGTCAGCAGAGCTCCCACTTCCCAGAGCTTGTTCTTGTTAGTTTAACCATCAGGTCATTCCAGGTGCTCCTAACCACCAGGTCTATAACAATTACCACCACATAGTGACTGAACACTACAATACTGATCAGTAATAAAAAAAAAACACAATACTATCACCATAAGTGCCATTATACACAGGAGATCTGTACTTAGTATGCAGTGTCCGTGTACAGGTAATAGTGATCACTGGTGGTATTATACACAGGAGCTCTGTACATAATGTATAGGTAATACAGTGGTCACTGGTGACATTATACACAGGACCTCTGTATATAATATACAGTGTATATTGTCAGTGTATAGGTAACACACTGACTCACCAGTGACGTCTCTAGGTGAAGTCCTTCATCTTTCATTCAGCGCATACCGCCATCACTTCATCCAGCCAGGACTCGTCTCTGCAGGAAATAACACAGTTATCTCGAGCTCCGCTTGCAGAACACATTACTTAATTTTTCCCAACTTCTACATTACACCACATAAAGAAAAAAAGGCAACATAGTGTCACTCTGCACAGTAACAGGACCGCCCCCCCATTTAAAACAGTATACTCAAAAAATAAAATAAATACATCACTACAGTAATAATATCCCTTAATTAGCCCCTATGGTAATAATAATATCTCCCATCCTGGCCCCGTGTATCTCATTCTTGGCTCGAGCCATATGTTCTCGCACCCTGCCCTCATGAGTATCCATCCTGCCCCATATGATCTCCCCATCCTGCCCCATCGGTCTCCATCGTATCCATCCTGCTCCATGATCCTGCACGATCTGTCTCCAATCCTGCCCCATATCTTTCATTCTGCCCCATGTCTCCAATCATGCCCCGTATCTACATTCTTTCCATGTCTCCAATCCTGCCCCATCTGTCTCCAGTCCTGCCCCCTGTGTGGCCAGCATCTCTGCCCTCGTGTGTCCAGCATCCCTGCCCCCAGTGTCTAGCATCTCTGCCCCCAGTGTCCAGCATATCTCTGCCCCCAGTGTCCAGCATATCTCTGCCCCCAGTGTCCAGAATCTCTTCCCCAGTATCTCTGCCCACAGTGTCCAGCATCTCTGCCCCCAATGTGTCCAGCATCTCTGCCCCCAATGTCCAGCATCTCTGCCCCCAATGTCCAGCATCCCTGCCCCCAATGTGTCCAGCATCTCTGCCCCCAATGTGTCCAGCATCTCTGCCTCCAGTTTCCAGCATTCTGGCCCGGGTCCCCCGGATTGCCGCTCTCAATAAAAAAACAAAACAAAACGAGTTCTTCTCACCTGACCACGCTCTTTTGGCGAAGCTCCCTCCTCGCAGCTGAAGCGCGCACTCGCCGGCGACTGACAATGACATCAGACGCCGGCGACTTGCGCGCTGTGGCTGACGTCAGCTGCCAGCCTCCGATTGGCTGGTGGCTGTTAACTATTGATGTGCGGGCGCGGGCCCGCACGACAATAGCGTTAAACTGCCGCAGCGCCGGTAGGGGCCCGGTGAGCAGCGGTGGTCAGAACGGTAGCCCAGGGTCCCCCACATCACTGGGCCCTGGGCTACCGCCCAGATTGACCTCATTATAATCCGCCCCTGGGTGTCACGGTTCCAGCACTCAGGGTGTCTGGGATGCAGTTACTGACAGCTCGGCCGTCCAATCTGGTACAGGGGCGTGCTGAAGCTGTCAGTACTTTGATTGACAGCATTACCGTCCAGTCTGGTTCAGGGGCGTGCTGAGCTGTATGTGTGTTTATTGACAGCTCGACTAGCCTATCTGTAACTGGGAGGTGTCGACTTCGTTCTGGCCATCCGCCTGTTTAACCCCTTCAGTTCTGATCTGTTATACTCCCGGTACTCTGAACTCGGAATGTTACCTGACTATGCTTTTCTCTCTTCCTTCTGTTAATGATGAACCCTCCTGGCTTCTGACCGTGGACTCCCTGACCACTCTGACTCACTGCTTAGTCGTGAGAAGTGACTAGCGGTACAGGCGGTCTCAGTCTTTTGTCTAATCAGCTGTGGAGGACAGCTTCTTCTTAGTGAGGTCCGTCAGGGCTTCGCCAGGTTACTATAGTAGGGAATGAACCTTCTATTGTACCCAGCACTGCCCGGGTAGGACATCACCAGTGTTTTGGTCCTGATGGTTGGCCCGGATGTGATGGACTCTACCTTACTAGTCTCTTGTTTAATAGCCTCCCCTCCTATCCAGTGTCCCAGGTAGTCAACCTCACTCATGCCCAGCTGGCACTTTTCTGGCTTAATGGTCAAGCTTGCCTGGTGGATCCGGTCGAGCATATGCGCCAGATGCTCTAGGTGGTACTCCCAGGTGGGACTTAAGATGGCGAAGTCATCTAGGTATGCGGCCGTGCATCGTTTAAGCCCTTGATCAGCGTGTTGACTATCCACTGAAAAATGTTAGGGGAATTCTTCATGCTGAACGGCATCACAGTATACTTGTACCTTCTGAATGGGGTGATAAAGGAAGAGCATTACCACACCTTGTGGGTCAGGGAAATCTGCCAATATCCCTGGCTCAGATCCATGATGGTCAGGTACTTGGTCCGGCTAACTGATTGAGCATGCTATTGAAGCACAGCATGGGGTATGCATTGGTGACCATGATAGTGTTGAGCCCCCTGTAGTCAATGCAGAACCGGGTTGTCTGGTCCTTCTTTGGGATGAGGACTATAGATGAGGACCAAGTGCTGCTGGATGTTTGGATGACTCCCATCTTCAGCATTTCTTCAGTCTCATTTTACATGTGCTGTGGCACCTAAGGGAGATATGCTGAATGCAGGATTGGGGGGTGATCCCCGGTGTTCATATGATGGATGGCCGACTCAGTCCTCCCACGCTTGTTGCTGAACAACTCATGGAAGAGGTGTAAGGTTGCCCACAGCTGGGACTGTTGGTCTGACAAGAGCTGGTTGCAAACCTCCACATCCTTGATGGTCCAACCTGACCTGGGCGAATATATCCGGGAGGGTCTCCGCCTCCCCCACTTCTGGCAGGTTACATGCGGTAATGGCATAGGCCTCCTTCTCATGATGTGTTTTCTTGTGGAAGGCCTTCTGCCTTCCCTGAGCATGGTCCAGAGACACCAGAAACGTTACAGCGTTGAGCTGCCATTGAGGTACGGGCCTTCCCAGGCTGCCTGAAGCTTGTCCAAGGGTAAAGGGACCAGTAACCACACCTTTTGACCCACCTTGTAGGTCCTCTCACAAGCATCCCGTTTGTACCATCACTTCTGGTCGGCCTGCCTGTGTTTGTGCAATATTATCGTGCATCAGCTGCCTCAAGGCCTACATCTTTCCCGGAGGCACACAACATATGTGATGACTGACACTCCAGGAGTGTCTAAGTCTCCTTCCCATACCTCTTTCACCAAAGCCAGAGGCCCTGCACACGTCACTAATACCAGAGCTCAAACGGTGAGGACTCTGGAACCTCCAAATAGGCAAATCGCAGGTGTGGTAGGTACTGCTCACAGTCACGCCCATGGAAGTCGACCAACATCTGAAGCGCTTGCTTAAGGGTGCTATTGAACTGTTTGCACAGGCCATTCGTCTGTGGGTAGTACAGGCTGGTCACCAGATGTTGCATCTCTATCTGCTTGCTGAGAGACTCCATCAGCTGCGACATGAACTGGGTCGCCCAGTCAGTGAGCATTTCCTGGGGAAAACCTGTTAATGTGGTAGCCACTTTGTCTGCTTGAATGGACGACAAGCCTACCGCTTCATGGATGCTGGTGGCATAGACTGCTACTGTCAGTACAAAGTATTTCACGGAGCTGCTGGAAGTGGACATAGGTCCAACCAGATCCTTAGCCACCCTCCTGCCCAATAATTAGCAGTTAACAGTGGGGATTGAAAGGTGTTGCATGAATGACAAGAAGTGAGCCACATCAGCCCCCATTTTTGGCTAGTGGAAATGCTGGGCTAGCCTGGCCTTTGTCTTAGTGATCCATAGATGTTCAGCCATCATAATGTTGTGTGCAATCCGCAACAACTCCGCCTTGAACGGATAGGGTACCACTAACTGTCGGCAACTAGGCCACACCTCCGGTGAAATTTCCTGAACCATTAGGTCTGAGTCTGAGGGAGGCTGCGCCACCTTCTCCTTGAGAGATTTCAGGCTGTCGTGAGTTTCTAGCGCCGCCTGAAATCCTTGACTGGACGTGGCCAGAAAAGCAAGACCGCCACATCTTCTGTCAGTTCCCCCGGAACCTGTCTCCTAGCCTCCGTCTGACCCGGCAGCCAATGGGTTGGTAGAGGGGATGCAGTCGGACCCCCAAGGGACTCCTGGGGCCCCAGCACTACCATTGTGACAGTAGGTAGTGCCTGCTTCCCTTCTTCTTCTGACCAAGTTGCCAATCCAGACAGACTAACCTGACCCTCTGACATCCCAGTTGTGGAGGAACCCTACAATGAGGCATTACTTGGGATCCCTACCTCTCTTGGGACAGCACCGCCAATTGCATGCTCTCTCTTTGCAGCTGTCTGCCCTCTGCTCTGCTTGTCCCATCCGTGACAAGACAAAAAGTTCCAGCATGCCTGCTGGCCACACTCTGAGGAATCGTTACAGCTTGCTTGATTGATGTCCTCCTCCCCTGAGGGGAAAGGGAGACAGTACATCAACCACTCCCACATCCCTATCAGTAGGCATATTAGTCACATTGACATCAACAACAAGGGTAGACATTATATTGCTATCTGGAGTATAAAGCCTTAAGGGTTCATACTAGGACAGTAGCCACCCCAGGTCCATCCTGAGCAAAACACTTGCAGGAAAATTCAATGATATTCGACCTCCAGCACTCCTTGCTCGGCACCCCAGTACAAATACACTTTGGCGACAAGGAGCGCCGGTTTGACTCCTCCAATCCTGGAGACAGCAAGGGTATTCCCAGGCACCAAATCCTGATTAGTCAGCAGCTCAGGCTGCACAAGAGTCACCTCCGCCCCAGTGTCTCACAGTCCCATGGTGATGTCCTGGTCTATGGTGATGGCTGAAAGTTGTCAAGGAACCTCCCAGCTGATTCCTGTGAAGAATGCTGTCATCCACTGCATTCATCGGGATGCTAAAGACTATCCAGTGGCTAGAGTGGACATTGAAATGTCCCAAGATACTAAGTCCCACAAGGTCAGCATGGTCTAGAATTTATTGCACCCCATTAACATAGTCTGGGATTTTCATTTGTTTTGGGACAAGTGTTATGATCTGGTGGTTTAGGAACAACATGAGACAAGCTCTGAAGGAGGTGGTATCTGTACTGACCGCAGACCCTGAACCTAGCAGCGCAACTAGAAATAGCCGTGGGGGGTACCTGACGCTCCCTAGACCCCTCGGCACAGCCTAAGATCTAACTTCCCCTAAAGATGGAAACAGGAAACCTATCTTGCCTCAGAGAAAATCCCCAAAGGAAAGATAGCCCCCCACAAATATTGACGGTGAGAGGAGGGGAAAATAACATACGCAGAGATTAAATCAGATTTTAGCATAGGAGGCCAGTCTAGCTAAATAGATAGGACAGGAAAGGATACTGTGTGGTCAGTATAAAAACTACAAAACAATCCACACAGAGTTTACAAAATCTCCACACCTGACTAAAGGTGTGGAGGGTAAATCTGCTTCCCAGAGCTTCCAGCTAACAGAAAAAATCCATAATGACAAGCTGGACAAAAATAGAATGCACAGAACAATAAGTCCACAACATGTGGACTGAAATGAGCAAAGCCAGAACTTATCTTAGCAGAACTGGTCAGGAAACCAGGAGAATCCAAGCAGAGATGTGAATCCAGCAGAAAATATTGACAAGTGGCATAGGCTGAAGACTAGAGCCAGGTTAAATAGCAGAGCCAGGAGAGACGATTAGTGAAAGCAGCTGCTAAAGCTAAACCCAAGGAGCAGCAGTTCCACTCAAAACCACGAGAGGGAGCCCAAGGGCAGAATTCACAAAAGTGCCATTTACAACCACCGGAGGGAGCCCAAGAACGGAATTCACAACAGACAAGTGGGGGAAGGGGAGAGGTCTCGGCTGATCGGATAAGAGACGGGTCACCCCTGACGAAGGAATTTTCATTCCAAAATGCGCGTCGGTGTGCGCGGTATCAAGATCTGGTGGCACTTAAAGGTATATTCCCTCATTTTCCCCTTGGTGATTTTTGAGCACCAGGTACATGCCACATTAATATGCACATTGCTAAAATGTACATTGCTTAGCACTTTGCTGTATCCATGCACTTGCACTTTATTATTGTGTCTCTTATCTATAGCGTTCACTGGGCGTTTAAAACATACACATATATACATACAGTTATATGAAAAAGTTTGGGCACTCCTATTAATATTAAGCTTAATGTTTTATAAAAATTGTTTTTTTTGCAACAGCTATTTCAGTTTCATATATCTAATAACTGTTGGACACTAATGTTTCTGCCTTGACATGAGGTTTATTGTACTAACAGAAAATGTGCAATCTGCATTCAAACAAAATTTGACAGGTGCATAAGTTTGGGTACACTTATCATTTTCTTGTTTTAAATACTCCTACCTACTTTTTACTGACTTACTAAAGCATTTATTTTGGTTTTCTAACCTCATTGAGCTTTGAACTTCATAGCCAGGTGTATGCAATCATGAGAAAAGCTACTTAAAGTGGCCACTTGCAAGTTGTTCTCTTGTTTGAATCTCCTCTGAAGAGTGGCATCGTGGGCTCCTCAAAACAACTGTCTAATGATCTGAAAACATAGATTATTCAACATAGTTGTTCAGGGGAAGGATACAAAAAGCTGTCTCAGAGATTTAACCTGTCAATTTCCACTGTGATGAACATAGTAAGGAAATGGAAGAACACAGGTACAGTTCTTGTTAAGGCCAGAAGTGGCAGGCCAAGAAAAACATCAGAAAAGCAGAGAAGAAGAATGGTGAGATCAGTCAAGGACAATCCTCAGACCACCTCCAGAGAGCTGCAGCATCAACTCGCTGCAGATGGTGTCACTGTGCATCGGTCAACTATACAACGCACTTTGCACAAGGAGAAGCTGTATGGGAGAGTGATGTGAAAGAAGCCGTTTCTGCAAGCACGCCACAAACCGAATCGGCTGAGGTATGCAAAAGCACATTTGGAGAAGCCAATTTCTTTTTGGAAGAAGGTCCTGTGGACTGATGAAACCAAGATTGAGTTGTTTGGTCATACAAAAAGGCATTATGCATGGCGGCCAAAAAATACAGCATTCCAAGAAAAACACTTGCTACCCACAGTAAAATTTGGTGGAGGTTCCATCATGCTTTGGGGCTGTGTGGCCAATGCCGGCACTGGGAATCTTGTTAAAGTTGAGGGACGCATGGATTCCTCTCAGTATCAGCAGATTCTTGACAATAATGTTCATGAATCAGTGACAAAGTTGAAGTTACGCAGGGGATGGATCTTTCAGCAAGACAATGATCCAAAACACCGCTCCAAATCTACTCAGGCATTCATGCAGAGGAACAATTACACTGTTCTGGAATGGCCATCCCAGTCCCCAGACCTGAATATCATTGAACATCTGTGGGATCATTTGAAGAGGGCTGTCCATGCTCGGCGACCATCAAACTTAACTGAACTGGAATTGTTTTGTAAAGAGGAATGGTCAAAAATACCTTCATCCAGGATCCAGGAACTCATTAAAAGCTACAGGAAGCAACTAGAGGCTGTTATTTTTGCAAAAGGAGGATCTACTAAATATTAATGTCACTTTTCTGGTGGGGTGCCCATACTTATGCACCTGTCAAATTTTGTATGAATGCAGATTGCACATTTTCTGTTAGTACAATAAACCTCATTCCAAGGCAGAAACTTTACTGTGTCCAACAGTTATTCGATATATGAAACTGAAATAGCTGTTGCAAAAAAAACAATTTTTATAAAACATTAAGCTTAAGATTAATAGGGGTGCCCAAACTTTTTCATATAACTGTACTGTATATATTTTTCAACCCATATGCACCTTATGACTATATGAGTTTTTTTTGTTATGCATCACATTGGGGTGATTAGCTTTTTTCAATTCCTATATTGCTTGTGCACTACAGTGATTATATAAACATTGCAAAAATTTAAATTTTTTACTTTTTTCTTTTTTATTCATTTTTTATGATTTTGTATGGATGGTGCTTGTACTTCCTTGGGGAAATATTATAAAATATATGTATTGAATTTTGTGAATTTTACCTTATCCGCTATTTGCAATATTGGTCTTTTTATATACAGAGGTTCATTTTTAATCATTTACATTTTTTATGCATACCTTGATTATGCTTTTCTATTGTCATATTATCTAATATATAAAGCTGAATGTGTGTATGTGTGTATGTCCGGGATTGGCATCTGCACCGTCGCAGCTACAGCCACAAAATTTTACAGTCACACGTCTGGAGCCCGATAGCGTCATAGGCTATGTTGTGAGGCAAAATTTTAACACCGCAAGTTCCAATTCACCAAACAATTTTGCCCCTATCTACATAATGGGGAAAAAGTTAAAGGAAAAGTGTTGGAGGCAAATTGACAGCTGCTAGATGTGAACAAGGGGGACTTAAAGAGTGAGAGCGATGGTGCCAAAGAGTATATACCATACAGTTGCTAAGGTGGGGCCCCGACATGGGATACTCACCACACACGGGGATATGAACACACACACAAAATGCGCCACACATTACCACGTGCTTGAACACATATACCACCCTCAGCACACATTTCACCACACATACACCAACCTCGCCACATAAAAGTCGAAACACAAAAGTCGCCGCTCAAAACTCGCCACGCGTAAAACTCGCCACATGCAAAACTAGGCTCACGCAAAACTCACCACACGTGCAAAACTCACTTCATGGCAAAAAACTCACCACACACAAAACTTGCACACGCGGAAAAATTGCCACATGCACAAAAGTTGCAACACATGCAAAAGTTGCCTCACACAAAACTTGCTCATACTCAAAACGCACCACACATAAAACTCGCCATGCGCAAAACTTGCCATGCGCAAAACTTGCTGCCCACAACTTGCTACACTAACCTGTCACATGCAACTTGACACACAAAAAGTTGCTACACGCATGTCGCCACACAAAACTCATCTCACAAAAGTCGCTACATGCATGTTGCCACATGCAACTCAACACACACAACTTGACACATGAAACTCGCCCTAAAACACACACAAGTCTGGTATTATCCTTCAAAAATAAAAATCTGATTAATAAGCAGACAAACTACAAGAGCAACAAATGTACCATATAGGAAATACGGCAGCTGTCAGTTACATGACCTGTCTATTATGTGTATGTGTGAGCTAATATATACTGCCAGGGGGGAGGGCTTCCTGTTGGCTGGGGATTTATCAGGCTGCCAATTTAGCTTACAAATACTGAGGTAAAAATACTGACCAAATAACGTGTGAACGCGGTCTAATACAGGAGGAGATGACATACAGATATATACTATATACAGGGGAGCTAACACACAGATATATACTATATACAGGAGAGATGACACACATGTGTATACTATATAAAGGAGGAGATGACACACAGGTATATACTATAAACAGGAGGAGATGACACATACATGTATACTATATACAGGGGAGATGACACACAGGTATATACTATATAAAGGAGATGACATACAGGTACATACTATATACAGGGGAGATAACACACAGGTATATACTATATACAGGAGCAGATGACACACACATATATACTATATACAGGGGAGATGACACACAGGTATATACTATATACAGGAGGAGATGACATACAGGTATATACTGTATACAGGAGGAGATGACACACTGGTATATACTATATACAGGGGAGATGACAAACAGGTACATACTATATACAGGGGAGATGACACAGGTATATACTATATACAGGGGAGATGACACACAGGTATATACTATATAGAGGGGAGATGACATACAGGTATATACTATATACAGGAGGAGATGGCACATAGGTATATACTATATACAGGAGGAGATGACATACAGGTATATACTATATACAGGAGGAGATGACACACTGGCATATACTATATACAGGGGAGATGACATACAGGTACATATATATACAGGGGAGATGACACACCGGTATATACTAAATACAGGGGAGATGACACACAGGTATATACTATATACAGGGGAGATGACACACTGGTACATACTATATACAGGAGGAGATGACACACAGGTATATACTATATACAGGAGGAGATGACACACAGGTATATACTATATACAGGGGAGATGACACACACATATATACTATATACAGGGGAGATGACACACAGGTATATACTATATACAGGAGGAGATGACATACAGGTATATACTATATACAGGAGGAGATGACACACACACATATACTATATACAGGGGAGATGACACACAGGTATATATTATATACAGGGGAGATGACACACAGGTATATACTATATACAGGAAGAGATGACACACAGGTATATACTATATACAGGAGGAGATGACATACAGGTATATACTATATACAGGAGGAGATGACACACTGGCATATACTATATACAGGGGAGATGACATACAGGTACATATTATATACAGGGGAGATGACACACAGGTATATACTATATGCAGGGAAGATGACACACAGGTATATACTATATACAGGGGAGATGACACACAGGTACATACTATATACAGGAGGAGATGAGACACATGTATATACTATATACAGGAGGAGATGACACACAGGTATATACTATATACAGGGGAGATGACACACACACATATATACTATATACAGTGGAGATGATACACAGGTATATACTATATACAGGAGGAGATGACATACAGGTATATACTACATACAGGAGGAGATGACACACACACATATACTATATACAGGAGAGATGACACACAGGTATATACTATATACAGGGGAGATGACACACAGGTATATACTATATACAGGAGAAGATGACATATATATATACTATATACAGGAGGAGATGACACACAGGTATATACTATATACAGGAGGAGATGACACACAGGTATATACTATATACAGAGGAGATGACACACGTATATACTATATACAGGAGGAGATGACACACAGATATATACTATATACAGGAGGAGATGACATACAGGTACATACTATATACAGGAGGAGATGACACACAGGTATATACTATATACAGGAGCAGATGACACACAGGTATATACTATATACAGGAGGAGATGACTTACAGGTATATACTTTATACAGGAGGAGATGACACACATATATACTATATACAGGAGGAGATGACAAATAGGTGTATGCTATATAAAAGAGGAGATGACACATAGGTATATAGAGGAGATGACATACAGCAGGTATATACTATATACAGGGGAGATGACATACAGGTATATACTATATACAGGAGATGACATACAGGTATATACTATATATAGGAGGAGATGACATACAGGTATATAGTATATACAGAAGAGATGACATACAGGTTTATACTATATACAGGAGGAGATGACACATAGGTATATACAATATACAGGAGGATATGACATACAGCAGGTATATACTATTTACAGGAGAGATGACATACAGGTATATACTATATACAGGAGATGACATACTGGTGTATATTATATAAGGGAGATAACAAACATGTATATACTGAGGGGAAAATGAGAGGTGTGAGGTGAAAATGAGGGGTGTGAGGTGAAAATGAAAAGGTGTGAGTGCAAAATGAGAGGAGTGAGGGAAAATAGTGGAGTGATCAGAAAATGACAGATGTGAGGTCGAAATGACAAGTGTTAGGGGGGAATGAGAGGAGTGAGGGGGAAAATAAGAGGAGTGAGGGGGAAAATGAGAGGTGTAAGGGAGAAAATGAGAGATGTGAGGGGAAAATGAGAGGTGTGATGGGAAAATAAGAGAAGTGAGGTGCTATAACTAACCACAGATATTTATTATGCCTAGGCAACGCCGGGCTCTTCAGCTAGTTTCTAAATAAAGATATATCTTTTTGTTACACATTCTCTGCTTTGGTGGTTTTTGGTCTTGTCCTGTTTGGAGCACGGATCAGTTGTTTCTTGTAAGTGGTTTCCACTTGTTTTTCTGCACATATGGTGGCTCTAGGTATTTAATGAATTATTTGTTTACAAAAAATATTGAATTAACAGGATATTCCTATATAATACCATTGGGTGTCACTCCTGTGTCTCAATAGATACACAAATTGAAAGAAATGGATGGCACTCACCGGATAAAAAAACTTCTTTATTCCAATACTTTAAAACATCAGCGTCGGGAGGATGGGAGCAGGAGTGGAATGGACGACAGCCAGTAGAAGCGCCACTACAGCGCGAAACGGCTGTCGTCCATTCCACTACTGCTCCCATCCTCCCGATGTTTTAAAGTATTGGAATAAAGAAGTTTTTTTATCCGGTGAATGCCATCCATTTCTTTCAATTTTTGTATCTATTGTGGCTATTTTCTTTGGAGTGGCACCTCGGCTCACGGAGCACGTACTGCTGTATATATGCTTGCAGCATCAGCTCATGCAATTACCTGTGCACTGATTGGGCTTCACCGCTGTGCGGATTAACACCATGTTGGAGTCACTCTTGTTTCTATCTAATAGCTGTTGAAAACAGCTGACTTGTCGCGGCTTTGAGGTGGGCTCCCGCCGGAGCCCACCTCAAAGCGGGGAATACTGCCAGCTGACGTAGTATTCCATCAGCTGGCAAAAAGAGTTATATAGGAGATGAGAGTGGATAACAGTGTACAGCTGAAAGCCTTAAGGCAGGAAAGCTTCCAGGAGTTTTCAACTGAGTAGATTTACCCCTGCACTGCTAAAAGAAATTTACACCGTTTAATATGAAGGTGAAGTGCTTCTAATCAGTGTAGGAGTAGGAGAAGTCAGACTCTGAGGTCTTCTGGCTCCTCTCTGTAGCGGTAAGCACGTGACACTGTACCTTCCACTCCCGTCTCCAAGACTTCTTGAGGACTGTGCCAATTATTTAGAATGCACTACTCAGGACAATTCATTTAATTCCCAATATCAACACATAAAAACGCATGTAGACTGGCCTTTCGCCTCACCTCACTTATCTAACTATCCCTGTTTCACCCATTCAAAATTTTCTTCAAAATCATGTCTCTCGTAGCATCTGTTCACATACTGTCCATGCACTTAACAGCACTCTGTGTCTTTACTGTACACATTATGGCTGGCAACCAGTTCGTGCAGCGTTATGTGAATACCCCATTTAGTATATTATGGCTGTGTTGTACAATATAAGCACATTTTATAATTTACTTTTTGTGTCTCCCCTATTTCCTTATATATTGTAAGCTTGCAAACAGGCCCCTCATTCCTTTTGGAATCTAAGTTATGCTTATTCTGTAATTGCCTTTATTGTTTGTAAAAGTCCCATCTAAAATGTAAAATAAAATAAAATAAAAATAAAAACTACTATTATTATTATTATTATTAGTACCATCCCGAGATGGACGGCCTTGTTTAAAGATGCAATAAAACATTGAGTATACTTAGGAAGGTCATAAAGGAGGGTCGAGACTGGGACTATCTCATACCATATCTGCTGTTCTCTAACTGGGAGGCTCCACAGGCCTCTAATGGATTCTTACCATTCGAACTTCAGTATGGCTAACATTTGCAGGGTCTCATTGATATACTGTAGCGAAGGAAACATGGGAAGCAGAAGTCACGCCCTACTGGAACGTCATCAAGCACGTCGCTCAGATGCAGGAGAGGATTGCAAAGGTGATGCCCATTGTAAAAGGACATTTACGCCATGCATAAAGAGCTCAAGCTATGGTCTACAACTGGTTAGCCAGGGTAAGGCAGTTCAGCCTCGTACTAATTCCCCCATTGGAGATTAAGGTCCTTATGAGGTGGTGGCAAAGCTTGGTGAAGTTAACTACAGGATTCATCAACCAGGAAGACATAGGCCATACCAGATCTACCTTGTCGATCTCATCAAGCTGTGGCAAAATAGAGAGCAGATGTTAAAGGAGTCAAAATATTGGAGATGCTGTCGAAGGCCCAAAAACAGCCTTGTCTGGAATTGCTGCAGCAGAACAGGGACCTGTTCTCAGATTTGACATGGTGTGCAAAAGGTTATAAAACATAAAGTTCTAATGGAACCCCGTGCAAAGTTGAACTTGAATCCCTATCGAATTCCAGAGGCCCAATGAGGGCTGATCTCCAAGAAAGTAAGTCATATGTTGATACTCAGAGTCACTGAGGAATCAAAGGCTATGTCCACACGTTGCAGCTTTCCATGTGTTTACAGTACAATTTAAATCTATGGAAAACGCAATTCGCAGTGCCCATGTTGTGGAAAAAAACGCGCGGAAATGCTGCGGTTTACATTCCGCAGCATGTTAATTCTTTGTGCGGATACCACTGCGGTTTACACCTGCTCTATAATAGGAATCCGCAGGTGTAAAACCGCAGATGGAATCCGCATAAAAACCGCGGTAAATCCACAGGTAAAACGCAGTGCCTTTTACCTGCGGATTTCTAAAATCCGCTGCAGAAAAATCCGCAGAGCTCCTTTCTACGTGTGCACATACCCAAAGAGCGGATGGTCTAGCCCTATTGTCTAGGTTCCAAAACTCGATGGTGAATGGAGGTCCTGTATCGACTATAGGAAGCTGAATGAAGTCTCCAAGTTAGACGCATATCCGATGCTTCGTTGAGCTGATTGAGAGACTTGGGCCGGCAAGGTACATAACCACCTTGGATTTAACAAAGGGATATTGGCAAATACTCATGCAACAAGAAGTGAATGAGAAAACTGCTTTTTTAACGCCCGACGGATGCTTCCAATAGATCCCTATGTTGTTTGAACTGCGGGGAGTCACGGCTACCTTCCAGAGGTTCATGGACTGCACCCTTGAACCCCATAAGAATTACACTGCTGCATACCTGAATGATATTGTGATCTTCAAGGCATATTGGGGATTTCATCTCCAAAAGATCCAGAAGGATTTTGAAACTTATAGGAATGCAGGGTTTTCGATAAATTCCCAAAAATGTGCCATGTGGAAAGAATAGGCCAAAATACCTAGGATATGTAGTAGGTAGAAGCAAGATAAAACCCCAGATCAGTAAAGTGGATGCAATCCAAAACTGGTTGAAACCACTCTCAAAGAAGCAAGTTAGATCCTTTCTAGGAATCGTGGGGTACTACAGGAGATTCATCCAAACTTTGCCATGATGGCCAAACCCGTGACTGACCTCCTTAAGGGAACAAAATAAACTACAGCCAAATGGTCTCTGTATGCAGAGACAGCCTTTCAAGAACTGAAAGTGGCTCTGTGTACACAGCCGATCCTGGTTGCACCGGACTTCAAGAAGGAATTTGTAGTCCAAAGAGAAGCCTCAGAAATCTGTTTAGGAGCAGTCCTTTCTCAGATGATACACGGGGAGGAGCACCCCGTTCTCTACCTGAGTAAGAAGGTGTCGGCATGTGAAAAGAATTATTCCATCGTAGAAAATGAATGCTTGGCCATAAAGTGGCCAGTGGACACTTTACGGTTCTATCTGTTAGGGTGAAAGAAAATTTAAATAAGCATGAGATCATGCCCCACTCAGGTGGGTGAGGGAAGAAAAGGGGAAATTTAGGCAGTGGGGGGGATTTATCTAAGGTGGCTACCAGACACATAGGTGATGGGATGTATGCATCATAGAGGTGGTTGTCATCTGTGATAAAAACCTGGATTATTGCTCTAGTTTACACAGTACTAAGAGGCTTGTATTGGGCATTTGGGTCAGGATTTATGGGCAGCCTGAGAGATGGGTGGGTCTGGCTGTCCACATACCCCACCTCTGTTCTTTTTTGTAATATCACTACCTACAGCCTTTTACATTTGGCTTAATCGGGACACTGAAAACAAATGGAAGCCACCTGAAGGACCTTCCAGGACGCAAGGGTTACTATCCATATACAGTCTACAGGATTGAGGTACCATAGCCGTACACCCCCGTTATTACATACTAAAGGTTCATACGGTGTCATGTTTTATTTATTTATTCTTTCACTGAAATTTTAGCGCAAATATATATTTATAACATTTCTGTGTATTATCTCTAGACTGAGCCGGTATACTGGATGCTATCCAGCCTTTGTGACCAGGACTGACTCAAAAGAGACTTAGTCAAGAACTGTTTACTAGAGTTGAGCGACCTTGACCTTTTTTATGACATAAAGTCGGGATCGACCGAAACACGAAACCCAATGCAAGTCAATGGGACAGCATAGTCGGCAGTGAGTGGGGGCCAGGAAAACACCTAGAGTGCCCATTTTAATGTCAAAACCATCCATTCTTCTTAATGAAGCTTGTCAAGCGTAATTTACCTTATAATAATTGGAAGGCATTTGAAATTGGGGGTCATTTGGCTAAAGTTGTGGTGGGTAGGGCTGGTTCAAGTAATTAGTGGGCCCACGAAATCTGGACCACGTCACGGCAGTGGAGCAGGGAGAGGTAAGTATTTCAACTTTGCAAGTGCTGTGAACCTGAGCAAGCAGGGGGGGCCCACTCGTTGGCATTGGCACTGGCACAGGGCCCCTCAAAGTACAGCGGTGTGTTTGCACGGCGGGGGCGCCTCCCACCGGCAGCAACACTTTTGCGTACCATGAGAGGCCCTGTGCCAGTGATGTCGCCAACTAGTATTCCTCCCCTCACCTGATGAAGGAACCTGCACTTTCATCTGCACCTTCCTGTTTGTCCCCGTGTAAGGTGGTATGGTATGCGGGAAGGGGGACCTGACTTTCAGCAGGGTCACAATCTTGCAGTGTAGCGTGCACGGGAAATGTTGCGTTATGGGTCAATGTACCAGCAGACTCATCTATCACTGGCTGGGCAATGGGCAGGATGAGGAGGAAACACAGATATAGGCCCAAAGAATAAAGTGGGCTAAATGCAGTTCAAAATTGGTAACACAGGACTAATCAGGGGGCATTGCAGTGGAGGACAACTGGAATGAGAGGCTGACACAGAGAGTAGGCCCAAATCAGTAAGTAGTCGAAATGCAGTTCAAAATTGGCAACAGTAGTAAACAGGCGGCACAGCTTTGTTCAGTGGAGGAGAACAGCAAGGAGTGGCAGACACCGATAGTAGGCCCCAACCCAACTAGTAGGCCAAATGCAGTCTAACATTAACAACTACTTAACGAGCGCCTGAAAACGGAATTTCAGGACAGGAAACCAGGAGAACAGCAAGGAGCGTCAGACACCGATAGTAGGCCCCAAACCAACTAGTACGCCAAATGCAGTTGTTCGGTTTAACCACAATTTAATGAGAGCCTGAAGATAGAAGTTCAGGAAAGGCAACCTGGAGAACACCTTGGAGTGGAACACACCATCTCTCTACACCCCATACCCAATTTGTAGGTCTAATGCAGCGTAGTTTCCAACAACTACTAAACGAGAGCATGATGATCGAAGCATTGGCGAGGAAACCTGGGGAACACCTTGGAGTGGAACACACCATCTCTCTACACCCCATACCCAATTTGTAGGCCTAATGCAGCATAGTTTCCAACAACTACTAAACGAGAGCATGATGATCGAAGCATTGGCGAGGAAACCTGGGGAACACCTTGGAGTGTAACACACCATCTCTCTACAGTGGAACACACCATCTCTCTACACCCCATACCCAATTTGTAGGCCTAATGCAGCGTAGTTTCCAACAACTACTAAACGAGAGCCGGAAGATCGAAGCTCAGGAAAGGCAACCTGGAGAACATCTTGGAGTGGAACACACCATCTCTCTACACCCCATACCCAATTTGTAGGCCCAATGCAGCGTAGTTTCCAACAACTACTAAACGAGAGCCGGAAGATCGAAGCAATGGAGAGGAAACCTGGGGAACACCTTGGAGTGTAACACACCATCTCTCTACACCCCATACCCAATTTGTAGGCCTAATGCAGCGTAGTTTCCAACAACTACTAAACGAGAGCCGGAAGATCGAAGCTCAGGAAAGGCAACCTGGAGAACACCTTGGAGTGGAACACACCATCTCTCTACACCCCATACCCAATTTGTAGGCCCAATGCAGCGTAGTTTCCAACAACTACTAAACGAGAGCCGGAAGATCGAAGCAATGGAGAGGAAACCTGGGGAACACCTTGGAGTGTAACACACCATCTCTCTACACCCCATACCCAATTTGTAGGCCTAATGCAGCGTAGTTTCCAACAACTACTAAACGAGAGCCGGAAGATCGAAGCAATGGAGAGGAAACCTGGGGAACACCTTGGAGTGTAACACACCATCTCTCTACACCCCATACCCAATTTGTAGGCCTAATGCAGCGTAGTTTCCAACAACTACTAAACGAGAGCATGAAGATCGAAGCAATGGAGAGGAAACCTGGGGAACACCTTGGAGTGGAACACACCATCTCTCTACACCCCATACCCAATTTGTAGGCCTAATGCAGCGTAGTTTCCAACAACTACTAAACGAGAGCATGAAGATCGAAGCAATGGAGAGGAAACCTGGGGAACACCTTGGAGTGGAACACACCATCTCTCTACACCACATACCCAATTTGTAGGCCTAATGCAGCGTAGTTTCCAACAACTACTAAACGAGAGCCGGAAGATCGAAGCTCAGGAAAGGCAACCTGGGGAACACCTTGGAGTGGAACACACCATCTCTCTACACCCCATACCCAATTTGTAGGCCTAATGCAGCGTAGTTTCCAACAACTACTAAACGAGAGCATGATGATCGAAGCATTGGCGATGAAACCTGGGGAACACCTTGGAGTGGAACACACCATCTCTCTACAGTAGAACACACCATCTCTCTACACCCCATACCCAATTTGTAGGCCTAATGCAGCGTAGTTTCCAACAACTACTAAACGAGAGCCGGAAGATCGAAGCTCAGGAAAGGCAACCTGGGGAACACCTTGGAGTGGAACACACCATCTCTGTACACCCCATACCCAATTTGTAGGCCTAATGCAGCATAGTTTCCAACAACTACTAAACGAGAGCCGGAAGATCGAAGCAATGGACAGGAAACCTGGGGAACACCTTGGAGTGTAACACACCATCTCTCTACACCCCATACCCAATTTGTAGGCCTAATGCAGCGTAGTTTCCAACAACTACTAAACGAGAGCCGGAAGATCGAAGCAATGGAGAGGAAACCTGGGGAACACCTTGGAGTGTAACACACCATCTCTCTACACCCCATACCCAATTTGTAGGCCTAATGCAGCGTAGTTTCCAACAACTACTAAACGAGAGCATGAAGATCGAAGCAATGGAGAGGAAACCTGGGGAACACCTTGGAGTGGAACACACCATCTCTCTACACCCCATACCCAATTTGTAGGCCTAATGCAGCGTAGTTTCCAACAACTACTAAACGAGAGCATGATGATCGAAGCATTGGCGAGGAAACCTGGGGAACATCTTGGAGTGGAACACACCATCTCTCTACAGTGGAACACACCATCTCTCTACACCCCATACCCAATTTGTAGGCCTAATGCAGCGTAGTTTCCAACAACTACTAAACGAGAGCATGAAGATCGAAGCAATGGAGAGGAAACCTGGGGAACACCTTGGAGTGGAACACACCATCTCTCTACACCCCATACCCAATTTGTAGGCCTTATGCAGCGTAGTTTCCAACAACTACTAAACGAGAGCATGATGATCGAAGCATTGGCGAGGAAACCTGGGGAACACCTTGGAGTGGAACACACCATCTCTCTACAGTGGAACACACCATCTCTCTACACCCCATACCCAATTTGTAGGCCTAATGCAGCGTAGTTTCCAACAACTACTAAACGAGAGCCGGAAGATCGAAGCTCAGGAAAGGCAACCTGGGGAACACCTTGGAGTGGAACACACCATCTCTCTACACCCCATACCCAATTTGTAGGCCTAATGCAGCGTAGTTTCCAACAACTACTAAACGAGAGCCGGAAGATCGAAGCAATGGAGAGGAAACCTGGGGAACACCTTGGAGTGTAACACACCATCTCTCTACACCCCATACCCAATTTGTAGGCCTAATGCAGCGTAGTTTCCAACAACTACTAAACGAGAGCCGGAAGATCGAAGCAATGGAGAGGAAACCTGGGGAACACCTTGGAGTGTAACACACCATCTCTCTACACCCCATATTCAATTTGTAGGCCTAATGCAGCGTAGTTTCCAACAACTACTAAACGAGAGCCGGAAGATCGAAGCAATGGAGAGGAAACCTGGGGAACACCTTGGAGTGTAACACACCATCTCTCTACACCCCATACCCAATTTGTAGGCCTAATGCAGCGTAGTTTCCAACAACTACTAAACGAGAGCCGGAAGATCGAAGCAATGGAGAGGAAACCTGGGGAACACCTTGGAGTGTAACACACCATCTCTCTACACCCCATACCCAATTTGTAGGCCTAATGCAGCGTAGTTTCCAACAACTACTAAACGAGAGCATGAAGATCGAAGCAATGGAGAGGAAACCTGGGGAACACCTTGGAGTGGAACACACCATCTCTCTACACCCCATACCCAATTTGTAGGCCTAATGCAGCGTAGTTTCCAACAACTACTAAACGAGAGCATGATGATCGAAGCATTGGCGAGGAAACCTGGGGAACACCTTGGAGTGGAACACACCATCTCTCTACAGTGGAACACACCATCTCTCTACACCCCATACCCAATTTGTAGGCCCAATGCAGCGTAGTTTCCAACAACTACTAAACGAGAGCCGGAAGATCGAAGCTCAGGAAAGGCAACCTGGGGAACACCTTGGAGTGGAACACACCATCTCTCTACACCCCATACCCAATTTGTAGGCCCAATGCAGCGTAGTTTCCAACAACTACTAAACGAGAGCCGGAAGATCGAAGCTCAGGAAAGGCAACCTGGGGAACACCTTGGAGTGTAACAAACCCTCTCTCTACACCACGGAAGGGCTGATTCTTAGGAAGGAAGGCTGTCGGAAAGAAGCAGGGCGCGTCCGAGGGTGATTATATTCTTATTAGGTATATACTCACCCTCGGACGCGCCCTGCTTCTTTATTTGTAATGAATGTTTATTTGCAATGTGGTTTTGACTTACTCTATTTTTTTGGTAAATAATGATTTTATTATTTTCATTGTTTTGCATCTTCTTGGCAATAATATAAAGAAGACGCGACAGGACAACACTCGGTGGATGCCATATCTGTGTTTAAAATTGAAAAAACCTTTCAGTTAACTACTTGCAGGAGAAAGTTATTGTAGCTGGTGGCCATTTTTAGTACTGTACCAGATTTTTGTTGTATGTGTTTGTTTTTAATGTTAAAATGTCTGCATTTGATATCTCTCCAGTATTTTCTTTTTTTATAAGCAAAATACTTATTTTTATATTTTCTGATGTTGGTTCCAGGGGTATACGGGCAGCAGTGGTGTGGTCAGTGGAGGCGTAGTGGAAGGAGTGACCGCAGACAGGCATCGAAGGCCTAAAATAATAACACATGGCTGTAGGCAATTTTAAATTGGTTCCAGGGGTACACGGGCAGCAGTGGTGTGGTCAGTGGAGGCCTAGTGGAAGGAGTGACCGCAGACAGGCATCGAAGGCCTAAAATAATAACACATGGCTGTAATCAATTTTAAATTGGTTCCAGGGGTACACGGGCAGCAGTGGTGTGGTCAGTGGAGGCCTAGTGGAAGGAGTCACCGCAGACAGGCATCGAAGGCCTAAAATAATAACACATGGCTGTAGGCAATTTTAAATTGGTTCCAGGGGTACACGGGCAGCAGTGGTGTGGTCAGTGGAGGCCTAGTGGAAGGAGTCACCGCAGACAGGCATCGAAGGCCTAAAATAATAACACATGGCTGTAGGCAATTTTAAATTGGTTCCAGGGGTACACGGGCAGCAGTGGTGTGGTCAGTGGAGGCCTAGTGGAAGGAGTGACCGCAGACAGGCATCGAAGGCCTAAAATAATAACACATGGCTGTAGGCAATTTTAAATTGGTTCCAGGGGTACACGGGCAGCAGTGGTGTGGTCAGTGGAGGCCTAGTGGAAGGAGTGACCGCAGACAGGCATCGAAGGCCTAAAATAATAACACATGGCTGTAGGCAATTTTAAAATGGTTCCAGGGGTACACGGGCAGCAGTGGTGTGGTCAGTGGAGGCCTAGTGGAAGGAGTCACCGCAGACAGGCATCGAAGGCCTAAAATAATAACACATGGCTGTAGGCAATTTTAAATTGGTTACAGGGGTACACGGGCAGCAGTGGTGTGGTCAGTGGAGGCCTAGTGGAAGGAGTCACCGCAGACAGGCATCGAAGGCCTAAAATAATAACACATGGCTGTAGGCAATTTTAAATTGGTTACAGGGGTACACGGGCAGCAGTGGTATGGTCAGTGGAGGCCTAGTGGAAGGAGTGACCACAGACAGGCATCGAAGGCCTAACATAACAAAAATGTCAATACAATGGTATTGTCAGTGGCAGGCATTGAAGGATGTCAGCGCATAGACTAAACATTGGTGGAGCTGTGAGATAATTTTGCAAGTGGTAGAGCACTGTTTTAGCTGGGGTGGGGGGAAACTGTCTTGTGGCCGGCGGTACAGGCCCAGGGCCCCTCATATTACAACGGTGTGTCTGACGTTGGGTGCGCACCACCACCGCCAGAGACACTTTATTGTACTAGGAGGGACCCAGTGGCAGTGCCGTCGACCAAAAGCGGGCTCACCCACCTCTTCAGACAAACTGCACTCTCACGGGTGCTGTCGCCAAGTGTCGATACCACGGCCCCGTGTGGGGAGTTTGGCCATTTAGTGAGGTGTAAACATGTCGTATGCTGGACAATCAGGTGCAGAAAATTACGAGATTGGAAAAGGCATTCAGAATAGTCCACAGGCAAGACCTTTTCATAGGAAAGCTAGGTGTCAGCCGGGCAAGGTGGGGCAAAAGATTTCGAAATCCAGTTGTGGTTCATTTTAATGAAGGTTAGATCATCTACATTTTGGCTAGCCAGACGAGTCCTTTTTTCTGTTAGTATTGAACCTGCAGCACTGAATACTCTTTCTGATAGGACACTAGCTGCCGGGCAAGCAAGCTCCTGCAATGCATATTCTGCCAATTCTGGCCAGGTGTCTAATTTTGATGCCCAGTAATCAAATGGGAATGACGGTTGAGGGAGAACATCGATAAGGGATGAAAAATAGTTTGTAACCATACTGGACAAATGTTGTCTCCTGTCACTTTGAATTGATGCTGCAGTACCTGTCCTGTCTGCGGTCATAGCAAAATCACTCCACAACCTGGTCAGAAAACCCCTCTGGCCAACGCCACTTCTGATTTCTGCCCCTCTAACTCCTCTGGTCTGCTGGCCCCTGCAGCTCGTGTGAGAACGATCACGGGCGCTGTGTGCAGGGAATGCCAGAAGCAAACGGTCAACAAGAGTTGATTGTTTGGTTGCTAATATTAGTTCCAAGTTCTCATGTGGCATTATATTTTGCAATTTGCCTTTATAGCGAGGATCAAGGAGGCAGGCCAACCAGTAATCGTCATCATTCATCATTTTAGTTATGCGTGTGTCCCTTTTGAGGATACGTAAGGCATAATCCGCCATGTGGGCCAAAGTTCCAGTTCTCAAATCTGCGGTTGTGCTTGGTTGAGGGGCAGTTTCAGGCAAATCCACGTCACTTGTGTCCCTCAAAAAACCAGAACCCGGCCTTGCCGCGCCACCAATTTCCAGTGGCCCCGGAAAAGCTTCCTCATTAAAAATATAATCATCCCCATCATCCTCCTCGTCCTCCTCCTCCTCTTCGCCCGCTACCTCGTCCTGTACACTGCCCTGGCCAGACAATGGCTGACTGTCATCAAGGCTTTCCTCTTCCTCAGCTGCAGACGCCTGATCCTTTATGTGCGTCAAACTTTCATCAGCAGACGCATTAGGGGGATGCTCATGCTTATTATGGCGTTGTCTGCACTAACCAGCCGTGTGCATTCCTCAAAACACTGAAGGACTTGACACATGTCTTGAATCTTCGACCACTGCACACCTGACAACTCCATGTCTGCCATCCTACTGCCTGCCCGTGTATGTGTATCCTCCCACAAAAACATAACAGCCCGCCTCTGTTCACACAGTCTCTGAAGCATGTGCAGTGTTGAGTTCCACCTTGTTGCAACGTCTATGATTAGGCAATGCTGGGGAAGGTTCAAAGAACGCTGATAGGTCTGCATACGGCTGGAGTGTACGGGCGAACGGCGGATATGTGAGCAAAGTCCACGCACTTTGAGGAGCAGGTCGGATAACCCCGGATAACTTTTCAGGAAGCACTGCACCACCAGGTTTAAGGTGTGAGCCAGGCAAGGAATGTGTTTCAGTTGGGAAAGGGAGATGGCAGCCATGAAATTCCTTCCGTTATCACTCACTACCTTGCCTGCCTCAAGATCTACAGTGCCCAGCCACGACTGCGTTTCTTTCTGCAAGAACTCGGACAGAACTTCCGCGGTGTGTCTGTTGTCGCCCAAACACTTCAAAGCCAATACAGCCTGCTGACGTTTGCCAGTAGCTGCCCCATAATGGGAGACCTGGTGTGCAACAGTGGCAGCTGCGGATGGAGTGGTTGTGCGACTGCGGTCTGTGGACGAGCTCTCGCTTCTGCAGGAGGACGAAGAGGAGGAGGAGGGGGTGCGAACGGCTACAGCCAATTGTTTCCTAGACCGTGGGCTAGGCAGAACTGTCCCAAACTTGCTGTCCCCTGTGGACCCTGCATCCACCACATTTACCCAGTGTGCTGTGATGGACACGTAACGTCCCTGGCCATGCCTACTGGTCCATGCATCTGTTGTCAGGTGCACCTTTGTGCTCACAGATTGCCTGAGTGCATGGACGATGCGCTCTTTAACATGCTGGTGGAGGGCTGGGATGGCTTTTCTGGAAAAAAAGTGTCGACTGGGTAGCTCGTAGCGTGGTACAGCGTAGTCCATCAGGGCTTTGAAAGCTTCGCTTTCAACTAACCGGTAGGGCATCATCTCTAACGAGATTAGTCTAGCTATGTGTGCGTTCAAACCCTGTGTACGCGGATGCGAGGCTAAGTACTTCCTTTTTCTAACCATAGTCTCATGTACGGTGAGCTGGACTGGAGAGCTGGAGATCGTGGAACTAGCGGGGGTGCCGGTGGACATGGCAGACTGAGAGACGGTGGGAGATGGTATTGTTGCCACCGGTGCCCTAGATGCAGTGTTTCCTACTACGAAACTGGCGATTCCCTGACCCTGACTGCTTTGGCCTGGCAAAGAAACCTACACAGATACTGCAGGTGGTGCGGAAAATGGTGGCCCTACACTGCCGGAAGGGATGTTGCGTTGCTGACTAGCTTCATTGGCCGAGGGTGCTACAACCTTAAGGGACGTTTGGTAGTTAGTCCAGGCTTGCAAATGCATGGTGGTTAAATGTCTATGCATGCAACTTGTATTGAGACTTTTCAGATTCTGTCCTCTGCTTAAGGTAGTTGAACATTTTTGACAGATGACTTTGCGCTGATCAATTGGATGTTGTTTAAAAAAATGCCAGACTGCACTCTTTCTAGCATCGGATACCTTTTCAGGCATTGCAGACTGAGCTTTAACCGGATGGTCACGCTGTCCTCCAACAGGTTTTGGCTTTGCCACGCGTTTTGGGCAAGATACGGGCCCGGCAGATGGAACCTGTTGCGATGTTGATGCCTGCTGCGGCCCATCCTCCTCCGCTTCAGAACTGCTGCCACCTGCACCCTGTTCC